>NW_021163015.1:3460876-4153052 GCF_004324835.1 Dendronephthya gigantea
TATTTTTTTAACTGTACTATATAGGGAGCCGCCTTATGAGAACTTGTGAATGTGCCATGCGCGTGCGTATAGCCTGCAATTCACGTGAAAAGTTGTTATAAACTTTTAAGAGAAAAGTTAAGTGTGGGCTGTGTGGCCGCTTTTATCCATCCCCGACTACAATTCTGTCCTTAATTATACGTGCTTTAGCTAAAAAATCTAGGAAAATGTCTGATTTAAATGTTTTTTTGAGGTCAAATGCAACTGGCGAAACGGCAGAGGAGAGCGCGCACGGACGCCCGTAGTCGCTCTCAATCATCTCTTTCTCGGCTTTCTTGACAAAAAATACAATTAAAACTATGATGGAATAAAACATTGTACGTGTTCATGATTCTGTACTATGCATAAGCGTTTTTTTTTCACCAAAAATTCCTTAGTTAAAAGAATTATTTAGGTCCTTCCTTGCTTTATTTCACTACAAGTGATATAAAAGTACAGCGAAATACCATTTTAAATATATCTTACTTTTAGTACGAAAATGAGAAATTTGTAAAATAAATTCAACTAAACCAAACAGAATATCATATCCAAGCATTTCTTCGCGAATAAAAAACGGACAACAAAGAATATTTGTAAAAATTTAACGTTGCAAATTTAGGAAGACGAGCGAAGCGAAAGCATGGAGGAACATGAGGCCGAATTAAACACAAAATTTAATCACTTTTATGCCATGAATATGGAGTTCTTTACAATAAACTATAAAACACCAGAACATACCTCTTTTTTGTCAGCGTCAGGATTGACTTTAAGTCTCTGTGAAAGTGAAGTGAAGTTTTAAACTTGGAAAACGACAAAAAACGACTCGCCTTGCCTCGCCCAGTGATTGCATTGCAGAATGAACTGGCCTCGCCCGCTAGGCTCGTGTCACATGTTCAAAAATACTGTCACATGACAACGAATCACTAATCCTATTGGACAAATGTTAAAAATACTGTCACATGACTACGAATCACTAATCCTATTGGACAAATTATTATTCTGCTGTGGCTGGTTGTACAAAAGCTGTCATTCCTAGGCTGCTGAAATGGAGGACAGTATAGATGGAGGCTCATTGTGTTGCAGGACGCTATGCCATCAGATCATGCAATAAAATAAAATAATATATAATATAAATAAAATAATATAAGTAATATAATATACAAGTAATATAAAAGTTGCGAGGAATCTATGCTTCATATTTCTATATCTAATGTTATGTTAATAGTAAAGCACGGAGACTGTGGATTATTTAGGAATAGATATATATTAGTACACAAATATCAGCTATTTGGTCACTAATTTTTGATAATTTTAATGTTTGAAAAATTTTCTTAGTCTCACTCTTTTCGGCACCGATCAGAAGCAGCTTCAATGCCGCTCCTCACTTCTCCATCAAGACGACAACCTTCGCCAGGTGCATCACCATTTATGCCTCATTCTGCTGTTGTGTAAATTAAAGAAAAAGTTGATTTAGGGACACACAATCGATTAGAGGATTAACTTATAAATAGTGACTAAAACTGTTTAGTTAATAGTTTATGAACTACAAGAAGTTAATTCACACCACGCGTATAGAATAGCTCCATTTTCCGTAGCCATTCTTGTCTCCTGCTCCGGCAAATAATTCGGCGAAGAAATGAAAGGAGGACTAGATAGGAAAAATCAGCATCGTTCTACTTTTCTCTAGGTATATAACTGGTATAAATAAGTTACTTAATCTCGCTTATACTAAGTATTTATAATTGTCCGGCGACCTTCCATTGATTGTGCACACTACCAGAATACGATGAGTGTTAAAAATATAAACGTCACTAGTCTCAAACGCTCGTATAAACGACTCAGGAACGGCAGAAAAGTTGATGCTGGACACCAAAATTTAATGTAAAATTTGGTCGTGAGGCCGTTTATACCAGAACTTCTCAATAACAATTTCAGCAACACTTTCTTAGTCACTTACTCTTTACACTTGATACACTTGATTTAGCTTTAATGCTGCTCCTGACTCCTCCATCATTCTTACCACTTTTGCCAGAGGCATCACCATTGATGCGTCATTCTCCTTTGTGCAAAGTAAAGAAAATACCACAACTAATGCAGTGATTTATTATTCATTATATAAGATATATAAAAAAAATAAAATAATCATATAATATAACATAAGTAATATGATATACAAGTAATATAACAATAATTTGTAGTAAATTTAATGTTCGGGGAACGAGATTACTATTTACTGCATGTGTTTGAAATCATTACCTTCGGACAAGGGAATCTCCATTTATCCGCTCCAAATCCATGGCTGGAGTAAATAAATACAGCGTAGCAGTTGGGCTTTAGTAATTTTTTGAATTTTTCTAAACAGGCCTTCAACAGCTTAACTGTTTTTGGCCGGTATTTCAGGATGAGCTTTTAAGAAAAAAGTGAAATGTAAAGACATGGCTATAATTATGCATGAAGTTAATGGCCACATATAAGTGTAAACATCTGCGCGATACTGCGCACGAATTTTTGCCAAGAGTGGAGGGGCAGGGAAGCACTGATAACTTTTTTAAAGTCAATATGATAAAATGGCCGAGTCATCTTACCTCGAAGAGGATTAAGTTGTCCCTTTATTAAAGTGGATACCAGTTCTGCCTTCTGTTCCATCCCGAACATACAGGCTGCGTTCTCTCTGATTTCTATGCATATCCTTTCCAGTATTTCGAAATCCTCTCCAGTATTACCAGAATGTATATATAGTATCGTATAAAATAAAATAATACATAATACAAGTAATATAACATACAAGTAATATAAAAGTTGCGACGAATCTATGCTTCATATTTCTATACCTAATGTATGTTAATAGTAAAGCTCTATCGATATCCTCTCCAGTATTTCGGTTACAGACATTTCCCACCGCAAACCAAAGAGTAACGCCCTTGGAAAAACGTCGGTCTACGAATACTCGTTCGAACGGCTAGAAAACACAAACAAAACTTCTGAGTGCTGTTGAGTGTTATTGACTTGGAATTGCTTTCTCAACATGATTCTCAGGCCTTCAACGGCTTAACTGTTTTTGGTCGGTATCTCAGGATTACCTTAAATCCTTTCCGGACCAGCGTATCTCTGACCATCTCAATGTCTGCCCATTTTCCGGTGTCAACTACCGCTTTGGAAATGATCATGGCTACCTGCAGTATTCGCGGCTGGTTCCTCTGGCGGGATGACTGGTTCCTCTGGCGGGATGAAACATTTTACCCGGACTGCTGTAGGCACGTTGTATAGCCTGCACGTGTTTCTTATTGCTGTTTCACGTACTTCTCTCTCCCCCATTCTGCATCCGACAACAATGGAGAGTCTGTGGTCTCCTCGACTTCGGTTCCATATTTTAGAAAAAAATTCATTGTCATTCTCCTTTGTGCAAAGTAAAGAAAATACCACAACTAATGCAGTGATTTATTCAGGATATATAGTATAATATAAATATAAAATAAAATAATCATATAATATAACATAAATAATATATAATATACAAGTAATATAACAATAATTTCTAGTAAATTTAATGTTCGGGGAACGAGATTACTATTTACTACATGCATGTGTTTGAAATCATTACCTTCGGACAAGGGAATCTCCATTTATCCGTACCAAATCCATGGCTGGAGTAAATGAATACAGCGTAGCAGTTGGGCTTTAGTGATTTTTTGAATTTTTCTAAACAGGCCTTCAACGGCGTAACTGTTTTTGGTCTGTATCTCAGGATTACCTTAAATCCTTTCCGGACCAGCGTATCTCTGACCATCTCAATGTCTGCACATTTTCCGGTGTCAACTACCGCATTGGAAATGATCAGGGCTACCTTCAGTATTCGCGGCTATATTAATCAAACACGATTACATCAAATAGTCCTTGTTGTGGTTCCTTGGCTGGTTCCTCTGGCGGGATGACTGGTTCCTTGGCTGGTTTTTCTGGCGGGATGACTGGTTCCTCTGGCGGGATGACTGGTTTCCTAGCTGGTTCCGTGGGCATATAAACGAAAATTAAAACAAAGACTCAAAAAAAACATTTCACTGCACAGTGTTTAAGGCGTAGATGCAGTGAAGAAGCTATTTTAGTGTCGTACCTGACGACAAGGAGTCTTCTTCTCTTCCTCTTAACAACTAGGCCGCTTCCTCTTGTTGATTTTTGCCTTTCTGCAAGTCTCTGAAGAATAAAAAGATGTTCTTTAGTCAAACTGACATGCACGTGTGTGCGTGTCTAGGGGGAGACCCCAGCTTTTACCGTTTGAAAAGCAGGTCAGCACTTTTTCAGCACTTCGGGATTTAACCCTCGAATCGGTACCCGAAGGCTGTGCTTCGACATTCTGTAAAAAAGGTTGATGAAATTCGTGATAGAACTATGTTAACTAAAAACAGGAAATAATCCGCCAGTGCATGCCAGTGTTTTTTTTTTTTGTTTTCCTAAATTCTCCCTTCGAGTTAAGCCCTTCGAGTTTAACCATGGCCTTAACTCGTTTGTGTTTAAAGAATGGCTTACCTTCCATTCACATTGCTTTAAAGTTGTTTTACATCCAAATATTTGTATAAAAAGGGGATAATTATATATTGAATATATAGTGCAAACGTCTAAAATTGATTTGCTTTCGACTTTCGGAATTGATACAGCCGATTCAGGTTGAGCGTTTAGCGGAAGTGTTGATGACGTTCGTTGTGGGCGTTGCAACGTGACGTTTCTAAGGGGCCAATTACACGTTTCTATGCAAAGAACGTTGCGTCGAAATATAAAGCACATGCTATGCGTTGTATATATTTTCTCTATAAAAATGTCTTTAATTCAGATTAAAGTTGTGTACAATTACTATTCAAGTAAGAGGATAACACCAATTTACATATTGGACGGAGAATTAGAGAGCTTTTCGTTTGAAATGTTTAAAATGCGTGTACTTAAAGATGTCCCACACTTGGCGAAAGCTGCTTCTTTGCGTTGGACCATAGACGATGATGGACTTGAAGTGGACTTGTCGCCAAGTTACTTCAATGTCCAAATGAGAGGAATTTTAGAAAAAGAAAAGAGCATTAGAATATACGCGATCGAATTCGAATCACCGATAGTGACAACATCTACATCGTCTTCGAAGGAAGCTTCTGGTATAAAGTCATGCACGATCAGCGCCGATGTCAAAAAGCCAAACCTAAAGCAAAATATACGCGCACGAAGGACATTAGTTCTACCGGAGCAAGATGAATCGAAGCTGGATTTTGTCTTTGGAGGAGAATCAGACGTGGACACGGACGACGAAAATACCGAAGAAAACGAACCACGTATGATGCCTCTTGAAAGGTACGCTTTGAAACAAAAAGAGACGATAGAAAAAATTTCGACAGAGCTACAAGAAGGAACTCGCCAATTGCAAAAGTTTGATGAAAAAATTCGTCGAGCATCGTCCCAAAATGAGGGAAGTTTATCTACGTGTGGGATTGTCACATGAAACTTGGCCACACAAAAAAAATATGTACCTTCTCTCCGTGTAAATCCGCATTTTCTTGTGGCATTCTGTCCAAGCACATGAATGAAAAGGCCCAACGTACAGCTATAGAAAGAGACATTGGCCGTTTGCGTGTTAAATTGAATAAGGCACGAAAGGAAGTGGAAGATGCCGGTCGAGCTGCGGACAAACTAACTCATTCCGTTGCCAAACGAATTGAAGATATTGTTATCGCCGAGCAACCAGACAGATACGTCAGTTTTGGGCTACGAAACTGGGCACTATTAAATAAGGATGTGGCTACTCTACAAAAAAATCTCAAAGGGAAGCTCCCCTCACGAGAAAATGTTATGAAACATATTCATGAAGTTGTTAAAAATACGTCGAATCATGAGAGTAAACCAAAGCAAAGATCTAGTTCCACGGCCAGTAGGGCGCCGGTTTTGAGCGAGACAGATCACAGGATGAGTTCGCACAAGCGTCTTTTGGCTGAGAATTATGGCATAAAATTTCCTAGCAAAGGAAAGACACAAACATCATCAGTCATCTGCTCTGGTGACGAGTTGAAAGGCTTCAAACTCGCACTTCAACTTCAACAGGAAGAAATGGAGTCCCCACCAAAAAGTTCAATACCAATGGAGAGTAAGGAGAGTTCGACGGCGTCGATGCAAAATACACGCAACGACCGAATCATGATAGATGATGAAAATTCCAATCCTGTCCCATTCCAAGAACCCTTCGGCTCCGAACTAGCATCAAATGATCCAGTTGCGGTAAAACGGACAGTCGAGAATATCGAATTTGAAGCCGACGCTGCAGCTGCCCTGCTGCAGTTGAAACGCCGCCGAGAGTCACAGTCCTAGACGTTGAAATCGACATTTACAGTACAGTTGTACAGGTATAAAGACAATATAAACGTAAAGTAAATTTATATTATTAGTTGGCTCATTTTCCTATTGCAAACAGGGCGAATTTGATAAGCTTCAAGACGGACTAATACGTAATGTTTATATTGTGTTTTTTTGTTTAGAGTAGTCAGATTATAATAGTCAGACTCAGACTCTCAGATAAATGACTAATGGAGTTTGTTTTGACAGGCACTTCGTTGCTTAATTAACTCCAAACGTTTTACCGTAAAATAACGCCATTTAACAATTGACGTAAAATAATTTCATTTATATAGGCTCCTTGATTGAAAATAATAGTTTTGAAACATGTCTATCCTATTGCATTAAATAACCAGTAATCTCATAAAAAGATTGCATGTCACCAGGTGTTATGAAATTAATAGCAGTGTATAAAGCCTCCTTTAAGTCCGTGTTTGTCATTTCCCAAAATCTGTATTTGAGCAAATATTTTAATTTGCCAAAAATACTCAGTGGGGTTAAAATCCGGGCTGTAAGCGGGCATATAAACTAACTCGATGTTCAAATCTTGAAGAAATTCTCGTAGAACGCGTTCACCTTCGTAATGATGTATTGGACAGTTGTCCATAACAATTGTATCGCCGACTTCAAGACATGGTCTGCCTGTTGCTGGGTTTACAGAAGTATATGCTTCTTCAAAAAACCTTAGAAATTCCAAAGTGTTAGACGGGCCATCTATTACATTCATATACGTTACCCCGGTAAGAGCACACATGAGATTTACAGTTGTGTTTGATGTTTCACAGTATCGCTTAATTTCAATTGCCCTTTCTCCTAAAGGAGCGTGTCCGTAAAATCTTGTGCCGTTGGTGGGTAACTTAACACCGCATTCATCAAAATATTTCAGGGTGTAAGGATCTTTTTCGTGTAAATAGTCCACAAACAATTGTGTGTATGCCATGTTTTGCACAGTAAACCTTTCCTGTGCCACGTGAGTTACTTTTTTATAGCTAAATGCTTCGCCACTCGGCATTCTTTTTCGAACAGCATTGCTAAGAGCTGTGGTTGAAGTACTTCCAAGGGGAAGGTCGCCAACTTCAATAAGAATATTTTCAATTTCCGAATAACTAATCGAAGGTTTTTGTGTTTTCAGGACTTCAATTAATTGGAGATCTCCGTCTGAAAGACCGCTTTTATTCCCCCCACCATGTTTTAGAGGGCTTAAAGACTTGTCCTCGACAAACTGCTTCCAAATTTTAGAAACAACTGGAGGGGACAAATTTAATTCATTTGCGATATCGGCATATCGTCCGCGAAAATGACCATTAGTCATATTTCCACCCCTCTCAATAATCTTATCAATAATAGTAGCTCTTAAATCGGATGACAAAGCTTTTCCTGGCCTATACGACCGCCCTTTACTGCTAACCTTCCACATTTTGTTTATGTTAAATATAGAACAACAATATAAATTCATAATTTCGCGCCGCGCCTCAAAAAAACGCAACGTTCTTTGCATAGAAACGTGTAATTGGCCCCTTAGAAACGTCACATTGCAACGCCCACAACGAACGTCATCAACACTTCCGCTAAACGCTTAACCTGAATCGGCTGTAATTTGTCCTCTGAAAAACATGCTTTCTTGCCTTTGATCCCGCTAGTCAATAATGTAAGTCACTTACCGGTCAATAATGAGTTTCCCCAAATTACAAAACAAGTAAGCCTAAAAACAAGTAATTCTGCATCGTGCGGGCGTTTATTACTAAGGTTTAATATTATGGTAACGTGTGTATAAGGTTTAATATTATGGAACTGTGTGTGTGTGCGTGTCTAGGGGGAGACCCCAGCTTTTACCGTTTGAAAAGCAGGTCAGCACTTTTTCAGCACTTCGGGATTTAACCCTCGAATGCGCACCCGAAGGCTGTGTTCCGACATTCTGTAAAAAAGGTTGATGAAATTCGTGATAGAACTATGTTAACAAAAAACAGGAAATAATCCGCCAGTGCATGCCAGTGTTTTTTTTTTGTTTTCCTAAATTCGCCCTTCGAGTTTAACCAGATCACGTTCATGACACGCCGTTTTTGTAATGCCTTAACGTTGTGTTTAAAGAATGGCTATAGCTATATACACTATTTTTTTTACCTTCCATTCACATTGCTTTAAAGTTGTTTTACATCCAAATATTTGTTTAAAAAGGGGATAATTATATATTGACTATAGTGCAAATGTTTAAAATTGGTATGCTTTCGACTTTCGGAATTGATAATTTGTCCTCGCGTGATGATTTGACTTACCGGTCAATGATAAATACTTGCCTAAAAACAATTAATTCTTTCGGTGTTTAGGGAGGTAATAACCACTGTAATAACCACTATATTGCAGATACTTGCATGACCATTGTCATAAATTAAGTAAACAAGACTAATGTAATAATATACCAATTTCATGGAACGCCTGTTTTAAAACCTCTTCATTCAACCCACGAATGGGTACCCAAATGCTGTGCTTCGACATTCTGTAAAAAAGATTGATACAACTCATGATACAACTATATTAGCTAAAAACAGCAAATAATCCGCCAGTGTGCATGTCAGTGTTTTTATTCGTTTTCCTAAATTCTCGCTTCGAGTTAAGCCCTTTTCGAGCTTAACCCAGACCAGATACACATATTGTCAAGCGAAAAATTAGCTAGCTATATTTTAACTGCATGTGGTCTAGTATATATTTATATTTATTCATTTTATTTTCGTTAAAATCATGATTTTCTGGTTTTTCGTTCTGTTAATGACTTTGTGCGCATATAAAATAATATAACATATAAAATATAATATAATATACAGTATAATATAGATAAATGTGCTATATAAAATATAGTACAGAACTTAATGAATATCGTCACGTTAGGCATTATTTCTCCTTTCACATGCACGCACCCCTTTTATCATAAGATGGTTCATGTTACGTGTTTATTCATGCAACTTTTTCTTCATCTTAAAGTATTATATTATTGTTATAGTAATAAGTAATAACTGTCATAAGATTAATCATGTCCACTTATTGTATGGTCTACATAAGTTTCCGATGACAGAGCCAGCCGGTCGGATTTCTATACTACAATAAAACTTTTATTCCTGGGTTTCAACATGTCAATATCCAGGTCATGTTTTGGTACTGATGTTCTGAGTAAAATGCCTGAGTTATATATTTAGATATTAAATTTATGATCTAATTGCAAGGAGTACCCCTGGACCAACTTGTATTAGAAAAGTTAATACAATCGAAAATCGTTAGCTTTTATTACCTTGCAATGCTCCCAGATGGACTTATGAAGAAATTGATATTTCACGTTATCTACCAAAAAAAGACTAAAGTTAAACGCTGTCAAAAAATTGAGAGAATAATTCAGGCTCTAGTCGTTGCAACATTGTGCGCCAGTCTTGGTATAAAAAGATCAATGCCAGTTTTAGATATTTTTCTCATCACAACATTTGATACATTTTGTCAACCTTTAACTATCTGAATTATCTGGTGTTCTATGTGCTTCCTTATTTGTGTTCGTCTGTGGTCTTCTGTGAATGTATCTGTGTTTTTTTATAACTTAACTTGATGTGTGTAATCGTTTATAATTATCTTTGTTTCTTCAGACTTAACCTTCTTTCTGTTCAATCAGTGTTGTATTGTGTTGTATGTTTATCCTGTGTGTTATCTTTCTTTTCAATCAGTTTTGTATGTTATCTTTCTGTTTCAGTGTGAAGTTATCTTTCTGTTAAATCAGTTTGTATGTTTATCGTGTTTTAATCTTTCTGTAAATAAATGGAAATACATGTTTATTTTGAGTTTAGCTTAAAGTTTAATAAATCATTCAATTTGACTTGTGCGTGTTTCTTTGTAATTTTCTAATTTTCTTTGCTGGTGGGATTCTTCGACCGGACAGTTATGCGTTCCAAACCGATGGACAGTTTTTTAGGGTATCTGATCTGTTTTCACAGAAGATTCTTTGTGTAAAACCAGCCTCACAACGGCAACGAATTATTCCCAACGGCAACGAAACGCTTGGTCTTAAACCCCTCATACTAGAGTCTCGGCCAGCAAGAAGATAGGCAATACGAACAAGCCCAATCTCGTTCCCCGAGCCCGCGATTCCTCTGGCGAGAAAACGAAGGCTCTGGGATAATCCAAACCAGAAATGATTCTGATTGGTTGTTCACGCCGTTTTAATTTTGAAATACAAAAAACCGTTACAAATCGCAAGCCAGGATTTCTGGCTTCCGGTTTGGATTATCCCAGAGCCTTCGTTTTCTCGCCAGAGGAATCGCGGGCTCGGGGAACGAGATTGGAACAAGCCTCTTTGTCATTTCCCCCGTGCCCCATAGTTACTGGATTGGTTAATCAGAATCATGCATTTCGGGCCACGATTTTCACCAAAATGCACGTTTTCAAAAAACGAGCCACCGTTAGCCAATCAAAACTGTTTCAATTAACCAATCAGAACGGCTGCTATTTCCGCAGGTGTGAATTGTGGGCGTGAATCTGGCGTGTGAGCGGCGAGAGGCTGGAAACCAATCTTTTAAGTAAATATTTTGGTTTATGTTGCAATTTATTAAGTGAAACTGCTTCTGATTCAAGATTTCAATTTTGCAATAAGAAGAATAGATCAGAGGTAATTTAATATGAACATTTATTCTTCCAAATTTGTTATTTGAAATGGTATTAAAATTTCATATCTGAGATTTAACGATTCGTAAATGAACTGATTTATAGCTACATGTAGCTCATCTGTCTTCATCAGAAAAAATCTTTACACGTGGCATATTACTGAATCTTTATTTGCAATCATTTGAGCAGTGTTTGCATGTGGTTAATTTAGAAGTGTTTGTTCCACATTATGATTAACAGACTAAATAAATGTAAAGAGTTTGTTGTGTTTAAATTATCCTCCTGCATGCCAACCTATAGTCCACCCTGACCAAGCTCTGTTCCTCTGCCTACTCTAAAACATGTCCTTAAGATGGTATTGATAAATTGTATGTGCAGTAAAACTAAATGAAACAGTCATTGTATATTTTCTTATGTCTTACTGTTCTCACTTATAATTGAGTGACCATGTATTTTTATTCTGACTATTAGATGAATACAGCATCAACCATTCAAGAGGAACCCAAAAGGATAGATCTTGATTCCCCAAGATGGGATCAAAGCACATTTTCAGGACGTTTCCAACATTTTGCTGGGATCACAAACATGCTGCTTTCCTTAAAGTCTGATAAAGAGTTAAATGATGCTCAAAATCTACTCAATTTATACAGGTACAATAAATATTACTTCATGGTTTTCAATATATTGATTTGATCAAAATGAAAACATAGCTAATGCAAAACCTTCTTTGGGCCACAAGGGAGAAGAAAGAACCTCCAGGAACAACAGAAGATCAAGTCTGGAATGCAAAAACTCTTTATGAATCTGCATTTCATCCTGACTCAGGCGAAAAGATGAACCTCTTTGGACGGATGTCATTTCAAGTTCCTGGTGGTATGCTGCTTACTGGTGCTCTGCTGCAGTTTTACAGGTAATTTTGCATTTTGGTTGCATGTGACAACTAATTATATCACTGAAAATTAACATTCAATAATTTTATATCATCTTAGAACTGTGCCACAGGTTGTATTCTGGCAATGGGTTAATCAATCTTTCAATGCTTTGGTGAATTACACAAACAGAAATGCTAAATCATCAATTACTGGAAAGTGAGTATGTTGAGATTTACACAGGGTAGTTTCATTTAAAGGAAATCACAGAAATTTATTTTAAATTGATTCAGGCAGATTGGTGTGGCATATGTTTCCAGTACAACTACAGCTGTTGCTGTATCAGTTGGACTCAATTCACTTGTAAAGGTAAATAAATATACACTTACCATTCCTGGAGTAAAAAGATAATGTTGGACTAAACTAGATTTCATTTACTAGCGTGCTCCACCTTTGGTTGCCCGATATGTGCCATTTGTGGCTGTTGCTGCTGCTAATTGTGTGAATATCCCATTATCTAGACAGAGGTGGGCACTCTTGTCATAGCACTTGTATACTAGCAAATTTTGGGCCTCTTCTGAGAAAATTCATTTTGAATAAAAAGAAGTGAATCCTTAATTGTAATGTAGCTTCATGGAAAAATCATTCATTTTCAGTGAAATAATAAATGGAATAAAAGTGTATAACAAAGATGGCGAAGAACTTGGCCATTCAAAACGTGCAGCTGTTAAAGGAATTTCACAAGTTGTCGAGTCGAGGATTGCAATGGCTGCCCCAGGAATGCGTAAGTAACTTTGATTGATACTAAGAAAATTATGCATGGTATGACAGATTTAATTTTCCATGCTTTGAAAGATATCTAATTTCGTTTGAAACAAAATCATTCAGGCAGTTGAATTTTCACAAATTGAATTTTAATATCTTGTAGTGATAATTCCTATTATCATGGAAAAACTAGAAAAATATCGATGGATGCAGGTAGATTTTGTGTTGTGTAATTTATAACTTGTTAACTATAGAAACCATTCAGTAAATTCATTAGAAAAAGATGACCTAATTAATCTTTGGAAACAATAATTCATTTTCAGAGAATAAAAGTTCTGCATATGCCAATTCAAGTTCTTTTGTGTGGAGTCAGGTAAAAATACAGTGAATTTTTTTTCTTGTATTGCATCTAGAGTAAAGCTTTGCACTAAAGCAAAAACTAACTTCTCGTTTTCATGACAGTTTGACGTTTATGGTTCCCGCCGCCTGTTCACTATTCCCACAAAAATGGTACGTACAGGTTGAAAACAGGTTGAACGTCTCCAAGCATTAACACTTTGTTGTGGTAGCTAGCCTGATATTTGAGTGTTTGATATCTAAAATGACATATTTTTTATTCAGTTCAATGAAAGTGGAGCATCTTGAGCCAGAACTTCGCGAGAAAATAAAAGAAAGTAAAAATGCGGACATTGATACGGTGTACTTCAACAAGGGACTTTAAATGAAGCAAGGGAAGTAATAATAGTAATTTACGTCAATTAATTTACACGTCTAAACTTTATATATATTGATATAAGCCAGTGGCAGTGTAGATAGCGTAGCAGTCAAGATTAGCATGATGACGTGATGTGACTATGGTAGAAGAAGGGGAACTTTTGATTGAACATGTCAACGTTTTTGTTTCGTTAGTTTGGATTGTCTATGCAGTTTAGTTGCGTTTAAACTTGCATTTTATGATGACAGTGTCAAGGGGGTCAATTTCGTTTCTGAGATCTGGATAGTTGTCAACGATAGTTTAAATCTTCAGATGTAATAGGATCCTTCATCATCTGCACTACCGCAACTTGCCCAATCGTTTCCATCTATCAAAAAAAAAGAAGAAAATTGCGTAGAAAATTGCAAGTGTAAACTACTAAACTGCTTTAATCACTCGTGACCGCTGTTTGTGAAACACAAACAGTAACTAAATGACAAATGTTTTTCCTGTCGCATTTAAATGTCAAAATGAGGAATGAGGACAGAGGACGTACTGCAAATAAAGCGACCATCACACTAGAACTAAACTAATTTAAAAGAGAAGAAATATAACAATTTTTAACTTAAATAGAATATTCAAACATCGTAAGAGGAAAAGTAGAAAATCCTTTACAAGCACACAATTTGATGAAATATAAAAAACGCAAGGAAAGCGAAACGAATTGAGTTTGCACAATTCTGATTCGAAATTTGTTTCGGTTCACATTTCCTGGTAGGCTTGCTACATAAATTATAGAAGGTTTTATAAATGTAAATTTAGCTCTATTATGAGTGATTTAGCAAGTTAGTTCCGGTTTTCAGATTAGGCTATTGTTCCTCGGCAACCTTTAACCCAACCGTTCTCCGGATCTTGAAGTAAAAGTACTTGAAAACACGGTTGCCTGGTAATGCTGAAATTGGTGTGACGTAGCTCGTGTCCAGCTCGTGTGGGTAATTATTTGAGTAATTGATATTTGGCAAGCTCTCCTATTGGCTGAAATAACAATAAATGAATATGTATCAAGCAAAGTGTGCCAATGATCGGAAGGAACCAAGTGAAGGGACTTCCCGTGTCTATTTGCACGTTTTGAATGTTTAAATCATCACGTGATTTCTTTATTTCAACACTTCAAAATAAAATCTTCGTGCTCGGTGCGGGGTTGTATCAGGCCTGACAAGCAAAACAACATATCGGAGATTTTATAAACCTTCAAACATGTGAAGTGTAAGCACTTAATGATGGCTACGGCCACTGCATCGCGCAACTTCAAATGGACTGAACAGCCCAGAGATTTGTTCAAACAGTTTAGCTGCAATAACAAACCAGCTCGAACTATCAGACCAAACAGCAGCTTTCCGAAAATAACACGAAGTCTTAGCTTCGGTTCTCCAACCTTTCCAAGGCGAAAACCGTCGCCTATCAGACATAAGTCAAAGTCTGTGCATTTTGCCGACTCGAAAGGCCTCGATCTTGTCTCCGTTTTGACTTTTAGCGAAGAAAATGAACTCCGCGAACAATTCTCAAAGATTGTTTGTCCATCTGTGGGAGGTCGGCAGAGACGCGGGCATGATTCGTACAGAAGTAAAAAGAGCAACGATTCAAGAGTTGATAAACTGTCGGAGAATCTCATCAGACAGCTAGCTTGGCAGAAAGTTTGCGTCGAGAAAACTGAGCTTGAAAAAACTGGCCACATTCGGGGAGAAGTCTTTGTTGCGAATCTCGCTTTTGAGAAGCAAGTTAAAGCCCGTTTTACTCTCGATTCTTGGCAAACTCATGACGAAATTGAAGGGGAATTTCTTTCAAATTGCACCAAGGATGTCGATAGGTTTGTGTTTAAGATTCCCATCCCAAGAGACGATGCAATAAAGAAGTTTAAAGTTGAATTTGCCGTGAGTTACACGGTGCTCGGGGATACTTTCTGGGACAATAACAACGGATTTAATTACCATGTTTTGTTGCCAACACATAAATAGTAATCTGAATGATGTGGATATAATGTTTCATGATGTAAATGTTAAGAAATAGTTTATAAAGTTAAAACCTCGACGAAGTCGTGAGAACATTGAATAATGTAGCAATTAACGTGGTTATATAATAATGTTAGTAATTTGAATTGCACAGGCTAGGTATGTCTTTATTACACTTGTAAGATCAGTTAAAACCCGGTTTCCCATTTTCACTAATTGAGAAATTTAATCTGCTAACGGAGACATTTCGGGCTGGTTTCCATTTAATCGTATAATTGTCGTGAACATGTCAAGGCGGCTGATGTGAATATTTCTGTGTGCGTGCTGTCCAACAATGGCTGATCTTTAAACAGAAATAAAGACAATTGCATCCGGACTATTAATCATCGGTGAAAATGGCTTATCACGACAATTACGACGTCGTATATAGCCGTAGATAAGAAAGACCTTAGTACTAATTGTTCTGGTTGTATGACTTGCTACTGCCCTAAATTGCTTAAGTCAATCACCGCTTGTATATATATAGACTTTTATAGTAAAATAAATCAATTATGGATGACTGGGCTGTATGAATATCGTTTCATTTGTTAAATATTGTACAATTACGTATTCAAAACAACAATATCAATGCTTTAAGGCTTTGAGGTGAATATCGCCAATACCCGAGATTTTGTATGGTTTTGGAACGAACTTGTAAAATCACGTTTGAATCAAGTACGAATATGAAAGACGCTATACCTGCCAACACAATAATAACAAAGATTAATTTAGTATTCTTTCCGAGACCCCGGCAGCCGCAGTGGCTTTGTTTTTACATAGAATAAGCAAACTTTTGTAAACGGATTGTTGAAATTTTTTGCTGCAAAATGCTGACTGTTGTTTTACATTTGTTTCCACGAATGCGGAACTCTCTTTGAGTGAGTGTTTCCTGAGATTTGTTCATGGCAATATTGAATTCATCGTGTTGATAATCGTGAAGTCAAACTTTGAAGCTTTTGCATATAAAACAATAATGATGAATCTAAAGAAGGAACCCCGTTGGCAAACAAGTTGTTTTTGTCTAGATGAAAAAATTTCGTCTGCTTTTTTTATTTAATGATATTAAATGATTTGAATATTTTTTCGTGCAATATTCATCTACCCTTGCGTACCATCACCAATACTTTATTCATAAATTGTAGCTCGTAACTAACAGTTGAGGATACATCTGAAGTTGTGGTTAAAGATGGCCCCAACTGTCATAAAAGGTTCATTATCGCTTATTCTCGTAAATACTGTTAATTGTCTTTGACAGTGACAATACTTTGTCCATATCTTAAGTGTTTTGATATTTTGGCTTTAGTTTGGGTGGTATTTTAAGACGAGTAAAGCAATTGAGCCTGGTGCATTTGAGTTAGTTTTTCTATCGAAATTCAGGTTCTTCACTTCTTCCAAGTGTTTATCATCAAAATGTTCTGCCTGGTTTTACATATGCTTGTTTAGTATCATATAAAAACAAACTGGATAATGAAAGAACAAAGATACAATGTGAACTTTGTTTTGAATGTTCAACTACTTCATCTCTTCATTATTACGCGGTTAGCACTCAACTCTTTTAAAGATACGAGATTGAAACTTTCTTTGTCTATATTGCTGAATAACAACCGGCAATGATCGTTATCTCCCGGCCTGAAAATATGGTAAGTATTAGAAGAATGGCTGAATACATTAGAAGCAGTCATTTGCAACGCCTTCATTTTTCACTATTTACCTAATCTCGCCTATTTTCGAACTAATCGGTTTGACCGGATTACCAGATCGTGAAATTTTACAGGTTTTCTTCATCGAGTCGATGGATGAACCCAATTTAGTCCAACGGAACATGGACCGTGAACGACACCAACTTAGGATGATCTGGACAATATTTCATGATGTACGATATTTCAGAAGCTTCGAGCTCCCAGTTATATAACACAAATTCGTCCATATATCCTCCCGGAAACTGGACACGACTTCCGTCTCCTCCAATCTTAATCTCGCTCCAGTCCTCTGCTATAGGGACTTTTTTTGCGGTCTTTGTTAACGCTTTTTGGTGTCCATCGATGAATATCTTCGCTTGACCCTGAAGTGAGTCAAATGTTGCAACAATATGAACCCAGACGCCTTCTGGAACTACGGCTTGCGTGGTCGCCATATTAAATATTGCGTTATGATCTTTATTATGCCCTTTCCATTGTAGTTTTCCATCCGTCACAAGGAGTTCGAGTAGCGTCGAATTTGAGATAGATTCTGTGACGCTGAATAAGGGATGCGCGCCAATAGTGGAGTTGAGATTAAACCATGCTCCTACAGAGATGGCTTTTGTCGGTCTGTGTTTGAAATGTTCCGCTTTGATTGTTAACCGAGGATTGCTCTCAGCGTTGAGGTCTAGGCACGAGCCACACTTGTCACAACCGCTGTCCATCACACGCGCGTCTGCAACACACAAGACATAACCTTGGTTATAACTGACTGTGCCATGGTTGGTTTCACATTGTTTAACTTCTTAGTTCTATACCTCTGTATAAAAACGCATGCACTAGATCGTTACCCAGGTCGTAAGCCTGGTTTTAAAACTTTTCACAAGTTAAATCTGGTGCACTAACCTCCCTGAAGTTGAGCAATATTTTGCAAACCCGACTGATCAAACACCAGGCCTGCTGTTCTGTTGATCTTCTGAAAACCATAATGTAAAACCATTCTGTTGAACTCGCAGTTATCGTATAGCGTCCTCACTTCTTTCGGGTCCAATGCCCGCGCGAACATGTATACCTCATCAACTGCTATCAAACTGTCGTCCCCAAAATCAGGCCCAATTCCTGCGGGTGTAAAGTCCGCGGGTACCGTCTCCTGTTGCCTGTTGACTTTCTCAGTCTGTAGTTGCCCGTCGACGTAAATCCGCGTGATGCCGGTCGAGCTGTTGAAGGTACCACAAAGGTGCGTCCAAACGTTTTTGTGTACAAGTGGGTATTGCGTGTGCGTGTTAAACTCGCGTGATTGTTCCGAATCTCGCGCGAACCATTTGACATAACCTGTGGCATTGGTGCGCACCCACATTGCCAGAGTGATAGCCTTCGTTGGTTTCTTGTATTTGTTCGTGAAACGCAGATTACCAGAATTCAGAATCAAGGCTTCCCCACATGAGCCTGTTATAAGAAACGTTGGAAGAATAGTTCATCAACTATATCTTGGTCATGACAGCAGAGAAAGTGCCGCTAGGCTGGCTCTAGGAGGCACTTACCATATTTTCGGGACGAGGCGTGAGCTCTTCCCAAGACTGAGGCATCGTTGAAGTGGCCTGAAAGATCTTTCACCAATTTATCATTTCGTTGATCAAAACTGAGGTACATCGCTGCATCTTTACCTGGGAAAGAAACAGAAATAAAGTTGATAAATTTCTCATTTTCTTTCAGAGAGCTGTCCTGGGCTAACAGCAGCTACAAAATGATTAAACTCATCAGTTCTTACCCAGTGAACGAGCGACGCGGCGTTCCTGTATCTTAACCAAGGCTGTCAAAATCAACAATAATTTACTTCTTAGGTAAGTCGTAAACTCGTCTGTCATTCTCAGAACTGTGTTAGCTTGACTTACCTCTGTTTAACTTTCTTAGAAGTTGCGATGCGATAGAGGGCCAGTTTCCTAGAAAATGTAGGCGTTAAAAAAATTAACCACCAGAAAACTGTTTCACTTTTTGTCTATTCCTTTTCGTCATTTCCTAACCTAAGACAATATGAGAATTCTGGGAATAATACTGTCAGATTTAAACGATGATAGTAACTAAATATGCAAGAGCAGTATTGTGCTGATCATGGATTATAGAGAGATGGTATTTTACCCTCGTCTTTAGTTGTATTTATTGTTTTCTTCAACTCCATATCTTTCTCTTTATCGGCGTGATCATGTTTCATTACATTGCGCCATTCCTTGCCTATCGTGAATGGCTGACTAGCTCCGGGCTTAGAATTGAACTTTTTAAGAACACCAGAGAGCCGTTTCTGTAAAAGCGTCAGTGATTTCTCACTTGGTTTGTTTTGTGCTATTTTGCCTAATGATTCTTCTTTTTTCTGTAGTTTTAACTTCGACTGTCCTTGTTTCTTCTTCATCTTTCCTTCCAATTTTGAGATAATGTTTGTCAGCCTTGACTGAAGTGTTTTGAGCGTTTCTTTGTCGATTTCATCCTTTTTCTCCGACTCCATTTTTACCTTTTCTGTGTGTTTCGTCTCCGATCCTGTCGAAAGCTGGTCCAATTTTATTGCATTTGCATCATCGTCTTCGCGTATTCTCGCATTAGAATTGACTATTTTAGTATTTTTCAATCGTGTTATTTTATCATCAAGAAGCCTCAAAGGAACTTGTGTGAATTTGATAGCATCTTTTTCTCTTTCTTCTTCAGGTATCAGCTTAAACTTGCTTACCTGGTTCTCACTTGCTGTAAACCGGTTTGACTGGTCATTCAACCTGACAAGCAAGTTTCCAATATCGGGACCGCGAAAGGCGCTTGTGGTGTCGGGTGATGTCTGGGTTGGCGTTGTCACAGGTAAATTAGACCGTGATGTTCCCAAGATTTCGGGCTGTACTAATTGAGGAGCTAGATAATATAAAGTTTATCATCGGAATCGAGTTAAACTCTTAAATATATGCATTTTGAAGGTTCACTTACTTTGTGAAACCACCGCAACAGATGGTGGTGAAATTAATGGTGTTTGAACCTTCACTGGTACCATTGCTACCACTCTGTTACCATCTATACCACTAACGTCACTCCTTGCACTCAAATCACCAATAGTGTTCTGTGCTGGTACAACAGTATTTAATGTTTGCAGCGGTACTGTCTGAAGACCAGCAACAGAACCAAATATAGGTAATGATGCCTCATCAAGTGAGCTGCTCTCCTGACGCTTTACCCGATACTCCTGGCTCTGCGTGTTCTGTTCGAGTATTTCAGCTCTTCCAGGCAAACTCGTGATCTTTGCAGGCATGCTGTTCCCAAAATCGTTAGTTTTATCGTCATCAGGTTTTATATAAATTACGCTGTCGTATTTTATCAAAGCATCAGATGGTTTATTGTTTGCCTGATGATATGAATGTCGTATTCGGCGATGCCTTGGTATCCACTGTGGAATTTGAAATCTTTTTGCAGTGTTGTATTCTTGCTTCTTGACATTCTCCACGGGAGGTTTTGCTGCTCCTAAATCAACAAAGTACACATTGGGTTTTGACAGAGCGAAAGAAATTGCTGGTTTTTCGTCGTCACTCTCTGGTAGAGCTTCCGTCGACTTCTTCGTCCCTTGTTCTTCCTTCGCTGGTAATATTGTTAAATGCTCCTTCTTTCTCTTCATAATTATTTTGTTTTCATTTTCCAAAATTTGTGAAAAAAATTTCTTTGCATCCTTTTGTGGAATCTCACCAATCACCTTGTCAAGCAACTTGTCCAATCCATTTTGTTTTTGTTTGTTGACTTTGTTTATAGAGTTCTCTAAAGAAATGGTATATGATACGTTGTCAGATCGAGACATTGGGAAAGAACGTCGCACAGAAGTTAGACTCTCGGAGGTATAGTTATTCATGGCACTGTATATAACGTTTGGTTAGGAATTGTGTGAGATAGCTATTTAGATAACAAGCATCATCATATCAGTTCCAGCGATTTACCATAATTAATGCATGCATCGGCAAGCGGCCGGCTTCTTCAGTAGCAAAAAATTAATAGAAATTAATATCTGATTTTTTTTTCATATCGTTGTAACTTACTGGATTGTGAAGAAAAGGCTTCAGAAGAACATATCACGACAACTATGGCAAGAAAATTGGCGATCTTCATTGTCCATATGATGAAATCTAAAACAATCAAGGTAAGTCATCTGGCTGCATGCATGTTGAAATAACTTCAGGGAAGAATAATTCATTAAAATGTCCCTGAACGCTTACGCTGACGATAACAGTCACAAAATACAACGTTGGGGCTGTTTAAATAAGTCTTGTTTAATTTATGAAAGGTATATGATTTAAATGTAATATATAAACTAACCTTTAGTAACTTCTACGCCGGTACCATTAGAGAGTAGTCAGATAAGCTAGGTACGAAGTTCATAAGCTAACGATCCTTTATCTTAACCTCATGGTTTTCAAGCCATATTTTCTGTAATAAAGTGCCTTACTACATGTAATTATATTTCGATCATTTCGTTGCATATCATAAAAGTTCAAGCCTTAACGCTTGGTCGAGCTAACAGGTATTCCTGTCACCTTTCCGGGATATTCCGATCAACTCCGACAGTTATAGGATGTGTCTTATAACACTGTTCCAATAATACTCAGTTACAAGATAATGTTTTCAGTATATAGGATTGTTTATGATGTCACGGTGCATCTTCTGATCTTTTTAATGCATTCACTTGCTCTGAATTTGCATGATTGACTGACTGAATTTTGAGCTGTATTAATGGTTTGTTTCCATAAGACTGATTTGTTGACATATCCGGCTTTGAAGAAGTGTAGTCAACATATTGAAGTGTCTATTATTGTTGGACGGGCGTATATAGGAAGCTTCGTTTCAATGAATTTTGTGTCCCTAATATATATAAATATATTTGAGCGTTGATTTGTAAACTCGTGCGTACGAACAAACTTAATGATTGAATCATGCAGTGTAATTGTTTTACGAATCAATTGTGTGTGTTCAAAGTGACTTAGAATAGGTCTATGAGTATATGCAGTTCCGTTCTCCATATAGGAACAAATTAGTTCAAATCTTTCTATTTGTTTTTATTTAGCTGTTTCACAGCATGCATGCATGCATGAGGAAAAGGTTTAATGCAGAGCAATGGAAATCTCACTTGAACATGCTCCAATTGATCGTATCTCGAGGATGTTTTTCTCCATTGTTGATTATGCATGGTACTGGCAAAATTGATGGGAAATTGATTTCTTGCATGCATGCGTCATCCAAGATAGAAATTACTTGATCTATTATTAACATGACGTGAACTGCCTGTTGAGATCCGATGACTACGAAGCAAATGCTCGATCACTTACTGGGCTTGTGGTAAGTGCATTTCATCCAGAGAATGATGGATTGTTCATGATCTCCAAATGAAAATTGAGATACTTAGTTGTAAGTATAGCTCGTAAAATATTAAAATTTACTTATGCTATAAAAAGCTGTCAGCTTGAAGTTAAATTTAAGTGGTAAAAAATTCGTAAACATATCCTAATTGACTTGTATTTCTTGACAAGCGATTTCCGTCCAATTTTATTATCTTCCACGAAAATTAATCACGATTCGTGTAATGAAGGAATCATCTTCAGCCAATTAAATGCAAGTGACGCGCGTCGCAGGTGCTGCGAGTGATATTCTAATCATCCTTAGAAGCTAATTGAAGCGATATTTTAGACACAAGCTAATTTGAAATTATAAAAGTGTTAAGTTGGGATAGTCCGCTATAAGAATGGTTTATGAGAAACAATCGTTTAATCATTCAAAGATATCTAACAGAAATATCTTTCACTGTCGCATATATACCATGAAGTTAACCAATTGAAATGTCTTTTTCGTGCAGGATCAGTGCATGCATGTGTTCTGCGCTGGCGATGATTTACGAGTGTATTCAGTGCAAAGCTTAGCTAAATACTTGTCTAGAAGAGGAAACGATTTTATTTGGATAAACAATCAAACAAAAGCATGCATACGGAATGTTTTGCAATATTTCCTTAAATCTACATCGGAATTATCTAGCTATATATAAGCGTTTCATATATGGCATTCGTAATATGACTAATATCCCACGGTATATACGCATGAAATGTTTTTTATATATACGTCTAATTGAAGTTACCGTTCTGTTGCATACATGGGAAAAAGAAATCTTTTTACTGAAGCACGTGCATTGAGAGGAGCACAGCATGAGACTAAAAGCATCTTTGTTAGGTGTAGGATGAACCGGAGATATCTCAGCATGTGTTAGACTCATATCGTAACCGTTAACTGCGCAGCCTCCATCAACGGGAGTCCTCGACGGGCGATTATAAACTTTATTTTTCCACTCAAAATCAAATAGCAACAAGTTCCGTTCACGTTCACATCTAGAGCGAAGATTTGGTTATCGGATTAAAGTCTCTCATCGTGAGCGCCGTTACAGTACGCGGGTACGTCTTAGTGGTATGGTTTGTTTATAATTATAAATATTATCCTTTTTTAATTATTCTTCAAGTAAAATCATAATTAACTTTAGTATAGAGTTCAGGAAAATAATTGACATCAGTTAGAGGAAACATCAAGACAGTCGTTTTTATATAGTTATGACATAGTACCGTAGTAATATGAATGGCCATAATGAAGTGGTAGTTTTGATATGGTAAATTACTGTAAGGAACGAACTTCTATAACTGCAGTGGTTATTTTCTCATCTCTGACTCAAGTAGTATAAGAAAACGGCCATAGTCTTCAGTATACATACACTTGAAAAACAAAGTTGGTCTTACAGTCTCTTGTATAAGAAGCTGTCCCAGACGAAATATACATTGCTGCATGTGTATATTCGTCTTGATAATTGTGTACGAATGATGGGAATGTCTGCATAGTGTGCACGATACAATCTTAGTCTTAGATGCAGCTAATTGATTTCGTATGGGTTTAATAACCGTAATCCTGAATTAAGTCCAATTTTGTAGGAGTATATATATGACAAAACAAAGAATAAGTGATTGTTAATAAGCGGTCATCGAGAGATTATCTTCTTAAGACGTGAAAAAATACCCTGTGGTATGTTACAATTATACCCTTCAGTTGCAGTTCATGAAGCATTTTATTTGCAGTGCGCAGAGATTTGAATATACATTGAGTCCATGCATGCACTAATATGATACTGTCCCTAGTATATCTTAATAAGGCTTTACTAAATATAATGTATTGTATGAGGCTCAATATCCAGCAATTTTTCTGCAATCTTTAGCCGGAAATGCCAAAGGCCATGTTTTACCTCGGAATTACAATAAATTTGTACTGATGATTCCCATAGGTTTAGGAATATCCGTAATGTTCAACCTTTATTGGATAGTACGGCATGTGTTACTTAGCTTCAACATCTAAGTGTTGGATAACTTGGATCGACTCATTTATAGAGTTCTCTTGTTAAAATCTTTCATTTTTTAGCAGCCTCTATTCTGTAATGTCCCCTCCTCCATTTCCTAATCTCATCCGTTATCTTTGAATTGACCTAAAACGCACATGGTTGGGTGTTCAAAATCCCCCGCTTCAACTAAGTTCATTGTATTTAAAATTACAGTCAAGTACTTATAGTGCATTACTAAATACGTCCTTATATATATTGTTCCAATCATAACGTAAAGATAAAATCTTCACTTTAAAATTCTGGAGCAGGCGAATAGACCAAGAATTACTGGAGCAAAACATAGCTAACGGTTTATTTTTAAAATAATAACTGAAACCATTTATCAATCTAGTGTTGAACTATCTCACTTTGACAGCTTCGAAATACAAATCAATTTAAAAAGAGTGACCAATTAATTTGAACTTTTTGTTAAGCTTTTAAAGAACAATTGACGCGTTTCTTTCATATATAATGGCAAAATAAACAGTTAAAGTTATTTAATTATTTAAGCATGTAGAATGCTATAGATTCACATGCAGATGGCGAAGTGAACGCGAATAATAATATGCCTAATTCTAAATCAATGTTTAATCGTATAAAGTTGATGATAGAGTAAAACAGTATTTTGTATATATTATAGCGACATTATTATTGAATATTTTGACGTTTCCAAAGTCAACCTGCTCCCCCCCGCGTCGTCTCGCACGCACGTGCGTCACTAAATAATTTTGAAATTTAAACTTCTCCCGAAAAGAGGAGTGGCGAACAGTTTATCTCGTTAACGGTTAAATGTATTTATTTTACCGCCATTTTCATTCACATCCTTAATTGATTCTTTTTAAAAATGTTCTCATTTTTTACTAATTTGCAACATTCCTGTTTATTTGAGGCAATGTAAAGTGATCATTATCTATTTCACTCCGGCTTTAGTGAAATGATTATAACCATTTTGTTCTACATGAGTATCTAAGAAGATGATATGATGCCTCAATTTTTGTAAGCTATTGAATTTAATTGACCATCACCACAAATGATTTTTTACTGTCATTTCTGTTTGTTATTGTGGCAACTTTTTTTCGTACCTCAGGGTTCAATTTTAACTGTACCTGACTTTGGTTATGTTGATGTTTGGCGCATGCATAGAGAAGAAATAGAAGAGTAAATTTTGTTTTTTTAAAAAAAAAGTACATTTAAGGCGCGACATGAGTGCATTCGGAACCTGTTAAGCTCCTGGGTGGTTACTGGTTTGTCCTGCAATAAAATAATTTGGCACGCAAAACGTAAAAGAAGAATTTTTCAATCCGAACACGATTTATTCATTCGTTTCACACGAGAATCGTTGAACTAATCAGTTTCCTTGTGGACAGTTTTGTAAAGTTGACAGTTATAGCCTCAGGCGAGAGCTGAGTGTTTGCATGACATATTGACAGGTCAGGTAGGCTGTAGTTAAACAGGACTTTTTCAAGGTCACTACATTTACAAGGTCAAGTTTATTTGTCTCATATTTTCACAGTTTTCACGCTCGATTATATTTCGTGATTGTTCAGTTTTCGTTGGTATTAAAAGGAGCTATTTCTTGGACTAAGTGTCTTCTCAGGCATTTGTAAAACATTCAAAACTTCACGCAGTCTGGGCGGGCCAGACGGTTAACAGGCGCCAGTCATTTCTGCCACAAGATAAAAATACTCTATAGTGAAAAATACCTTTATATAGATTAGTGTTCTGTCTTATCTATGACTATATCCCACTATATTCTAATCTATAACTACGATTTATCATGCATGTATATATAGATTTTTATCCTCCTTGTAAAGTGTAAAACATAGCGGAATTAGGCTATCAGGAAATTGTACAACCATTTCTATTCACACTGTATAATTATGTAATGGAGAAACCACGAAATAATGTCCTTTATTTTGTCTTATTGATACACAAGATTCAAGGGTTTTTGCCAATCAAAACACAAGCGTTGTTGATTGCAGCCAGACAGTAATGCAAAGTCATTCTTATTACAATCATTGACGTTAAATAATTGATCTTGTTCATGATTTGCTTTTTGGCATTTAACTCTTAAGATGTGGAATATTTTGCATATATTTATGTCGACCTTCCTAACTAATTCATTGAATAGTATTTAGCAATTAGTTAGATTACTTATGACTTGGCTTGCTTGCGGTTTTTGTAAATGCATTATGTAAAGTTCACGCAAATTGTCCGTGCACGTTTTGAGCAATTTCATTGTCTGACTAAGCAAAGCCAGCGAAGCTTATTAATATATACTGACCCCTGACAGACGTGCATGCATGGTCGTGGGTGAAATATCGCACCCCAACGATGAAACATTTTCTGAATTGGAGTGACTCGTGTATGTGATTTGTATGAGAAGAAAGATTCTACGAAGGTAATCTTTTTCTAAGTCTGTTCTGCAACGTATTTGCGCACACATGCAGTATATGTAGGCTGAGTCTGTATTATTAATTAGTTTCATGTTTTCAAATGTTTTGGCGCAACAGCGAGGCTGTTTGCTCCGTAATATACTGTCGTTTTGAAAACATATTGGCGAAGAAATTTTGCAATTTCTTTGCGAAAAAGGTTTTTTTCTTTCATTCAAAGTCTTCGACCTTTCATTTGTGGAGATGTTTATATATCCGGAGTCTCTTTTTTTCATTACCCTTTCGGCTGCCATATGTGATTTATAAGATACACCGTACTCTGCAGTTTATTAATCAATATTCATCTTCAATAATGTTTATCAGCTAGTATAGAAATAAGCTCGGTTTATAAAAAGAGTTAGTTAGCTTAGACGCGTGATAGAGCGCTGTACATAGTTGTACAAATAAGCTTAGTTTAGGTTTCGTCTTGTGATAACACTGAAGCAATTGGACGCGGTCTTTGACTTCTGATCAATCAAAGAGGAATGGTTTGAAAATTGTTGTACTTTCGGGCTAACAGTTACCGTATATAACCAGTTCAAGTATTACGCTTACACTACATATGATAGTCTTGAAACTTGCATGAATCAGGCTTACACACGTCTCTGCTTTTCAGGATTAATTAAAAGAATTAAAAGATCCCGAAGATCCTGTTGGAATTAAAGGTTCCAAAATTGTTGATCAATGATGAGAAGACGTAACGTTACGCTTGCTTCAAGCACACGAAATCTGGTCTTGTTGGGATATTTTTTCATTTATTTCGTCTTCAATATATTTGCAGGTAGGAGAAATTACTGTAATATATGAATAAGCTAAATGTCTCTCGGGAATATAATTTAAATATCAAATTATGATATTGGATGGAGAACACGGAAATCAACTGCTTGGAACATATTAATTGAAAATCCCTGATCCTAATTACGGGGGATCATATTTCCAACGCTCGTATGGAAATTACATTGGTCGTCCAATCATACAGAAAGCCTGGGAGTATTCTTTGGTTTTATGTTTTGGAAGACTTACCCAGCAATAAACGTTATATCTGGAGCTTTTATACGTTTCACAGCCTTTCCCGCGGTCTAAACAACGCGAGTTTTTTCCTATCATAAAAAACCTTGTGTTTCGTCTTTAGAAAGAGGGATGTCTTATCTTGTTTTTCTGAGTTTACTTAATCTTCTTGTCTGATTTTGCGGTGTCATTACTGTCTTCGCATCAAGTCAAGCGAAATCTCAACTGATATCTAACATTAATATTTGAAATTTTATCCAGACGGGCAAATGTGGGGAAAAAAGTTGTCTGCCTGTAAAAACGTGGGCCCAACACAGGGTTTTAATTGTTGCTATAATCCAACATTCGTAAATATCTCTTCGTGGTTAACCCTCTTCATTTATAAGTTCATTTAGGTCTTACTTATTTAAATTTAGTTGTGCATAATAAATATTGAGTACGGTTGTTTTCCATCAACAAGGTTATATGAACGCAATTTTTGTCCCAAGACTCGAGTCTTGTAAATATCTTGTTTTCCAAACGCTTTATCACATGAACATCCATATTTTATATCAATGGCAGATGTTTTTTTGTTTTGGCAATGTTTGCCTTGTGTCGAGAATGAAACTGTGTCAAATATTGATCGTTGAGGTACACCGCACTTCGTTTGACGTTAGACAACCTTCCTCCCATCTTATTAAATATTTTGATGTAAATTTACTTTTTCGTGAATATATTACGTCCATGCAATGGCTTGGTCATATAGCCTTTCTTTGTACACAGATTAGAAGTTACTTCATCATAATTCCGTACTTAGTTTTGCATGAAATGTCGACAAATGCTTTTATATGTAATAGAAATCAAATTAATTCATTTCATTCCATGCAGTGACCACTGTCCACTGCAATTATAGTAATATCATCTGAAGTTTGCATGCGTGTATATAGTGGATATATTATGACTTAAAAATCACTTTCAGTTTATCCATTTTTTATATTCTAATTCAGCTCCAACGCCGACTCCCAAAGCCATGAAACCTCCAGGTAAGACTTCAGTTTCTTGGAAAGCATCTCGTTAACTTCACCCATTCCTTTCAGTTGTTCAGTTCATCTTTTAATGCACGGCGGGCCGAATCACGCCTCCTGAACATCCACGTTCTTGCAACGGCGCTGTTTGTAATCGATTATTATATTCAAAATAATATTTATTTTTTCAGTATTTCTCTCGCAACCTGGCCGTTATGAGTACAATCTTTCTTTGCCTCGCTCAGAATCAACCACGTTGAATTGCTCTGTCCAAAACCCATCAGAAACAAACATCACATGGTACAAAGTCAGAGTGAGATCAAGAAAAACTTCTATTATCCACCCGGGGAAAAACGATCTATTCATAAAAAAATTGCGAAATGTGAAGAAAACAGTAGAATTCAAGTGCAACGTTAGTAATTCAGCTGGTTACAAGATACGAACTTTTAGGATAATGGTTCATCGTAAGTATAAGAAGATACTCATTTTAACTTGTCTATGTAACTCCCCATTTCAATAATCCATTTTAAAAGGAATCTCTTATTGATTTTGTAAAATTTTTTGTAACAAAACCACTCGTTCAAGATCTTTTTAACGTGACGTTGCATGCGTGTGCATAGTGGATATATTATGACTTAAAAATCACTTTCAGTTTATCGATTTTTTATATTCTAATTCAGCTTCAACGCCGACCCCCAAAGCCATGAAACCTCCAGGTAAGACTTCAGTTTCTTGGAAAGCATCTCGTTAGCTTCACCCATTCCTTTCAATTGTTTCATCTTTTAATGCACGGCGGGTCGAATCACGTCTCTTGAACATCCACGTTCTTGAAACAGCGCTGTTTGTATTCGAATTATTATATTCAAAATATAATTTATTTTTTCAGTATTTCTCTCGCAACCTGGCCGTTATGAGTACAATCTTCCTTTGCCTCACTCAAAATCAACCACGTTGAATTGCTCTGTCCAAAACCCATCAGAAACAACCATTACATGGTATAAAATCGAAGTAAAATCAAGAAAAAATTTTACTGTCCAGCCGGGGAAAAACGATCCATTCATAAAAAAGTTGCGAAATGTAAAGAAAACAGTAGAATTCAAGTGCAACGTCAGTAATTCAGTTGGCTACAAAATACGAACTTTTAAGATAATGGTTCATCGTAAGTATAAGAAGATGCTCACTTTAACTTGTCTATGTAACTCCCCATTTCAATAATCCATTTTAAAAGGAATCTCTTACTGATTTTGTAGAATTTTTTGTAACAAAACCACTCGTTCAAGATCTTTTTAACGTAACGGTACAAGAAGGAGAGACGGCGAAGTTTGCTTGTCTTGCTGCCGGAGATGCTTTGCCTCATATTAAGTTCGTTCAGACACTCAACGGCACAGATTACGAAGTGAGAAAACTTCATAAATTTGAAAATCGTACAAGAACACAAACCATTTCGACGAATAAGAAGATTGAGTTTTACAAACATTATTTGTGGATATACAACGTGACTTTGAACGATACAGGGAAATATGTATGCAAGGCTGGCAATTCCATTGGAATCACAAGAAAGAATTTGTTTCTTCATGTTGTGACAGGCGAGACTGGTGAGTATTGACCAAGTACTAAAATACTGTTGTTTAACTTTATTTATACTACCTAATGTTACTTCACCAAACTCATCTCGCTGGTTATAAATCAAGCAATCTTGGTTGACCATACAGAACAACTTTCATTGTCGTCTGTGGGTTTATAACACATACCACCCACCACTCCATATTAAATAACAATTGAGGAGAAAACTGGATAATTTGTCGTCCAAGGTCAACAAAACACACGATAAAAAACCTCGTAAATCAACTCTGAAATCTAGTCTATCCGAATTTAAATTATGCTGATGTTCAACTTCCTAATTTTTAGCCACAGACGTAGTCACGAAGGGACTGACAACTTTGGGCGATACAAAGTCATGTAAGTCTATACAAAAAAAATCTGCAGGTCGTTTTGAGGAAAGCTAAATTCCTCTTGGATCAGAATGGCTGGAAAATACCTTGACGCTATTTTCTTTTAATATTCAGCTACAAGATCCACAACTCCTCACCAGGCTTCTGCGAAATCATTGCCGTCGTCTGGAATGAAGAGCTGGGAACTGGGTATTGTCATAAGTGTGGCCTTGGTTTTTGTGTTCGCATTTGTTGGAGTTTGTATTCTTTACCGCTGGCATCTCAACCGAAGGCTTAATAAGAAGGAGCAAGAGATTCGTATTGCGTATGAAGCTGAGAGCAAGAGCCTTCCCATGTCTCCTGCCAGGCGTTTCCTAGCGATGAACTCCGCCCAGTCCTCCTCCGGCTCTCTCACAGGCGAATTTATTTTTCGCGGCAAAGTTGGTAGCTATGGCGACGACTTTGCGCACATCAGCATACCGCTGGATAGGAAATGGGAAATAAACAGGGAGCAGTTGAGGGTAGATGGACAGCTTGGGGAAGGAGCATTTGGACGAGTTCTCAGGGCAACAGCACTTGGTGTTCCTGGTATCCCTCAGAAACACACGGTGGCCATCAAGACTTTGAAAGGTGAGACTATTTGATACAACAGATTTCTGCGCAAATGGGTAAGTCGTCAGTCAACCGTTGCAACACTAATCGGCGACTTTCTATTTTGCGTATCTAGAAAATTCCACTGAAGCTGAACTGGTAGACTTGCTTTCAGAGATGAACATGATGAAGAATATAGGGAAACACAAAAATATTGTGAATCTCATCGGTTGCTGTACACAAAATGGTAAGAATTCTTTTGCATTCTAAGGAAATGATTAAAGAATATTTATATCATGGAATTTCATTCGAAAGGTCCTCTTCTTATGGTCATTGAGTATGCAAAGTTCGGCAACTTGCGACAATTTCTACGGGATCGCAGACCAACTCATGGAGAGTTTATTGACACGTCCACAGAAGAAGACAGCTCAGCAGACGGGGAAAAACGGAACAGCGAAGACTCCATAACTTTATCTGATCTTGTCTCGTTTGCTTTCCAAATTGCGCGAGGAATGGAATACTTGGAAAGTAAAAAGGTAAAAAGATACTTCTAATCTATATCCTCTGGTTGTCCACTCAGTTCTGAAAACAATTCTAAGCTTGACTAGGAAAGAATGTTTCTAATTTCTAGTGTGTTCATCGTGATTTGGCTGCGAGAAATATTCTTGTGTCTGAAGACAAAGTTTTAAAAGTTGCTGACTTCGGTCTGGCTCGAGACGTACACGCGATGGATTATTACAGAAAAACGACGGATGTAAGATGAAATATTTATGCACCTGAATATACACAAATCACAAATAATATTCAATAATGTCTTGATGAATTATATAGGGTCGTTTGCCGGTCAAGTGGATGGCCATCGAGGCTCTGTTTGATCGCGTTTACTCTTCCAAAAGCGACGTGTAAGTTGCGTATATCATCAGCTGTTCCAACATGCGCAATCTAGTGATATTCAAATAGTTTCATTCAAGTTGTTTTTTGAATCTTTTAGATGGGGCTTTGGTGTTGTTCTGTGGGAAATAATGACCTTTGGTAAGCTTAATATAGCGGCGTGCAAGTACAGTTTGGTCGTTTGAGCAAACAAGCAACGTTGAACAATGTTTGCTAAAATTTGAATAATTTTAGTTCTCTTTCTTAATTTCAAGGTGGCACTCCCTATCCAAGCTTGCCAGTGGAGGACTTGTTCGAACTTCTTCAGTCAGGATACCGGATGGAAAAACCTCATAACTGTCCAAACAATATGTAAGCAAATAATCATGGCAAAAACTCGGTTTTGTGAATGCAATTACTTTATTCACTGTTTCTTTCTAGTTACGAAATTATGCAGAATTGTTGGGTAGAGAACCCTATCAATAGACCAACATTCACACATCTCGTTCAAATATTTGACTCCATTCTCACAAATCTTTTATCCTCGGTAAGAATTGCTCTGGATACATTCCTTCAGATACCGTGTATTTCAATTGGCCAAAAGGCGTAACATCGCCTAAATCTCATTCCTATGTTACTCCACAGCAATATATAGATACTGGATCGTCAACATGCGAGAGGTTGTTGTCAGGAGCTAGTGATGAGTCTACCAGCGAGCAAATCCCGCACTTGATTGCTTTATCCAATGATAGCGTCTTTCGTCGAGACAGTGAAGCGACACAAGAGGGATACACAAGGCATAAAGGACAGCAAACTTCTTCCACATCTGATAGTCATCCTTCGTCTTCGTATGAACTGTTATCAGCGAGGTGTGCTCCTCATGAGAGTGATGTCTAATGCCGTAATGAAAAGTTGAAATGGTTTGGCACTTTGGCTTCTGTTTCAAAGAAACGACAGAGCCTAACACAGTGTGCAATCACGCATCATCACAAGACCGTCTCTAATCTTCTATAAACCAACAAATTTTTTTCAGAAGATTTATAAAAGAGTACACTTGTGTGGTGTCTTAAATTACTCCCACATCATGATTTAATACAGCTTGATTTAGGTCGATAACTGATCATAAGTTGGTAATTTTTAGAATATGGTCAGATTCCATCTTCCCAGGGCACAAACGTAATGGTCAACTTCAGAAGTAATATTCAGTAATGCGTCGCATGAACCTCTGTATACTCATGCTAGTGCTTGCTTGTGCACATATCCTCAAAATATAATCTTTCTAAATATTGTAAATAAAATATATCCCTAATGATATCGTTTTCGATTGAGTTTACAGTTTATACTGAGGTCAGAAATGATTCTAAAATTTGCATATTTTCCGCTTTCTTCGCCCAGTCTCCTCTGTCAGCGCGGCCGTGGACGGAGAACTCTGGGAAGGTACTCGATTTCGAAAAAGATTACAGAAATTTTGTACAAAACGTGGTCGAGGGAACTCTGCCCTCGTTTAAAAAAACACTCTGAGAATGTCTAAGCGAAGGCTTGATGTCGACGATGTTAAGAAATCGAAAGAGATGGCGTAAGTATAAAGTCGTTTACTTTATCATATCTGTTAGATTTGCTCACAAAATGGAAATAGAACGAGTTCTTGTGCAAATATCTGGTTTTACTTTACCGGTGAGGTATAAAAACGTTAAGTTGGTGTTTGATTTTATAAAGATAACATACCATTCATTTTGAGTTTTCTTGCACGGAAGCTGAAAATTTGTTTAGGAACCTAAATCATGTTGAACGCCCTTTTTGGAAATGAATGTATTGCCATTTATGTCAGTTGTTTCTGTGTTTTGAATGACTTGTGTCGTGTGATAGTTGCCAGTCTTCGTGTCATTGCTGTTTTAATATAGAAGTTGTTTCTATAAGGAATGCTTGCACTGCTTTTTTGCAACATGCAGGACAGGCACTAGCCATTGCTTGTTTAGAAAATGTTCTACAAGAAGTGTTTGTTTTCTGCATTGTCACAAAACATTGTAACAACATCAGTAAGTGACAGTACCTGTTGACAATGTCTTAATAAGCCCAGGTCAAATGAAGGTGTAAGTTGATGCAAATCAATAGGTTGTACCTGCTTGTGTCCATCAACTTCCAACTTTATTAATTCACATCAAATGTGAGCTGTATGAATTAAACTGCAGATCAAACTTTAATATTTGTCAATGGGTGCTCAGAGTAAAGTGCAACTTTCATCTCACATTCTTGCATGACCAGAGTCATCCAATCAATAAAACACCTCTGTTTTGTTTCTTGTTTAGTGATTTTGAAAATCTGAAGTTAAAAATTAAACTTAATCCACATTCTGGCCGGCCCTACACAGATAGATATTATGAAATCCTTAAGAAACGTCTTCAGTTGCCGGTGTGGGAATATAAAGAAAGGTTTATGGATATGCTAGATAAAAATCAATGCATAGTCTTAGTTGGTGAAACAGGGTCTGGGAAGACAACACAGGTAATATTGTAATCTTTTACCTCTGTAGTTCATTCTTAGGTTGCAGTTTTAACTTCCGTTGAAAAGTAAAATCATATAGTTATAGGTGGAATGAAATACTAGTAATCCAACAGATCTTTCTACAAGGAATAACAGGGGAAGTTTTGAGACTTAACTTGATTGATATGAAATATTTCATTGTAAAGATTCCTCAATGGTGTGTGGAAGGCAGAAAAGATCAGCGGAAAGGTGTAGCTTGCACACAACCCAGAAGAGTGGCAGCCATGAGTGTTGCACAACGTGTTGCAGATGAAATGGATGTCATTATTGGCCAAGAAGTTGGATACAGCATTCGATTTGAAGATTGTACAAGTGCTAGAACAGTCATGAAGTAGGCATTGCCATTCTTTATAGCATTGTCTTTGAGTAAAAATCCTTCATACAATTTTCTACATATTTTTCCTAAAATGAATGGGGTTTAACTTCTACAGATATATGACTGATGGTATGCTTCTTCGAGAAGCAATGACTGATCCACTGTTGGATAAATATGACTGTATTTTGCTTGATGAAGCTCACGAGAGAACTTTGGCAACAGATATACTCATGGGATTACTGAAAGAGGTATGATGTACTCTATTGCTTACAAAATCCAATCTACTTACAATTTAAATGATACCATATCTTTTTGAAAGTTTTAATGATATCTCACATTTACTTAATACTCAGGTTGTTGCACAAAGAAAAGACATCAGAGTAGTCGTCATGAGTGCCACACTTGATGCTGGCAAGTTTCAAGAATACTTCAACAATTGTCCATTATTGAATGTTCCTGGACGTACACATCCTGTCGAGATCTTCTACACACCAGAACCTGAACGAGACTATCTTGAGGCAGCCATACGAACTGTTGTACAGATTCACATGTGTGAAGAAGTCGAGGGTGATTTATTGCTTTTCCTCACTGGTCAAGAGGTGAGAGTGACCTATTGATTTGGTAGATGTGATTGAGTGGATGGTTAAATAAAATCAAGGCCCGCAATCAACAACTAAATGCTCTCACCCACTCATCGTAAAAACTAAGCTGCGAACTTGCGAGTTTTATTTTGTGGTGGGTGGAAAAGATCCTTAAATCTTTCAACTGCTTCTAGGAAATTGAGGAAGCTTGCAAACGTATCCGAAAAGAAATAGATAATCTTGGTGGGGAAGTTGGGGAATTAAAGTGTATCCCACTGTACTCCACATTACCCCCCCAGCTACAACAACGCATTTTCGAATCAGCCCCAGAGAATCGTCCAAATGGTGCAATAAGTCGCAAGATTGTTGTCTCAACCAATATTGCAGAGACATCATTGACTATTGACGGTGTTGTCTTTGTTATTGACCCAGGATTTTCTAAACAAAAGGTTTGTATTTGGTAATATTTTTACATAAAATATTCATCGCGAAGTTCGTACATTAGCGTGCTAGAAAATTACTCATTTATCTATTTTTATTTATAATTTATTATGGAAGAGAATCTTTGAATCCTGAGGGTAAAAATGAGCATTTTGTTTCGTTCAAATATTGAAATAATTCCATCCTATTTCAAAGGTTTACAATCCTCGTATCCGAGTGGAATCCTTGCTTGTGTCTGCTATTTCCAAAGCAAGCGCCCAGCAACGGGCAGGAAGAGCTGGTCGAACAAAACCTGGCAAATGTTTTCGTTTGTACACGGAGAAAGCTTTCCAAACAGAGATGCAAGACAACACGTATCCTGAAATATTGAGATCAAATCTTGGGACGGTTGTTTTACATCTTAAAAAACTTGGAATTGACGATCTTGTGCATTTTGATTTTATGGATCCGCCTGGTATGTTCCTTCACTTGTTTTCGATCAAACTTATACAGCAAGTACTCGCTGTTTTTCTGAAGAAACTCTGAATCGATTTAAACTTTTTATGCGATGCAATAGAGAACAATATTTACTGTTTGTTCTAGCGCCAGAGACGCTGATGAGAGCCCTGGAATTGTTGAATTATCTCGGTGCGTTGGACGACAATGGTGATTTGACGGAGCTTGGTTCAATGATGGCTGAGTTTCCACTGGATCCTCAACTTGCCAAGATGGTCATCGCAAGTTGTGAATTCAACTGCTCCAACGAGATTCTCTCTATAACAGCCATGTTATCAGGTGAGCATATCCCTGTTTTAACTACGAAGATATGTCTCATGTGGTCGTGTTAAGATACTCAATGTCTTTCTTTTCTAGTTCCACAATGTTTCCTTCGTCCAAACGAGGCTAAAAAGGCGGCAGACGAGGCTAAGATGAAGTTCGCTCATATTGACGGAGATCATCTGACGCTTCTTAATGTTTACCACGCTTTCAAACAAAGTAAGTTGGAAATATCCTATCACTACAACTATTTTATCTTCATTCACCCAGCATGTCATGATCACGTGTAGATCACGAGGATTCGCAATGGTGTTACGATAACTTCGTGCAGTTCCGTTCGCTGAAGTCAGCCGACAGTGTCCGAGATCAACTCGTTCGAATCATGGATCGTTTCAATCTTGCCCGACGTAGCACAGACTTCAACAGCAAAGATTATTATATAAACATAAGAAAAGCACTTGTATCTGGATTTTTTATGCAGGTATTGTAATATTGTTATATTCCAGGGGGGTAACACTCGCTTTTCATTACTTGTAAGCTAAGCCAACTCCCGTCCCCTCCCTTCTTCGGTACCTCCCGGTTACGTCATGGCGAGGATCTATATAAGTTAGCCAATGACGTTTGTAGTTCTGTAGATGATTACTGACCGTTAAATATCATTGCACGTGAACTCTGCGAGACAGGTTGCGCATCTTGAGAGGTCTGGCCACTACTTGACAGTCAAGGACAACCAGGTAAGCGTTCTTCAATAGTTCAATTTACTCTGTCGAATCGATTCCAATTCGTACCAGGCGAAACAAAACGTGAATAAGACTTTCTTAAACCGTTGTGAGTATCTTGTCTTTAGGTTGTACAACTCCACCCGTCTACTGTGTTAGACCATAAACCTGAATGGGTGTTGTACAACGAGTTTGTTCTTACAACGAAGAATTACATCAGAACTTGTACCGAAGTTAAACCCGAGTGGTGAGTTTGGTTTGACTTGTCGAAAATGGCTTTTCACTTGTCTGAAAACTTGTTTTCTTCATCCTAGGCTAGTGAAGGTGGCCCCACAGTATTACGACATGAGGAATTTCCCGAATTGCGAGGCAAGGAGGATCTTAGAACGTGTTATTGAAAGACTCATGAAAGGACGTTAAGGTGTAGTCGTTAACAGTTTCATTGACTTTGCTAAATACTATAGCAGTTGTAATATTGTTTATCACCTGATACTCTGCTTGAATCTTGTTTCAAGAGGATCGTCAAGTAGACTGCTTGTTCGGAAAGTTCTTATATGTACTGAGACAATATTGTAGATGGCATTTATTTTCACTCCATGAACAGTTCGGCTATCGATAGTCCACCTGCCGTTCATCGTGAAATTAAATGCATCTAATTCATTTCAAAATTCTGTTCAAAATGCTTGTCCATACGTGTCCTGCTGGAACTAAACGTAATTCCTTGATTCCTGAGCAATGGAATGGCAGATTACTACCAGAGAATAAGGGACACATAAACACATTTTTCGCTCGTTTGTTTGACGAATCTTGCTTCTCTTGCTGAAGTCAGACTAACATATGTTGTGTATGAGAAGTTTAATGCTAAATTGTTTGTACAGCTAGTTCAATAATCTCCATAATACACCACTTCAATAAAACATAACGCAAAGAAAAATACATTGTGGGCATAAATATTATTACATAGAGTTCCTCTCTGTTTTACAGAGCGTATATTAAACATTAACATCAATTGATTCAATATTCAATATGGCGTTCACAAAACTTTAAATGGCGAACCCTGGAATTAATGTCAATGTTTTTACAGAAATGAATGAAACATAAATCTAAAATTTCGAAAGGTCTATATTTCAACTTCGATGGAGCAGCCAGGACATGCTCTAGCTCACTAATTTTTTTGCCTTTTGAAATGTTTTCAACAGTACTGCAAGAACGTGAAATTGACGTTTGTCAACCCGCAATTCGTATTCTTATTCTTATAAATTCCAGCAAATCTGGGCAACCATTTCACCAGGAATCCGGCCAGTTACAAGCTTATTCGGGCCTGCGATATAATTAAATATTTATGTAAAAATTTCATTCAACTTTTCCATTTTCCGTCTCGTTACCGTCTTGTCCATTCGTTGTTGTTTCTGTGGGACTTTTCTGTTCTGATTCTTTATTATCTGATAAAAAAAATTAATGTACAAGCTTTGGTATAATTCTAAACAGAGGCTATACTAGACCTTGTAGCTTTGGTATACGACTTCTCTACCTAAGGCTCGTAGCCAATATTCGTCTGTCATAGCGAGTGACTTGTCATACCTCTCTCAGAAGCAGCTTTTCGTTTCTTCATCAACTTAAACAAATCTTCATCCATTTCATTTTCATCCTCTAACATGTCCCCTGTCGATTGACTCCGAGGTTTGCTACGTAAAGTCACTGATCTAAAGTCACTTTCTGGACCAGTCGATTCTGAACACGATCTAGGTTTTCGGTCGTTTGCTTTGCGTAGTTGTACACCAAAATTGACCGGTTTTTGTCCCTCGTTCTCTCCTCCATTCGCGCCTTGTGTTGGCGGCCGTTTCATGGCTTTCTACAATGAAATACGATTTCAAAAAAAAAGTTTTTTCCTTTGTCATATTTGACCATGATCCAAATCTTAAGAGTACACACTTACGAGAACGTCTCTCAGGTTTTCCATAGCTGAGCCATCGCCGTCTCCTCCCTCAGGCGCCGTGGCCTGTCAGAAATGAACAAATTTTTACACAAACTAACATTTGATTTCATTCATGCAATTTCTATATTTGCATTCATTGTACCGCAAACAAACAAATCATTTCAAAACAACATGATTGAATCTTGTTTGGTCAATGGTAAGATCATTATTTACAAGATTTTTAGAGATATTACTGGGGATATTTTGTATGGCAGGTGATAATCCTAACCTGGCGTTGAACGGTTTTTCTGAGTTCAACTTTTCCACACCTGATTCTGTCCATCATCTCAGACATCGCTTTTATGCGTGGATCTTCCTTTGTTTGTGATTTACCTAATGAACAGTTGAAGACCTCTCAATCAGTTTTATCAAAAGACACAACAAGAAAGCCGTGAACAAAGCGGGGGACTGGTGAGAAATTAAAGCAACTTATTAGATTGTCCGTGGTGAGTATAGTTCCATCATCACCCCCCCCGTAATGGTCATCAAATGAATCTATCTGTACTGCAATTTGAGAATGACCAATTGAAAGAATTTATGTTTTACTTTTTTTCAGTTGCTTTTTTCCACCGGAGCTGACAATTCCAACAAATTTCCTGTGAAAAAAGTGCTGTTTCAACGATACGTTCAATGAAGGTAAATTCATATGATTTTCAGTGTTCGGATAACGTTGCAACTTACTTCAGTAGCTGTGATGGTGCGGGGGGTGGAGGAGGTGGAGGGGGTAATGGGGGTGGTGGAGGGGCCTCGGGGGCTTCTTTAGCTTGCTTCAGAAGCTCCTCAAATTTCTTGGCTGTAAGCAAAAGAGATGAAAGTGAATTTATTGATCGGAGTAGGAAAGTTCAAGTAGTTTGCGCTAACCTTTAGCCTCTGCTTCGCTCGCGCGTGTTTGAGCTTGAGTCAATCGTGCCTCCAGTGTCTCCATTCCTTGTGCAAATGTGTTTATCTTTTCTTCCAAACCTAAATTGTTTGAAACCAGTGAATAACAAAAACCATCCCAATACGGAAGGCGTGTTATGATTTCATGTTCTGAATCTTGAGAGTTTATACTCACTTTTCAATTTGCACACATCATTTGACGAAGCCAGTTCATTCTCGAGGTCTTTTACCTGAGATTTGACGATGAAGAAATCATGGGTCACAGGCTGCCTCATCCTAACTGCGATTCATCGCTGAAAATTGAAAGTTTATTCTTTACCTTTTCATCAAATTCTGTTCTTTGTTCATGCAATTTCTTCGTGAGATTACTTATTTCTTCCAGAGCTTCTTTCAACTTATCTTTTCCCGAGAGTTCTTTTGAAATCAATTCACTCTGTTTTACCGCAGCTTCATGTTCCCGATTCGCCTGGAATTGTTGAAAAAGAAATGAATGAAGTTTTCTAACGAGATTTCGTATCGTCGTGCATCAGTGTTGAGAGTTATAGTAGGAGGAAATGATGGAAAACACTAGGAGGATGGTCAATCTTTTTTGCATTGATTCTCTATTGCAGTTCGTATTTCTCCCCTGTGAAACGAATCATTGTAGATTGCGGTTCAAATTACTTCATGACGCCCGTGCATGCTGCGAATACTTGCCGTGGGGTTCCTGGTCTCACCGGGTTCTTCAGACTCCTAAAATTGGAATTAATCAGCTCCATTCCTTCAAAACGGTGCTGATTGTGCGAGTGAAGTGCGTATTAACTTAATTTCCTCCAGTTGTGTGAAGAGCAGCGAACAAATGAACACTTTTGAACAGTGTTTGATAGAATACTCCTCACTAAAAAGAGTTCAGCTTTCCGCTTGGATCAGATGGAAGGAACACCAAACAAGATGACTTTGTTGTCGTCTTCGTTTTGATCGTAATGCAAAACAACCATTAATGATTTCCTATCCAACTTTTCTGTCTTTTCAGACAGGTCATTGAAGACGAAAACCCGTTCGTTGTTTCCGTCTCTAATTTTTCTATTAGACGCATTTAGTTTTTAAAGAAATGCCTTATGCCTACCTCAGCAGCTAGTTTTTCAGCCTGGGCTCGACATTGCATTTCCACAGCATATTTCCGCTGTAAGTTTGAATAATCATCCAGAGCAAGCAGGGAAACTGCAGGAAGAAGAAATAGCATTAAGTGCCTCGCACAATAAATGTGTTTAAGCTCATGGAACATAGGTATCTTCACCTCGATTCAACTGTTTGAAATTTGCTCTGTTATTCTCTAATTCCTCCTTTGTTTTCTTGTGTTCTTCCGTTTCTTTACTAAGCTGTAAAATATACAAGTTATTTGATCTCCATATACAAGGAAGGATTGATTGAAGTATTCCTACAAACCATTTCTTCTGTGTGGTGTAATGTTTTGGTCAGCTCTTCCATCTTTATTTGAAGCGACTCTACTTGTTCTTTTAGACCTGTTTTAAGCAAAAATTTATCATTTTTGCTCTGTGATAGCATACTGAAGGATTGCTGCTTCCCATTAGAATAAATAACTACCTTCAATTTGTTTGTTACAGACCCCATGGTCATCTGTGGAGGAATCGTCACTTACATCTGTTTTACCTGAAAGCTCTTCCTATAAGATAGAAATACATGTTGACAGAAATCACAGTTGAGTTGTTGTTTTTAAAGCTGCTTCTGTGAAATCAAACTACTGAGAGATCTACAAACCAAATCAAAGTCAACAGCCTTAGCCACCAGAGTATTCAACAAGATAGTACTTTGTCTTTTCAGTTGTTTATTCTGTTTGACTTGCTATGAAAAATATTAAGATATTTAACATAAGAAACATAGTGTTTAACATGTTACACCTGTCTGAGTTATTCTCTCCTGGCAGAATAGGCAAAGGTTTCAATGATAAGTACCTGTTTAGCATATTCTTCTGCCTTGTCTCTGCATTCCTGTTCAATTTCAAACTTCCTGTGAAGGTTGTCATACTCACCCAAAGCTTCACCAGATACTAAAAGATTGCCAAGTTTTACTATATTAGTTGTAGTTTAAGAATTTGTGCAGCCTTGTCTCCAGCACCTACAATTTGCCTATAATCTTCTGATGAGGATGAATTTTGCAACAGGATATCTAGCATGCTGGACAAATCAATTGGATTAATGAATGCTCTTCCTCATACCAGGAAAAGTTTTTAAAATGATATTTCTAAACAGTGTGCATACATGTTTTAAAGATTTTCACTTTAATTCTTCTACACTTAATTAATATTCCCAATGCTGCAGTAAGTAAACAAAATAAATATATGGATAATTATGGGCTTAAGATATATTACTTTGGCTTGCTTTGTTAAAACTTTGCAAAGTTCTGAATTGCCCAAATGATTTGACAAAATAAATAGTTTACACTAGCTAGGTATATTCAGGGACTTGTATATTGGGTGAATAGAGTGAAATACAATATTTAATTGCTAGAAAATCAGTTTGGGGAACCCCAATGCACACATGCGTCCAATTAGTGAGGCGGCAAGCTTTCACATTACGTTAATAATTAATGCGTGAACTGTTAATAATTTACTAGAAACCAGATGATTTTTTTTTAAAAATATACTTATTACAAATCTTGATGATATAAATACCCGCTTCGGGCTATAAAATCTGACTAAAATTTGTTTTATTGCTCATTTGTAGGGAAATATTTGGATCCGTGTTTATGCGTTTCCTTGTGAAAGTGATATTGTATAAACAGTTGATATAAATTTTTTTCCAACCTTCCTTGAGTACGTCCAATTCCTTTTTTGTACGTAAATAATTCTCACGTTCTTCCAAATACTGCAAAAAACACGTCGAAATTTACAAGAACGATAGCTCAGCAACGTGGGGAAACTAGCTCGAGGACATCTAAACATTCCTACGTTGATTCATCAGCATGCAAGCATGCATCGATTGCAACACTGACCAAAGGGGTAACAAATAAAAGCAATAAATTAAGATTCGAATCTTGTATCAAAATCTAACCTTGCTATAGTTTTCTTCACACTTCTTCTGAAGATCCTCAAACTCGCTGATAGCTGTAAAAGAAGGCGATTTTTTAGCGTCAACAGTAAAGCCTCATTCTGACTTCCGCGTTATGATCTATTTGACAAACTTACGCTATATTATTATAGATATATTGCCGCAAGAAATCGATTTTTACTGCTGATATATTACCCTTCAATGAAATAATCCTCAGCGTGTTGAATTTGCCTTCGTAATCGTTTTTGTCCGCGTTTTTGCTATTGCAAAGCTTGGAATCCTGTTTCTTCGACCCCATGATTTCAGATTGCGATGAAACGAAACATAAAGTCACAAATCACAATAACAAAGGCTTGGAATATTTTGCAGCGACTCTGAACTTCCGGTTCGAAATTGATCAAATCAGTTTGCATGCGTCAGCTCCGGGGGGAGTGCTAACTTCATCTTCATGGAATGTCAGGTTAATAACTGTGGGTTAATCAAGTGCAGAGATTCCTAGAAATCTGCCAACTGAAATACTCCTTATATATATATACTGGAAGAAACCTAGCCCTATAAAATCTCAATTATACTCTATTGAATAATTTTAATTCAGTGTCCAACCGGAGCTATTCAAATCACAATAAATCAGACTTTACTAAAGGTCGCATTACACACTACTGACATTACTATTTTTATACACATTGTGCGATTGCACGTTTCTCATTCTTTCAAGTAAATGCTTCATATGGAAATGACTAGATCTAAGACACGATTTCTAGTACAACATTTAGGATGTTTTCCGGCGTTTTTGTGTTTGTACCTGAGTAAATCATAAATATTACCGTAAACAAAATCTAACTTCGGGTATTGACGTTGCTTTGAAAACAACTCAAACAGAAATATTCTATAATTTCGTTGTTTTGAAATTCAAAGAGCGACTCTGAATCTCTGATCCTTTGACCTATTGTCCGGTTTTTTTGACACACATCACGGCAAAGACCGGATTGATGTATTTGGCAAATAGCCATAAATACAAGTCAGAATTTGCGCAGTCGTGGTTAGCTTTCTATCCACATAGCATCGCTAATTATAGAATGCAAATCCTCGCCTGAAAAAAAGCTGTTCGCGTAAGTGCAATTTAAACACTGTAAGGTGGTCCTTTAGTTTTATGCAACTGTTCTTTGTCGACACAAACCCGCAGGAATCAGAGCTGTATCATGCGATAACAAATTAATACCTAAAGATCGAATTTCCTGAAGCATTTATGGAGGGGCTGTTTGAATACGGCATATGTATTTGTGATAAGGGCTACCTTTATCATCATCGATCGCTATTAGCTTTGATGCATAAAGTTTTATTCGGACGGATATGCAGTGAGTTTGTTTGCACCAAAATTGCAGTTGTTGTTTTGAAATGAACAAGGAAAGCGGAAGCCATTTCAGTGCAAACTGCTTTTAAAATTCAAAAAAATTGAAAGAAATAATCGCCGATCGCAATGCTTTGGCTTGGGGATTAATTTTCCCTGGTTTTAATGGTTATTTACCTTTCATAATCCCTTTGCTTTGTTCATGATTGGTCCATTTTAATTAGGGGTGTAATTTGAAGGATTTTTCGGAAGTGATTGACGTGAAAGAGCGAAAAAATATTTATTTTATTTTGTTGCAAAAAATATTTTGCCGCGAGAACCACTGGAAGAACTGTACTGCGCACGCGCGTGTATATTGAGCATGCGCTGTCATGGAGATTTTCATTGATAAAGAGCCCACGCCTCCAATGATATGGTCATTGTAGTGTGGTCCTGCTGTGAACTGGAAATATTCGCATTTCCCGCAATCGTAATCTGAAGAGGCTCAGCGAAGGCGACGATATTGCTTTGGAGTTAACAACTGTCATCAAGTTGACGGTCCGCAAGGCGAGCGTGTGTCGAAGTAACCGAGGATAGACAACTTACGATCCAAGAAGAATGTCGTTGAGTGAACTAGTTTTGAAGACCCTAATGCCAAGTAACTTTCTCGATTCGGACGACGATGATGCGAAATCGATAACGGACAGTGTCTCGGGGCTTAACAAGAATGAGTTCAATGTGTTTAATGATTACTTCGGACTGATAAATCTCGTGCAAAAGTGCAAACAAAACGCCATTCCGAGTAGCGAGATGGGCTTTTTCGAAGTCGATGAGTTCAGCAGATTTCCTCGGCGCGATCGGTTCGACAGTATCGACTCGGAGAATTCGTCTTCTGGCAGCTGCGATTCCTTCACAGATTTGGGATTGACTGTTGGCGACACCAGTGGCTTTCAACCATTTCCCAACGCGAGTACATTTCCTGGTAGTGGCAGTACATATCGACGAAGGGCTGATTCCTTGACAAGCTTGTCTCGTCGCGGGAAGGGAACAACAGCAACGTCAAGTCTCCCTCGTGCTTTTAATACTCCGTCGGCAAATCTACCTCAAGTTTGTGTGTTTTGTCGTAACAACGGGGAGCCTGAAGAGCTATATTCATCGCACGTTTTAAAAGGTCCTGATGGCAAAACAACCTGTCCGATCTTGCGAGCGTACACATGCCCTATCTGTAAAGCAAGTGGGGGTGATTCTCACACGATCAAGTACTGCCCTCAAAACCAACAACCTGCGCCAGTATTTGTGAATGGAGCACAAGTTACTCGTGTGGGACCACGGCCAAATCGCACTGTCGGACACAGAAAGACCCGCTGATGTGATCCGTCGCTGATTTTTACATGACGAAAGTCACAGTGAGGGTAATAAAGCTTATAGCAATAAACTCTTGAGGACTTTTACAACCACAATATCGCATTATGATCGCCAGAGCTTATTGCTGGCTAAGCTTTTTTATTGAACTCGAGAATTTTAAGCGATAAATGAAATTTTAAATCTTGAGAATATTTTGAAATTATTTAGCCTTTTTTATATATTTAGTTACTGTAAGTATAACAATTTGTAGCTCGGATTTTAGGGCACAACATGCGGTTTTGTAAAGCAAGTATAAAGCATGTATAATTGAACATATCTTTGAAGTGTTTTGCCTTGGAGGCCTATAGAGCTTTCCGCTTGTGAAACTAATTCGATATCCGCTCATTGACTTTTCCAAGAGTCGGCAATATTATTGTATTTAAAATTTTTATAATAATTTGAATGATACTAGGTACCGTTGTTTTGAAAGTAGAGAGGTATATATACTCTACTAAAATGACCTACATTGAATATTTGAAATATAAGAGTTCGTTAGATAATTGGCAAACATAAGTTTATTTATTCACTTCTAAAATTTCATAATGTAAATTCCTTAGGATGTCTGCTTTGTGTCAGTAACTTTGATCGCTTTGATTTCTCTGCAGTTATTGAACACGATCGTTCTGTCTTTTGAAAAAGCGGCTCTTTTGAACAGTGAAATAAATAACCAAAATTTTATTGTTGCAAACTACAACGATTTCGATGAGTTTTTATGTACAGACTTTGCACCGCACTAAGGAAGTGAAATAATATATGATAGAAATTTTGTATTGAAGAATTGTTGTAAACTTTAAATATTAATGTTAGAATTTTATTGATATCATGTTTTGTAAAATATTGACAATACTTTTTATTGAGTTATGTAGGGGCAATCTTTAACTGTTTGAACTCTTTTAGAAGACCCAGTTTAACTTTTTATAAGAGAATTTATATAAGAAATGAATTGTTGTTAAACAGGAAATAAAGGTAAATTTTGTAATATGGTAAATGCCTTCGCTTTCGTTCAAATAAATATTTTAATGGAGGTTATTATGCCGTGAATATTTTTCGCGTTCTGGTCCTATATCACGTTTCGTAATTCCTGACAGCATTGTTTACTTAATATTTCTTGGCTTTTGACGGACTTGCTGGTTTGAAGTGTTTTTTGTGATTACATAAACTAGACAGTAAGATATTCTTCATCGATCCGCTTAGGGGGTCTTTATATTCGGAGGTTGAGAGTTTTCGCTATAATTTTCCTGTTTCGCACACTACTTGTGTAAATTCTTATCTTACGCAAGCTTGTGAATTTGTGCCAAAGTCCTTCTTTGGTCGTCGTTGGGTCCGAAGGTACTTGAATGAAATACAATGCCAATTACAATTCTACTTTGCAAATTTTCTCCTATTAGTGTTGACATCAATTATTACAAGTTGTCATTTACGTATTTTAATGTCGGTTGGCCATTGTTTTCGGTGTGGTCGCCTTTTCTAGCATTTTCATATCGAGTTTCTTAAATGGTTGAGATTACTTCGGCATTTTATAGTCTGGTCATTGTCTGCGAATTTCCTTTGACGGAGAAAATAATTGTTCACATTTCAAGAGTTTTCCGACAGCAGGATGTAACGGATGTAACTTCATACTAAAAATCGAGTTGTAAATATTCAAATTTAATAAATATGCCGACTTGCTGAAAGTGTTATTTGAACGTAAAAGTAATGTCTTAGCAACGTCTGGTCATGGTAAATCCTATTTAAAATTTTGTGCATGTCATCACCTCAGAATGGGGCATTTACTTTTAGCCTTGAATGCAGCTAAAATCTAAAATCGTTATGAAAACAACTCGACAGTCTCGATGGGAAGCATAATAGGCCGTTACTACGTTTAGAATTCAGTATACTGTGCCCCTCCGCTATTACGATAGAATAGAAGGGAAAATTAGTGAAATTTCAATGTTTTATTTCAGTGAATAACCCGCATACCAAGTATTTTTCCTGCCGGTTTCTCTGATTAATAAATTAATTTTACTTTTAAGTTTATTATAATATTGTTTATATTCCATTGTTGCTTAGAAACCTAAAACTCTTTTAACCTTTCAGTCCAGTAAAGGGACCGCAAATTTTTCATTTTACAGTGAAAATAACGAGTCAGGCACTGCTTATATTTTAAAATTTTCCTACACACATAGCATTTCTTATAGTTAGTGTCGCAGTATTTACAACATTTAAAAATGTTAAAATCTAGATTTTATATATGATATATATAATTATATATATATATATATTATATATATAATATATAATTATATATATATACGTCCTGTTTTGCCTTTGTCTGTCAAAAGGTTGGTAAATAAACGCGACCGGAACAAAGGTCATTCCAAGTTAATTTGCATAATTTCCGCTCACTCGTGCGTCATTTCCAGGGCCATAATTTGAAGTTCTAGAATATCATTTGTCCAATATCCATTAACTGTGGTTATATGGAGAGTTTGAACTAAATAAAAGACATGTTTTCATTTCTGTATAAGCATGAGAAAACACCTTTATCGGCACAGAAAACACCTTTTTGAGAACTAGTTACCAACTATAATTTTAAGAGTTTTTACCATTTAATCACAGAATGGTTTAAAAAGGAAGGCCATTTATAATTCTCCTTTAAATCCCGTATTTTGTTCAAGTACAAAGGCTTGGTCATGTCACCTAATATACTTTCAGAGCCGTTGGTCGGTATGTACCCGAGGTACTTCATGATACGTGAACACCTTGTTTCGACGATTTTCAGTAATTGCTTGGGTATTTTCTTTCGCCACGAGTTAATCGCCAAGGTGGCATTTCGCGAAAGTGAAACTAGAGCCCGCTTTACAGGTTCGCTGGTTTTGCTTCGAATCCATTTGAATACCTCTTTCGACGGAGAAATATGAAGTTCTCGGAATAAATGCCGAACCAATCCTTCTGGATCTGTCGCCAGTTCCTCGTAACGAACTAATTTAATCCGATCAGGGTTGAGCAGAACCTCCCCGAGACTCAGTTCAATCGTATTGCATAAGTTCTTTACAACCTCGTCAGCTTCTCCACTCTCAAGAGCGAACTCCCGGCGGTCGCGCGGAGCAACCCAACCCAAATGATAGCGAGAGTAAATCATTGCTCGTGGATCACGAACTAAATATAGTACATAGACTCTCCCATTCCATGGGATCCTCGGTACCTGTACAGTAGGCTGAAGACCCATAGATGAAGATAGAACTGAAGTGATGTTTAAACTGCTGACGCTTAAAAGCCAGGACAAGTCAGCCGGTTCTATACGTTCAAGGAGAATTTTCGAGGCAACATTTACATGTTTACGACAAATATTGTTCAGTACCTCCGCAGAGATACCTTCATTGCACAAACTCCAATTTCGATTCGCAACAAAATTCGTTGCTTCATCGTATGTGGTTTTACAGAACGGCGGCGATACAAGAGACCTGGACGCCGCACGCCAGAGAAATTTGCGCGACTGCGATTTCAGGAACATATCATCTTTAAACTGACAGTTGAGAACAGCGTTCACAACATAGTCAACGTTTTCAAGATAACTATCAGAACTTTGATCCACAATGTTCTTTAGTTGTCTCAACGGCTCGTAAACAAAGAAGAAATCTGGATGTGAGTTGAAAATTCCTCCAAAGAATGATGATCCAGATCGCCCATGCGCAACAATAATCACTCTCACGCCGCTTGTGGTCTTAAATTCAGTTGTTTCGTCGCCATTCCTAAATTCTTTCGACAGTTTTTGCCACAGATCTGGTCGCTCTTTCTTCGAGATAATTGGGGGGTGGGAAAATGTCTCGGTACTTGAATAACTTGGATGGCTCGTCTGGGCTGGTTTATTGGTCTCAGCCTGCTGAGGTTCTTCAGTCGCTTCTTCTGAACTGGGATATACAGTTCTGACATTACGTGTCCGAATATATTTTGGTGAACGAGTTCTTGTGAAAACAGGGAAAAACACTGAAAGGTCTTGTCTAAACCCTGATACTGAGTAGTAAATTTTGTTCTTCAGTATTGTAGACTTCTCTTTTAGCGAAAATTGAAAAAATATGTATATTCCCGATGCCAGCAACAGAACTAGGCCAAATCGAAGTTTACGACGCATCCTCTGACCTGTGACACGAAATGAATTAACAGACTCTCGACTGAATATTATTATTTAATTATATTTAAACAACACTAATTGTTATTCATTCACCTCACCTGATTTGTTTAATTCCCGTTATCAAACTCAACTTTATGGCTAAAAAAATAACAGTTATAATACCACAATGAATAAGTACACTGTACAATCACTTAGGTACAATGTGTACTTGTTCTGTTGTTTAAGCCACAGCGTCAACTCGCGCAAAGATTATGCAAAACAATAGGTGACTCTCCCACTAAAAACCACTTCATTTGCTGACAGACATTTACCATTTTAGCATGCAATCTTGAAACCAGAGCCCGCGATCCATCGGGGGGATTAACATGTTGTGCGCGCAGTGGTTACCAGGCTCATCGCGAAATCGAACATGGCTGTTTTTGAATGGCTGGTAAAATTGTTCACACGTGCTCAGGTTCCTGGAATAAACTTCAAAGCAGGAAAGGAATTTTTGAACACTTGTCATGCTTCAACAAATCTAAAGCTTCGAGTTTTGGTCAACTCCACGAACAACAGAATTGAAAAATATGACAATATTTGGAGCAAGTGTGTGCTCTGTTTTGGAGTTTGTTTTGGAGGATTCCAGCTTTTTGATTGGGTAAAAACTAAAAACTTTCGAATAAATTGCACCAGTTTTATGGTACATGCAAAGACCAAAAACTTAAAATCAAAGCAGTTTAATTTTGTTGCTGATGTTGTTGAGATAATTGCCCCAGCTGTGGTACATATTGAAGGTCACGGTCGCCATGATGGGTTCCTAGGTCGCATGATATCTTCATCATCAGGATCAGGGTTTTTGGTATCCGAGGAAGGTCTGGTACTTACCAATGCACATGTTGTACAGAATATGAAAAATGTTACAGTAACCCTTGCAGATGGTTCATCCCTTGTTGGTGATATTGTGAGTCTCGATCCTGCAACCGATCTGGCAGTCGTACAGTTACGAAATCCAAAACAGGTAAGATTCTGACAGGATTGAAGTTTATGAAAAATTATCTATTTTAAAACATAACATTGATTAATGATTTTCATTCTTTTAGAGAAAGTTTGAGACAATAAAACTTGGTGATTCGTCAGTGATCCGACCGGGTGAATTTGTTGTGGCAATGGGTAGCCCGCTACGTCTGAGCAATACTGTAACATCTGGTATCGTCAGTACGGTCCATCGCGCAGCTGGTGACCTGAGTCATCGTTTACCTCATGTTGAGTATATTCAGACAGATGCAGCTATCAATGTATGAATTTGATTGTTACTGTTTTTCTTGGAACTAGAACTGATTGAAATTGTCATAGTTGTACAAACTAAAATGTTTAGTTCCTAGGTTGGAAATTCAGGCGGACCTCTTGTCAACTTGGTAAGACTGCTTTGGTCATCCCCATTTATAGAAGGCTAGGATATTAATAACCTAAGTGAATTTTGAATATTTTCAGGATGGTGAAGTGATTGGCATTAACTCAATGACAGTAAAAGATGCTGTTGGAATTTCATTTGCAATTCCTGTCAACATTGTAAAGGAGTTTCTTGAATCAACCAAGCAAAAGAAACCAAAACTTGGCAAAGGTTATATTGGCATTCACATGCTAACACTTACACCTGGAATTATTGATGAATTACTGGGTAGACTCTCTGGTTTTCCAAATGTCAAAAGTGGGGTGTTCATACCAGAGGTCATCTACGACTCGCCGTCACACAGGTATTTGTAGTTTATCAGCTCATAAAATCTAACAGCATAGGTATTGGTAAAACCTATTCTCATTTCTTCATAGAGCTGGTATTTACCCTGGAGATATCATAACAAGCATTAATGGAACAAAGGTGACTAGTTCTCAACAAGTCTACGACTTTGTTGCAAAGGGAGATTTATTGACAATTGAGATTTTACGAGGGCTCAAACGACTAAGGGTGGTTGTACAACCAGAAACTGTACTGTGAAGGAATTGAAAATGTATAATTTCTCGAACAAGCTTATTTATTTCAATATTTAACATGTAATAAACTAGGCTAGTCCTCTAAATAAGCAACACAAAGTTTATTAGTTTTTAACAGCAGTTTAATTAGTATCTGGTATGCCCTCAATATATACAAGTTCTTTAGCAGTGATATGATTGATATGTGACCCAATGTGCCTTAGATTGTCCAGGTTTTTCTTTATGACTGGAACTGAATAATGACTTGAACACTTTGCTTGCATCAGGATTCTCAGCAACAGATTTATATTTTGAGTAAGCATGAGTGTCTCCATTTGAGGAACTTTGTGGTTTGGTAATTGTTGATGATGATATCTTGGGTTTAGATTTTGGTTGTTTCATGGTTGACTCAGATCTCAAACTATTTGATTCAATTTGGGAAACTGGTGTTGGTGTATCAATTTTCAATTTCTTAGAATCTTTAGAAGCATCTAAGGATTGGCCATTTGCTCTCTTCATCTTTTTTGCTTTCTTCTCCTCCTTTGCTTTTTGGTGGCGTTCAAGCATTCTCTCCTTCATCTTTGTAAGATCTTGCTCATCTCCATTGATAATAACCAAATCTTCTTCCATGAAAGGTGTTCCACAACTGTGACATGTGGTAGAAGGCACCTCCTTAAGTCCACGTTCTGAGAACACACATCCGCATTTCCAGGAAAAACAGAAACGGTAGCGGCCATTCATTTCCAGACCAGAAACAGGACAGATAAAGTTGGATGCCTGGAAATCAAGGTAGGAATCTGCCGCATGGCCATTGGGTTTCCCGTCCCTTGGTTCTTTCGAGATCTTTTTGGTCAAAACCAGTTCTTTAACATCTTTAAGGCTGCGGATATGTTTTGCAATATCGGTTGTGGCTTTGGATTTATCCAACAGATATTCCAACACAGATTCCTTACGATAAAGATTGCCGAGTTCACAACATACAATTGGTTCACAGAGTTCTTGTTGTGTGATAGCGCAGTGATTCCATTTGGCATTTAACTCGATTTCTTTATCGACTTTTTCCGGTTTTTTCTTTTCACGAACAAGTTCGCATCTCTTGGGTATCGTTCCACCATCGCAACCCATGGTTTGGTCTTAGAAAATAGTGAAAAATTCGGCAAAAAGAAAGTGTAAAATATATTTGTATTTTGATTGACACAAAACAACATGAATTTGGCGAGGAACCTGGGGATAGAGAACAAAGATGACGTCACTGTCGTGATCTTTCTGTATTTTGAACATTTTGAATAAGCAATTTTTAATATATATTAATAACTGAAATTACTGTGAAAAATACAACTGCAATATCCTCGTTATTAGTGTCTTTCGTGCCTGAAAAACTTGCTAAATTTCTTTGCTAATTGTGCTCGAAAATATATAAAATATGTCACAATTTTTTTTAAATTTTAGGTAGGTGTTTCCAGTTGAATTTACTGCAAAGTTTAATTTTGGCAAAATTTCTGCCATAGTTAAAACTTTTACGTTTAAAAAAGTTTAACTTTTGCGCTTTGATGCTCAGTTAATAGTAAACAAAAAACAGAGTTTATAGTTGAAAAAGTAATATTGATGAACGAACTTAATCCAAACGAGACTATTCTTTGAGAAAAATACCCAAACTTCAAAATATAGAAATTTTCAGGGGGGTTTTCAGTGATGCTCATGGAAGCATAGTTGTAAACAAAACAAGATGGAGTCCTGTTTGATTGTTGAAAAAGAAGAAGAGAAACTTTCCAAGAAATATAAAGCTTTCCGGGAACATACTGAAGCTTCCTTGGAAGATACGTTAAAGCATCTTTCTAGTCTCCGTGAAGAATTATCTAAAGGTGCGGGAAAGCTTTATAAATTGGTTTTTTAACTAATTAAACTGGCCTTAATTTACTAGTAAATTTAATAGTAATTGTAATTGACGTTTTGATGTGAGTTGTTTGTGATTATACTATGCTTGTTTTTTCCTTAAAAACGTTTTGAACTTTCATACATGTTTAGTTGATACTGAAAATGAGTTAACCAGTACACAGCTTGAAATTCTTGGTGAGATTTCAAAGAAAGTGGATAACATAGTTTCACAAGTTGCTGGTGAGCATAAAGATCTACATGGCGCTCTTTCAAGGATTGGAAAATCAATTGATAGGGTGAGTTGGGATAATTGATAGGGTAGAGTGAGTGAAATTTGTCTAGCAGTAGGACTGTAGTTGGTTTCTCTAACCAATTAACATCCATTTAATTAAACATCTAGAATTTTGTTCAAGACAATACTGGTGTTAGCCAGCCTGGTGTGTTTGTTGGGGAGAAATTCTCAACTTTAAATGAAGTTTTATGTCAACATTTCTTTCGCCAAGGAAGGCTGGACATCGGTGAAAGTTTGGTGAAGGTAATTTTGCACAGTTTCTCAATCCACATGCGGTAATCTGGGAGTTCAATCTTACATGAATTAAACTTTACAGGAAGCTGATCTTGATATCGATGAGACTAAGAAACTCCCATTTACGGAACTAAACTTCATCCTTGATGCTTGTCGCCAGAGATGTTTGGACCCAGCCCTGAGGTACGGTATTAACTCTTTATTTAAAATAGTATGTATTGATCATTTCATGATTCATCCCTGAGAGTTCCTACCACTTCTATTAATACACACGCAGGTGGTGCCAAGAACACAGGACACAGTTAGAAGAGAAAGGAAGTTCGTTGGAGTTTAAACTTCATAGATTAAAATACATCAATCTATTAATCCAAGGCAATATTACAGCTGCTCTTTGCTATGCAAACAACTTTGTACCATTTTCAAAACAGAACTCGAAAGGTTGGTATTTGAAAGGAAGAATCCCTCTTCTATTAATTGGCTCTAGCTCATTATTCTCTCCATTTTTTTTCCAGAAATCCAACAGTTAATGGCATGCTTAGCCTACTGTAAATCAGGCATAGAGAACTCCCCTTATGCAAACTTGCTGGATCCTGTGCATTGGAGTGAAATTTGTGAAATATTTACCCGTGATGCTTGTGGCTTGCTTGGCTTGTCTCTTGAGAGCCCACTAGAGGTGTGTGTTTTAGCAGGTTGCCAGGCTCTACCTTCATTACTGCAGATAAAACAAGTGATGCAGCAAAGACAATGCTCTGGTGTTTGGACGTCAAAAGATGAGCTACCTGTGAGTAATACTATCGTAAAACTACCCTGCTAAAAGAGCTTGCCTTATGGTTATTTATCATCTTCTTGTAATTGCCTTATTTATTCACTTGTTTTATTTTCTTTCAAGATTGAAATTGATTTGGGTTCAGAGCATCGTTATCACTCGCTCTTTGCTTGTCCAATATTACGTCAGCAGTGTACGGATAGCAACCCCCCACAACGCCTGCAATGTGGTCATGCCATCTCAAAGGATGCATTAACCAAACTTACCAACGGCAACAAGTAAGTCATGAGAAATACAATTGTCAAAACAGACCCATTTAACCATCAGCTTGCAATGCACCCAAATGTGGCTTACTTTAGTATTTTACTTTGTCTATTGCAAGATGTCATCAGTGGTCGAAGACTACTGTACTACTATCAGCTTATAAGATAAGGGAAATCAAGGCTTTTGTGTATTTTTAAGAAGCGCTGCTTTATTGCATGAATAAAATATGTTTACAATATTTGTTTTGCTAGGATCAAATGTCCATATTGTCCGAAGGAAATGTCGCCAAGTGAAGCTAGAGAGCTCCACTTCTATTAAAAGCAGTAGAAACGTATCATCATCTTCATATGGTCGTCATCTTCTTATGAAACGTCTTGCAGTTCACATGCAGAACGCGTTAACAACAGTATAGATAACGTTTGAGATGCCTCATCACGGTATATTGTTGCTAATGCGTTAGTCCAGGAGAGACACGACGATGTAGAAATATGGTGATAATTCCAAAGTTTTCGTCAGAACTGCCGATTGTTAATGAAAATTGGCTTACCGTGTGCAGATTGGCTCAAGAGACAGTCATTCTTACCAGACCTCCCGCCTTAGCGCTAAGAAGCGGTTTAAAATGAAAGCGAAAATTCGTCGTTGGCACGTTGCTGTATTTTTTATGCTGTTATTACAACAACAACGTCTGGGGTAATGAATGACTGATGATAAGAATATATATTCTCTAAGCCATTGATATATATTTGCATGTAAATTGGGCATAACTTTGTATAATCACCTGTCAGTTTGAAGTAAAAATGTAAATTATATTATCGCATCTAATTCTTCGTCTTCCTCTCTGGACGAAAGTATAATTGCCCTGTGTAGATATACTGCGATATATTCTACTGCATGTGGGTAAGTTTTTTGTGTGTCTCTGGGTTCGGGTGTACCTGCTCTGACAGATATCAATAAAGCTCATCTTGCTCAGCCAACTATGAAAACCATATTTAAATTCTCGTCGTCGTTGCGAATTTTATGGCCGAGTCTTATTTTATTCATGCATTTTGCTAACTCTGTTTCAAACAATTCAACAAAATGTTATCGACGTTTTAAATACACTTTACCCTCGTGGTCAAAGTGTGATGCTGGAAGAGGTAGCAACGACCAAACAGCGGATTTCAATGATAAAGAGACGATGCGATTGCCTCGTATTGATCCAGTCAAAGTAAGTAAAGTTTCTTTATTTTTGTTCTGAAATTACTCATTGTGACTCCAACTAGAATACGAGTTCCTCGTCTTTTAAAACGTCGTTGAAATTAACTTATTTCTGTATAATTCGTACAATTAACTAATAACTCAGCCTTGACACATGCAGAAAGTCTAGGCAATTACCATTTTCTGATAATGTAATGTACGCCTTTAAAGTAAAATGGCACGATTAGTTTATGTTTATGCATGTAATTAATTGTTTTTTTTCCATCAGATTGGGTTTATCAGAGAAGTACAGCATAAAGATATAATATATACGTTGAAAACGCTTAGCCTAAGACCACCAATATTTGGTAAGAAAACAGTTAATTCTTTATTTCATTGCGTTCTTGTTTCGAGCTTGAAACGAATACAATATTTTTCCTAGAAAAAGTTTTCAAATTTTCGTAGAAATTCAAAACTTCCTCAGTGATGATGAATGCGATATGATTATTGAAATGGCGAAGTCGGACGGAATGGTAACCAGTGAAACTTTATGGAGTAAAACTGACGAGGTTCTCTCAGAAGGAAATTTTCGTGCTGTTTTCCAAAGCCTAGATGTCAATAATGATAACGGTCTTGATTATCATGAAGTAAGTGTTGACAAGAACTCCTTCGCTTCGTCAATGAAAACCTTTGGTTTTTTTCATTTTGTTCACATCTCTCCTGCAACATCCGGCTTAGTTTGATTATTATTACTTGATTTACCTCCATTTCTTTAATACCTGTTTTTTTACCTGCTTTTTTCAAATTCCAAATTTTATACTTGTTGGTTTCAATCTTTATCTTTAACCTTCCTCGTGTCGCCGCAAGCTATAGCGATAACAGCTGTATTTGTTTTATTGTGTGAGAAAAACAAACTTTTCATATTCCAGTTAACTTCTGCTGTGTCGGGTATCAAAGATATTCAAGTCGACAAAGATGATTTACAAGAAATGTAAGATCTAAAAACAGTCCTCAATATGTTTAGAACCTTTGTAGTTTCTCGTGCATCATTAAGATCAGATTATTCCTTTGAATTTTAGGTTTCAAAATTTCGGTCTTGATTTCTTTGATGATGGTATGAAAATCATTTGAAATAACTTATAATATATGATCATGATTTACCATCGTAAAGATAATTGGGTAAAAACTCTTTTGTCATAGATAAGGTCACTTTCAGCGAATTTGAAATATTAGTAAGCCCTGATGTTTATGAACAAATCAAGTCTTACTTGGTTAGTTTGGAAGGAAGAAAATCAAGCATAAAAAGTCGCAAAAGTTTCTCCACATTTCTGGATCCTTTTACCGACAATCATCGACAGGAATTCTTTGAAAAACTTCACCAGAGGTATGGGCCATGTATCTTTTTGTCAATAGGGTATAACCTTAAGCTTTTCATTTCTCGTCAATGACCATAAAAATTGCCTGGTCGATAGCCGAAATGAGCTTGCATGCAGCCCTAACTTTGTAACGTTGAGTCTCTCCTCCTCCTAGTGGATAAAAAACTCTCATATTTTCCATTTTAGAATTGCCAAGGTGACGCAGTTACCGATAGAAATGATTAGAAGCAGTGAAGCCTTACAAGTGAGTTCTTAGACAGTTAGACATTTCACGACATTTCAATTCGTACTTTTCACCTACAACTCACGTCAGTTTGAGATCACAAGTGGCAGCTAATTTTAACCAAGGGATCGCATCGTTTTTAGGTAATCAAATATGAAGTCGGGGGTCATTATCACGCCCATCACGACTCTGATGATGGCGAATACGCTCCATGTTGTCACTTGGTGTCCGGTGATGAGCTCTGCCGACCTTGTAGGTGAGACTTGGAGGAAAATATATCCTCTTAGGGTCCAATTGGACCTGAGTTAATGAAATCTTTCCAAATTCGTTTCATCTTATTATCTCATCTTCTGGATTTTCACCTATCACTAAAGCTTGAGAATTTTTGCTTTCCACTTTCCAGTTTCGACGATCCTCTTGTTTCCTCTGGATCCACGGCTATCAGTCTGGATCCCGCATTCCAATATTTTCCTCGTGTATCTTGACTATTCTCAATATTCTAACGAACCGTCATCTTGTAGATACGCGACGATGTTTTATTATTTAAACGAGCCAACAAAAGGAGGAGGAACAGCGTTTCCGTTTGCAGATAACATCACCTACGATATCTCGGTAGTAATTCTCAATTATTTATTTGTTCGCTAATCGGATGTGCTGAAACTTCACCTAGGGTTTTACTGGCTTGTTTTCACATTTACAAAGATATTTTTAAGAGAACGTTAAGTGATTAGAAGTTAATACAGAGCTCTGAGCTGTACGATTTCTCTGGGGTGAAACGAATGCAAAATATGAATCTGTGGTGATATGTTATTTTAGAAAACTACTCGTGATGAAAAATATCGTCTAAATTTGAGCGATCATTGTGATAAGGCAAATCTCGTGTACATGCCCAAGAAAGGGGCAGCTTTGTTCTGGTATAATCACGTGATTGATGACGACACTGGTTGGTTGGGAGAACTTGATGAAATGTCAAGTCATGGTGGCTGTGACGTCATTCAAGGAGTAAAATGGGCGGCAAACAATTGGTTCAATGCCGTTGATGATCGCAACGCTGACCTTGAAGTTTGGAAGAATTACGGAAATGCTCATTAAATTACTACCTTGGTTGGTCAACCGACTTGGGAAGTTGTAACTGCGACTGCGCTCAATTACTCTCATACCCAGGTCTTTTCACACGCAGCACGCGGAAAGACCTGGGTAGGAGGATGCGATGAAACTTTTTGGCGTAAAATTATAGCGTAATACAAATTTTGTCATTCATTTTCATTAGATTTAATCATGTACTCTTCAGATTGTTTCATCTTGCCTAAAATTGATGTATTCGTGTATTCAAAACTTGGTCACCACGTGATCTTAAATTGTAACATCTTATGATGGTACTCAGTCTCTTAAAATTTGCGCGGTCTATTTAAATGGAGGCATTTAAACTTTAAAGTTTGTACTGCTTTAAACAGTAAAAAGAACGAGTCTCAGCTTCTTATGTACTCGCAAGTTGCACCGCCAGAAAGCATTTCTTTCACGGAAGATGAAGAAAGAGATGTTCGTGAAAATCTTTGTGAACAAGGAAAGGAGAGTTTGACAGATAAACATTTGAAAGAGAAGCCCTCCAATGTTGCAGCAGAGAAATGGCTGGTATTAAAAGTTATGAATAAACCACCGCAATTAGTGGTTGTAAGAGGGGATGTGGGGAGGGTAAACTGGAGGGAGGGAAGAGGGGTGAGGGAGGCAAGAGAGTGAATGAAAGGGAAGGAATGCAGGGAGGGATAAGGAAAGGGGGAGGGGATGGTTCCTCCAAGGATAGAGTGTTGGGGGGGGTTGCAATAAAGAAATAATGATATCAATACAGGAAAGGATTTAAAGATGAGAATCTTGTTCATCTTTGAAATTATTAGAAATTTCAAAAGTTAAAAGAAAGACGGCAAGAAATGTGCAAAGCATTGCCTGAAAAGACAAGACGGAAACGGCCGAGGAAGACCATCAATGATGGTCAGTGTTGAAACAAACCATAAATCATTTTAATAAAGAAAATCTTTAGTTGTGCAACAGATCATCTAGCATTTTGCTAATTGAGGGCCGCACAAACTATTTGAATTTCAATACCTGTTTTTTGTTACTCAAGATGATGCATGCAGTTCACAAACAGTAAAGAAATCCACCAGGTGAGAGTTTATTGATCTTTTATATTCCCTATATTTATTGTGATTCTAACTCTATCTAAACATCTTTTAGGGAAATACTGAAAGACAACAGAGAACCTTGGAGTGAGCTTTCCTCAAATATCGATGCTAATATTCATTTAAATCAAGATAGTACTTCAAAACAAAAATCAAAGGTTAATATTATGAGTTTTATTATATATTTTAAGCTCAGTAAAATGACTAATGATTTTACAAACCTGTCTGTCATCACTGCCTGTTAGTTGGATTAATTTTACTTTATTTGTATTGGTTCCACTTAGTCAAAGCTGGAAGAGAGACTAGATGAAGCCCTGATGGAGGGTAATTTCTCTGAAGCAGAAAAATTAAGTGATGAGATATCTGAACAAGAACTGAGTGTAAAGATTGCAGATGCCATTGAAGTAAGAGAATACAAGAAACAAAAAGAACTTGAAGAAAAACTGAAAAAATCTAAAAAGAAGAAGAAATTGCTTTGGGGATTTGAACAGAAAGAGAAGTGGGAGAGTAAAGGAAATATGTGAAGAGATATATCTAAAGTTCCGTATTAAAAAAACTTCAAACGTACGTGATGTGGATCTTAGTTGTTCTTTAAACATTGAACAGAATTGATTTTTTCCGTGTGTCTACGTGCGAGTGAAGCTCCACGAAGCAGCGTCTTTGGATCAAGCGATTAGAAAGAAACCATAGTGACGGAAATAAAACAAGAAATATTTGACAAGATATTTGACAGCACGAGAGCTCGAGAGAGAAAGACTTTGTTGTATTATTCAGACTTGCATAAAATTTCTTGTTACTGATCTCAGAATGGATTTTACCCGTCTTAAAATGGCTGTATTTTAATAAAGTGAAAGAAGCCATTATGATTCCGTGGGTTTGTGTCTGTCTGTCATTATGATTAACGGCAAACGATGTTGACCATTACTAGCCCACGTGAACAGCACTTAAACTTCACGTGCAGCCAATGTGATAGAACACTTTCTAGATAAAATTGTACATACACGTGAGCGGTAAAAAAAAAAATTTATTTAATGACACATAAGTTAAGCAGTTTAAAACGCAATTCCCTACCTACGCATCCTAAAAGCAATGAATAAATAGTTTCTAATTTTTTTAATTCCTTAGAATATATAATTTCTTAGTTTTATTCCATGCACACCAGGAAACAGGATACTTCACCTATTGACGTAAATCGCCTGACAGTCTGTTCTGCAAAAAGCTTTGTGACTCGTTCAGCCTCAAGGACTGTCAAAGGCCACCGGTGATCTATGTTGCAATTCATTCACGCTGATCGATATATCAACCTGTAGTTATCACCGAAGTTATTATCCCAATAAATACCCCAGTTCACCTTGTAGCAAAATGCAAACTCTAATTTTTGCCCACATGAGTTCTCTAAGTTCGGAACTGGTCGAGGAATATGAAAGAAGAACGTATCTGTGTCTTCTATACTAGCGCCTGGAATGAAGCTCGCCTTGCTCTCTTCAAACGTCTTCCAGGAATCGAAAGTGTATCTCACGGAGACGTCTTTCTCAAATGCTATATTCTTAACTTGTAGTCGACCGTAGACTCCATTCTCGTTGCAGTATGTTTTCTCTAAACATATATTATTCTTTTGAATGTTCTCTTCAAATTCTCTGGCTGGAATCGGTGATTTGTAGTTGAGTAAGGTCGAAATTTCCCCATTAGATTTAGCTTGTCTGAAGCCGATGAATGCCGTTGCCAATCTTCTCCATTGCTCTTTCTTGCTGGGAATATTGAGTGACGTTCTTTCCTTCGTGAAGAAAAAGGTTGAAACGAGCGCAAGTCCTTTCGTATCGGCAAAATGAACAGACTTTCTACTTCGTGTGATATTCAAGGTAGAGTCAACATTGGTGATATGCCTCGGTGAGCAGTTAACTGCAGTCATATTGATTTGGATGAATTTCTACTGCTTGGCTCTCCGCACTAGTTTGATTGACGGCAGTCTGCTGTGAAGTAACATCACTTTATAACTTCACTTTGTTTTGTTTCTTCTCGAAATGTTTAATATTTCTTGCCCAAGTTTGTTATATAACGATGTGTAATTATATAATGTCATTTGTGCCAATCACCAAGCGTTTTTTAAAGTGTTCCCGTGAAAGACACGCCGTGCGCATTTGCTCCCTGCCTGCTGGGATATTCAGACTAGCGTGGGAGGTTACTATGGTGAACTTCATATTTTATTGTTGCGAATATGGCTTTTCGGAATTAGTGTCACAACAGGTCAACTTTGGTATTGCATTCCCTCGTCAGGTCTGACCAATTACCAGTGGAGACACAGGCATTTGATTAATCATTAATCAGCCTCGTTGTAGTGTTTGTTAGTGTAGCCATACCGAACAAAAGGCAGTAATTCATATCATTCAAGAATTTGTTACCTGAAGAGAAAGGTTAAAAAAAATTGTGATCACATCTATTGGTGACAAAAAGCAGGAATTTGGAACTTCCAAAGATTCATATTTTCACGTTCTTAAATCTCAGGCGGGAAGATGTAAAGTTTCCCTGGGCGCTTATGATGCTTGACTAATGCTGAAAAACATATAAATCAATACAATATTGTCTTGTATTCTTAATATATTCTCCAACATGACAGATATAAATCAGTTTAATCGCACAAAATGTCAATAGCGGTCCCCCCTTAACTTAAGTGTTGTTGTACAACGTTTTCTTTAAAAACTGACCTCCCTCGCGACTCGAGTATCGCCGAGGGAAATTTCCATCATCAAAGTGTGTCCATGCTTCCCCTATTCCTTGTTTCTTTGTGCATAATACGCTGTAAATGACTGTCTATTTTTTGAGAAACTGCGCACGAAGTTAAAACTCTTGGATATAAGCAGATGTCAGATGTAAAATCAGTACTGTACTTGACTGATTTTCCGTTTAAACCGGATCTGGCTTCTTTGCCACTTATCCTATTTGTCCGATTTATTCAAACAAGCAGCTTAAAATTCGTAGCATTCCGGAACCGTTGTAACCAGAACCTTCTGAATGATTATTGAAGAGTGATTTGGAAACAGGGAATAAAGCTCCAAAACATTGCTGAAACGTTATCTAAATTGATATTTCTGAAATACCTCGTAAAATGAAGTTCATATTCGTGTAGGGACTTTGCCTTACTTCAAAATTAGTTTATCCCACCTTTTGCCCAAAGATGGAACCGTTTCGTTAAAGCCTTCATTCAAGACTAGCGAGTCATCAAGTCATAACGATCTACATTACGCATGAGCAGAAAACTTCATGCAGTAATAATTATTATCAACCTTAATTGCAATTTATATTTAGATCATAGGTATTAGATTTTGACGACTTTTTAATTCAATGGTTTCATTTTCCTACTTTCACTAGAATTGCAAAATATAACAAATACCTGCACGAATGTTAACATGTGGAAAAAGCTTTGGGTAGCTATATAGAATATTGGTTAATTATAGGAAAGTTTTTTACCAATGCAATCCTGCTGTGCGTGCGCTCAGTCTAATGTCAACTTTTATATATTCTATAAATATTGCTGTTTTTGGATTGCTTACAAGATGGAATCATGGAATCAGTATAATATGGGTCATAGGTTTGTTCATTCGCAGATTCACTGAATGTTCGCTTGTCCTTATACTATTATGAGTAACAGCTTCCGAATAACAACACGTGAATATTTATTTTACTCAGATCAAAACATGATAGCATCAACATGCACGCACGCTTTTAAAGCGTGCTATTTAAAGCTAGCTATGCGGCATTTTTGAACAATTAAAAAAATGATTTTCAATTAAGCTAGAAGTCGTTGAATGTTTTTTTATAGACCAATAATATACTCCATTTAGAATTACTCTGAAATTATCAGCGCCAACATTTCAAAACAACAGATTCCAGGCGTGTTTCTACGCACGAATATGTTCCACTTTTTCTGTTTTGAAATATTATATTTCTCAGCTGCTTTCACAACTGCTGATATAAAGAATCAGAGCCATAGTCTGTATAGATGTCAAAACAAACGCATTATACACAAGACCTTTTTTTAATCGGAATGCATTTCTTTGCTGCACATTGTTTAACGCATGTCGCAGTTGAATATAGTTCGCTGCATGCATCTGGGTTTTTTGCTTCTATTTCTAAGTCTTCTATTTCTTGAACTATTTCTTGAATAGATGCATGCTTTCACGCGGGTCTAATATTGTCGCTATGACAGCACATTTAAAGAATAAATGCATGGAAAATCTCAGACAAAACTTATCAGATGAAACGGAACTATTGTATGCGGTGATAACTAGTTCACTTTTAACTTGTATATAAAACTATATATGAATGATTCATTCTGTTTGATGCTCAGGTATAGAACTCTCTCTCTTCCCAATTCTGGCTCTCTGTGGAGTGCAAGCATTACAAGACTACGTGGATCTTTTTTTTTATCAAAAACACACGGCACAGCGCAACATGTTTTAGGATAACTAGAAGAGTTTGTAGAAATGCAGATAGAACTGAGTTAGATTGTGAGATATATTGGTTAGTTTTAGTTGTACAGTAAACTCATTCACCTGCTTTTATTTTTGTGTGCTGTACTGTACATGCATGTATGCATGCATGATGCGCAGTCATAGATAGCGCAAGTATATGCAAGCTTGATCTAGCCATTCTTATGTCTTGAATGTAATCAATGTATCCCCTCTTCTTTCATGTAAGGATATATGCTGGCGAATGACGTGGAACAAGAATTAAAGGAGAAACGACTATCATTAGCAAACATGTGAGTTATCTAACAGCAGACATTTTGGTCGTTATATACTGATATAAATTAATTTAGAATCCTAATGAACTTAATTGCAAAATGAACTGTGCTAAGAGACAGACTCATGCAGTGTAGATCACTCATTCACTAGCAAGCATCATTCATTACACCAGCAAGCATGGAAGAACTAGAAATCTTATTCGGTTATTTCATTTCGCTTTACTCGACCTTCCGACCAATTAGTTTACACAATTTTACAGTCTTCAAGATTGGATAAAGCGGCAGATGGCCTTGGAAGTTAAGGATGTCATAAAAACGAGATGTTAATAAAATAAGAAATACAGATGCGCATATCTTATATTAAAAAGCTAGCCTTTAATCAATTTTAACACGTCTTCCGGAGCTATATCGATGTTTTTCTGTCCACAATCTTCAAAGCACCAAACCTTATTCTCTAGTAGCAGGCCAGGTGAAGCGTAAATTGATGACATTTGTTGACTTTCAAAGCCGAGGGATTATAAAGGACTTACGCCAACTTTTCTTTTTGCTTATTTTATTTACAAAACTTTAAAAGGCTTTATGATTATGCAGTTACACTGGGAAATTTCAATTCTATACAAAGCTCTATCTACACAAATGATATCAACTTGAGTTCACACTCGGCTGTCGTATCTCATTCTTTCCGCGACATTCAACAAGAATTTTCAGTCGACGATCATTCTCTACAACATTACACATCTTCACTCACACAATAACTCTATATTATACTATCATTCATTGGGCAATAATCCTAGATATTTCTATCAGGAAGATCATTATGCAAAGACAGATCCGTTGTGAGTTTCGTAGTCTTGTAGTAGACCAAACGATAATTATCGCCGAAATTGTTGTCCCAAAATTCTTGACCACAAACCCGATAACGGATTGCAAATTCCATCTTGCGGTCAGTGCCAGTGGTTGTCTTTGGCGGACGAATATGGAAGAAGAAAGTGTCTGTGGTGTCAGTACTTGCTCCATAAATGTATTTCGCTGTTTCCTCTTTACTTGACTGCCATGCATCAAAGGTGTATCTCACAGATACGAGTTTCTCATACGCAATGTTCTTCACGCGAATTCGCCCGTAGATTCCAAACGTGTAGCAAATTATAATCTCAAAGCAAACGTTTGTCGTTTCAACTTTATTTTGAATCTCTTTATACGAGGTATTTAAAGTAAAGTTGAGCAATCTTGCTGCAGGTTGACCTGGTTCACTTTGCTGTTTGTTGTCTTTTATTCGTGTACAGGCTGACCTACGACGCGTCACAGGAGGCGATAGATCATCTTTCGTGAAGAAGAACGTCGATGTTAAAGCCAGACCTTTCGTATCTGCAAACGATACCGACTTGCATCGTCTTTTTTCCGTCTTCTTCTCAATCTTATGAGATATTTCTTTGTTGTTCACTTCAAGATCTTTCGAAAGCCTACAAAACACGTCCACAGAACTGACAACCATCACATAGCAAATTCCTGTATGACTGATGGGGATCTGTTTCTTTCTCTGTACGCAAAAACTGATCACTTGTGTCGTGATTGTCCTTCTGTACGAGAAAGCGCTCAGATCTTGGCAGACCCTTGCCTAACCTGTACTGCCAAGTTGCACGATTTTGACATCCGTATTTAATGTAATCCTCAAAATGTAAATAATACTCTGGCAAAGGTCTAAAATTTATTCATGACACGGCATTTAAATATGAGTGGGGATCGACAGTCCAACCAATCACATCCCAGAGACGTGTTCGCCCCCACGTATCCACGCATATATTGTTTTAGATTCTGGAAAGAAAAATAGCAAGAATCGTTGAGATGTTTCATCGATGAACGTCAATGCAGTTCAATGCCCCACAGGGGTCGTATTAACTTGATCGAGGCGCTATAAACACTGCAAAATTATCGATAATTTAGGAACAAAAATACATGCACGGCTTAATTTAACGTAAGTGCAAATGATTCAGGTTATATTTGAAGTACGCATTCGACCCCGTTTAGCGCTAGCAGTTCCCATACCTAAGCCGGGCGTACACGAAAGATATTGGCAGAGCTTTCGATCTTAATAGGGAAGTTAATTTGGAAACTCCGAGAAATCTTTTCACACAAAAGCAGCTGCCAGCCGCGTTCAATTAAATTATCTGCTCCTCAAAATAATCCGCACATATGACTAAAACCTGCTGATGCCATAACGTGTATACGCTAATAACTGCCGTGCAGCACAGCAGCAGCACTTTTAGCACACAAAATATCGTGTACTACTCTGGATTAAAGCCAAATCATGTTATTCGACAGTCAATATCAGCTATGTATGTACTCTTTCACTTCTTTACAACCGCAGCTCAGACTCTCAGTTGCAGCACGAAGAAGACGAGTGTCAGGTGCGAATAAAGAACGATGATTCAAGCTGCTTGGAGGGTCTTTCAAGGCGCATGTCGTACGACATGACTTGCAGGATATTTTTAATACCATGGAGAAAATATCACTCGGATGTACCATAAATATACAGGAAGTACTTATGATTATGACGAATATTACAAACGGAGTTTAGCGGCATGATGAGAGAATGATAGAACTTAAATAAGGAACCATTACGCTTTGACAAGTGAATTTGAATTATTTGATGCACCTGAGTCCTAACCTATTTTCGTATTGTGAGGATAGCGCTGCACCACAAAGAACTAGATCATCGCTGTTTCCCATTAAACAGCCAGGCCGGGCAGAGAGAAGACTTTTTTAACTTGTTATTGAGACGAACACCAGAAAGAAAAAACAAACTTAAGAATATAATCCTTTTTCTACTTGACATGTTGTCAAGAAGAAGTGGTCAATGAAATTCACGGCCCACATGCACGCACTGATCTGGTGCTGATTTCCCTTCAGAATTATAAGACTATAAGAAAGACTATATGTTCTGTAAAAAACGAAAATTCTCCTCTCATCTTGCCGCGTCGTGTCCGGTTTTTTTAGACTTTAAATGGTATGGTGATGATCTGATCATCTGTTGCATTACGTGCTTAGAAAACACTAACATATCCTCCTGTCACCGTTTATTCGCACCTGAATCAGCTTACATGAAGTCTTCCTGTAGAGATGGTCAGAAAAGTGATATCAGTGTAAAGTCTACTGCTGGGCACAAACCACTGAGCTACACGGCTAAAAACGATCAGGTTGATGCAACATTGATATGAACAACATCGAACAATGTTGTGCTGCCCACATTGTTCAGAGTTGTTATCAACTTGGAACAATATTGTTGGAACTGAATCGGGTGTAACAATATTGTTCCAAGTTGATAACAACTCTGAACAATATGGGCAGCACAACATTGTTCGATGTTGATGCAACAACCTGATGAGTTTTTAGCCGTGTATAATATAATTCCTGGAGGACCGGCTCGCGACCAAAAAGTGAAGCAAAAAACATGGCGGATTTCGGCGTTTGCTGACGCCAGATTGACGCCACTGGTTCCTATTCGCCATGGTAGTTACCACTGACCAAGGCTCAATTCTGAGCCCGCTACAAATGCACTGGTCCCCCCTGGTTTTTGTTAAAAATAGTATTCAGTTCTCATTATTATATTTTCCGAAAAAAATTTAAACGTCAGTCAATATTTTTGAACTGAAAACTTTTTGATGAGATATCGTTCGACGTTTTTGTGAAGATATGAAAGTCGTACACGTTACTTCTGTCAAAAACAGGAAACAAATACCAGAGTCCAGATATATAATAAAACTTCAAGAAATTTGCCGAAACGAAAATGCAGTTGACTGACAGGTAAATATATTATTCATAAATTTCATTTTTTCGATAAAATTTCACCATTTTTTTTCGTTAACAGTCTTTAGATAGATGTCGTTGCTTATATATTTTAATATTTGACCAAAAGACGGCGGCACGAGAAGTCAAATGTATAGTTTGAAGTTTGAACAACTACTAAAAAGATTACCCTATAGTTTGGAAGTAATTTATTTTACATATTACATACATATATTACAGGCATTTTCTTCCAAAGAACGCTAAAAGGTAACATAATGTAAATTCAAGTCCAAAGAAACAGAGGCTAAGAATCATTGGGAGGATGAAGATGTGCAATTTCAACCAAGGGTAGCCTGCCTATTTGTTTAGCTGGATTTCATTAGCCAGAAGAAATAGTTTTTCTGTACTGAACTATATCAGCATATATCATGTATATTGATGAGCTTATTAGCTTATACCTATAAGGATGAACTATTAAATTGAAAGCTTCCAGGAGTCAGCACCATGCAGTGGTCAACACTATAATTGTCTGACTGCACAGGCTATGCTCTCAGGGCCATAGCTAGACCGCTTAATTGGGGGGGTGTATATTTATATATTCATGTTTATATACCATAGGAACAATAGCATACAAAAGAAATCATTCGGGCATACGACGAATATATGAATATGCACCCCCCCAATTAAGCTTCTAGCTATGGCCCTGTATGCTCTTTCCATGGTATAAAACCAATAATTATGGCCCCTGTGCAGGTCATATGCTTTTCTATATTTGCAAATGATAATGCAGAGGCTGCATTAAGGAAGATTAGAACCAGGGATGTTTATAGGCCAAGATAGCCATGGTAATTATTATTGATTATATGCAAAAGGGGCTAACCAGCTTCTGTCAGATTAGCCTGCAATGACTGGAAAGGTTCTTTGGAAATGAAATAAACAAAGGCTTACCAATTGTAATATTTATTTTCTTTTAATAAAACATTGTAAGTTGTAAAAATAATAAAACAGTTTCTGTATTTAAGAATGTGTGTAGTTCATGGGTATAATAGTATGGTTGTCTGAATTTAATTCTCCAGAATTTTGCATAACATGCCTCCACTTGATCTACCAAACCCTATGTTATGCCTGCAAAAAGAAAGATATGTCAGAGATTAACTGTATGTATAATACACCCTGTAAGTGTTGACAAAATTAGTACAGATAATTTAGTGTCAGCCACTGAGGCCATGATGATGCCTCAGTTGGAAGTGTGAGTGAATTTAGGCAAGTTATTCTCAGACCTTGCTCCTTCAGATTATATTTTTGTTCCTATTGCATCCTTTATATACTTTGATCTAATATATCTTGTATGATTTTTCATGAAAAGATGGGCTATAGACACATTGATGATTGATCTGGTTAGACCTTAGTTTTGGCTCAACTACATGGATTTAAATCAGTGTAAAATATAATGGATAAACAAATATTAATAGAAATATGTTTAGTTAAACAAATTAAATGTTAGTAAATTTATCATTTCTGTTTTCAGATCTTTCATAGCCGTCGAACTACGAAGCTATATTTTTTACTTGACGTTCAGAGTTCAAACATCAAAATTGCGAAAGCCTTTTTAAAACTCTTACCTGAGTGCAAATCGCCAAAAATTTCCTCTTTAATGAGTAAATTGCGGTAGGAACAAGCAGAGCAAATAGCTGCTTCTTTGTTGAAGTTGAAAAGAACCAGCAAAAAAGGAAAAAAAATCATGTTTTTGTTCAAAAACAAAAAATTTCGTAAAAACAAAATCCTGTTTTTATCGAAAACCAGGAGGGTGCTCGCATTTTTTCATGCTTTGGATCGCGGTTGGTCAGTGGTAACTACCATTGCAAATAAGAACCAGTGGCGTCAATCTGGCGTCAGCAAAGGCCAAAATCCGCCATGTTTTTTGCTTCACTTTTTGTATTTCAAAACATTAGGAGCCGGTCCTCCAGGAATTATATTATAGCTCAGTGGCACAAACCCGCAGCAAAACACGTACACCTCGACGTCCAACTGTGGCAAAACACTCATGCACGATTATCTACGCCTCCATGTCACGTTTTCTGCATCTGAGGGATTTCGAAAGGTGAGCCTACGCTAATGGTAAGGAAATCATTACGATAGTTCGGGTAGGACTAGTCTCGCACCTGGGCTTTCTGCCTGTTTTTCGCCTACACATACAGCTACGGCTTTCATCAAACCAACAACCAAATCAGGATGATTTTAATAGGTGATTTGTAGAGGCGAACCTTAACAATGACTTGGTCAGGTAAATTGTTCATACTGAACAGTGAAAAGATTCTTTGTTGCATTCAAGAATAACTATTTCAGATTTGCACTTAAGATTGTATCTTCATTATCATCCCAATCATATTTTTTTGCAGTATGTAGCTCTGGAAGCCCAGACCCAGCTGGTGTAGCTATTCTTTGGACTGAATGTAGTTCTAGTGTTCGATAAGCCAGGACTATTTTTACTCACATAAACAACTTTATTGAACCTCGAAACAAAAACAGTTTAATTTAGACAAATGTAATTGCAGGAACGGTTAATGGGTTTATTCCATTTTTTTATGATGTTATCGATATAATTTAACTTCTGACGTACATAAGCAGACTCGTCTGTCTGTCGGCTAAATTTAGGAGCTCAATATCCGTGCGGTTTCTGTTCTTTTCATCCCCGGCAATTCAGAATCTTTCATTTCAATTATCGGGAAGCAAGCTTATGCGTCAATTACGATTGCCTGACTGACGTTAAAAGCGACAAGACGTGCGAGAGATCACGACTGTTTTATCAGGCTATCGCAGTGTATTATAGAATAAAGTATTCATTTTAATAAAGAGTGGTGTTATGGAAAGACTTGATTTAGTTTAGACATTTCGGGGTTAACCTCCAGGCGTTTATCAGGCAATTAATTTTAATTGAGGAGGGGGGGGTTGCTGCCCAATTTTTAATCGGGGGCGTCTTTGTCACGCAGGCTGGCAGACTGCAAGTAGGGAGTGTCCACGTTCACTCAGTTTTCCCAGCAGTATAGGATGTGCAGAAGGTCTAGCGCAGTCGTATGCATCTCTCCGCAAGTATGTTTTATTCGTAGTCTTCTTGAGTGTAAAACAGAGAGAAATAGGTCTAAAGGCCTAGTGTCTAGGCTGGGGACTGGGTACGACGACAGACACGCTGTGCCTGTGGTTTAACCTGGAATTATTAATATTGTTTTACCTCAGATGTATCTCACATAATAGTTGGTCTTATTTTTCACTTAATATAACTGAACGTTTTATGAATACTTTACATTTATAATACATTGATCTGATAAGGCAATATTACACACCAAAGTAAACTTTGATATGAACCGTAATATGAAAAGATCTTGCTGGTAACTGATCATGCAGTAGTGGTGTTTCAATGGTACTAATCAATGGTATACTGGCTGGAAGGAGAGTTTCTACATCCCCAATTTAGTTCTATGGCCATCACAGAGGAGAGATGATACAGAGATGTAAAGAAAATGTTCTGAAAGAAAGAAAATTCCTGAGTGACTCAAGGGTGAGTGACTCGTGTAGTATGCTAGTTTCTCGCATAGATGGTTGTTCAACACAACAGCAGCCAAAATATTGGACACCAGCATCAAATATTGGTTATTGGTTAGTGCATTACATCTCTGCATCATCTCTACTCTGTCCCCACTATTATTATTATTGAGAAAGCTCTCAGAAAAGATATAAGCTTATAATTATAATATGTTCCATATAATAAATGTTTCTGAGTCTTCAACAAATGTTTCTACCCAATGCCTTCCTGTAGAGAACTGGCAAGAACACAATGAAAGTTCACTTGTGATATTATTATTCCTTAACTATGACAACCTTTTGTACTCCTCAGAAGCATTGCTCTTACAATAAGACTCTTAAATATATCATCAATATATACATTTATTACCAATGTTCATCAACTTATGTGTTTGGGTTTGGTATCAATACTTGTTCAGCAGCTGTCACTTGTGACTGAAGAGCTGCCGTTGTCACTGGTACCTGCATATTGGCCACTGCAAGTGGTTGACTAGAAGTTAATAATATAACAGAGTTAAGCATTTAGGAAATAATTTCATTTATAAAGGTTAATAATATATCTCATTTAGCATTCATCAAGCTAACTGTCACATGAAACAGAACCAACTTCATACCTTTCTGTTCTGTTCTGATTTGTTAGATCAATTGTCGAGGGATCATTATGTAAGCCGGACATATTCAAAAGGTCACCAGGTTTTGTAACAAACCTACCACCATCACTTCTCTTGCGACGACATGCATGCATGTGTCGAGACTCATGCAAATATTTCTAGGAAAATGAGTGTAAGTATTTTGAGTGTCAAAATACAAGATAACTAGATAAGATGGGCAGTTAGGGCAATATTTTTGAGGCATAACTCTGTCAACCACACTATGCAAGATTAATTAGCAAAAAAACTAAAGTACCTTTCTTTGTTTTGGGATTTTGCCTTCCGCTTCGAGTTTCGCTCTTGCCTGACGACGTTTTATAATTCTGTGATACTGCTTGGCATTTACGTACAAAGGCTCATCTAAGGTTTCCATAGCAACCGGCAGTCGCTGTGCGGCAAGGGGCTAAATGTATGAAAATTTAAAATCATGTAATTGCTACCATTGGGAGTGGTCATTATACATAGTCTATAATCTAACCATTCAATTTGTTCACATTTATGACTGCTGTTTTTATTAAAGAATAATATGCTGTCTGTGCATCTAAAACGGTATTGGTTTGCTATGCTTCTGAATGAATTATGAACTAGGGTTTGTGTCCAAAACATATGGCAAAATTTGATCAATTTTTAAATTATTGGGGTCTCCATTGATAAGTAGAAAAGAATGCAAAAAACTGTTATGCTCTTGTATACTAAGTATACTAAAATACTAAGTGTCATTCTAGACAAGGATGGGAAAAAATAATAGCATTACAATGTGGAAAAATCTTCATTTGGTTGAAAGTGAAACATGATGTGAAATAAATAATAGGGGCTTATTCGAATATTAATTAAGAATTTATGCCAAAGGCATAAAATTCATGTCAAAATGAAAGCATTTTACCAGCTTTTTAACCCTAAAATTTCGCCCAGCTTATGATAAAAAGAGTTTATATTTGTAGGGAATCTTAGGCGTTTTTAAACGATGGCAAAATGTGTATTTGTTCAGCTGGCATTTCATATATAAAGCCCGCACAGCGAACGCCAAGAGAATTTTCATGGCCGCGATAAACATGTCTGAAAATACAATAAATGGAACTCAAACTTCGGCGATAAAGGGGATGTGTTTTTGTAATTCGCTCTCCTTGACACAAAACCTTTTATATTTATCGCTTGATGAGAGAAAAACAAAGATTATCCAATGAAGATGAAGAAGATCTTGGATTGGTACATTTCACACAAGGCGACATTCGACCAATGAGCGAACATTGAAAGAGAAGCTCATGTCTGGATTGGTTCTCTCATTTTGGTTAAAATTCTTTAACCTGTTCAATGTTTTCATTACAATTCAATAGAAACACAATGTTTAACCGTTTTACGCTAAAAAAAGCGATCAAACCGTAGTAGATTCTTGTAGAAAAGAGGCTGTCGCTTGGACGCGAAAGCGGATGATATCTTCCGCGTCGAAGTTCTCATGCAGGCCTTTGTCTCAAGGGATAGTTTTTGGCAGAATTTAAATGGTAATAACGTTGTTTTTACTCACAACTGTCAGCTGTGGGTTGCCATTTGGGAGAGCGCTTGTTGTTAATGTTCCAGTCACAGGATTGTATTCAACAGAATTCGCAACAAAGCGTTGATCGGGAGCAAACATTTGTATGTGTTGTGCTTGACTTGGATCCACAATGTACGTGAGGCTTTTGTTTTGGTCTTGTGCGATAAGATTCACGGCTGTAGGATGGCTCACAGTTGTTGTCTGTGCCGTCGCCGCTACAGTGCCTTGCTGGGCAAAGTTGATCTGAGGAGAAGATGCGGTGACTGTCTCCATGTTTTGTAGTTTTTCGAAGTTTTTATACGAAGCGCGGTGGGAGCAAATTTTCTTTCGAAGCCAATTACTAAATGAGCGTCATCAAAATTACCAAAACAAAGAAAAAATTACCAAATTTTGTGGCAATAAAAATTACCCGTAAATCCAGGAATTTATGGTAAAATTCGACTATGAAGCATTTTTTAGCCTTTATAATGTTCAACAATACTAACTTTATTTGCATGAGTTTTGACAATATTTTAACCAAAAGTCTTGCTTGTTATCCCACCCACCTTAAGGCATGGGATTCCACTACTTAGGGCAGTGGGTCTTGCTATTATGACTATCTCTAAGTGTATCCTTAAAGATTATCCTTTATGAATAATTCTGTTTACTATCATACTATCATAGAAATATTTCTCTAAGTTAAAATTAATATATAACCACAAAGGAAAGTTTCTGTTTTTTTATCGATTTATTGATATTCACATTTTTTCAAACTATTTTACATAATTTTGCACAAATGTACCAATAATCACTCCCATCCTTCACCGCAAAGGTTACTATGAGTGTCCAGCTGTATTTTGTAGTGTCTTCTTTTGAAATAAAATACAATATAAAGTGTGTTGTATCGTCTTATATACATCAGAGGAAATATATAGTTAGTTGACATAATCCAATGGTCGGTTGAACCCTCCTCTACGGTTCATATACTGTCTGGAAATAGAAAATATAGAGGTTTACATTCAGTACCAGTAAAGGCTTGAGTAAATGTTCAGTTTCCATTTGTGATTTTTACCTGTATTTTCTTGGTTTAGTTATGTTCACATAGCTTGCATTTGCAGCTCCTGATGTGAATTTTCCCTGAATATTTAAGGATTGAGTTGAAATCAAATACGAAATGTTGAAAGTAATTTTAAAATAATTTGCTACATCATACTTTAGTTGTATCAAAATTAGAGAATCCCATGATCTTTTTCATCTCGAGACTTTCTTTGTCATCTGGCTCGGCAGCTTCTGAAGTGCAAGTTAAAGGGAAGTGTAATAGTAAATCCAATAGCCAAATATTTCTAGAAATGATTTGATATTATTGCACACCTTCCACATCCATTTCAGCAGGACCTTTTTCGTCTTTATCACTGGAATGGGAAACACTCTGATTCCAAACATAGCTGGGATATATTTTATGGAATATTTGGGAAAAATAAGTACACATTACCGTGGTTTATCCCTTCTATCTCCGTCGTCTTGTGGTCGGCTAAAGAAGCAGGTTGACAAGGAATTGAACAACTGAAGTAAAAATTTCCCAGCAAGAAAATTGTCTAGCACTAGTTTATGAAAGGATATACTAATATAAAATGAGTCTGGCTGACCTGCTGTGAGAAGGTTTTCTTCGTGGTGATCTGGATCTAAAGTAGTAGTTTATATTTAGTTGGAAAGAAATCACATGGTAACAAAGTGTTAAGTATAATGGACCAAGCACCTTGGTCTTCTTGGAGACCGGGACCTTCGCCTTGGGGATCTTGATCGATGTCTTCTAGGTGGTGAGCGACTGCGTCGTCGTTCTACATAAATCAGACTTCATTAATTGCAGTTATGAAAAATGGTTGGAATATGGAATGTTGACAAGAGTACCAAAATCATCACGTCTTCTGTCCTTGTCTCTTGGTGGATCTTTGGCATCTCTCTCTCGAGAGTGAGATCTCTTTCTTTCAACTATGTTGATAGAGAAAGCATTCATAATAAATATGCTCATATATACTCATAAGAATGCATCCGTATTATGTAAGGTGAAGGCTGACAGCAAAGTTGGACGCACAGTTATTCAAGATGTTAACGCAAACTTATGATAAAGTGGAGATGACTTGACAAAATGGAAAGTCATTTTCATCACCCTAATTATGAAACATGAAAAATAACGACATGTTGACTTTTCGCAGCCTTTTCTTTAACTATTACCTCTCTTAGAGTCCGGTGAACGACTACGACTTCTGCTGCGAACCATTTCAATAAATAAAAAACAATTTTTTGGTCAAAAATTAAGACTAACACACGCTTTTATAGTGTGCCTGTTGTTGTGACTTGACTGGTTCCCAGGCCCAGGACTGCCGCTCGGATTAACCTCTGGAGGATCTAAAATACCCCACGTTCCCCCACGTCTCAAAGTTAGGTACATCCCTCCCTTCGGGCTACCTAGGGGTGAAGGTGCGGTGCGGTGGGGGTGCGTGAAAATACGGTGAAGGTTTAGGGCTGTTTATAACGATCTGTTTTCTTACCCTGTTCTCGTTTTTTTGGTCGCCGTAATTGCATCCAGAAATTGAAACTTTACGTATATCAAGATTTGAAACAAATTTACTTAGCCTTCAAAATGCTGCGTTTTAAATTAGCAAGAAATTGCCAGGACTATTGTCAGTATTATATCTTTAAGTTACGCACATAAGTTATGTTACAGTAAATATTTAAATAACATTACGTTCGTCTACTTGACAAAGGGCTTGACAGTAATTCTCTGCGTCCATAATTTGGACTAAAGGCTAAAGATTTACGAAAATACAGTGGAGTAATATTGTCTGGATGTGTTCTAGGAATTTGACTTCTAGAATTCAGTGATGAATTGAGTGAAACATCGTCTTTTGTTTTCCTTGTAAGGTGAGGAAAATGTAGTTCTTTCTGTGGCAATGAACGAACACTGCTGTTCATTGAACTGCTGCCGTGACCATCTCTCAAATGTCTCTGAGCAGTTGGTGGTCTACTAACAGGGGTGGTATAGTCCTCTCTGTGTGGTCTATATTGTTCTCTGAACACTGGAGCACCTCTCTGCTGATGAGCCCGTGAATTTGGATCAATTCTCCTCAACACCTGCGCACCACTTGGAGGTCTTGGTGTTAACTGAGTATGTTGCAGTTGCGATTGTCTACTAGTGGTTCTTTGCATTGGTGGGCCTCTAGTTGCACTGAGTTTCTGATACTGTGGCGACATCATAGCAGGACGAATCATGTCTAAATATAGCTTGTGATTCACTCTCCTTCTTTTATCATTCTTGGCATCACCTGCCGAGGATCTTGGTAGAGTGTTAGCCTTTGTTTGTCTTGCAGGGAGATGATAGTCCATGGGAGTTCTGAGACGCGATGGAACCGTCATTCCATACTTTGGATCACGAGCAGGAGTTTGGTGAAGTAAACTCATGTATAAGTTTTGTTTTGTTTTCTGTTGTTTAGGGATGATACCATTCGATAGGGTACTCCTCTGATGCGATGAGTTAAGAGTTGATGAAGATTGTGTAGGTTTTTTAAGCACAACATAGGCACTTCTTGGTCGTGCTTGTCTGGCATAGTTGCTATGGAGGTAATCATTATGTGCTATGGTCTGTTCTTTAGGTTTCTTTTCCAATATTCGAATTGCAGTTGCAAGCAGTGAAAGTGGTTGTTTCTTTGGGACCAGTTGCAAGTCATCTGGAAGCAACATTGGACAAATTGTTTTCAGTAAAGTATAAGTAAGAAATAAGACTTGTGCTTCTAGGTAACATCAGACAAACCTGGAAAGGGTTTTTCATCACCATCATCATATTTCACTACTTTGTCAAACTTCACCTCAATTGGTTCAGAAGGTTTGTATTTCTTGGCAGCTGCATAGTTAATACTTGCTGTTGCACCCATTTCTGCTTCCTCACAACAGAATCTGTTAAAATCTATTAAATATTTCAATTGATTTAAACCAGAAATGTAATTCTGCTTATTTAAACTATCTACTTTCCTTAATCTTATGTCCCTAACAACCAAAGTAATACCCTAAGCCTGTAAATATTATTGCAATATAGGCGACAAGGAAGAATGCTTTCATAAACTGAATGTATAAAGCTTAATTTGTAACATGATGTAACAAATTAGAACGCACGAAGTTGCAATTACCGCAGGTGTTGTAACAGATTTCGTTGAATGTCTTTTTGCTGAACACCTAATGTTTGTTTACAGAACGCGTTCTAAAAAAGTGTACTTAGTTCAACTTTAGCATTAAATTACGAATAAAAATGATAAGAAATGATTTGAATAACTATCTATAATTGTAAGACAAAACGTTTGACGCGTGACTGTTAAATCAGTGAAACATTCCGACGTGACGCTTCTAGTTAGCAACAGTGATTACACGCCAAACAACACCAAGGCTATACAAACTACCGGCAAATTTATACAACACTGCGTTTTCTACTGAAGTTTGTACTTTTTCTTCGCGATAAACTTGAGAAAACTCTTAGTTTACTTACCGCTTCCTCTCAGGGATGATATAACATGGATCGGTTGAGCAATTAATGAAAAACAATCATTTTAGTTCGATACAAATCCGCAATCTTTTGTTGTCTACAAACGCGCAAAGAACATGACCTTTCGCATGCAACATCGGTCAAAAATGTCGCGACATTTTGCAGACGCAACTGGAAATTCAGGGATTAATTTATCAATGACTGCGCTGCATGGCCTGCATGCATATGCTTGGAAGAATCTCTTATTTTTTGCAAACTTTTATTATTTTGCAAAGCTTACAACTATTAGTGTTTTGTGTTTACTAGAAAAAAAGTTTTGCACATTTTTGTCCGGAAATTTTTGCCGGTTGTGCTCCGAGCTGGTGACTGGAACGAGTGTTTATAAATAGACATTTCAGTAACATTTGAAGTTGCTCGTGCTTGAGGGGAAGTTGTTTGTCGAGGTATTCGTTGTTTTCTTTGTTTTTTATGGTTAAAATAGCAATCTAAGGAACTTGTTTTGATCGCAGAAGATCCCCAAGACATCTCGGAATCATGTTTGACCCAGATGATGGTAAGTTACCGTTGAAATATATATTTTATATGATTGCAATAAGGCTGCACTAGTCAGTAGCAAATTATGGTTGAAAAGAACAGTTTTAGGTACTTTTGGTGCCTGGAAAACATCTGAGTGCTTCGTTGGCTGTTTTGTTACGGTATATTTTCGAGTAGATATCTTTCACTGCAGCTATTAAAAAGTGAAGTGATAGATTTTACCCAGTTTTTTTATGTAACTTCAGATGGTGCATATGGTGATGAAGAGGGTGAAGAAATTACCCCAGATTTATGGCAGGAGGCATGTTGGATTGTCATCAGCTCATATTTTGAGGAGAAAGGCCTGGTCAGGCAACAACTTGATTCATTTGATGAGTTCATTCAGATGTCAGTTCAGAGAATTGTTGAGGATTCACCCGAGATTGAGTTGCAAGCGGAATCACAACATATGACTTCAGATATGGAAGAACCTGTAAGTTTATTGTCTGCTAGGGTAACAAATCTGACTGTTTAATGATTTATTGTGCATTTTATTAGGCAAATCTTCCTTGTCCTAATCATTTAGGCCCTTTACCAGTTACTTGAACATCATGATTATTTGTATTTTAGCCAAAGTACACCTTGAAGTTTGAGCAAATTTACCTTTCAAAGCCAACTCACTGGGAGAAAGATGGTGCTCCCACAGCTATGATGCCTAATGAAGCAAGACTTCGAAATCTGACGTAAGTTGGAAAACTAATCATGACCCTAGTGTGATATTTTATCATTAAAATCATGTCCTGGGATCAACTTCAGAGGATGCGAGAGTTTTCTTTCATTTCAATAATTTAGGTACTCTGCTCCGCTGTATGTTGATATTACAAAGACAATGCATAAGGAAGGCCAGGAACCTCAAGTCCAAGAAAATGGCAAAACATTTATTGGGAAAATCCCAATCATGCTTCGTTCTACGTACTGTTTGCTAAGTAACCTCTTAGATCGTGATTTGACAGAACTTAATGAATGTCCATTAGACCCTGGTGGTTATTTCATTATTAATGGATCTGAGAAGGTTCTGATAGCTCAAGAAAAGATGGCGACGAATACTGTTTATGTGTTCGCAAAGAAAGACTCGAAGTACTCCTACACTGCGGAAATTCGGTCATGTATTGAACATTCGTCTCGGCCAACAAGCACAATGTGGGTGTCTATGCTGGCTAAAGGAAGCCAGGGTGGAAAGAAGAGTGCTATTGGTCAACGTATTATTGCAACATTGCCTTACATCAAACAGGAAATTCCAGTTATGATCGTGTTCCGAGCTCTGGGTTTTGTCGCAGATCGTGACATTTTGGAGCATATTATTTATGATTTTGAAGATCAAGAAATGATGGAATTGGTAAGTACTTGTTGCTATGCTGACACACATGTGACCTCAGTGCAAATACTGTAAGCATTTATTGAATACCATACATTTTGCAACACTGCATGTTTGTGACCAGATAACATGGTTAACTTGCATTACAAAGTCATGGTAAAAAAACTATAATTTTAAACTTGATTTTTTTTCAGGTGAAGCCATCCTTGGATGAGGCATTTGTTGTCCAAGAACAAAACGTTGCACTCAACTTTATTGGAACTCGTGGAGCAAGACCAGGGGTGACCAAAGAAAGACGTATCAAATATGCGCGCGAAATTCTTCAGAAGGAAATGCTTCCCCACGTTGGTGTGAGTGACTTCTGTGAGACAAAGAAAGCTTATTTTCTTGGGTAAGAAATAACATGAAACTTCAACCAACGTAACAGCGACAGCCATGTCCTGATATGATGGTTATTTATATTTGTTTTCAGGTACATGGTCCATCGTTTGTTGCTGGCATCTTTGGGAAGAAGGGAGCTTGATGATCGTGATCATTATGGCAACAAGAGACTGGATCTTGCTGGACCACTTTTGGCTTTTCTTTTCCGAGGGTAAGCTACCATAAACCTGCTTCATGCAAATATAGATCACGCAAGTGTTCCACTGATATACAATTCTTACAATTCCATCTCTTTTTCCTGCAGTTTATTTCGTAATCTCATGAAAGAAGTTCGTCTTTATGCTCAAAAGTTCATTGATAAAGGCAAAGACTTTAATTTGGAGTTGGCTATTAAAACCAAGACGATTACAGATGGTCTGAAATACTCCCTTGCGACAGGAAATTGGGGTGATCAGAAGAAAGCCCACCAAACGAGAGCTGGAGTATCTCAGGTCTTGAATCGTCTCACCTTTGCGTCAACGTTATCCCATTTGAGGCGTCTTAACTCACCTATTGGTCGAGAAGGCAAACTTGCAAGACCTCGTCAGTTGCATAACACTCATTGGGGTATGATATGCCCAGCCGAGACCCCAGAAGGCCATGCTGTGGGACTGGTGAAGAATCTAGCCTTGATGGCGTATATATCAGTCGGTTCTCAGCCCAGTCCTATCTTGGAGTTCTTGGAAGAATGGACCATGGAGAATCTGGAGGAAATTACACCATCTGCAATTCATAAGTAAGCTAAGTGTTAGTTAGTTTTATTACTGAGGTTGTTTTCCAACCAGATTCCGTTGTGTATTTTAGTGCTACCAAGATCTTTGTGAATGGATGCTGGGTTGGAATCCATCGAGATCCTGATCAACTTATGTCAACTTTACGAAAACTGCGACGACAGATGGACATCGTTGTGTCAGAGGTAAAGAACGATTCAGAATATTTTTCTTGTCTTGCCATCAAGGTGTTCATCCACACAACTGGATCTAGTTGTTTATCGTCTCATTTCTCATCGTTCAATTAGGTTTCAATGGTACGCGATTTCCGAGAAAAGGAGATTCGAATTTACACCGACGCTGGTCGTATCTGTCGACCTCTATTGATCGTTGAGAACCAGAAACTGCTTTTGAAGAAGCAACATATAGAAATGTTGAAAGAAAGAGAGTACAACGAATATGGGTAGGTATTACGTCATCATAATACGTCATCATATGACGTGTCATCACATTACATCATCGTTATATTTCGTATTCAGGTGGCAAGACTTGGTAGCCAATGGCGTTGTGGAATATATTGATGTGAACGAGGAGGAATCAGTGATGGTTGCCATGACGCCAGAAGATTTGATTGACAAAGGCGTGATTTATTGTTCAACCTACACTCATTGTGAAATCCATCCCTCAATGATCCTTGGTGTCTGTGCTTCAATTATACCATTTCCAGATCACAATCAGGTGCGTTTTTCTATGAGTTTAGCTCAACTCATACCAGAACTTCACAAATGAAACGATAATTATTTCTCTCAGTCTCCTCGTAACACATACCAGTCCGCTATGGGTAAACAAGCCATGGGAGTGTACATCACGAACTTCCATGTACGTATGGATACACTTGCACATGTCCTCTACTATCCACAAAAGCCGCTGGTTACCACTCGTTCTATGGAGTATCTTCGTTTCAGAGAGTTGCCCGCTGGTAAGAACTGCCTGAACTGTTATTATTCAAAGATGATTGGTAGCATAAACAAAATTAAAATTAAAGTGGTGATTGTTTCCAAGGTATTAACGCTATTGTTGCAATCGCCTCTTACACTGGGTACAATCAAGAAGATTCTGTCATCATGAATGCTTCGGGAATTGACCGTGGTTTGTACAGGTACGAAATGCAGTCAAACGTATGCCTTATGCCGGGTTTGTTGTGTGACATCGTAATATTTCGTCCTAGGTCCGTGTTTTATCGTTCTTATCGCGAACAAGAATCTAAGAAGGGTTTGGAGTCGGAAGAACTGTTTGAAAGACCTTCCAGGGAGGAATGTCAAGGTTTGTAACAATGTTGAATGCAGGTACTGAAGTTTTCACTGCTTTCAAAACGTTGTTTTCATTCGTACTTTAGGCATGCGCAATGCAATCTACGACAAGCTTGACGACGACGGACTTATCGCCCCAGGAACACGCGTCAGCGGTGATGATGTTGTCATTGGTAAAACTATGACACTTCCAGAAATTGAGGACGAGGTGAGATATTTCTGTCTATTTTCCTGGAACGTTCAACGTCAGAATACCTAGTATATGACAATACCTACATAACATAAAACTCCTTTTTGATAATTGGATAAACGTTTTTTTTCTGTTATTTTACACAGTTTCAAAGCAGCAACAGACGTTTCACGAAGAAAGATGCCAGTACGTTTCTGAGAGCGAGCGAAACTGGCATTGTAGATCAAGTAATTATCGTTTTTTTGTTCTACGCATTTTGTATTTAAAGAATTGATTAAAACTAGAAAGAGATTGTAATTTCTCCTTCGTTTAAATCCAGGTTCTTGTCACAATAAACCAAGATGGTAACAAGTTTACAAAAGTCAAGGTACGCTAATTCTTAATTACCTTAAACCGGCCTCATGTGTCTCTCATCTTCCATCATTTCTTCTGATTCATCCTTCATTTTATCAGGTTCGGTCCGTACGGGTTCCTCAGATTGGGGATAAGTTTGCCAGTCGTCATGGACAAAAGGGAACATGCGGGATAACCTACAGACAAGAGGTGGGTTGATAATGTTGGACAATCGCTTGATAATGATCATTTTAAATACGATTTTTATTTTTTTTTTCAATCTTAGGACATGCCATTCACCTGTGAAGGAATTACACCTGATGTCATTATAAATCCTCACGCCATCCCAAGTCGTATGACAATCGGTCATTTGATTGAATGCCTTCAGGGAAAGGTAAGCAATGGCTACAAAGTTCTCACGTCGACATGGGTCACTATATAGATTGAGTATATTTTGCGTTATTTTGTAGGTCTCGGCCAATAAAGGAGAGATTGGAGATGCTACGCCATTTAATGATGCTGTAAATGTACAGAAAATCTCCCAGCTTCTTGCTGAGTATGGCTACCATTTGAGAGGAAATGAGGTGAAATATTCTGCATTTAAAAAGGCTTTTTATCATACATACATTGGCTTCGAATTTTCAAACTTTGTGAGGGTGGCAAGAGGCGAGAATCGCTTCCAGGCTTGAGACTCATGGGTCTTGTTGTTTGTGTTAAGGTTCTATACAACGGTTTTACTGGTAGGAAAATGAACGCTCAAGTGTTCATTGGACCAACATATTATCAGCGTCTCAAACACATGGTGGATGACAAGATTCATTCTCGAGCAAGAGGACCCTTGCAGATACTCACGAGACAACCCATGGAGGGTAGATCACGGTAGGTTGAGATGTTCGGTTGAGGAAACATTTTATCCATGTTTCTTCCCGTGAGCTTGCAGAACGCTGCACTACAAGAGTTGATTGTGTTACTCCAAGGAGTTTGGTTTATGATTCATGCATGCTGTAGTACCACTGGACCAAAGAATGACAAGATTTTAATGGTATTATTGAATATTTTAGCGATGGTGGTTTGCGTTTTGGTGAAATGGAACGGGATTGTCAAATCTCTCATGGCGCAGCTCAGTTTCTTAATGAACGTTTGTTTGAATGTTCAGATGCATACAGCTGCCATGTTTGTGATCTTTGCGGTCTGATTGCCATCGCAAATCTCAGAAATAACACATACGAGTGCCGTGGATGCAAAAACAAGACACAGGTAAAAATACCATTCTCACGACAAAAACACTCACCCCAGGATAGAAGAGAGCTGAAGTATCAATTCTTTAACTTTATTTTTACGTGTTTTGTTTAGATTTCTCGTATTCGTATTCCTTATGCGGCAAAGTTGCTCTACCAGGAGCTCATGTCAATGTCAATCTCTCCACGTATGATGACTGTGGAGCCTGTAAAATAAATTTAGACTTGTTGTAATCACCAGTAACTTGTTTTATACCACCAGAGACCCACAAGTCTCTCAAAAAACATTCTCAGAAAACCTTTCGTTTGACAGTAATTCGGTAGTTTTACAAATTCTTCAACAGGTTTACTTTATGAAAGGTTTGTTGGGGAAACGTTGCAATAACTGAAATAGATATATCTAACAAACAACACTATAACCTTTTTAGCATATTTGTTGAGAATTTATGTAAAAAACAAGTTGTCCTTGTCTTTTGGATTAGAGGTTCAGTTTTGACAGATTACTCACGAGTTAGGCTCTGTTGGGATTAGATCAGTGATTTTATATAGGATTACGGATTATTTTTTATTCCGAAAGAGGATTACAGAACAATAGGGTAGTATTTTGTATTTTAATTTTGTTATGGTTGATTTCTTGTGACATGCAATGTAGATGTTTTCATTTCTGGGGTATATTTGTACTCCTACCAGACAAATATTGGCAATTTTTGTTGTAAAAATAATTCGAGTGCGAAATTTGATTGCCCTCTAAAGGCTATGTTGGGTTCTAATAAAAAAATCGAAACCTAAAACCATCTCTATATAAACGTGTTTTCGTTCACGCAGAGACGTATTAAATATAAATTTGTGAAAGTGAAAATTACCTACAATTTATGGATCACAACCAAAATAACCACAAGGAAAACGAGTATTTATTTAAAGTGTTGATTATAGGCGACGTAGCAGTTGGGAAATCTTGTATTTTGAAGAGATTTGCTGAAAATGTTTTTGACTCTAAATATGGCTCAACAATTGGAGTGGACTTCAAAGCAAAGAAACTAAATCTTCGTGGGAAATCTGTCAAGCTACAGATTTGGGATACAGGTATATTTAATCTTATATCAGATATCTATGAAATAGTGGTTTTTGTAGAGGGTATCTGCTATCACAAGGTCACAACCCTGAAAATATTCAACACTCAAAAAATTAAGGGTGATTTTATCAACTGACAGTGACAACGGTTAAAGCTGGGTTGTTTGCTTTGGACCAGATGCATTTTAACCAACCATTCAATAACAGAGTTCTTGATGTTGTTACATTTTTTTGTAGCTGGGCATGAGAGATTTCGAAGTATGACGTCTGCCTTCTACCGTGGGGCTCATGGGATTGTGTTGGTTTATGATGTTACAAGGATGGAAACTTTCACCAATATTCCAAAATGGTTGAAAGAACTTGATCTTCAGGACTGTAATTGCACGGTTAAAATTTTGTTTGGAAACAAGAGTGACCTGTCTATAGAAAGAACCGTACCCAGAGAAATGGCTTTTAAATATGCAGATGCTCATAATATGTTCTTGTTTGAGACAAGTGCAAAGACTGGTGACAGTGTGCATGAAGCATTTGAACATTTAGTGTCTAGAATGCTTATACTTTTTCATGAGAAGGAGACTTCACCCAAGAAGCCACCATGTTCAGCTGGTGTTCTGCCAACATGCATATTGTCAGGACAGGAAAATGTTGCACAATCTAGTTGTTCATGTTAGAAAAATATTTGTTTATTGATATTGTACTATAACAGAGTGTAGTGCTTATTTTTTGGGCAAAATATTTTAAGTATTTTATAGTACAAATCAGATTATCTTCTTTTGACATTATTCATGAGTAAGTCCCTATTTGCCTCAGTTTCATCACCAATTCATATATACCACCATGATAAGGCTGAATATATTGGAATATGGTATATCCGACCATGGTAGTGATGGTACTGAATGTTATGTTCTGGAATATGGTAGCCTTTTGGTAGGATCTTCATAACATAGAAATACGGGGAAAACAAACAAGACACTTGTTAAATATGATCTGCTGAGTTTAATTCAAATTACATTTCTTCAGTAGTGTTTTCATTTTTTTTTAATTAAATTTGAACGATTTTTGTTTATTGAGTTTTTTTGGCGCGAAAAGGTTTCATTTTGGATTCTGATCACGTGAACAGGGTTCTCAAATCTCAAATCTCAATCGTACGCATCGTCCGGGTCGAGTGTTTCATCAAAACATATTGTAGAAGGTGGCACAGAAAATAGTATTTTTGTGGATGAGGAGACCTATTTTATTCCGTTTCGGGGATGTCGGTAAGTTATAAGTATAGTATAAACATATTTAATCCATTAAAACCCAATAAAGTGATGGGTTTCCGTACGAAAATCGAGCAACTATGTCCAAAGTCTGTAATGTGATCTGTGATTCGGCATGATTTGGCACAACATATTAAATCTCTGATTAATAGCTATTTTAAATACTAAAATGGTTATTTCAGGTTCGTGGGAAAGTGAACGATGTCTTTCTTGTTTGTCTTGAAACACTTGCGTCAGGGAGTGTTGTAGTAAAAAGTCTAAAATGAAAATGATGTTATATCTAAGATCTGAGTCGTGTCACTTGATCAGGATCATGTGTCATTCATCATATTTCATTAAAAAGTATTGCACAAGCGTGTGGAATGAAGCCTTATCTCTGTGGGATATAAACACTCTTAACTTTAGGAATGTCCTTTTTTGATTAGCTTTAAATAATTGTATTTCCATTGTGTTCTATGGGGCAATACCTTGCAAAAATGATTACAAAATAAACATCTTGAGAAATACCACAGAATCTCAACATTGTTAAGCTCATTGTTGCCATTTGTTGGTAGCATAACACATGCATGATGTCTTCCCACACATAAAAATGACAGCACTCCTTATAGGTTTCACAAAAATCTTTAGAGATTGATTTTTTAATAGTCAATCGAAATCTTACTAAGATCTTACTAAGATCTTTAAAAAAAGCACAACACCGGCCAACTCATCTTTTCAATAGCAAAATGTATGACATCCATGCATCTTTATACCAGGTGTGTGATAAGACCAGGTGATTTATAAACTAATTATGCCTTCAGGAGGTGGTCATTATTAAACAACTTGCTACTGTAGCTTTGCTGTTATCAAAATATGCTTCTCAGGAATAATGAATGGCTGATCAATTTTACTCTTATAGAATTCCTAGCCTGTGTTTGTGGTGTTTTGTACGATGGCAGATGTTGGACATTTCACCTCTGAGGATATACAATTGTTATTTAAAGATAAACATGTTGTTGTTATCGGTGATTCAGGTGGGTGGAGGTATTTCAGTGTTTAAAAGGGTTACCTTAGGGTCATATCATTCAATTGAGAATGCTTTTTATTGCAACTAAACATGGACACTTTTTATAGTTCAAAGGTCTGTGTACAAGGATCTAGTTTGTTTACTAAGAGAAGACAGGTTATTAACACTTGAGGAATTAAAAGAAAAGGTTTGTTAAATTGTTATGACTTTACTACTCTACTTCCACTCAGCCAACCAGTTACATAGTATTTGAATGGTGATTTTAGGGTGAGGAGAGTTTTCAAGAAGATACCCTAGTTGAGGGTGGTGTCAAAACTGGTCTTCACAATGGTACAAACTACAGAGAAGTGCGCAAATATGAACAGGATAAAACCACGATAATGTTCTATTTTGTGACACGGTGTTATGGGGAATATATGCAGGATATTCTAGATGAGTTTAAACTGGATCCACCTCATGTTATCATAATGAACTCTTGTCTTTGGGATCTTCATCGTTATGGAAAAACTGCAAATGCAGAATACATCACGAACATTTCAGAACTGATAGATGCCATTGATCTTGCTGTGCCTTATGAAGATCGACTGTTTATATGGAACGCTACCTTACCTGTGAGAGAAACAGTCAAAGCAGGTTTTCTTCCTCCTGGTGTTGATCACACTTTACCAGCAGAAGACATCCGCAAGGCAAATCTCTATGTGCGGGATCAAACCAACGAGTATGGAAACAGATTCATCTTTCTTGATCTTCATCAGACTTTTTACAAGCATCTGTACCTGAGAGTAAAGGATGGCGTCCATTGGAACGATTTTGCTCACAGAAAAATAACTTGCCTTATACTTAGTGAGATTTCAAAACATTGGAATTTTGAGTTACCATCAGAATTATCAATGCCAAATGAGGAAGCAACATCTGTGAGCAATGGTTGTTCCATGAACGCCCTCCCACAGTCCAAGCAACCACGACCCCTGTTAGATTATCCTCCCCCAAGAAATGGTTATGTTGGGAATGGTCCCATGATGAACGGTGGTCCTCCAAGAAGTGTGTGTTTTCCAGGTAATTCTAGGTGTCCTCCCAGACCACCTGCCCTTGGGCAGCGTGGCTATCCTGGCCCAAGGATCAGGAGTCCCCCTGTCCTAAGGAATGGTACCCCAGCTAGGTCAGGGGCTTCTTCTCACCCTATGCAGAACGGCCATTTCGAACCACGGGCCTCATGCGTAGGGGTTCGTGGTCCAAGAAATAGCTGTCCTCCTGGGCCCCCTCCCCCTAGATTCCGAATGAATCGCCCGCTCAGACCTCAGGGGGAGAGTCCTGTAACTAATGGTACTTTGAGGAATGGTCCCTTAGGAAATGCACACATGAGAGGTGGTAGAGACCGTCGTGGTAGATCTCGCAGTGCTACTGTAAATCCTGTTGGTCCCAGACACCCTCCACCCCGCAGATGGTTCAATGGTCGTCCGCGTTTTCTCAATAACAATGAGTATTTGCCTCCTCGATTCAATTTGAATGAGACCTTTCCTCCAGCCTTTCCTGGGAAACGAAAATATATGGAAGAAGATGATTTTCACAGGCCCTATAAATTTCCACGCAAATGATTGTATTAAAAATGACTATAGAGAGTATTTATTATGTAAAAACTTCTGTTTTGTTAAAGTTTTGTTTGTACAGACTGAAAAAGTGAATTTCTATTCTTTGTTTTAACGAAGAATAATTCATTATTTAGAATCACGATTCGTGTGACAAAAATGAATGTACTTTGTGGTTCAGGGATAAGTTTGCTTTTGTGTTAACAACCTTTCATTTGCCAATGGATTGCATTCTGCATGGTGTTTTTTACAAATCCTTGACAGATGAAATGGAAATTGGAAAAAATAGAGGGTTAAATGGTACAGCAAATAGTTCACGTTAAGAGGAGAAAAAATCTCGAATGTTTTATGAGTTTATTAATAGCGTCAAAAGTTGTAGTTTGATTATTAATAAATGTATTTATATTTTTATAAAAATTATTATCTAATTTTTGACCATTGAGTGTGTCTCTCAAGGAAAATTTTCTTTACCCCCAAGGAAAATTGTTTTGATTGGTGGAAGCAATACTGGTGCTCAGTCCCGAGGTATCGGCTCGGTCACCAGAAAAAAGTAAACGGAACGGTTCACTGAATAATTTTTTGAAGGTTTTTGCAAAAATATATAAAATAAATGGCTAATATTTAGCGATCGCGTTTGTTGTTTACGATCGTTGTGAGCATGATATGTAAAACGTACGTTCTGGCATGAGTAGAAACGATGAAAGGGAATCAAGAGATTTATACGAACAACGAACGACCATGTTTCCAATAAGACAAGAGCTTGTTGGTAAACGATTTATCGTGATCAGCGAAGAGGCAAGTCGCCGCTCTGCAAAAAATCCTCACTTTGAAAATTATAATTGGAAACAAGGTTATGTACGTGCTTGTTCAGTCCAAGATATTCAAGACAAGGAGTTACAGGTATTTCAAATCTCCGCTATTACCTTTTTATTAACCACGGCAAAGCAACTGGAAATAGATACGATGGCATTTGGGTTTTTGTAAAAATATTATATTCAGCAGTAGTAGGAATTTCTGTTGCGTGTTTGAGTTACTTTTTGAATGATTTTATTAAGCAGGAAATGGAGTTCTTTATCATAGCAGATACAGCTATATCTTTAGGAGAAACACGAGCTTCAAGAGTGTGTGTGCATGCATTTGTGCACATACAAATCTTGTCAAGTGTAAAACGAGATTACTTGAACGTTTACTGCAACTAATTAGCAACATAAGAAGTATCTACTTGAGAATTTCACTGCAAGTTGCATGAGGAAATGCATTATTGTTGTTTCTGTATTAACCTAGCTGTGAACTGTGTTAAAAGACTGTTTACTTCTAGTTGCAATTAAAATTTTGAATCATGTGTAAGCTCAGATATTTATTTGAGCTCTGTGATTGCATTCCAACGCCAAGACATTTTGATTTCCCCCTTGGGAACAGGATGATCCTGCCTTGTGAGAAATAATTTCTATTCCAGAATTACAGTTGCTTTACGTACTTTCTGAGCATTTATTTTCCAATTGAAATTCTCTACAATATTAATGCTGTGACTTGACAACAAACATTGAATGCTTAACAACAAACCAACATTCACAGATTAGAATGAAGAGACCACATCTTTGGTCCATCAAAGTAAAAGATATTAAAATAATCCTCATTTGTTTTTTTTTTGCTAAAGGTGCTGGTTGAGTTTGATGGAGCCAGTTGGGAATATAGGCAATGGATAAAGATCTATGAACAGACAAAGGCATTCTTTGTTGAAAAGACTTTAGTTTGGGCTACAAGAGTTTACCACAGAAATAGTAGTCATCGAAATGCTATACCCTGGCCTGCTTTGGTAAGTGTAAATTGCCTGTGCTTTCCATTTTATGGGTTTTCATAAAAAACATATTACATAATGATTAATATATTCCAGCTCTTTTTTCCTTTGGTTGATTACTTGGGACTGGAGGAAGATCCGAAACATCCAGTTGAATATTTTGGTGACAAACAGTTGTAAGTGTCCTGATAATGTTAATATAATTTTGAATACCGTTCTGTTAACCTTCAGTAAAGCCAGCAACCTCTTTAATCTGTGAATAATTCCCTTAACGTTGCATGTTTGTGATGGCTGATTCCATTTTTTCACTTCCGTTTTGTAGGGTTTTTCTAAAGGAAAATGAAATACAGTGGTACCAGGTATTAGGCATGTTTGAGAATAATACAAATGCTATTCATTTTATCCTCAATTGTACTTCATTGGACTTCACAATATATTCTGCTGAATCCGCTAACGTACATTTACTGCCTGGTAATAAAATATTAATCTCTGAGATTATTAAGAAATGCATTAATCTCTTAATCTAGGATTGTGATGAAAATCTAAAGAAAGTAAACTGTTTGAATGCACTGGTTCAAGGTGACCTAGATGGGTGGCAAAGATTGCAAAAGACACAAGCTTGTTTGATGAAAGGTTTGGAAGATATTCTGCTCAGATTATGAAATAATCCTTATGTATTTGACGTTTACATTATGTCTTATATGTATTTAAGTTTACATTCATACTATTTTGGCATAACTAAGTGTGTTTTTTTAGGTGCACGTACATTGACTGGTGCAAGAGTGACGGTATATAGGTATGACAGAGCGTTTTAAACCTAATGATAAGAGCTTGTGTTAGTCTTTGGTAACATATTGCCTGTTGGTTTACAACTGAGATTAACTTTCTGTTGAATTACCAGATTGGAACTACGTCAGTGGTACACAGGATGTATTACCGCACATAATTTGACGACCAGGGTAAGTTGATATCAATCTGGTCTTTAGAGTTATCTAACTGACTCTAGTTTCCAAGCTAATCTATTTTTTTCTTTTCTCAGGAACTTCATGTGATGGATGATAACGTTCTACAAACACATCCTGTTCACCCGGCGCTGGTTCAGATCAACCTCATTGCTAATAGTATGTTGGGAAACTCATTCACTTGCAGCCCATTTACTTGACCAAAATAAGTTGATTATCCATGTTGACTTTTGATTTATCTTCTAGATGATGAACTGCATCAAATATTACTGGGTGAACAAATAAAAATGCTTCCCACAAGAAGCCAAAGAACACCTCAGATATATTTTCAGTCAAATTGTCCACAGCAGAAGGCACCACATGGAGGGGTGAGACTACTTTACTTACTCTAAATTCCTACATAGATTCCTTCACTGTTAACAAAATTTTCATCATGTTTACTAGAACTGGCACATGATGCATGAATTGAATAACTCTCAAACCAAAGCTGTCTGGAGTCGTCCTTCAGTTGTGCATTCTGTCAGCCAAGGAAAAGCTGCCTTTGGTAGCCCAAGTGGTGGTAATCACGAGTTTAATGGTAACCAGAAAACCTCAGCTCAAAGGTATGGTTATATTTGGGATGGTATGAATCCACCTTGAAAATTATCTTTTATCCATTATTTTTTTGCTAAGAAAATACATGTTTCATTGCAGCGTTTGCAAGCAGAATGCCTCATTGAGTGCGGAGAAAAATACTGAAATATTGCCTGGTAGCCATTCTTTGTCAAAAGTCAAAGTTCATAAACCAATTCCTGTCGTTCTGAAACCATCGGATAACCTTCCCTATTCCCATTACACCCCACAACATCCTCAACCAAGCAGCTCCCCCCTCCTGTCATCCCTAAGCACCCCACCCTCTCCACTTCAAACCCAGCATACCCCCTCTCCTCTAAGTGGCCAGCTAACACCCTCACCCCAGTCAATGAGAAACCAAACCCCTCCCCTAAACGAATCTCCGTTTAGCATATCATTATGCGACCAGCCCTCTGCGCGTGCAGCGGCAGAGAAAGGATTGGGACGAGCTGGAATTCGTGAGAATAAACGAACCAATCGCAACTCTCAAAATTCCCTGATGACGTCATCGCGGAAAACGAGTGTAATTGAAACACCAGAGAAGAACAAAGCTAACTCCAGATTGGTCTGCAGTCCTCCATCCTCACCTTCCTCCAATAATAATACTGCTAATGGAAACTCTCAAGGTTTTCCCCCCGGTGTGGAGCCCACACCCGTTGCCACACCGCCGTCGACGTGTGAGACTCAAAATGGTGGGCATCCAGCGCGCACCTCTTCCTCTGACTCGGACACGACCTCGAGAACCGCTGCTGTGAATACACCCGGAGTTCATGCCTACCGGAAGAAGAAGTCCGGGAAGAATTCAGCTATGGGAAAAGCAACCCCCCCGACGAGAGTGGTTCCAGCTGATGCCCAGAAACAACCTGCCAAGAATCAGAAACATCCACTTGAGAAATTTCGCTCAAGTCGTAAGGAAAACGGGAGCATGCAACTAGAACCCGTGGAAAAGCAGGGGGATAGCAGAGGATCCGGAGGAACACAAGCTGATAGCACAGAACCCAGACGAACGCAAGTTGATAGCTGTGGGTCCAGTGTCATTCAAGATGAGAGCACCGGATCCAAAGGAACGCAAGTTGATGGTACAGGATCCAGAGGAACGAAAATTGAGAACACGGGATCTAGAGGAACGCAAGTTGAGAGTATAGGATCCAGAGGAACGCAAGTTGAGAACACGGGATCTAGAGGAACGCATGTTGACTTAATGGGGTCTAAAGGAACGCAGGTTGATTTAACGGGATCTAGAGGAACACAGGTTGATTTAACGGGATCTAGGGGAACGCAGGTTGATTTAACGGGACCTAGAGGAACGCAGGTTGATTTAACGGGATCCAGAGGAACGCAGTCCGAGAGTATGGGGTCTAAAGGAACGCCAGTAGAGTTTACAGGATCCAGAGGGACGCTAGCTGATAGCACAGTACCGAGAGAAACGCAAACAGACAGCACGGGATCACGGGGAATGCAATCCGGAAGCATGGGACCTCGGGGATCGCATGTTGAGAGCTCAGGATCCAGAGAAACACAACCGGATAGCACGGGACCTAGAGGAACACTAACAGATGGCACAGGATCTAGGGAGGCGCAAGCTGAATGCTCGGGATCTCGGGGGACTCATGTCAACACACCCTCCTGTTCTCATCTCCGAACCATTGCAGAAATTCAGCTGGAATATTTGATATTTCTTGAAGCATTAGTGAGATTTCAACACAGAATGATTATGGAAGCTATTAACACAATAAATCAACCCATAACAGAAGAACAGTTCTTCTTCGTCGCTGACTTCTTTTGCAAGTTAGTCGAAGGCAACAGGCATACGGAGAACATATTTCGCGAAGCTAATTTCACGCGACAAGAGAGACAGCGAGTGGAGCATCAACGACACCAGCCACAAGCCGCTTCTCCCAAACGCGTTGTTACTTGCTTGTCTGACGAAATCAAGGCGAGGTTGAGATCCGCGCAGGAGGCTGTCAGCAGGGAACGTGAGCAAGTTTTGAGTGTCGTTCTCCCTAATTTCGATGAAATACAAAAGAAAGAACAGCAGCAAAGAGAGTGGGAGGCTTTCAAGCAACAACTTCAAAAACAACAGAAGGCTTTTCATCGTGAAGGTATTCAGAAACAAAACTCGTTCGAAGAAAGAATGCCTTATCAGGCACAGTCTGATCCACAAAATAATCTTCAAGGCTATCAAGATAAAACACGAAATCAGGGAATAACAGGTTCCCTTGGGGATAACTTTGCCCCTCCGTTCCCTTTCGATCCCCCCAACCAAGTACCAGCAGAAATGATTGAGCGACAAAGAATGCATGCGCAGCAACCAGACGAGGCTCCACAAGCTGTTGAAGCAACCACGACTCAAGCTGGTAGTATACACTCGCCCATTCAGGAAGGATGTACACTTCTTCCACAACAGCAAACGAGGTCAGATTTACTCGGCGCACCTCAACACCTCCAGCAGCTGCGATCATCCTTACTACTGCAACGTGAACAATTATACGAACAGCAGAAATACGAAAAGGTGCAAAAAAGAATGCTGGATGAACTTTTCCAAATGAAAGACGTCGAGCAAAAGACAGTCCTTCTTCAGCACATCGTACAAGAACTACAGAGTCAGAAAGCTTCATCCAGAGATGTATTGAAGTCACCGCCTACCATCAGCACTGGCTTTGGCTGTAGAACGACAGAAAGCCAACTAACAAAAGTTCAAAGTCGCCGGATTCAGAGCTCTGCTCCACGACAGGTATGTACTCGTACGCTTGTACTAACCCTGTATATTACGGGCGATAGTTCTTTAGCTTAACAATCAAATTTAGGCTTAGCGAGATCAGCAAATCTCGAATTCTAATCTCTGCACGATTCTTTCTGTTGTAGGCAAATGAAACGCCAGCTCCGCAACCTGTGTCGACAGCCACTGACGCTTCATATATCTCAGCAGAACAGCTTTTATCCAGTCTTACAACATCGCCATTGAAAAAACCAAATGTCTGGAGCATTGCTGATACTATCGGAGTTGGATCGAGTGGAAGATCTGAGACACAATCCACACCAGCAAGTGATAAAGTTTCCAGGAATCCTGACCAATCAAGCTCTTCTGGATTGCATACAGGAAATGCTGATTCGAATCTAAGTGGAAGCACGTCGCCACGTCATGACGCAACGCTGGGTGTGGATATAGCAGGTGAAGTTGGAACTATGATGGATAAAACAACTAAGGCGAATGATAGTCGCGCCAAAAAGAGAAGAACGCCATCTCTCGTTGTGTCCGATGACTCGGAGGAAACGAGAAAACCAAAACGTCATCGAAAGAACTCCAAGAAAAAGCACGTCTCTGAGAATACAGGTCATTCTCACCACCCTGATTGGATACCGCGCAGTAAGCAAATAATGCCTGTAAGGAGCGTCCCCCCGGGGGAGGAAGTAACTTTAACCATGACAAGCGATGATCGTGATGTAAATCCCGTCAAAGCGAACTGCACGCAGTATTATCCCAGGTCGATATCCAAAGGTATCGGATTTGTTCCAATTGAGCCTTCTACAGAGGCCAGTACCTCGTTGCTGATGACAACAACAGCAAGCCAACCGCTTGACGTCTTGGCTTCAATCAGTGCGTCATTAAGAACAAACGATTTACCTCAGAGTACACTAGACGTTACCAGAACAACTGCACGTAGTGTGATTCAATCAGTTCCCGGGAAGAACCGACTTTCCGCCAACGAAAACCGACAGCATTCCGAGCTTTCTCCGACACATGTCCGTCGTGAACAACATGCAACCGAGGAAGACCGACAACGTACCGATGGCATTGGTAAGACTACGAACGCTGTCCGACAGGGTGTCGAAAACATTCAAATATCCAACGCCAGAGGTCAAGCTCAAGAATTTGGAGTAAGCGCCGATCCTAGTGCGACTGTAAGCGAGAAACAAACGTCGTCTGTCGGAAAGAAATCGGCAGGAGAATCTGGCCAGTCAGCCGCATCTGAAGGATCGCATATGGCAGTCACTGGTAGTAATCTTGTTGATCTGCTCATTCAAGATAAACGACAGTCAATTCAGAACCCAATGGAGCAAGTAATGACTATCCTTGATTCGTCAGGAAAAGATAAAACTCACGACGTTGTTAATAAACAAAAGAAACGAAAAAGAGACAGACAGAAAAAGGATAAAAAGTCGGGAAACAAAGACGTTGAAGCCGCCACTGCTGAGAACAAAGACAGCCTACCGAATACCGCTTTAAACATGTCTCTGCTGTTTTTCATCGCTAATGAAAAGAAAAATAACTCGAATAATGTTTTCCCAGTCACAGAACAGCTTGTACAGTCGATTTCAGAACGTGGAGACAAAACTAAACAGAATTCTTTTCCTATCAACGATCTTTCAAATCAGGACAGTTCCAAACCAATAGATCCTACTTGTGCTGTGATATCACAAGATGTTCAGCCGTTTAATGTCGTTGATAATTTACTCGCGTCGACAGAACTTCTCATTTCAAAAGAAAAACAGAAGAAGAAAGAAATCGACGGTGTTTCGAAGGCGAAAAGGAAAGAGAAAAAATCAAAACACGATGGAAGTAAGACCAAGAAATCCGCCGAGAAGAAATCAGTGGAGAATAAAACAAAAGACAGTCAAACTGATAGAAAGGGAGACGCTTTAAAAACTGACAAGAGTTCAACGAAATTCGCAAAGCCAAGTAAAACTGATGACAAACAAGTCAGTGAAGAATGGAATCTTGACCGGCTGGGCAGTGGTAGTAACTATAGTGTTGAAGGTGAACTATCTGCTGGCGTTAATGCTGACGAAATATCGCCGAGTATGAGCGCTGAAGATACGGTCGTGATAGAAATTTCCCAACCAGAGAATAATATTGAAATTTTGCCCAGTGAGGGTGAACTTGGAGAGGGTAAAGTGGATGTCGTTAGTTTGGATGCAAGTGTAAAACCAACCGAAGCTGTCCCACTACAACTATTGGACACCGAGGTTGAGGATATTTCTCAGAAATTAAAGGAGAGCAAACTGGAACACAACAAGAACGTTAACGATAAGGTTGAAACTGTTGTTCAAAATGTTGCACCCGAAATTCCAGGAAAGTTTGCGTTTATCGGTTCTCCCAAGAAACAGAAAAATGACTCCACTAAATCGCATGGTAAGAAATCTTCAACCGAGAAGAACCGAAAGAAATCAACGAAGGAAGCGAAAAGTAAGAAAAATACCAAGAAAACTGACAGGAAATCAGATAAGAATAACCTCAAGTCTTTGGATAAAGAGAAAGAACAGACTCGTGTGAGTTCCCAGGAAGTTGTTGTTCAAGTCAACGGAATATTGACTCCTCCAGGAACGGAACAGGAACGTCCAGGCGTAGAGCTTGGAATAGCGGACGCCATCTTGAAAGAGAATGGACTGGAGAAAGAGCAAGGGGATATCCTGTTTATTAACGATCAATCTGTAAAGAATATTGTGAATGCTGACGATGAAAATGATGACGTGTTCTCGGAACGGCTTTTAGACCGGAAGCGAAAACGCTGTAAAAGTCCACAAGAAAATAATTCAGTTCTCTTGGAAAATAATGGTACGGATTATCATGTTTTACATTAGCTCTAGTTTCAAAACCGTTCGGGATAAACTATTCTTAAACTTCTATTCTACAAATGCATTTATTGCTAAAACTTGTTTGCTTGCTAGACGATTAACCACAGAATATCCTCGGATTTATTTCAGATATTGTGTGCAGCGTTCTTGGCGTGAACAAGGAAACCACCAGCGCCACAAACAGCCTGGTATCGAGCAAGAAAACGGGCTCTAAAAAGTCGTCTGAAAATGGCGAGAAAAAAGAAACAAAAGTTCGAAAGAAGAAAGCCAAAAAGGACGAGGAACCGAAGAACGACAGCGCCATTGCCATGGAGACGGACACGTCAGCGGTGGATAACTCCGTGAAACAAGAGGAGAAAAAAGAGTCTGGTGAAGAGGCTAAGAAGAAAGTTAAAAAACCGAAAGAAAGTGAGTGTTGTGAGAGACGAATGTTTGCCGGAAACTTATGGTTGACCAATACGTGTAGGTTTCATCATTTGAGAGAGAAAAATTTGTTAAAAACTGTTCTTCTTTATAGAAAAAGTTCGAGAGAAAATACCGAAGGAAGAATGGGTCTATTCACTCCAGGTATAACTGCGTGCTTGAGAATATTTCCTTTCGTTTGATGCTAAAACTAATCAGTTTGTGTTGTGTATTTTTATCGTAGCGAGGTAGTTGTAAATCTCTACCGACCATGCCTCAGTGCCGCGAATGTCGTAATTACGAGACGGAAGAAGAAGCGGTTCTAAACAAGAGTTGCTGTCGTTTTGACATGTTCAGAAGGTAGGGAAATACTGCTGCTTGTCTGTCGAAATATCGCTATATATAAATTCCTAATTGGATGCAGAATCCATAACTTGACAGTAAATGTCTCTACACTCTGATTTCTATTGCTTCAGATGTCGTTCAAAGTCGAACAAATTCGAAATGGCTGGTTTCTCGTCTTCGGAACATACCCACAGTGATGATTTTCTACCTTGGGTCGCTGGAAAGGACAGTAAGTGGTCACAAGCTTTGTCATTCCTCGACAAGTTTCTGTCGTGGTTTTGTTATGAAAGCTTCACCTTTCTCACGCGTCTTTTGATGGTGTTAAACTTCACGAAATGTTTTCTTTTTCATCTATTTTAGTCAGTCAATTTCTTTCGTTGGACGTCTCCAAGTACATCTTGTTGAATGTCGGTGATGAGTTCTGCAATTTGGTACAACAGGAGGAGAAAGCATTCTCCTGGGAAACTAAGAAAGGTGCATGAGGAAATTGAACGGTCATGAAAATGTTTTGACAGACTTCTGACAGCTTGCTTTTCGTCTCTATTGCAGACACGGTCGCGTGGAAACGCGCAGTTCGTGGAATTCGCGAGATGTGTGATGCTTGCGCGACAACGATATTTAACGTACATTGGGTCTGTCCGAAATGTGGCTTTGGCGTCTGTTTGGATTGCTATAAGACGAAGTTAAACATTTCCATCGCCCCAGGTAATTGAAGGATGCATCTTAGATGAAGTCGATTAAACAGAGAATATGTTTGCTTTCAGCTTTGTTTTGTTATATTACTAGCAGAAGCTGGTCGTGCGAAGAGATTCTTATGGGTAAGATGCTCTGCAAACACAAGTCATCGCCCTCAGCGCTTGGTCCTAACTCATATCATTCCGAAAGAAAGTGAGTAATTAATATATTTCCCATGCTTTTTTAAAGGATACAGCTAAATAGATAACATCAAAAGGCTTTTATAGATAGATTAACGTTGTCTTTGTTGTCGTTTTAGCTCTTCATGAAATCGATGAACAGCTACATCAAGCTCGAGAGTATTGGGGGATTGGTGAAAACTGTCCGTGCAAAGGTCAAAGAAAGAAGCTGAAAGACAGCGCCACGATAAAGGAACTCCGTGAAGATGAGAAGGAAAATATCGTTGACAACAGCGGTGAAAATTGTCCCGTACCAGAGAAAGGTATGCTCTATATATTGACGTGCTTACTTTGTTTATAAGTGCAGCAAACTTTTGATGAATAACAGTTATATGTAGCGCCATATGTGGCACAGTTATTTTGTTGATTCGTGCGTTTAACATCCAATCATCACGACATTGCATGTTTCCGTGCATCCGAACTGTTCTCTGAATGATTTAACATTGTTTTGCTTTCAGACAATGTCGAGCTGGCAGATAAGACAGAACAGAAATCCGAACAACCAATGGAGGTTGACGCTATGAAAATAGACGGAAAGAAAGACGAGGAGTCGTTAACAGCCGAAGATAAAAATGGCGAGATTGTAAAACCTGAAGTTCTGGGTTCAAATGAAAGTGTTGCTATACAGTTTGAAAGCATTACTGGGGAATTACCTGAGGATGAGACCAAAAAACAGCTCGAAGTTGACAAAATATCAGAGCAAGAATGCTGCGCTAACGAGTCACCCGTCGACGATAAAGTGCTTCAGTCAAACACACAGAAAATATCAGGACAAAGTGAGGAACCGCCATCTTCAAACGTGTCTAGCAAACCTCCTGATGTCTGCGAAAACACCGAAGCTTGCGAAGAGGATAGCTGTGATGTGAGGGTAGATAGGGATAATATTGGTGCTTTGGGTTTTCTCATGGATTACGAATCACCTGTGTCCTCTCCTGCCGCATCACCACAGCCAAATATGGACTTCGAAGAGATCTCTATCACTCCAGGTAAACTTATACTTAAATTATCGTTTGACGTTTCAACTTTACAGAAGGAATCATCATCTATAGCTCTATAATATTTTAACTCTTTCCATCAACAGCAGAGGAAGCGCTCCTATCACGACCTTCTACAACCCAGGGAGAATCCTCGGTAATGACCAGCACATCTTTGGAAACAGCCGTTGAACCTTCGGTTGCAACCGACACGACGTCGAAACTCGCCGATGAGAATTCCCCAATTATCGGTGAATGCTCGGAAGTTGTTGTGGAATCGCTAGCGATGACCTTTGAAAGTTTGACGAGCGAAACATCGGAATTGACCGGCTATTTACCGGCCGTAGACGATATAAACGTTCGTGTTGCTCCGAGGATAAGCGACGAGATTCCGGCGCCACATTCGTGGATTTGTCGTCGGCCAATGCTGAGACTTCATGATCCTCATCATGAGGGAAACCTCCTGGCTTTTCAGTCGAGATGGGAGAAAGGAGAGGTAAGCAAGGATAAGGCAGGATAGAACGTGTTTAATAGGGGTAATATTGCCGAGATTGTTTATGAAAGGTGTGTATGGTTGCGTCAAGCAATCTCAAATTTATTTCTCGAGTATTGAAGCTCACATAACTTTTCTTTTAGCCCGTTCTTGTTAGTGGCGTGGACAAGCGAATGACGAGTCATCTGTGGACGCCAGAAGGATTTGAAAACGAATTTGGTACGACGACACTCTCAAAATCTCCCAGTTGTAATAGGCTCGCGTCTAAAACATGATATGATCTGATATTTAGGTTCTGAGAAGGCTGATGTTGTGAATTGTAAAACAGGAGGAACACTGGAGAAGATGGAGATTGGAACCTTCTGGCGAGGGTTTGAAAGTGTTAAAGGTATTTTATTTTAACGCATTTAAAAACGCTGCAATGAATTAGATACGAGGTTTAAATATATTTACCTGTATTTTAGATCGTCCACTGGATAATAAGGGAGAACCAACTCTTTTGAAATTGAAGGTACTGAGTTTTATCTAAAGATAATGAGTCTTTCAGGAAAATATTTTGTAAAAATCAATGTGCATTTTCTGTTTATCTGTCAAGGATTGGCCACCTGAAGCTGATTTCGTTGAGAAAATGCCAACAAGGTTAGTTGAAGGTAAAATTTGAGTTGGTTGTTAACAAGCGAAGTAAAGTTAATGTCAACATATTGTTTGTAGATTCAAAGATTTAATGGATGCTTTGCCTCTACCCGAATACACAAGCAGGGATGGATCAAGAAATCTTGTCTCAAGGTACGAAATATTGATCCAAGATCCGCGACAGGACTTACTCTATGTTCCCTTTCATGACTTCGTATCAGTAATGCTTGTAGTATTTGTATAGCTGTACGAGTTTCAGATCGGAAAATCGTCAAAAAGATTTTCATTTTTTTAGGCTGCCAGACTTCTTTGTCAAGCCAGATCTGGGGCCGAAGATGTACAATGCTTATGGTAAATAGATTTCCCGTTCTTGCTTTAAGATATGTGAGGTATTATTAAAACGGCATTCCCTACTTTCTCTTCATAAGGTAATGCAGCATTCCCAAGCGCCGGAACAACCAATCTTCATGTTGATATGTCTGATGCAGTGAACGTTATGGTTGGTCGCTTGTTATTAATGCTTGGATTTCATTTTCAATTTCTGTCTTTTGAGAAATGTGAACGAGCGTTGTGAATGCTCTGTTTCGCAGGCGCCCTTACACCTAAAATTTGACACAGAATTACGCTTCTTGACAGGTTTATGTCGGAGTTCCTTTTGATGACAGAGAGTATGGCGAGCAGGAACGAAGGGGTAAGTTAGGAACATCGTGGTATGTTCGTGTCAATTGACGTTCTGTGTCACTGTGTGACTGTGTACATCAGGGGATATAAGACAGTTCTGGGAGAAAATTTAGGACAAAATTGCTCAATTGCTAAGCATATCGTACCCAGCCAGACTCATTCATTTTTATTGCTTTTTAGATTCTGTTGCGTGTGTTGACGTCGCTTGTGACGAAGTTCAGCAACACAGAGCTCGGAATGGAAAAGAGAAGTTGGTAGGTTTTTAAAGCTTTGCTGACCGCCTAAAGAATGTAGTTTTGATAGAGTTTCATGGATGTGTTTTTGGTGTGTTTCTGTAGCATAAGTTAACTACCGGTTTTTCTTATTTCCAGGGAGCATTGTGGCATATCTTTGCAGCTGAAGATGCAAACAAGATTCGAGCTTTATTTCACAAGGTACAATGTCACTTGCTGTTCTTGCATTTCTGTGTGTGGTGGTATTCATTGCTAACTATCATTCATTTCCATCAGGTTTGTTGTGAGAAGAACATGAAGTATCCAGCCAGCCATGATCCGATACATGACCAGGTATATTGTGTTTACTCAGGACTCTGACTCCCCCCTCGCCCCTCGCCCAGGTCTCTCCCCGGCTCCCCCCCCAGTGTGTACAACAGCCCTCGCAGAAAAGCAGGATTGAAACAACTCGTTTTAAAATAGAAATGTCGTTATTGTAGTGTTTTTATCTGGACGAACCGCTGCTTAAAAGGCTCAAGGACGAATACGGAGTTGTTGGTTGGCCGATTGCCCAATTCCTTGGTGACGCCGTATTCATTCCTGCTGGCGCTCCACACCAGGTAAATACACTAACCTGCGAACAAGTTGATTGTTCTTCTGAGCGCAGTTTCTACACGCATGTCTTATTCTTGCAGGTGCGAAATTTGCACAGCTGCGTAAAAGCTGCAGAAGACTTTGTTTCGCCTGAGGTAGGTTTTGCATCCGACATGCTGTTCCGTTAAGCTCAAGATATTTCACTCTCAAACACGACAATCATTCTTACATCTTCTTCAATTTACCACCACCAGCACGTTGGCCATTGTTTTAAATTGACCGAAGAGTTCCGACATTTATCCGACAAGCACACGAACCACGAGGACAAGTTACAAGTAAGTTCTGCAAAACTTTTCATCGCCTGGAGTGCGCGATAATTAATAAACTCTTCGTCAATTTCAGGTCAAGAATATTATTTATCACGCAGTCAAGGACGCAGTGAGTGTTCTTCGACATCACGAGTTTCCAAGGCAACAAGAAGAGAGTGTATAATGACGTATTAGTGCACAAATGTATATTGTATAATAATCAAAAAGCTTTGAATATATTTTTGTACAGACTTTAAGCATTCGCCATCTACGCAAACTTATATATGACAAGTATAAAATGTAATATTTATAAACAACACTAGGCATATTCAGTATCACGTCACAAAAATTGTTTTATCGCTTGCAAAATTTCTGCATATTTGAGAGGAATTTTGGTGAATGGATCTTATAATATTAGCCTCATTAGCTATAATATACTTCTGTCGTTTCCTAATCTTATTAAATAAACACTACACGATGGGTAATGAACTTTTTAAAAAAAGATGTGAATTTTTTTGCTAGATATTTTACGCGCTATAGTTGTCTGTCATTGCTCTCCACTTGAGAAATCTGAGCAAATCCCACGGCAGACTTTCATTTTGTCTAGATTTCTCTAGCAATCACAGACATAGCAAGAACAAAAAAAATTAAAAGGAGGATTACTATGAAAAATGCCATAGATGGGTAAAGACTCACGGTAAATTTGCCATAAATCACGTAACGGTTGTCGGAAGTGCTTTCTTCATCACCAACAACTAATAATACATCGCGGACTGTATGAGACCGGGCGTAAACATCGTGGTTCTCATTAGAATTTTTAGGTCAACCAGATAGAATTCCTCATTTATTGTTCCAATACAATTGCCGAATTGGGGCTTGTTTTAATAAGGAAGCTATCGTGTCCGAGAGTCACTACGGATACATGAAAACAATGGATAATTAGTTTATACATTTGCATTCCTAATCGTTAGGTACAGTACATGGTCATGGAAAGTACAGCTTCGACCTTCGCCACGAAGTCAGCCTGAGTTTTACTACGTTTGAACTCAATCTTTGTACATTTAATTCTTTACTTGAGCCACCAAAGCGTTACACAATGTTTTCTTTATACGTTTTGGATGGATGATAGTTGGAGTAAAGGACTCGAGTGATGAAATAAAAGAAAGAAATCAAGTACTCGCATATCTCAAAGCAGGCTCGGTAAATATAAATTTTATTACTGAAACGAATTCAAGAGTTTACATATAATAAAACTGTACAACGTGTAAACACACCAGAGTTTAGACTACGAGTAGGTCACACTTCTGCCATAACTGCTAAGTTTAAACGCTTGTGTTCGTTTAGTTCAGTTGTACTTTGCAGAGTCTGGTTAGGATTGAAGTGCAAAATATCAGAAGACATATCTCATAATCAAACTAAAATCTAAAGCTCCTTATTGTCAATATTCATATCTGTGTTTCTTCGCATGATAAACGACTGCTCAGAAAGCTTAATTCTCTTCTTTTTAAAATCTTCTTGGCTTCGGTCCATAATGGCCGCTTTATCTAACATTCAGTGAAGGGTCAGACACAAAACATATGCAAATGAATGCTTCACTTTAAATCCTCGTAGTTAGACAATCTCTGAGGTAAATCGTGCTGGGATCAGTGTCCTCGATAAAATCGCACAGTCAAAAGTCAAGTGCTCGTTTAAAAGTGTACAAGATTTTAACCTAAGGTGATGAAAGTTCACGCAGCGAGTGAGTGTTCGCTATTTATTAGCAAAACAACAAGACGTCAAAGACGACGTCGCATCACGACTGAACTTCGAAAGTATTATCAGCAATCCCAGCAACTCTTGCGCATGCGATGCCTTCTGTAGCAATGATATCTCAAGTGTTTTGCCTCATGAAGTAAAACTCCCATGAGCTAGTGTACTAGATTTCCTTCGTCTTCCTGCAACAGACGCCAGCATCGACGATGATCTTCTGTCCAGCGCAGGTAAATCAGACTCGTTGATGTCATCACGAATCCCGACCCTAAGAGCGCACTGCAGTAAAATACGGGTGAAACCATCACGAAAGTCTTTGTTCATTCTGGCGTAAATCAGCGGGTTTAGGACGCTGTTGACATAATGAAACCATTTCGCAGCAATGATAATATCTTGTCGTAAGGACGCATAACAACTGCGGCAAATCGCGTAGAAATTAAGCACGAAGAATGGGCTCCAACATATAAAAAATGCCGAGATAACAATACCCAGTGTCTTCGCTGCTTTTATCTCTTTCCTCAAACGGAACTTCTTCGTTGTTCCACCATTCATAGGAATATCAATCTTCTTGACTTGTTTACAAGCCACGCGAAAAATCATGGAGTACATTATGACCATAATCAATAGCGGAATAAAGAAGCCAATGACGGTGAACATAACCTCGAACACAACAACCGTATCTTGAAATATACCACGCGATGCAGCCAGTAATGTAGCGAAGACCCACATACAGGCGATTATTATGATTGCTCTTCGTCCGCCCATTCGTTGGTAATAACGAAGAGGCGAAGAAATACAAATATATCTTTCAATACTGATACAAGTGAGATTGAAGATACTCGTCAGTCCGCAAATAATGTCAGTTAGAGTCCAAACAACGAGCGCCGACCTGTCTATCTTCTCCCAGTTTGGATCTGGCCCAGTGACAACGTGTATTGCCCACGTAGGCATTGAAAGCATGCTTATTAAAATATCACTGATTGCCAACGACACCACAAAGTAGTTTGTAACTGTGCGGAGTTTATGGTATCTTCGAAATGCTATGACGACCAGGGAATTGCCGAAGATTGAGAGCGCCATTATGGCAAATATTATGGTTGCGCTGATGATTTTGTACGATTCGGAATAAGTTTGATGGGGTGGGAGTGTGTTGTTCCGACCTGGGGCGATGACGGTCGTGTTGATCAGTGTGTTGTTGCTGAGGGTGGTAGGTGTGAAGGTTCCGAATAACTCCGTGCTTGTTGCGAAAGATGATGACGTTGCGTTTTCTGACATGGTCTGGTCTAGTAGCAGTCTTTCACTTAGTTTCTTTCTTCTGATTTGAACACTCTCTTAGAACTTGTCCTGAATGCTAGTGAAGAAAATAAATGCAATTAGAAATACGACTTAAAGCTCTGCAAGTTAAACTCCAGTTAAACATCAGTTCGTTTATTCTTTTAGGATTCCCACCCTGAATTTTTACCGCGATTTATCACGACAATATACGAAAGCCTTCCTACCTAAACGGACTACAGTACAAGCTTCTTCAGAGAAACGATTCATTTCAGGTTCGTAGGCGTAGAATTCATTATGTTGTTATGACTAAAGTATTTGCCAAAATCCTTTTTTCTGATTACCCAACCAAGATTAAATTTTTCTTGTACTCAACGAAACGTGACAAACTGAATCACTATCGCAGGGTATTCAAGAGTACACTTTGGACGCTATAATCATTAGCCTTTCTTCATGTATTGTGCCTCTCCATCAAATATTTGGCATCCGGATATGATTACTGTTTCTAGATTGTAAAACCAATTAGCAGTGGCTTGATAACCATGCCAAAAATGGAAAAGCAGTAGAACGCAAAATAGCTTTTAGCAAAAACAAGTGTTTTATAACGCATTTCTTGCCTCATTTTAAATTCGTCATTCTTATCTGTTATGATTGACAAGTTTATATATCACGTTATTATGCATCCATTTATCAAGACGACAAAGAAATTAGTCTGCTTGACTTTATCTACGCTTCCCCGGCAGTGCGCTGGATGACGAAGGAATGTTCGCAAATTAAGTTATATTTTTGTGTCTGTGCAGCTTGGAATTGAGCAATCATTTCAAGTAAACGTGGTGGTCATTGCTTTCGTTCAATCTGAGTGTCACGGACTTCAAAGCTGCGCATTTCAACAATGAGTATCGTTTTACAGAGTACTTCAATAATTTCAATGTGTATTTTTATAGTCCATTAGCGACTTGTTAGTGTTATACACATCCGATATGCTCGTGTGAAAATCATACAACGTTAAATATTATTAAAAAGGTTTCTGCATGCTTACAAACAGTAAGTTCATAGGAGGGGGGCTGTTTATAGTTTGCGGGACACAGAACTAACCACACATTATTACACAAAGCCAGTTTGCGCGCGCAAACTCCGCCTACATTCGAGGGAATTCCAAATTCCAGGTGGGTCCTGAAAGCAGGCTGTTACTAGTGCCTTCCTACTGATATTTTAGTCAAACCGTGTCCGTTGTAACTAGCATGAACTAATAAAATCATCTGGCAAATGTCATGTTCTGGATTAATCTGATTTTTTGGTGTTATTCTGCGACAGATTTCATAGTCTGATCACGGAAGCTTTAATTTTCTTCATATTTACCAAAACCAACCCTGAGTTGATAATGTTGTATTGAAATTAAGCTTTCTATCAGCTTTTTAACAATTCTTGCCGAAATGCGTTCCTCGACTGCTTCTGTGTAAACTCAGTGTTTGCATGCCTGCTCTGATTTCACGATAATCAAAACTCACACCACATGTCCAAAATGATTGTTCCTTGCCTCAGTTTTTTAGTTTTCACGCGATCTTTGACATGCTTGAGATATTATATAGGGCACAGAATCATTTATTTTCTACGGTATTTTGAGAAAACACGCAAACTTTGCGCCCAATTTACTAAAATCAACGCCATTTAACGCAAGGCCTGGTTCGAATTAACTTTGTTGTTTTTCAACTATTCTGAATTCTTGTTGCATCTTTATCATGTAATGTTAAAGCACATTTTTCAAGTGCACTCATTTAAATATTTTGCATTGCCTGTTTTGTCTCGCCATAGAAATAAAAGTTCATAAATTGTAGTCATGTTGGAAAAGCATCTCACCCAGCATGGGCTGAGCTGTAATCATCAGTAAATACATTTAAATGTAGATTTGATTGGATAACTATTAATGGTTTGTGGAAGTTCTCCCTGTTCCCCATCAGGGTGTATCATGGACCATTAACTATAGATGATGGAAATGCCAAAGACTGTAAAGCAACGTACTGTCTCTTTTTGCTTTTTGAAATTCAGAAATTGTAAGCTGCTCCAGGCAAATATATAGGTATCAGAATTACTGATATACAATTATTGTTATGCACGATTTATGAACGCCTTTGGCTTGCGAGAGGAAACATCTTTAGTAATTAGTAGATAAATAACAATCATATAAAGTTCAAAGCTAATTTCAAAAAGTCCCACTAGTTAAATGAAAGAGTAATCTCTCGATTGCCTGAGCGATGTTGGATGTTGCACTGAAATAAATAGCTACCAGAAACACTTCCATCCTCAATAATCTAAGCAATCTCGTTCCAAAAACAAGAGGAGGAAATGTAGCTGTGATGGCGAATTAAACAAGGCTAGCGATAAATTAGGCTATGCTTCCAATAGACAGCTATACGATCTTCAACATTAGACTGGATAATGTTTCTCTATAAAGTCCTGTTGTTTACGGAATTTTCAAACCATAAATTTGGTTTGCACATTCTGATGTATTGTAATTCATAGTGGCTCGACTATATATATATATGAGAAAATTTTACTCCGAACAATAATATGAATAATATGGCCTCATAAAATAAAGCAATCACCTTATGTTTCCGGACCATATAAAAAAAACAGTCAGGAATGTGTAGTTTGCTTCAATAGAGTATAGTGAAGGGCTATGGTATATAAACAACTTATTACAAACATCATTTGCAAATCAAACATGGATTAAACTTTACTGACCTGAGCTCCGTGGGACAACGGCTAAAACATCGTATATAGAGAGCCGGGCTTTTTTTCTTAATCCAGTTCTTAGTTTAGTAATCCACTTCAACGAAGGATCAAAATCTTCATACAATTCTTTACTTTAATTTCTAGGGAAGAGAGTTGGAAAACGTAAGCCAAAAACTGCGGAACAGAAAGCGCTCCACCGGCGCGAGATATCCTGATAGCAAGAATAATATCATCAAGCTGCAGCGAGCCTATTTAAAATAGGTGTTTTATCGCTGGGCTGAAGATTGACGTACCCAAATGATAAGGTAAGTTTTGACCTCAGGTCAACACATATTAGGCATTCCTGTTTGGCGCGCATTTAAAGGCCTCGATCGACTCGCAACAGCTGACAGAGACCCACATTAATTAGCTCGCTTTCTGCGTAATACCGCGAGTTTGTTTTGCGCACAGATAAATGTTTGATATCCTAAATGCGGATCCGGTCTGTCCTTCTTGCGGCTGTTCCCACGAATAATATAACACCAGTGTGTCTTTCTACACGCCACAAATGCTGCAACTATAGAGTCTATAATTACCAGCAGGAAAAGCAAACAGTATATCTGATGCATAAAGGATAGAGTAATGAGATTGAGAGACGATTCAATCCTGAAAAGATTAATTTAAGGAAAGAAAGTTCACTTATTTGGAATAGTTTTTTTCTCCGTTTTCATCTCAACGCACCATTCTCAGTTTCTCACGATTTATCAGCTTTGGCGTAACAAACAAGATGACCCATGCTCTATATAAAACCGCATATATTCCTTGCAGACATCTGCATCGCTGGCGATCTTCCATGCATATAAAAATTTTAAAAAAATGTTACAGTCGCATACCAAATCTCCTGCGATACTTTGATCTACTTTATTATTGCACTCCTTATTTATCCTTCAAAGAGTACAACTTTAAGTTGTTCATTTTTTTAAAGTTTTTTTAAGGCAGTTTCCGAAAATCTTATTGGCACCTGATGTTAGCAGGTGATAGCATGAAGGATACTAGTTTATGTAGCATGAAAGCTTTTTTAGGCATATGTGACAACTTATACATAATTTGTGGCTATTTTGAGCGAAATATATCGAAAGGAAATAGCCTTGCATGAGATGAATGTCAAACTGACCCGATTGATAGATATGCCTCTTAATTTTCGCGTCTGCACATGGATTTTGGCAAAATTATACTCATCTCATTCAAGGTTTTAGTCTAAGAAGGAAAGGAAATTGACAGCATAAAGACGGATTTAAAATTATTGTGTCTAACTTTGTTATACGACAAACACACTTTAGTATATTTGGCACCATGTAAGCTGCAATTAAAACCCAATAAGATTTTAATCCATTTCAAAACCTCAGGCTAAACGTTTGTTTGAAGGGTACACACCCATTTTGGTTAACCTTGAAATTTGTCCACGAATTAAACTACGCTAAAAAAGCATATTTTGTTTATGTGTACATGTTTCCTAGCTCTATATCACCACAGCTCTATATCAAGAACTTACTCATAATACTATTAAAAAACTGAATATATATTAAACCAGAAAATACCACTTCCCCACGCAAGGCCTAAAAGTATTTACCAAAGCTCATCTGAAATTCGTAAATTTCTATTAACCAATTAGAGTTTGACATTGGCCTCTGATAGAAGAGATAACTTGTTTAATTTAAATCAATTTTTATCAACAAACAGTTTTTAGTTTTCATGCTACGTGCATGGAGTCAAACCAACGCAAAGACTAGCTAACTGCAGTCTATACTCCGTAGAGAAATGTATAAAATGCTGCATTATGTAAAGTGAAATGAATTTACAATTTTATTTGAATTCACACAAAGGGTATATCAACTTTTCATTTAGAAGATTATTATATACGCCTACAAGGGTTATATTAACTAACGTCCTACGCAGTTTAATTCAAGCTCTCATGCATGCACGGAACCCGACATTGAGTGGAGATCTTTTGAATTAGGCTCTAAAATTAGTGCTCTAGAACGCCACATTGTTTTGATATTGCATGTGAATTGATTATGACTTGAAAAAAAACTTTCGCTCGCAGATGTCTCGTGTTGATACGTTACTTAAAAAGTCTGTCGAATTTTGGTTGCGAAAACGCGCAACGGAACGCACTTTTACATAACATGCGTCAGCTTTGCCGTGCATGCATGGCAAGAATTTCACAAGCTTTTAACATCATTTTAATATAATTGCATTTAGTTTTAAAAAAATGTTATCTACGTTGTGTTTCTAAACAGATAAGCCGAAAGATATTATGAGGTGTCCTTCAGGCGAGCGTATATATATATACACTGTCTATTACAATGCTTTCTGGAAGGATATGTTTGAGCTACATACTCTATATATAGTATTGATTTAAACCTCGTTTTCGCCTTTAAAGTATATTAAACGCCAATTAATAATCTTTTAAAACGCAATATACGGATCAGTTCAGTTCAATATTTATAATGGGGAAATACAGTTCAGTCAACAAGAAAATGAGCATTTTTGTCTACCTCTGAATTTGTTATGAATTTGTTATTTTTTCAGGTTTATAACCGTAAGAATTATCTTAATACATCAATGAGAAAGTGTTCCTCGTAAATTGAGAAACACAACCCTTCTCTTCTATTTTAATAAAAGTCTACACTTTTAAAGGTCAGTCGAAGAATTAAGACACATGCAGCAACTAAGAGTGTTGTAAAAATTAATATTTTCTTTCACCATGGACGCCTATTATATACGCATTTTCAGTCGAAATTAAATACGAATTTCCGTAAAAATTGAATTCGACCTTATGCGCCTATAATCCTGCAGAAAACAAAATAGGGCCTAAACTATTTATAAGAACATTTCAGCGTTAAGATCTGTAGGTGTCTAGAGAGGATAGCTGTGCGACCTGCTGAACTCTGCTGGATTCAACCTGATTCGATGAGATGTGCATAAAATAATTTATTAAATTTATCTTTTGTTGTAGTGATATTAACGTTTCGTAATTAAACGACATAGAATTTGGTGAATATTACGGAAGATAAGCTTTGTTGAGATGACTTTTAGAAGAGATTACATGCACTATTCAGATTATTTTTAATAAGAAAGTGACTTCAAATCCTTTCCCAATGAATTAAGCGCCCTAGAGAGTTTGATCTATGAAATGAAATCTTGATTCATGAAAGCAAAAACTAACCTTCGGCTTAGCTCTAACAAGGAAATCAATCAAACGGCAACAATAGAACGATTCCGATAGATCACTGCTTCGATTCCCTCAGTATCTTTGCCTCAGTGCGCTGATTATGTTTGTAAGAGAGAAAAGCTAAGCCAGTGTTTTCATTCTTCTACAAATTTGCATGCAAAAGCTCTCTTTATTCTGTTCGTGCAAGTGATTCTCATCTTAAACGTAAACTATAAATGTCCTGGATTTCGGGGGAAAGCCGATAAGGAATAATCTCAGTTTAAAACCTGCAATAATTTTCTCAAAGCGTAGGGGAAAATAATGATGGGCAAATTTGAAGAAACAGGAATGGCAGAATATTATAGAAATAATAAAGTATATCTTGTATTAATGTCGGCGACATGAATTTGCTAACTTTCGATCGAAAATTAAATTAATAGACTTGCAATGAAATATCTTATTACCACGCATATTGTGAGAATACTGACTGAAACAGTAAAATACATGACTTACACGAAATTCATCGATGACTAGCGTCCTCTGTGATAAGCAAATCTAATCTACTTGAACATTGATTGCTCTTCAATAAAGTTGTTCCCCGACGTCTGCAATGGCTATGCCAAGCGCATGGATGAAGCGAATATTTGTAATTAAAATTTATAACGGTGACAATGCGCACAAAGGGCTTGTCCCATAATTTATAAGTGATTGCCACTCAAGAGAACAATTAGTATTGAAAATCTTTTCAATCATGTGGCAATCATGTCGAATCAATATTTAGCCTTGTATAGAAATCTATTTTCTGTGCATATATACGACTCTATGGCTCATTAATTCACAGCCTGAACGCGCTTTTCACTGTGCGCAATGCATCATGTCGAGGTTTAAAACACGTCACAGATTCACGATGCTCTGCTGCGCATGTCATTACAATCGGTCACTAATTCCCATACCACAATCATGATACAGAACTTGAGGTCAGATCTGCGTATGTATGATCTGTGTTTTTACGTCTGAAGGTGAGAATATGTCTCAGTCCTGAAATTGAAATCGTGTTTTTAACTTATTACAAGATCAAATAAATCAGATTATTATCGAATTAGTTGTATATAGTGGTGCGATCATTGCGTTCTAATGGGCGATTGGCGAACATAATGATATCATGCATGGATCCAGGACCCGTCACTAGCGCCATGATCGGGAGGGGGCGCATGCGCAACAGTCCTGTTGAAATCCTATGAATGTATCGTATGAATATTTTCAAGCTCCTAGTCAAAACTGGTATCACTAAAACCTAAAACGCCTCGAAAACAATTACAAAGTCTGTCTTGGGTAATCTCTGTCATCATTCCTCGTGTCAACCTACTGCAGAGCGTTTGGTTTAAGCATGGGACGTCAGTGTTGTTGAATGTTGACCAAAAGCACTCCAACTTATCTCAAGTATAAGTGTAATTATATACTTAGTTTCTGTCAAAAGTAGGACTAATATTGCCAATCACTGAGTCCAGAAATAGAGCGACTAGCAACACAGATGTTCAGATTCACACGCGGATTTGGTGGCGAAGGAAATCCAAAAAACATGCGTATAGAAGCTTCAAGAGAAATAAAATTTTTTGTTTCTTCAATATTAGATAGACCTTCTCCTGGCTAGGTTAAAATATAAACTTATTTGCGCGAAGTTCTGATGCAATCTACGCGTGACGACATCGGGTGAAATATGAATTGCAAAACAACCTTAGTGATGTCATCATGGCAGAAGAAATATGATTCAGCCGGAGCGTTATCAAACGGTATCAGATATATTAAAACTCTGATAATCCAATACATGAGTTGTATTAGTTTCGTATTAAAATGAAAAACAAAAAATTAATTTAAGGACGTGCAGAACGTCGCTTGTTCGCGTGTCAAAACTTGTGGTAAGGAATTGAAACACACAGGCTTTGAGACAGTCAAAATAACTGGTTTGCTAGGGTCAGATTTTAAAGACCATGAAACATCAGTAGATGTAGTCTTCCCTTCCCAGTTATATTCCTGATAGCTCTCTTTTATTTATACTTAAGATGTCGATAAGAGTTGCAGAAATAGAACTGCATTAATCATGTGACTTTTATGTTCCGTTGATCCTATGATTTATACGATATTGTGGTCACATAACAGTCTACATTACTTTCGTCCCATCTTTAACGAAGTTTGCTCATTTTGTCACGCCTATATAATTCCTTATACGATAAGTTTCGATTATAGCCTATCGATAATCATTGCGCCGTTTTGCAAATATAGATATCAACATAAAAAAATCAGATGTAGTAAAGTTTTGATGTGGCTTCAACATGTAAAATATTAAGAAATAGTAGGTTTTAGTTTTAAATACAAAACAATAGAGAATAGAAAAACTTTGGTTAATACAAGACAATGTAGTCAATCAATATGTAAGAATCCGTACGGAGCTGGTAAACTGCAACCTTAGGTCGCCGTTTTGAGACTTCTCATGAATATATTAGGCAAGTGATGAAACTATATTATATTATTTAGAAATGTATATATAGCTGCAGGGTATAGAGCTAGTGCACTCACATGTATTCATCACGGTAAATAATGGTGCACTTACCAATATGATGATATATCTCTCTGTATTTACATTATATTAAACCACGTTGAAACAAAATTGTACAGTACATGCTCAAGGAGACATCTTGCAGACTCGCAGTTTTAAAGATTAATTCTAATTGCAATTCCTCGACATTTTATTAGATCGGCTTGGTTTTGTGGTTGCCATATCTTTGCCAATGTCTGTCAATTCATGCCAAATATCTGCCGACATTACTTTTTTTCCTAAGCTGTTGCTTGCATACTTATAGGATTAGTTGCTGGCGGTGTTTTTAATGATTCATCTTCCAACACAACTCATTAAAGAGTCTAGCTATTTCTGTCTTCTATTTACATTTCTAACCATATACTGATATAGCTAGCGAAAAACAAGAATTTCTTTTTCGTATCATCGTTTTGATCGATAAGAATGATCTAGAAACAATAGATGTTTTCTTTTCAAACTGACAGATGCTGAAAGTTTATATCCTCTCATATATGATCATTGATTTGTGACTAAATTTCCCAAGATTTCAAGTGCATGCAGCAGCATTGTTATATCATAACACGAACAAGCTGCTTGTTGTGAAACTAGTTCCTATTTTCCTTAAAATATAACTTTTGAAAACAATGTTGAGTGGATTAATTTTTTCTAATTTTTTCTGTATCGGTGTCATATATTGACGCGGTGTTTTGAAACGAACCGCGCAGGGTTCCTATTATAGATAATTATAGTTTGATTATTAAACATCCAGGATAGATTAGACGATTATATATACAAAGCTCAACGTAAACTCTGAATGTTTGCCCGCGGGAAACTCCGTACTCAGTTCCACTCGTATCTGGCTCAATCTTACTGGAGTTTTTTTTATCCTCAGCACCTGCTGTGATTAAAGATATACTATTTTTCTTTTGCATAAAATAAGTTGATATTCACTCTGATTTCCTCATGCAAACAATCTTTGAGGCGATCTCAATGAGCCTTCAAACAGCTGAAGAGTTAAGGGCCTATCAGAATTATTGAATGATACAAAATATTCGCATCTTCGAATTTGATAGGGGCTGGACTTGGATAAGAAACGATATCAGATGAAAAGGTTAAAAATAAATTGCTTAGACTATCAAGGAAGATGTATCCATAAACTCCTACACCATTGTTATGATGAAAACAGAACAGAAAAATGATAATGATTTTAATATTCATATTGATTAAGGATAACCATTTAGGCAAATGGGCAGCCTGTATGTCAAGATTTCTTACGATTTTACTTCGTTTTCGACAGGATATAGCAAACCTTGTCCTGTGAAAAGCAGGTTATATCTCAGTCAATTATAGGAAATGGCGATAGGAAATGCATTTAGGATGAGTCGTATAATCTTCCAAGTCAAGTTTAGCTCTTGAGACATATAACTTTAACAATTTTTTGATCCCTCAGAGCATTTTATCCCTACAAGAATTCACGGCTCGTTATCTTGAGTGTGTACAATCAACTGGGTGTGCAGCAAACATTGATATCAAAAGCTCACGCGTGCAGTACCTGAAAATCCTTGTGTAGAATAACGCCAGAGGCATTGGCAATCATGTATTTACATTTATCTCTGCGTCCAACTTGCAATTTGTGACAGATCTCTTGCGTTAAATGTCAGTTGTAACTATTAAAAGCTTCTAATTTGATTCATTAATTCTAATTTCGTAGATGAATAGAACAACATTTGTTCATGCGCATGATATGGTAATTAGACGACGCTGCAATTAAATTAAACTTCTTTACCTCATCTATGCGCAGTATTTTTTAGGATTACAAAATATTTAAATTCATTTCGTATAAGAGGATTATAACCCTACGTAAGCAGAACACTGGTCTTTGTTTGAGAGGGTGTTGTATCAGTTGATAAGACACTCCACTCATCCCATATTTGTGATTTCGAATCGATCCGCAGTGTAAAAATATTTGAATGCTGTCAATTCTTGCAAGACGATAGTGGTTTCGAGAATTCGATTACATAGTTCGTTCTTATCACAGGATTTAGCTTAGAAAATCATCTTAAACTGACGGCGCGTTAAGAAAACTGACACGCTGAATTAACTAAACGAATAGCTTGGGCGTTGTGCTTCATATCGTATCCCAATTTATGCCCTCAAGATTTATTTTGTGGTTATGTCGTGTCCTATATATTCTTAGAGCTAAATTATCGTGCAAAAAAGATTCAGCCTAGCTTAAAAATTTTGGAACACTAGAAGAATGTATATCTAAGTGCAAGACTTACCTTAGATGAAATATTTCTCCGCACAGATTCAATGATAGCTGTTCGTCTCCGGCTGTTTGCAATTAAATGATGCCTAAATCCTCCCAAAGTCTTATATATATGATGATATGTCAAGATAAGTCGAGTACACCTTGTGTTGATTGAGTCAAAACATCCTGCCTCTATCTTGTTTTTCCTTTTAAAACTGGCATAATCGTCCCAATTGCAAAAAGTGGGCTGAAAATATGAAGAGAACTGATATATATATATATTATTTCTCGCCAGATTAGCCCTGTGGAGGTGATCAAGTTCACCAGCTGCAGGGACTTACTCAAGATTTTAAACAAGATTGCATGGCTTGCATGTCATTGAAAAATATAGAGAACGTTGGGTTAATGTTGTAGAATAATTGTGCAATTTATGTTAAAAATTCGTCAATAACTCAACAGTGTCGCGACAGACTTATATATGACATATATCTCATATCCGAGCCCTTATTTTTGTGTTAAAAACATTAAAAATTCATAGGATTTTTGGCGAATCCTGCCAGGCATTATATGTCACATGAAGTGGCTTTAGCCCTGATAAAATTCATCTTTCACGTATTATTAGTTAAAAAAAGAATATTTCTGAGCCGCTTTTGCAGACAGTTTTAATAATTCTGCTGTTGGTGTTCTTATCCCAAATACCACTCGTGTCTCAGCGCTGGTTTTTCCCTTGCGTTTTCACACTATTAACCAACATCAAAAACTCGCTCTGATGTCTCAGGTCATTTATTGAATAATACAGATATGTATATGAAATCCGTTAAAAGAAGATGGCAAGAAATATCTCATTCGACAAAGCTATTCCATTCCAAATACGATAGCACAGTTTCAGAAATGAATTTAACACCACGTTATATAGTGGCTTGCTCACTGGGGCCCCATACACGGTTATTATTCTAGGAACCTTTATATCATAATACAAAAGCATAGAGTAGGAATGAGAATGAAAATATGTGTGAGATTAGAATATACAGCGGTGACTAAAAGTCTAGAAATTTCAACACTGAAATTTCAATTCATAATGATTTGAATTTCTGGTTCAGGTCATTTAATATGCTTCACCTGCAACCGGATCAATGAAAGTATATCAAGAGACATTTACGGGGATATATTACCGCCATAATGACAATCCTATAATATTTAACGAAACAAGCGACGAGCCAAACTGGGAATTTATAAATTACAGTTTTCAAGCATGCTTGTTCTTCTAATTGGGTACTGATAATAACGCCTCAGATAATGACTCTATCACTGCACATCTAGATTTTTATCTTGTTTTGCAAAAGCCGCATAAATTCCATTTGTAAATATTACCTTTTTTGATGGCAGAGTATCCGGTGATCAGAATGGAGAAATGTGACTGTGAGAGAACGCAGATGCCTAGATTTGGTTGTTATGATGTTTCTTAGTGCGAGACGACTCGTTGTCAAAGGAAATGTTAGCTAATTATATTGCTACAATTTTGATTATTCGGATAATGTAATCTTATATTAGTGCTCAATATGACACCGCAGAAATTGGTGTTTAAGACGTTTCAACCCGAAAATCTAATCGCTGGTTCACAATTGTGCATTTCTGTATCGCCCTATCAAAGAGAAACCTTTTGAATATCTTAAAAAAGTTCAATTTTTTTTCTGAATACGCATTCTGCAATCTTTTGACAGCTCATCATACACATCTGACCGCTGTGAAATGGCCATTTTGAGGCTTAAAGTATACACAAAGTTATTAATTCAGACGATTCGTTTTTACCGTGAGCAAGCTTCAAATTTTTTGTGCAAGACATATTTTCTTGAATATTTATAAATCTTTTTCCTCACCAAGTTTGAAGTCTAAGTATCGAGAATTGCGGCTAAGCCTATACCAATTTCCGCGGTGTCGCTCAATATCCACCCATTCACGGTCATTCTTACGTAGACCAATGGCCAAGCTTGGGCCTTTAGGAACGAACGACAGCAGTTAATTCGGGACAAAATGAATAGGAAAGAAGTCGAAACATGAAACACCAGAGCCATGTAGTTCACAGCCAAATATTCACTACGCAGTGTCGAGACTAATCTAGTAGGTTTTCATTTCCCCCCCTAACACCTCGAGCGTTCTCCACCCCCTGAAAATGTTTATCATTGTATCAATTCTTTCGCCTGCTATGGTCGTTACTTCGTTCAAACTCTCTTTTCCAGATGTCTGACTGGTGCTAATGACGGTATAATTAGAAGAGAATCGTTTGTCTTGATAAGTGGCGCGCGTTTTTCTACCTATGTGTTTCCATCTGAGGTTGTTTCATCGTGTCATTATCTCCACAGAGAGCCTAATTAGCATATTGTCCGTTAGCGTACTCAGGCTTTTCTTAATAAAGGTTTGTGACCTTGAAATCCGCTTACAATCTCGCCAAGCTTTATTGATAAAGCTCTGCCTTAATATGATAATATAAGAGTTTTAATCCTCACAAACAATTCCCCACTTGTCGATGTTTTTGTTAAACGGCGCGATTAGTACGATTTGAAAAAACAAAACAGTTGGATCTAACAACCGAGCCGTTATCGTAGATATATTTGTTGCGACCATGGTATCTTTATTGTTCCAACGACGATCATGCCTGCAGCCTGCCTGAACATATCTTCCAACTGACTCAGCAATCTCTTCCAGAAAATTTCTTTAATTAGTACATATAGAAGTGCCTAAGATTACATCGCAGATCTGATCTAAATACGTTGACATACTATTTCTCATTTATTCAAAAGATGCTCGGATCTTGAGCAAGAACGAATATTCAAGAGGGTGACCCGTGTCCTTAAGAAACAATTTCCTTTCACAATTTTTCGCGAGATCACACCAATTAATGTTAACACAAAACCCGCGCCACCTTCATGACAGCCGACTGTATTTGACATCACATCGGTAATACTTTGTAAACAAATTCAAGCCGTGAAAATATCCAAACCAGCAAATACAGGCACGAAAATTGATTGAGCAAGCAAACAAGCACAGTCACACGTTATAACAAAGTGTCTTCTTTAAATAGAGGGAAATTTTCATGTGAACGGCATTCATTTTGCAGTTTAGTCACGAAAGTTAAGGTCACTGCTAGTGCTAGTGAATTCCCTCTATGAAGTATACTCCCAAACAGTTTTCATGATAATTTGAGACCTCCCAGATTCATAGCACTCTGGGGTCAGATATATAATAGTTCACAAAGATATATATAGTTGATAGTTCACCATCTAAGTTCATCCTGAAACTGTCTAATCACCTCTCCTTTGAACAGCCAAATATTTGATAGTTTCGAAAAACTTAAACTGAGTTAACAAAACGAGCATGACCAGAAAAAACGGAACTCGATGAAAATAATGATAGATTCAATTTTTCCGAAAAGGAAGCTTGAGGCTCAACAGTTATCAAAATGATCCGACATCTGATAATACCCAAGTCTCGTTATATGCGCCAGTTCAAAATGCGAGAATAGTTAAGATTTTTGTAATTCTGCAATTTCTAGTGGATTTCTAATCATAGACAGCCAGCATTGGTGAACAAACGAACACATGATAAAGTTCCTCTATTTATCACATGCGTAGAAACGAAGTCGCGGGATGTACGTACGTCGGGAATTACGATGTAGACACAAACGTTTATTTTTTAATCACGTAATTGCTTTTTTCGTTTAAGAAGTGGATCTTACTGAGCGGTATTCCTAAATCCTAAGCGAGCAGATATATTTTCTGGAGCGCCTTTTCGCACCGGAGCATTCATAGTTTTTGAAAGAGAACGTAAGCCGAAGACGGTGGAGCCATATGTATTATCTAACGTCATTTCGTTTTTTTTGTCTCTTTGGCTTCATTTTATTGAATGTCTCCTGGTTGCTCTCTGGTTATACAGTCCTCCTACTGTGAATTACATTACGCTTGTTTTATTGTTGAGTATCTAGAACACCAGAGGCCATACCATGTTTGCGCTGTTTGACACAGTCAGCATATTGCGAGGTCTTTTCCTGGCTATTTCAGCAATGTCAATACAACTAAATGAGTTATTCTGTAATCATTGTTTAGGCCAGATCAATGTAAATATGTAGATAGTGTTTTCTATATGATAATAATTAGGTGGCTTAAACAGTCTGTATGGAGATAATATAGCGATATTACGTTGCTGAACATTGATAGGCCCATGGCTTAGTCCGAAATATTGTTACACATGGATTTTTCAGCTTCCGGAGGATGTTTTAAGCAATCTAATGAAGGAAATAACGGACAAAGGCAATATACAAACATAATTACATTACCAAAATGCAATCATTTAGATACATTTTCTGTGTTAGACCGCAATACAACGCAGTGAGGTCTTCGCTGAAAATCGCTGCATTAACGATAACATTAAGATATGCTTTGCATGCACCTGGGCAACATACCTCTTTACCAAAACAAAACACTTTAACGCGCCACCAAAATTCTTTTTCTATCTTTAATGTCGAACTCCACTTCTGGAGGCTAGTGTTCCTTCTTTGGTAGTGCTAAACTATCTTCGTTAATGAGTCCTTAGAATAATTGATCAAAAAGGCGATTACTTTGCGATTAAGTTGCTCGGTCTCTGTTTAGTTTCATCGACAATGAGATATTATCACAGCCAGGGGTAAGGCGGTGTGGAAAAGTTATGCACAGCACGTTTTCAGTACCAGATCTATGCAGTATGCGGTTGTTCGTTGCAAAAAGAAGGTCTAAAGGTGCACTGGTGAACGTTTAAAATTCTTAACGCTTCGGAAATTTCTCCTTTTGCATTTAACCTCGTGCTGAAGTGAAGCAAAAATTCAAACACAAAACATTCCTATCAAATTACCTTAGCTTTCGTGTGGAGGCGTGAAAGTTATCTAAATTCACAAAGAAAGGAACATAACAAGAAACTGTCCCGCCTGTTAAAAGGCGATATTAACCACTCAGCAGTGGAGAAGGCTCGTTATTTTAATCCGTTTAAAATACCACAGTTGTTGTAATGGCTCGTGTTCCCTCGGCTGTGGCCTTTACCTTGCCAAGAAACACACACACGTTTTAAAACGCTCTTGTTTCTCAATATATTTGTTTTTGTAGCTTTTAAGTTTAATTCGCAACAGGAAACGAGAGTCTGAAACGTTCATATGAGCTTTGACAATTCCATTAATTTTTTTACAACGCTAAAATTTGCGGTATTTGGTTATTAGGATGATAATTTTCGTCAAATGCCTTAACACTATAAGTTTTATTTATGAGGTCATGTTATTATTTTTTTTTCTTTGTAACTACACAATAAGAGTTCCTTATTCAGTCAAACACCGCTGTTATTGTCTCTTTAACTTAAATTTTCGGCAACAGCTTGTTCTTTTTAATTTCGTGTCCAAACCAGAGAGTAAATGTGAGGAGAGCTAAGGAGCCTGATTGATGTAGCGCGGCCAGAGGAACTGGAACATAATATAGCAAGGTTGATATTCCGAGCAGCACCTGTAAATGAATTTAGAAAAATCAGACTTAAACATGGAAAGAACCAGATTCTGTAGTGAAATAATATTATTCATTCTGAATGGGCTAAATTGTGTTTATTGAAACACACCTGCACTCCAGCCATTGCAAGGGTACTGTTAACTGCAAGCCTAGCTCGACGTGGTAGATCCACAGGTCTAGCCAGTGCCCAGAGACCGACCACAGCAGACAGTGTTACCATACCCTGGAAATATAAATCGAGATGTTTCGAAAGCCTCGAAAACGGTCAAAATACTCTTCTGTACATAAGATAAGGACAACTTTACCAGAATACGATGATCGAATTGCACTGTTGTTGCGTTTTCAAAGAAGTTCTTAATCTTAGGTTTCATCACCATCAGATCGTCTGGAATCCAGCGATCAGCAAACTTTGGAAATGAATTATAAACCAAGCCTGCATCTAAACCTGCTACAAATGCGCCTAGGAACATAATAAATATTACATTTTAAATTACTAGCTCAATTCATTACTGGTAGTTTCAAATTAACACATAAAAACAGGTTCGTACCTGACAAAGCTGTAAGGAAAACAAGCGTAAGGGCGCCATGTGTGTATATGCGAAGACGTTTTAGATTCTTCGTGTTTGCAAGCTAAAATATCAAAGAGTTACATAATTTTAGAATGGTTTAATTTATTCTTTAGTTGTATCACTACAATAGTGAGGCTAACTTCTTGAAGAACGCTTCTAGCCCTCTACGGTTAAATTTCACCTAAGGCGCGCGTTATTGACGGGTTGGTTTTCATCTGATCCACTGACCTGCTGTGCTGGAACAAGATGAGTTAACGCCTGCCAGAACATCAATGAATAAAGTGCAAATGCTGATCCAAGATGGGCTGCCAGACGGTATTGACTAACACGGGGTATCTGAGTTTTGCTTATTTTCTCCTCATCCAAACCACTTTTCACCATATACCAGCCAAGTAGGCCCTGAGAAAGTATTGATTGCTCGCATTTTACCTCAAATCCTCGTACTTTCCTAACCAATTTTTAACAATTTCACAACTAGTACTTAGGGTTAGGTATGTGATCGAACGACAAACAAGCCCGCGCCAGTGAGAACGCTGATGATAACGAAATATGAAGACTGGTATAATTTATAAGATATTGTGCTAAGTTTTCAGGTTTATTTGAACCACAAACGATTCTCCACTCTTTTAAGTTAATTCGATCCTGTGATGTGGAAAACTACCTGGAATGCTAACAATCCTCCATAAATAAACAGCCTGGGCCGTAACGATTTTGAGACCCATCCCTTGTACGCAAAAAAAACAGCAGGTAGAAAGAAAACAGCGCCAATTGAACGACCCCACATTCTGTGTGCGTATTCCATGTAAAATATTCTCTTGAATTCTGATAATGTCATTCCTTCATTTAAACTAGCAACGTAAATGTGAATATATATTGGGATTTTATATTAGTAAAAAACTGAATTTTCTGATCAGTTGGCATGTGTAATAAGGGTCACCTAACAAGTGATCTTAGGGAGAAATCCTGGAGTTTTGTGTTCTTATAATCATCTGTATTATTGACCTACTATTTGTACTCAGGAAAGTTTTGATATTTCTTGAACTCTTCTTCCCATTCTTGCTGACTTCTTGGTGGCTTCATTCCTTTAATAAGATGCCAGTCAACCATGGAAAGACCAGATTCTGTCAACCTTGTCACACCACCCAACATGACAGCACCATATACCATACCACTGCATCCAAGCAACCAATAACCTTCAAACACAAATCTTTTGTTTAACCCAGTATAACCAATGCAAGCATACTTAGAGAAATTGCAAGCAACGTATGTCAGCTAGGAAATCGATCAACATAAACCTTGTACAAACCTATAATTTTTCTAGTTCGTTCATTTTGAATAGCGTCGGTTGTGTTTTGTGTTGTGTACCATTTGCGAAGTTGAGCAAGCTTGTTTCTAATTGGCTGATATTATATAAACAAGGAACAAGTTGCATAAAATATCATAGATTGGTGTATTAATAAATGAATATATTGAAATTCAAACCACAACAAGCATACCAATGTTTTCCTGGCAGCTTTTGAGATGAATGTGGTGAAACCGAAACATCTTTGACTGTTGACCTAACAGACAATTAGAAATTTGGATGAGCCCAGAGGGTGGGGCCCAGCATGATTGAGGTCTACCCTGGGATAGTTACACAAATGCATAGTCAAGGTGGGGGGTGCTTATGCACACTGATAAAATAAAATAACCATAGATCCAACATGCCCATTGCCACTGGGCGCGCATATAGTGTCAACTATATTCTGTTTCCCCACAGCAACATTACGTCACGTATTCACCCCAAGAATGACGTAATTGTATAGTCATAAAAACACACATGAAGCAAACCTGTCTGATGTAACATCTTTGCATTAGTAGCATAGTTCGCGTACGACAGCTGCTGAATATCATAATGTTTTAGGAAAAGAGCCCAAATAATGCAGGAAATCTGAGAAAGCTACGCTCTGAAACCTGATAACTGTCGAAATCGTCCTTCCGAAATTTGTTTACAACCACACTTCGTAGTCTTCGTTTGACAATTGACGCAGTACAGTGCAATCATATAGTTCAGTAACCTGTGATATATGATGACATAAGGGGACATATGGGGACGTATGGTGATATAAAGTGTTATATGGTGCCAACACACGTGCAATGAGAAGAAATGGAGGAAAGGTTTGAATTTAAGTTTTAGTGCAATTGAGTGTTGTACCGCTTAAAACCTTTAAAATTAACAATCGTGGATATATATATTTGCCGTACTGAGGAGATTTTCAATATTTTTACTCTGTTCTAATATTGCACTTTTAAAAAGTTGGAGAACAAATGGAGTGTGGAGCACAAATGGAGAACAATAATAGTGCAAGTGAAGAACAAGAGAATGAGAACAGTTTGAAAAGATCTATTGATGAGGTTGAGGATTGTGCAACAAACTCTAGTGAAAAAAAGATAGATGTAAAGTTAGAATCAGCAGCAGAGATAAGCGTCAGTTCTGTAGAACAAGCAAAGTGTCCCAGTGAAATGGAAATAAATGAAACTACAGAGAGTAAAGATGCTGAATCAAAAATAGAATGGGAGAGTGAGAAGAGTATAAAAAGATCTATTGATGAAGTTGAGGATTGTGCAACAAACCCTAGTGAAAAAAAAATGGATCTAAAGTTGGAATCAGCATACACTGCAGAGACAAGCGTCAGTTCTGTAGAACAAGTGAAGTGTCCCAGTGAAGTAATTGAGACTAGAGAGAGTAAAGATGCTGAATCAAAGATAGATTATAGAAGAAAAAGGAAATGTGTGCTACTATTGTCGTATTGTGGGAAGGGTTACAATGGCATGCAAAGGTGAGATGGTTTTAATCCTCATTGGCGTGCGGCAGCTGGGGCCTTGCATGGCAGGAATATAGAGGGAAAGAGATATATGAGACATCCACTTAATGTAGATAGGCTTGCCATCACATGGATTAAGCTGGATGAGTTAACTTGAGTCAACCACATAAGCATTGTCAACAAATTTGCTTTCATTAAGACCATACCATATCTTATAACCTTTATCAATCAAACCTTATCTTAAAACCCTTAACATTGCAGAAATCCTGGAGTAAGAACAATTGAGGAGGACCTAACCAATGCATTGCTTAAAGCCAGAGCAATTTCAGAGGATGCATCAAGAAATTATTCAATTGTGTGTAAATATGTACTTTAATTTGGTTAGCATTCAACACTGTTTCATGGCGTCTTTAATTAAAATGTTTGAAATATTATTAGATGTCGTTCCAAAGATGTGCAAGAACTGACAAAGGTGTTTCAGCAGCGCGTCAAGTTGTTTCTTTAAAGATAAGTATAAACTGTAAAATAATCTTTTTTCTTTGTATAAATATTGCAGTCACCCATAAAATCATTTGTTATAAAGAGTCCCATTGTGTTATCTTCTAATTAATATTTTCAGCACATGGTTCCCTACAAAGAGCTAATTCCTGAAATCAACAAACATTTGGAACCACAGATACGGGTATTTGGTAAGCTTGAATCAAACACATATAACCTCATTTTGTCCTTCGGTTTAATACTGTGTATTTATATATTTTTTTCTAGCTTTGAAACAAGTAACGCGTGGCTTCGATTGTAAAAGCAGATGTTCATCCAGGACATACAAGTACATTTTGCCGACATTTGCGTTTGCACCAAGTTATGCTGTAAGATTCATAAAACAACATGCTTTTTAAAACTTAATAAACATTTCTCCCAATCTTTTATAGACTGATTGTAATCTATTATCCTTGTTTTTTAGCATACAACAAAGTATTTTAGGATGACAGGTACAGTAATGTATATATAAATGTCCCTTTCTGCTATTATATATTTTCCTTAGAAATCATTTAGATTTTTTTTCCATGAAAGATGAGATCCTAGAGGAACTGAATTTGGTACTGAAGACTTATGAAGGCACAAAAAACTTTCATAACTTTACATCAGGAAAGTAAGTTATCAGCAAAAATGACACAGTTTAGGCATGTCACAGTTTTTTAAATCTAAGTGTTTATCTTGTAGGGATTTCAAGGAGGAAAGTGCCAAAAGATACATAATTCAGTTCAATGTGGTAAGCAACATTTATTTCTTGATTTTATAAAGTACACATTTCTGCACAAATATTTGTCAAATGCTTCAGCCTAGCAGTGGTTAAATAATTGTTCAATTTGATTTGATATTTGTTTCAGGATGGTACACCATTAGTGGAAGGTGACATGGAGTTTTTAGTCCTTAAAGTTCAAGGACAAAGCTTCATGCAACACCAAATTAGGAAAATGATAGGTTTGTAATAAAGAAGTATTTTGATAAAGCTAGGGGAGTATATATATATTTTTACAAGAAAAATACAGTCCTCACATGGTTACCATTTCCAATCAATTGTGTTAACTTAGGTTTGGTTATTGCGATAATGAAGAAATTCACTGACGTGGGTGCTTTACAAAGGGCATTCCTGCAGCCAAAGGTAATTTTTAACAACATTTGATTTCCTCTTGAAACATACCTAACTTACACTAGGAATTAATGATACAGTTTTTTTACAGATGGACGTTCCAAGAGCTCCTGGCCTTGGGCTTATTTTAGATCAGGTATGTATATCATTCTTCAGATACTAAATTCTATTCCTAAATACAACATGGTCAATATTTCATAATTACGTTCTCCAGGTTTATTTCAACAGTTACAATGAAAGGTTTGGACATGATGGTCTTCATGAACCATTAGAATGGAGTGAGTGTGAGGTATATATTGTTATATTATGTGTCTTGCTTCTTTTATATTGGATCTCATAGTTTCTCCTTTTGCAGGACAAAATTGAGGAATTCCGAAAGAAGTATATTTATAATGATATTATAAAGACAGAAACAGCCACTAATTCGTATCCTTGTTTTACGTTTTCAATATTTCATAGGAAAAAATATTTTGTGTGTTAACTTTTTCTTTTTTGACCTTAATTGTTCTAAATCAGAATGATGAAATGGTTAGGCACACTGAAGCTTCATACATTCAACAGCGACAGAATGACGGAACTGACAAAATCAGAAGAAAACAAAACAGCAGAGACAGTGAAAACTTAAGCTTTAGAAGACAGTTGTTAAAACAACGTTGGGTGGTAATTCAGCTATTGAACCATGTAGAAGACATTTGACATAAAGATATTTGTACTGATTATCTGTATCATATACACAGTATATACCACACAAAAGTGATTTCTTTTCATTTAAAAGTTTCCAAATGAAATAAATAACTATAGTCTTCCGCCACCAGAACTGATGGAGCCCTGAGTGGTTAAGCTGATGGCCTATAATGTGGAAAGCAACCTTTTGATTTTCTAACCCGATTATTATTTCATTTATTATTCTTTAGAATTGAAGGTGAAAAAAAAAATTACATCGCTTCGCTATCAGCTTTGCTGGCCGAGTTGTAAAGGTTTGTCAAATTCTTATTTAATTTCAAAGATAAGCCTTACCATTTTGGTCAATTTTGACGACTTTTTGAACTGTTCAAAAACTGTCTTAAAATGCTAAAAATATCTTTCTAAGACTAATATCTTTCATTTTAGAGCATATTTGGTTGGTTTTTGGAACATTGAAAAAGTCGTCAATTTTGACCAAAATGGTAAGGCTTACCCCTTACCATTTTGGTCAATTTTGACGACTTTTTCAACTGTTCAAAAACTGTCTTAAAATGCTAAAAATATCTTTCTAAGACTAATATCTTTCATTTTAGAGCATATTTAGTTGGTTTTTGGAACATTGAAAAAGTCGTCAATTTTGACCAAAATGATAAGGCTTACCCCTTACCATTTTGGTCAATTTTGACGACGTTTTGAACTGTTCAAAAACTGTCTTAAAATGCTAAAAATGACTTCCCAAGATTAATATCTTTCATTTTAGAGCATATTTGGTTGGTTTTTGGAACATTGAAAAAGTCGTCAATTTTGACCAAAATGGTAAGGCTTAAGGCTTACCCCTTACCATTTTGGTCAATTTTGACGACTTTTTGAACTGTTCAAAAACGGTCTTTAAATGCTAAAAATGACTTCCTAAGACTAATATCTTTCATTTTAAAGCATATTTGGTTGGTTTTTCGAACATTGAAAAATTCGTCAATTTTGACCAAAATGGTAAGGCTTACCCCTTACCATTTTGGTCAACTTTGACGACTTTTTCAACGGTTCAAAAACTGTCTTAAAATGCCAGAAATGAATTCCTAAGACTAATATCTTTCATTTTAGAGCATATTTGGTTGGTTTTTGGAACATTGAAAAACTCGTCAATTTTGATCAAAATGATAAGGCTTACCCCTTACCATTTTGGTCAATTTTGACGACTTTTTCAACTGTTCAAAAACTGTCTTAAAATGCTAAAAATGACTTCTAAGACTAATATCTTTCATTTTAGAGCATATTTAGTTGGTTTTTGGAACATTGAAAAAGTCGTCAATTTTGACCAAAATGATAAGGCTTACCCCTTACCATTTTGGTCAATTTTGACGACGTTTTGAACTGTTCAAAAACTGTCTTAAAATGCTAAAAATGACTTCCCAAGACTAATATCTTTCATTTTAGAGCATATTTGGTTGGTTTTTGGAACATTGAAAAAGTCGTCAATTTTGACCAAAATGGTAAGGCTTAAGGCTTACCCCTTACCATTTTGGTCAATTTTGACGACTTTTTGAACTGTTCAAAAACGGTCTTAAAATGCTAAAAATGACTTCCTAAGACTAATATCTTTCATTTTAGAGCATATTTGGTTGGTTTTTCGAACATTGAAAAATTCGTCAATTTTGACCAAAATGGTAAGGCTTACCCTTTACCATTTTGGTCAATTTGACGACTTTTTCAACGTTCAAAAACTGTCTTAAAATGCTAAAAATGACTTCCTAAGACTAATATCTTTCATTTTAGAGCATATTTCGTTGGTTTTTGGAACATTGAAAAACTCGTCAATTTTGACCAAAATGATAAGGCTTACCCCTTACCATTTTGGTCAATTTTGACGACGTTTTGAACTGTTCAAAAACTGTCTTAAAATGCTGAAAATGACTTCCCAAGACTAATATCTTTCATTTTAGAGCATATTTGGTTGGTTTTTGGAACATTGAAAAAGTCGTCAATTTTGACCAAAATAAGGCTTACCCCTTACCATTTTGGTCAATTTTGACGACTTTTGAACTGTTCAAAAACTGTCTTAAAATGCTAAAATGACTTCCCAAGACTAATATCTTTCATTTTAGAGCATATTTGGTTGGTTTTTGGAACATTGAAAAAGTCGTCAATTTTGACCAAAATGGTAAGGCTTACCCCTTACCATTTTGGTCAATTTTGACGACTTTTTGAACTGTTCAAAAACGGTCTTAAAATGCTAAAATGACTTCCTAAGACTAATATCTTTCATTTTAGAGCATATTTGGTTGGTTTTGGAACATTGAAAAAGTCGTCAATTTTGACCAAAATGGTAAGGCTTACCCCTTACCATTTTGGTCAATTTTGACGACTTTTTCCAACTGTTCAAAAACGGTCTTAAAATGCTAAAAATATCTTTCTAAGACTAATATCTTTCATTTTAGAGCATATTTGGTTGGTTTTTGGAACATTGAAAAAATCGTCAAAATTGACCAAAATGGTAAGGCTTACCCCTTACCATTTTGGTCAATTTTGACGACTTTTTGAACTGTTCAAAAACGGTCTTAAAATGCTAAAAATGACTTCCTAAGACTAATATCTTTCATTTTAGAGCATATTTGGTTGGTTTTTGGAACGTTGAAAGGGTCGTCAATTTTGCCTTCAAGTATTAAAATGTATTATTTTATGACAAGTATCAAAACACTATGCGGTGGCCTAGTGGTTAAGGCTACCGCCCCACGGGGTTGTGAGCGTAGGTTCGAATCCTGCAAGGAAAAGTGCAATTTTTCCCACTTGAATTGCTATTTAATTTAAAATTCTGCAAATAGGATTAAGTAAATAAAGAACAAGGGCATTTGATAAGTGATGCTGTGGCCCAGTTGTTAAGGCTACGGACTACCAGGTTGTAAACCTAGGTTCGAATCCTGCATGGGAAAGGTTCGATTTTTCCCATCGAAGTTATTCTTTAATTTAAACTTTATCGAAAAGGATTAGGTTAAATAAAGAACAATAGCTTTCGACAAATGATGCGGTGGTCTAATGGTTCAGACGTTCGTCTCTCAATCCGAGGACTAACGTTTCAACTCCTGGCAATGCAACAAAATTAGCCTGAAAAATTTCGATGTGATTTGGAATGTTTAAAACAGTTAAAAGACTTCTCGGTCTTTGCAAAAGACCGTAAATTGAAAAAAATTTGAAATATAAAAACCAAAAAAAATTTATCGCCTTCAAAAGTACCTGAAAATTGAAAGAAAAGCACAAGTAAAAAAGGTTTTAAAAACACGTGTCTTCTAAAAAGCCTGAAAATGAAGAAAATCAGACGGAAAAAAAATTAACAATTTCCCGCTTTTAAAAAACTCATGTTTACTTAACTTAATTTTTTTTCACGAAAATTTGACAGGGTGATTTTCTCGAGCGTGAAAAAATTTAATTTTTTTCACTTTTTTGAAATTCTCTTAGATTTTTTTTTTACGAAGATGCATTTTGTCTTGGGCTACCTGTGTCTGTCTTGGGCTACTGTGTCTGGCTTGACACGGTAGCCCAAGACATAATACTTCTTCTTAAAAAAAAAATCTCGGAGAATTTGAAAAAAGTGAAAAAACCTCTTTGAAGAAGAAGTATTATGTCTTGGGCTACCTGTGTCAAGCCAGACACAGGTAGCCCAAGACAGACACAGGTAGCCCAAGACAAAATGCATCTTCGTAAAAAAAAATCTAAGAGAATTTCAAAAAAGTGAAAAAAATTAAATTTTTTCACGCTCGAGAAAATCACCCTGTCAAATTTTCGTGAAAAAAAATTAAGTTAAGTAAACATGAGTTTTTTAAAAGCGGGAAATTGTTAATTTTTTTCCGTCTGATTTTCTTCATTTTCAGGCTTTTTAGAAGACACGTGTTTTTAAAACCTTTTTTACTTGTGCTTTTCTTTCAATTTTCAGGTACTTTTGAAGGCGATAAATTTTTTTTGGTTTTTATATTTCAAATTTTTTTCAATTTACGGTCTTTTGCAAAGACCGAGAAGTCTTTTAACTGTTTTAAACATTCCAAATCACACCGAAATTTTTCAGGCTAATTTTGTTGCATTGCCAGGAGTTGAAACGTTAGTCCTCGGATTGAGAGATGAACGTCTGAACCATTAGACCACCGCATCATTTGTCGAAAGCTATTGTTCTTTATTTGACCTAATCCTTTTCGATAAAGTTTAAATTAAAGAATAACTTCGATGGGAAAAATCGAACCTTTCCCATGCAGGATTCGAACCTAGGTTTACAACCTGGTAGTCCGTAGCCTTAACCACTGGGCCACAGTATCACTTATCAAATGCCCTTGTTCTTTATTTACTTAATCCTATTTGCATAGCAATTCAAGTGGGAAAAATTGCACTTTTCCTTGCAGGATTCGAACCTACGCTCACAACCTGGTGGGGCGGTAACCTTAACCACTATGCCACCGCATAGTGTTTTGATACTTGTCATAAAATAATACATTTTAATACTTGAAGGCAAAATTGACGACCTTTTAAACGTTCCAAAAACCAACGAAATATGCTCTAAAATGAAAGATATTAGTCTTAGGAACTCATTTTTAGCATTTTAAGACAGTTTTTGAACAGTTGAAAAAGTCGTCAAAATTGACCAAAATGGTAAGGGGTAAGCCTTACCATTTAGGTCAAAATTGACGACTTTTTCAATGTTCCAAAAACCAACCAAATATGCTCTGAAATAAAAGATATTATTCTTAGAAAGATATTTTTAGCATTTTAAGACAGTTTTTGAACAGTTGAAAAAGTCGTCAAAATTGACCAAAATGGTAAGGGGTAAGCCTTACCATTTTGGTCAATTTTGACGATTTCTTCAATGTTCCAAAAACCAACCAAATATGCTCTAAAATGAAAGATATTAGTCTTAGAAAGATATTTTAGCATTTTAAGACAGTTTTTGAACAGTTGGAAAAAGTCGTCAAAATTGACCAAAATGAAGGGGTAAGCCTTACCATTTTGGTCAATTTAACGATTTTTCAATGTTCCAAAAACCAACCAAATATGCTCTAAAATGAAAGATATTAGTCTTAGAAAGATATTTTAGCATTTTAAGACAGTTTTTGAACAGTTGGAAAAAGTCGTCAAAATTGACCAAAATGATAAGGGGTAAGCCTTACCATTTTGGTCAATCTTAACTATTTTTCAATGTTCCAAAAACCAACGAAATATGCTCTAAAATGAAAGATATTAGTCTTAGGAAGTCATTTTTAGCATTTTAAGACCGTTTTTGAACAGTTGAAAAAGTCGTCAAAATTGACCAAAATGGTAAGGGGTAAGCCTTACCATTTAGGTCAAAATTGACGACTTTTTCAATGTTCCAAAAACCAACCAAATATGCTCTGAAATAAAAATTATTCTTAGAAGATTTTTAGCATTTTAAGACAGTTTTTGAACCGTTGAAAAAGTCGTCAAAATTGACCAAAATGGTAAGGGGTAAGCCTTACCATTTTGGTCAATTTTGACGATTTTTTCAATGTTCCAAAAACCAACCAAATATGCTCTAAAATGAAAGATATTAGTCTTAGAAAGATATTTTTAGCATTTTAAGACAGTTTTTGAACAGTTGGAAAAAGTCGTCAAAATTGACCAAAATGAAGGGGTAAGCCTTACCATTTTGGTCAATCTTAACTATGTTTCAATGTTCCAAAAACCAACCAAATATGCTCTAAAATGAAAGATATTAGTCTTAGGAAGCCATTTTTAGCATCTTAAGACAGTTTTTGAACAGTTCAAAAAGTCGTCAAAATTGACCAAAATGGTAAGGGGTAAGCCTTACCATTTTGGTCAAAATTGACGACTTTTTCAATGTTCCAAAAACCAACCAAATATGCTCTAAAATAAAAGATATTATCTTAGAAGATATTTTTAGCATTTTAAGACAGTTTTTGAACAGTTGAAAAAGTCGTCAAAATTGACCAAAATGGTAAGGGGTAAGCCTTACCATTTTGGTCAATTTTGACGATTTTTCAATGTTCCAAAAACCAACCAAATATGCTCTAAAATGAAAGATATTAGTCTTAGAAAGATATTTTTAGCATTTTAAGACAGTTTTTGAACAGTTGGAAAAAGTCGTCAAAATTGACCAAAATGAAAGGGGTAAGCCTTACCATTTTGGTCAATCTTAACTATTTTTCAATGTTCCAAAAACCAACGAAATATGCTCTAAAATGAAAGATATTAGTCTTAGGAAGTCATTTTTAGCATTTAAGACCGTTTTTGAACAGTTCAAAAAGTCGTCAAAATTGACCAAAATGGTAAGGGGTAAGCCTTACCATTTTGGTCAAAATTGACGACTTTTTCAATGTTCCAAAAACCAACCAAATATGCTCTAAAATAAAGATATTATTCTTAGAAAGATATTTTTAGCATTTTAAGACAGTTTTTGAACAGTTGAAAAAGTCGTCAAAATTGACCAAAATGATAAGGGGTAAGCCTTACCATTTTGGTCAATCTTAACGATTTTTCAATGTTCCAAAACCAACGAAATATGCTCTAAAATGAAAAATATTAGTCTTAGGAAGTCATTTTTAGCATTTTAAGACCGTTTTTGAACAGGTCAAAAAGTCGTCAAAATTGACCAAAATGGTAAGGGGTAAGCCTTACCATTTTGGTCAAAATTGACGACTTTTTCAATGTTCCAAAAACCAACCAAATATGCTCTAAAATGAAAGATATTAGTCTTAGAAAGATATTTTTAGCATTTTAAGACATTTTTGAACAGTTCAAAAAGTCGTCAAAATTGACCAAATGGTAAGGGGTAAGCCTTCGAATGAAGCAATAGGCAGCAAACACGTCGCTAAAGTTTTTAGTCTTTATTTGTTTCAAACTTTAGCTATTACAAAGTTCAAGTAAATAGCAAGTGTTGACTGATCTCCATCACGTCAACGCTTCTTGTTCTTCATTCGATACTATTCTAAGAAAATGACAGAGAAGATTTAGTTGACGAATTTCACAATACGAGGGGACCCCCGGGGGACTTAGTGCATGTGTCATGTAAAAAAAAATTGATTTCAAACTTCAGCTATTACAAGTTAATTAAAGAAGATGGTAACAATCTAAGAAAATGACTGAGAACATTTAGTTGGCGAAATTCACTGTACGAGGTGACCCCCGGGGACTTAATGCAAGTGTCATGTGAGAAAAAACACGTCACAACAGTTTTTCGTCTTTATTGATTTCAAAATTTAGTCATACAAGTATAAATGAACTGAGTATAAATAAATTCATATAGAGGACCCATGGACTAAATTAGAACTGAATAATTATTTTTTAAAGAAAATAAAATGACGCTAAACACTTTCAAGCACATATATGTATATACGTATTAAATGTATATAAAGCACATATAATTATGCATTTTATTTCGATTCTTGTGTGCGTGTGTGTGTTTATCCTAGTTTTCAAATTTAACAAATATAATCCTAACTTCATTTTCAATATAATGCAATAAAATATCATGTTCAATAGTACTATAGATCAACTTAAAAAAGCTGGGCTGCCTCTGCGGTAGAGCGCGTTTTACGAATATACGCACCTATGTATTAATAGACACGAAATATCGTTTATAATTTATCAAATATGCCGAGTTATCATTCTACAGACTTATACCCGAACCTAATTTTTATATCATATTAAAATTTAAGGGGCACTCGCCCACTTATCAGCGCGTCCAATCGCAAAAACCCTCGGTAACGAGGTTGGTTCAATCGCTTAATGCGCACCTCGCTTAAGGCGATTTCATGTGCAAATTTTCACATTGAAAATGTGCGCACAGCGCGTTAAATACATGCACATCATGAACTCATGATGAACATACGTGATGATACATGATACAAACAAACATGATATAAATCGTAAGCACACAACAACACACTTCCCCTGGTGGTCCACAATACGTGGAAAAATAAAAACTAGCAAATTTTTCATGCAGTTCTCATAATATGCTTTTTCATCACATTACCGAACTTCCCTAAAACATGCAACAATTTTGACAGGTAAGGCACGAGAATATATATACCGCACTTTTCACCACCAGGGGTTACTCTAACCTTATAACGTCTTCCTTTTACTTGAGTTGAGCCGTATGTTGCTTGTAATAATCCACAGTTAATAATCCACAGTTAATAATCCACAGTTAATAATCCACAGTTTATAATCCACACATTGATATAATAATTACCAAACGTGGTAATGGCCAGGTTGAGGCCTTCACGGATTTTTCGATCTGAAACGGAAGAGAATATAAAAGATGTAAGTCTTTGATATATAAGTATAATCTTTCCAGAACATTTAATGAAACGAAACAGAGCAAAAAGCAACTTATCAAACGCTCTGGCTAAAGCGACCTCATGTACCATCAACAGTATAATATTTAAAGCAACAAAGCCTGGTTCATTAATAAACTAATACCTTCTGCAGATCGACTTCAGAGCAATACCAGACGATACAGAGATAAGAATTGTTGAAGATGCAAATACAGATTGATTTAGTTTAGTTTTTATAAATTCATCAAAGCGAGAAATCTTTGCCTTTTCACGATGACTGCCACAACACAATGTGCCATTGACAAAGTGATACTGGTGATGCCCATCCTGAACACGCGTGCGTGTCGTGTCACTAAATCTGCTTTCCTATTGGCTTTACGTTGTTCATCGAGGAATATACAGTGCTCTCATTGGCTGGAAATATGCAAATTTCATTGGTACAAACATCGCCGAGAATTCGTGTTGTTTCTTCACTTCGATTGTACCCGAGCGCTCGTTATAATTCATCAACAAATTTGATTGTTAAATGCAATGCAGAAATTAGATTATAATGGTACCAGAGTTGGCAGATTAGCTAGCTACCTGCTTTGTCCTTTTGTTCTATCCTTTTGTCTCCTTTTAGTTTTCTTGACAACAGTTGTAGTTATAATTAATTACCGCATGTACAGGCCTAGGGGAGACCGATTGCTCTGAACTGAAGCGTTGAGTATAAATGATACGTCACAGAAACAATACACTGTGGCTTATTTGAATTTCAAAGACTAGCGCGGTTTTTTGAGACTCGTGTATTAAAAAGTTTTCTCTTCGAAATCTGCACTGTCAGGGATTTTTTAACCTTTGAACTATATTTTCCGGCGTTGTTTGAACGCACAACAAAGAACCTATAACCCTTCGACTCTTTGTCTGTTCTGCATGATAGCACTAGAAATACCAACCAAGGGATATCCCAAATCCGTTTACACTACAAAAGTCAAGTTCAAAGAAACATCTATAAGCAGGCTAGGAAACAAAGACTACTCTCTGTCGAGCTTTTCTCGTCTGAAACGAGCTGTATAAATGATTAAAAAGGTTATAACAAATTTTACAACAAAATCGTTGATAAGAATCGTAAGATTTCAAGATCACTATGTTTCACTCTTCTCCGTCTCAATCTCAGTTTGAGGGCTTGTGGTGTGAGGTAATAATGGTTCTTTAGCCACAAGAAGATCTCGTTTGTTCAACTCGTTTACAATCGACAGCAATCGGTTGTATTTTCCGATGTTTTCTGACCTCCCAGGACCTCCAAGTATAAGAAAATCAGCCTCAACTGCAACAGCCTAGAAAAAGAAATATCTCGTGAATTCGGCTCCATTCTGTTCTGAAGCTCTTGAAGAGAAAGAATTCGGTGTTCTAAACATTGCTGGGTTTTCGTCAGTTTTTCTATGTTTTTCCTTTTCAAAGAATAAATATTATATGTGCGTGTCTGTGTCTTAGAGAATATGGCTCTAACAAATGGAGAAGCGAGCGTTCCTACTCACTCACCACATCAACTATAAAACGTTCATCTGTGTCAACTTCATTTGGAGAAATGAAAAGGATTCTGGAACAATCTTCGATAGTTTTCGTTTGTTCCAAGAACTGGTGAATTGTCGATACGTTTTCTGTTTTCACAACGTTTCCAGAAACGAATCCTTTCTTTAAAATCTTTCCAAAAACTTTGCAATTATTAGAGAATGTTTCTTGGTTGATTAGAAAACAATTTCCTCTTATTCTCTCGCTTAGTTTTCCAAATGATTCACGGTCCTAAAATGAACAAGTCTTCGATGTATTTTTACATATTCAATGAAAAAGGTAAAAGCAGAAATAGTGACAGCGGAAAAGTGATATTTCAACATACCTCAGGAGCAAATGGATCCACCAGAACTTTAATCTCAGGATAATGATCACACAAATCGACATAAAAGTTGATCAACTCATCACAAGATTTAAATGTATTTGAAGATACCTCATACTTCTGTTTATCCTAAAGCAGTAAAAGTTCGTCGTGAATAGTATAGCTATGAATATCCCAACAGTAGTAATGGTCAGTTTTACCTTGTCATAAATATCTTTACATGCACAGGTTATGGCAACAGCCACATCTTCCTCAAAGCTGTATCCTGCAGCAGAAATCCCATCACGAATAAGATCAAGGCCTTGTTCTGCTTTATCCACAGCAGGAGTTAAAGCACCATTGTCTGCCATCATATTTGATATTGGCTAAAATGAAAAAAACATTTCAAATAACAGTTATTTAAAATATTGCAGTCACCTCAGTGCATGTAGATTTGAAATAAAATTTATTCAATCTTTAATTACCTTTTGTTGTACAATCAACTCCAGCTGTTGGTAAATTTCTGTCATATTTTTCAAAGACTAAAATAAATCAATTATAATAACTTGTAGGTACACCACGTAAGTATTAAATACTGCAAAGCTTTCGGTCCGTTAACCCGGACCTTCATCAGTGCAATTACTTGAATACACGTTTGCGCGTCACTTAAATATCATGTTAGTCGTGATTAGTTTGCTCGCGCTATTAATTAAACGGTTTCATTTAATTAAGTTCTAACTAATGCGCGCGCCCTAGACAAGTATTTGACTAAGAGACACCGAAAAGAGCACGCCACGTACTATTAAGTGGCTTTCCCTCTTGGACGATAGTTTGATGTTTATAAATTTCAATAGATTCTCTCATTTTACGAGAGACAGTAAACTTATCGTTTGCTAAAATGGTAGCATCGTTCCATTTAATGCGATGATCATAAGTCCATGCATGGTGAGCTACTGCAGACTTATCCAGTTTACCTTTCTCGCAGTTCGTCTTATGTTCTTTAAGACGTATTGAGAGATTTCTACCGGTCTCTCCAATGTAAACCAAACCACATTCACATGGAATGCGGTACACACCAGGTTTCTGTTGTTCATCGACGCCATCCTTGTGTGTGTAAAGAGCGCGAAACAATTTGTTATTGCTAGAATGGTAAACTTGTATTCCAACTTCTTTTAAAATCCTAACGATTTTATATGAAGCTGGGCCAATATATGGTAAACAGACAGAGGATAACGTGTATTCAAGTAATTGCACTGATGAAGGTCCGGGTTAACGGACCGAAAGCTTTGCAGTATTTAATACTTACGTGGTGTACCTACAAGTTATTATAATTACTAAAGTCGCCATGCAATCATACAAGAAAATTATTAAAATAAATCAGCCGGAAATTAAAATAAACTAATTAGTACAATCATAAGTTATAGCTAGTTCAAAACCATATCCACCAGTGACATATACAATTGCTAACCTGCATTGCTGGTGTATTTTTCTTCATAAAAATCATCACATCTTTGAACATGTACAGCTTTCCTGCAGTTCTTCTGTCACATCTTAACACATTCATCAATGGTGTGGGCAATGAAAGAGAGGTTGGCTCCTGCAATAAAGGACAATCTCTGAGAGTTGTACCATTTTATCTCCAAGAGAACATGCACATTGTTTCAGAGAACATGCATTTGTGTTCCAATATAACCAAGGAGCAGCTTTGCAATGTCTCTAAACAACTTTACATCAAATGTGGTCTAATATGTTCACCAACACACCACAAACCGTACCTCATTATGTATTGTTTTATACAAATATTGGTACAGCTGACATTTTTGTAAATAACTTGCAGACTGAACAAGAGCCATTGATATAGTCAGGATGTCCAAGTGAACAGCTGGTTCAGTAGAGCTGTCTTCCTCTGGCTCCATTTCATCATTTGGAAGAGCTTCATCCTCCTTTATCACCTTTTCATTTTCAGATGAAACGTCTTCTTTTACACACATTGTTGAATTTTGAGCTATATCTGTCAATCTTTGTGAGATGATCTCCCTTTGCAGCAAGAGTGAAAAAATCAAATTTAAATTTCTTTAATCCACTGGTACACACTAACAGAACATCAGAATCTAACTCTTACTCTAAAGTTTTGTTAATTTCTTCTTGATCATAAAGTTGACACCCAAGAAGCAAAGGTTTGATAAAATCATGAATATTTTGAATAACTGCTTGTATTCCATCTTCCGGATCTTCTGGCGAACATTGTCCATCTGTTTTGGAAAGTTTAGAATCCACAGGAGCAGGGCTTTTACCTTTCACGGCAGGTTTTGCTTCGGCTGGTTTACCATCCCATGGTGCTTTACAGCTACCCAGGGTCTGGAATAAATTTGAAACCTTTTGGTAATCTTTGAAATATATTGCTTGGATAATCTGACCTGTAAAGATTTCATGCACAAGGTTCCGCTATAAATTACTTTCAAATTAACCACAGTTTGTGCCTGAATTATTATTGATTGCATGGTGCCTGCAGAATCCTTGCAAAGGAGAATTGACAATATGTTATTGATTGAGAATGATCATGAGTATAATTCCTCAACAAACCATGATATTTCCATGAACTAAAGCCTGAATTTCCACTTGGAAACTAGGATATCGTCTGGTACTGAAGACCTCTGAAGTTATTACCTACAATAGATCGATTAATAAAATCATATCACTGAGGTACTAACCAAAGATATAAAACAATAGACTAGTTCAAAATTTGATAAAACTGAGACTCACATTTGCTATTGTCGGCGGTTTGGATTCCCTGGCAAAATATTCTGCCTAAAACAAAGTGTTAAAAAGTTTATATTTTAAAAAGAGCTAGTAAAGACCTGTGCATGACCTCCAGTTTTATGAAAATTCCATACCATGTAACCAAAGATATCATCAGGCCTTTTAACTACTACATCGTTTAGTAGTCTTTGAAAGCGTTTTGGGACTTCGTTGTCTTTTAAATATCGAACTGCAGCACGTTTTCTGTCAAGATATTTTGCTTCGGTTTCGGCCGCCATTTTGAAAGCGTCAGAGTTTGTCATGGCAACCATGGGTAGGACCGCAGTGTACGTGTATTACGGACTCAAGACGACCAGAAAGTCAGCCACCATCGATTATACCAGCCACGCTCCATGGTCGAGCATACCGGAAAATGGTATATTCGACCATGGTCGAGTATCCCCGTATAAAGGAAAGCGCCCATAGATACTGAGACCTTTTTCGAGACCTCACCAGTTACCCCATATGCTCTTAATTAACATTTCGTGCATATAAGATCATATAGATCAGTGGCAATCTTTGTTGTAGTTCTTCATCCCTCCCCTGATGGGGGCGAGCCTGCTTAAAATGTTGAAAAACAGACCGATTGAAAATGCCAAGGATGCCTGCATCTCTTTGCATGCCATATTTCACGATTGGTGTGCTTTCTTCATTTAGAAACGCGCCCTTGCTGCCTGCATGCTGTTCAAAAAGTCATGCCGCGAACATCATGTTGCAATGTGTCATTTTTAACTTAATTTTGAAAGAGAAATTGTTTATGGCAGCAAGTGAACAACTTTTTCATCTTGTTTAATGTGATGAGTGTTGTTTTGTATCAACTAATCTGACAGAGATAGTTGAGACTTCTGCAAAAATGATTCCCTGCGGCCTGCTCTTAACCTTAGCTATCGCTACCCCATGTAGAGAAAATACAAAGATTAGAGTTACTTTGAACAGAACGGTGCCAAACAATAAAATCTTGGCCAATCACCACTTTCCACCGTCGTCTAGATGTCAGTGTTTACTCATGCAAGAAAATAATTCGGATGCAAATTTTGTGAAGCTCCGCATTTATTGCTTGGACACGGAGTCGATAACAGTCTGGAAGAAAAGTCTTTCCAGAATATACTTTTGATTCTGATTTTACAGTCCTGAACTGACAAGATATGAAAATGAAGTGTATTCATCTTGTTTTTGTAGCGATCGTTACTCTTTCAAATGTATTTGGCATTGTTGCAGAGGAAGACGACTGGATCTCAATGAAGAAAAAAGATCTTTGCCCAGTTTTACACAAAGAAGCAATGTGTACTGACAACATCATCAACTTTGACGATGTTGCTGAAAGTATAAAGAACATGGGAGAAAAAACACAATAGAAGACGACCAGGCCAAGGAAGGTGAAAAGGCTGCCAAGTGCGGGGATCCACTGAAAAATGCAATCTGTTCGAAAGACCAAGTCCGTTATGTCTGGAGGACCGTACATCAGGTGATGACAGTGCTGAGAGGCGTGTGTGTACAGACCTTTACAAGAAATGCCCATCAATTTCGGACCGAGAAAATTTGGACTATACAACCGAATGTGTTAAATATCTGAAAAGAGAATTTTCTGACATGACATGCAAAACAGTCGGAGGTGATTTTAAAGAGGGAGTTTGTCCCCGTCCAAACAGAAAGGTAAGATAACGCAAGACTTAGCTAGATCAGATTTTTCGTTCGTTGTTACCGTAAGTCATTTAAAGACAAAAGAATTCAACCGTAAAGAATTCACAAGGAATGCTGGTTGCTTCAGTAACTTAAACAACACAAGTACATTTTATAATGAGTAAGCAGACGTCTTGTCTCTTTTCTCATTAAATATAATTCTTTTACTTGACCGAATTTTGTTGTACAATTCCTGCTCTGCGTACCAACGATCATGTGGCCTCATCCACCGCCAAGTGCCAATATATATTCTTTTGCATCTTCCGGAGTATGACGGACGAATTGACTTCATTTTCGATCCTAAAATGATCAGTTTTGTACGCAAAATATGTTTTTTCACACAATGAGCACGCAGGTGCCTATTTTGAACAAGTTAACTGAATGACCAGGCAATAAAGCATGCGACTTTGACTAGTATATAGCAGTCGTTCTGTTTAGTTTACTTTTCTAAATCCGTTTGGACAACAAACAAAGAGCTTTGAGCCTATAAATAGTTTGATATTGTATGCAAGTAATTTGCCTATGACAAACATTTAGGAAAACAGTTCCCCTTTTAAAAAATGGTTTCTAATTATTCATATAGCGTCAAAATCATTCATATAGCGTCAAAATCATTCATATAGTGTCAAAATCATTCATATAGTGTCAAAATCATTCATATAGCGTCAAAATCATTCATATAGCGTCAAAATCATTCATATAGTGTCAAAATCATTCATATAGTGTCAAAATCATTCATATGGTGTCAAAAGTTAGACTTGTTACAGAGATCTCATCGCAATGTCCCACTTCCGTCGAGAAATTCAGAGCATGCTCTTTCACTGACCAATATCAACATATAATAACATGAGAGAACTTAATTAATGCATTTGCATATGTTGGCCTCAAGTTTGAAAACAGTTAAGATCAACTGATTAAAAGCAGCTGCAGACAGAGCATTTTACACTTACACCAATATTTAAATTTAAACACATTGAGGCACGATATAAAATACCCGCGTACTAAACAAATTCATTTCCTGAATGACTGGCTATATAGCATATACATTAACTCAGGACTTTACTCTGCACTGCAGGAGACTGCAGAGAAACCTCATCATTGAAACATCAGTAAGCGTTTCAAAACAGTTTAAGTATATCACGCTGAGTATACCAATCAATTATTTACGAATCCCTTCACTGATCGCCTCTTATTAATTTTTCAAGATGCCAGAAGCCTACATCCAAGTATACCAGGCACAAACCAATGTCATGAAACCGGTGAAAGACTTGCTTGATAAGGCAAACGATATAGTTGATAATGTTTGGGATGATAATTGTCTGAAAACTGTGCGAGAGTTGCCGTGTATGCCAATATACTGCTCAGAAAATGATGATAATATTGTTGAAATGAAAAACAAGAGAAAGGATTGCACTAAAGCTATGGAATGGTGAGTTGCGGTTGGTATAGTTTGTAACATCGGGAGGGAAACTAAAGGTTTGGGCAAAAAGAAACTGGTTTACTGCAACTAAAATAAACGCTTTACCTATCATAAAAAAACAACAACACATTACTGGAACACCTGTTGAGTACTGACTAAATTTAGCAGCAAAGAGATGCTCAATATTCCAAGAATGCACAACCTGACGCCATTTCGACTACCTGACTCCACAACCTACCCATGCATGCATTGCAAGTCATTTCATTGTTAACTTAAATTCTCATCTCAATTCAACAGCGTTTCCAAGTCAACAGAAAAGTTAAACTCGATCACGGGAAAAGCGTTGGAAAGTGTGGTGGATGAATTACGTGATGCCATTAAGGATAGCTGTGAAACCATCATTAAAACCTTTGAAGATCTTAGCAAGCCATCAGCCAAAGAAGCTAGCGGAGTGTCAGATGTACAGATTACGATCTCCTTAACCTTAGTCCCTGTATTTCTTTGCTTTAAAATGCTGTACTAACAATATTTTGCATCATTTTGACTTTTAATTATCATATGATATCATACTGTAGTTTTTACATGCAAGAAGCATCTCTGTCGTTTAAAAAGAAATATGAGAAATAGCTAGACGATGTAAATCGTTTTAAAAACGTTTTAATTGGCATTAAATGCTCTTAGTTAGAAGTGGATCTTATAGAACCGCAGTATTCATATAGCATAAATACTTTATATATTCATCAAGACTGACACGAAATTCTTTATGTGCAGTTATTATGATTATGATTAGTAAATGACTACTACTAGGGAGAAAGTAGGACATTTTATATAACATATCTTGTGATCCTGCATCGTGGATAACATCAAGCGCGTCAAACATAGTTTCACAAGCACAGGGAAGTTTGTTCACTAGACAAAAAAGTAAATTTAAATAAACTTTTAGATATGATCTATATAAGCTCATCGAATTCTTGCTGTTCTCACATTGCTTTGCAGTAGCCCACCGTAATTTGTGATTCTGCGCATTGATTCATTGCGCAAAATATGTTAAAATTAATGACGTCACTGTAGTAGCTTGACAGAACTCTTCGCTGCGCTTTCTCTCTTTCTCGCGTCGCAACAACTCAAGGCGGGGTCTTTAATGAAATTGCCTTCAGCTCGCAGTTCAAGTCCAAGAAAATATAAAAAAAAAAATGGGGAAACTTACTGAGGGGTCAGACCTTTTACATCCATTTCCCTGATTCACCGAAGACGCAAAGATTAGAAAAAAGATTAAGAATATTTGGAGCTGTAAGTCAAGCTTTCTCAGATCACAGCCGCTGCCTGCATTTCAGTGATGTGTATTTGTTGTTGCTGTGTCACTTTTTGCCTTCACATACTTGTGATATTCTGTGACAAATCTTAAACAGGTGGTTGACAAGTTTTTCACAAAGATATAAATTTTGTGATAACAACGGAACAACAACGTCTTGAAAACAGAGAATACGAAACGCGAGGCAGACAAGCATCAAGACATAACACAATTAAAACAAAATATGTAAGTAAGACTTACTTATCAAAGATGGTTTCCCTGGTTGTCAAATTCAGGATGGATTAAAAAACATTTATTCCGAGTAAAAAGCAGACGAAAAAGACTTCATATAAATACAGTTTCGTAATCCTGAAATACAAAAAAGTAAATAATTTGGAGTATTTCCTTGTTCACTGTCATATATATTCCTCTAACAGGCAACTCGTTCTAGCTCCGTTCTCAAGAAAGTCAATTTGAAATATTCTTGCCAGTATCATGAGATTATCACAGCTGCAAAAAATTGGGGCATCAAAATAAAATCCCTGCCTGCTGTCAATCAATGGCTAAGTGATGTTGAAAAACGAATGAAAGCTAGTGAAAAACTCAGAGAAACACCTCGTGTCAGACGACTCAAAGGGACCTTTATTAAAGTTGAAGATTTTCATGGGTAAGACTGAACTATGAAGGGATATCTCAGACCACGAGGTGGACATGTTTACATGAACAATATTAGAAAAAGATTATTGTTTTTTCAGGTCGTATAGACCGTTGGTGAAGGAAATGATTGAATGGCCGACACTTCATATTGATTCCCGGCCTTGTCCATTTGACAAAGGAACTAGAGCAAACCAGATGAAGCACAAAGGAAAGATTTCGAAAGGCAAGCTCAAGCAATCAGGTTAGCATAATGAATGCTGCCTCTATCATGCAAGTAGATCACAACCAATGCCATGTTATCTGTCTGCAACGTGGACGTAAAGAGATATTGCAGTCTAATCCTACGGTTTCATAGTGCAAATTAAAAATGCAGACAAAACAAAGCCAGCGCGGTATGCCAAAACAAATTAACTTTGAATTCCCAAACAAACAGCGGCTGTTTTTATGTCTCGCTTGCGCCTCGTAGACTTGATGCATCTTAATAATTTGTTATTGCCAAAAGCCTTCGAGTAGGCGAGTTTATTTGCTAAATTTCAAAAGAATGCATTGTCTATATTCTCAAGCCTGCGGGTCAATTAATCTATAAGAACTATCACAAAGGAGTCCAACCAATTATTGCTTCTAAAAATACTGATATTTTTTCCGCAGGATATTGTGAGCCTTGTCAAGTGACGTACGAAGATCTTCTTAAACATCTGGATGGATACCAGCACAAAAAATACGCGAGAAATCACGCCAACTTTAAGTCCCTCGATGCGCTTATTCGCCGAGGACCGAGTATCGAGGATTTACGAAAGGCGACGAATTGAGAACGGCCGTACGTCGGAAGTAGACGGCTATAAGGACTAATGCATTGCGCAGAACTTGCTGAACAAAATTCAGATTCCAATGAGGATCGCATAAGATCCGAGCCCGCAAAACTGCAACGTCAGTTTGTTTCAATGTTTCAAATTATTATTCATTGATAAAATATTATGCACAAATTTAGTCAGTGTTTCGACCACTGATCTCTACATACATTTTACTCTAAATGTACAATATGTTGAACTAAGACGTATAACTTTTCTAGGTCTATAAAAACACTTCAGATGATGTTTAGGTCAGTGCACTGGCGTGATCATGCGTTTACCCATGCATGCTCGCCATGGTTCACGCATGGTAGTCGTTCCGTTCTCAGAAAGGAAGATGTTTTATTTTCCAAGATACCCAGCCCCAGGTATACCTATTCCCCAAAAATTGCTTTCTTTCTCCTTACATGTCCAATCAGCTAAAAAAGGCATAGAAAATTAGCATTCTTCACCGGCACCGAGAAATTGAACCCTTAACATGTTCATCTCGAATTTAACATTACATATTATATATATATATAGCATTGTATACTATAACCTAAAGCATGATATCAATAATCACAGCAATATTTCATGTTAACAGAAGAGGTAAGGTACAAGATGAACGGCGTACTTACAAGAGCAAACATGAGGAGCACAGCAATTCTGATCCTTACAAGATTGTCCATACAAACTGCAACCAAGATCATTTATGATGTCGATCGGTGGCTGGATAGCTTCGCCTGGTTTATTATTAGTCTGTGGATTGTCCGTGCCAAAAGCACAGATCTGACGATCACCTGAAGAACAAACGGAACGATGTCAGAAACCACTTTCAAGTTTCAACCCAACGAATTCATCGATTGGATCTAAGCTATCCATCAATTGCCTTTACAAACATATGCATGCGTGAGACTGATAAAAACGTTATTTGCTTACCAGTATCAATGCATCTCATGTAACCACAGCATTCCTCGTGTGTCGTACAATTAACAAACCAGCCAGTGCAATCGTCATCATCATCTGAGTTTGCAAAGGATAGTACACCACCTTCATGAAGAGAAATGGATGTTTTAGTTTTGGGGTATGGTATAATCTAAGAATAAACCCAAGGCAAAGGAACGAACGACCATTATATAAACACAAATCTTTTATCAGCTTAATTAGGAAATCTTGAGAGAAGAGTTTGACCACAAATTACGTCTTTGATGCCTGGATTACCTGCCTGACGGAATATGAAGAACGGGTTGTCCCCAAAATTACTCGACAGCGCGGAAATTGCTTCAATCCTCTATGACTACAATTGTCACGCAATCGAAGTTGACATTGTTTTCAACAGAGATCAAACATATACTTTTGAAACTACAAATTCTCAACCGCCATTTGAAGGGTCCATGCTACCTTGTTATGCGTGATAATTTGTCGAAGATGATTAAAACTCAGTCACACTTTTTTATTGCCACATAAAGGTCTCAAATTTACGCAAACGTTTTGTCCAATTAAGCCGAATAAGACAATATTCTTGCACAATTTGTACTAAACAATTTGTACTTGATTTAGTATTTGAACTGAACACGGTTTGAAACACGTTAGAGCTTGTAAAATGACAAATTTCGCACATATTTTATGGAGCTGTCGGTTTAACACCTATTTGGTCGTAATAAATATGTTTGATCGACCCTTTGAGTCTGGGGTAAATACGATAGGAAAGAGGCTACACTTACCATATGTGATTGCGATGATTTGGAACAGGACAAGAACAGATAACTTTGCCAACATTTTCATAAAGTTTTAAACAACGAACTTTCAGTTTTCTTACTTCTCTTTACTTGAAGTTCTTCACACAACTGATCAGAGCCAAAGCAGACTCTCTATTTATACTCTCCTAAATCCTCAGGAGGGTTACCATTGACATGTCAAAAATGTGCCATTCCCGCAGATGTTTGGGTTAGGCATGGTTGACGCACTTGAGAAGATCAAATTTCTCATTTGTCGCACCCAACTCTCGTCAAATGAACAGTTCCGTTCCAAATTGAAAACGTCTTTTGTCGCCATGTCCATGATGCACGGCTATCAGTCCAGGCTAAACTATGGCTAAATAAAGCTATTTCGCTGCTCCCTATTAAAACAAATGCAGAGACGTGTATCAGAGCAAATTTACTATAGAAAACACAGGGAAATCATTCGCATCATTTAAATTACAAACCTTTTCCAAATAAGGCATGCTGTAACTAGTGTTTATCGGAAGCAGTGTTATTCAGGAAACACATGTTGACATAACTTTTGTTGTTTGTTGAAAAAACGTTTGCACGTTTGCAAAAACGCGGCAGAAAAAACGATCCAAAATATTTAATTTCAAGTGGACACTATATAGTTCCTCTTCTGAACCTCTGGTGAGAGTCTTCCTTAAAGTTAAAATCCAACGCAAAATTGCTCTTAAAAAGCATAAAAAGATACAAAAAATAAGTCAAAATTGCTGTAAACATATTTGTGGACATTTACCTAATTAATTCCTTGATGAGGAAGCAGTTTCATCTCAACCTCGTACCCAGAATCTGAAAAACATCCAGGGGTTCAATGTAGATATACGAAGACAAGTCACTACATAAATATCACACACACTGAGATAAGACTGGCTAGTGAAACCACAGAAACCTTACAGTTTAGTACAGTCCTGAAGTAAGCATCGTTATCTATAGACTATAAAAAACAATTTTATGATCATCCCATGCAGTACTTCAGTCAAGGGGATTATTAGGCCATAATATAGCGGCTTAGTTCAATTTTCCAAACGTGTAGATTGTAATGTGTATTTTTGTACATGATCAGTCTTTAATCTAAATATCGTAACAATGCACTATAAAAACTTTTTTTCATGATTTTTCTAATCAAATTATTTAACGCACATTGACTTATGTCCACAGTGACAGAGTCACTATGTGCATTAAAACTGCTGAATGGATGGCGAGTTAACTTTCTTAGCATCGCCAGTAATATGGAGACAAAATTTCTATTATTGACATTGTGGTTTTCGGGTTTATACGTTGTATAAATGAACTGTTTTTAAGTGGCAAACATATACGATGTTTATTAGATTAAAATGTGCTTGTATTGCGGCCGCTGTGACTGCCAAAGAATTTTCTATTGTTGTCTGATAGCACTCAGATTTCAGAGCCTCACCGGTCGACATTATAAACTTAACCTGATGATAACCTCTCTATAACATCGCTGCGTGACCACAACGACGTTCTGTGATGAATTATATAATTAGATATTACTGTTTTTCCGCGTATATTGGACTTCCAGGCGCTGCTAGAACATCCGACTTGCTGGCAAATATTTGATTTACGAATTTTGAAACGGAATACGTACTTTGCGCACTATATCATGACACCTTACAACACACGTCATTTCACAAAAATCAACGTCTTGTGTATGATTATTTCAATATGTGAAACCTTTACTGCGACGCTATACTTGTGACCCTTAAAAACGTATTCTTATTCATCTGTATAATAACTGACAGCGAAGTTTAATTCTTGCATCTCAATTCGATAAAAGTACGCACTGTTGTCTCTGCGTAATTTCATTTCCACGAAAATAATTTTACAGCTTCAAAAATGGCAGTAGAAATTCTCCTTATAGCTAGAATAAGCCGCTGATACGCCGCTCTATTTGATGGACTGTTCTATGAAAAATATACACGCATTAGTATGGACTGATGTGATGATTCATTCGCATATCCATCCATCATCACTTATCAATATTTCGCAAGACGGAAGTGATTTTATTGATAAAAAAGGGAAGAGCGTCATTATGATAAGCAGGATTATTCCATGACGATCACTTGAACTTGTTCATTGATCCATTACTTCCGATATTTTATCCCCTTCTTCGATTCAACGACTTAATGCGTATAATAGGATTGGCAACGACCATGGACCGTCGACCAGTCTTGTGACTCCTGCCTAGCTTCGAAGCTACTGTGTGTGGTTCATAAAAGAAAAGTTGTTGCCTCAAATGAGCAAGAATCAAGGCGTATAAATTCAAGTATAGGAAGAGATTTGATATGGCATTTTATGTATTTCATTTTAATATTTCATTCGTGACGTTTCTCAACATACTTGGTGCAGGTGTGACAGAAGAAACGGAAAGACAAACATGTTGATGTAGACTAAGGCGTCTCAGTCTAAGGGCTCATAATGCACTTGCTGAAAGATAGCAAACACGATATATGTTTGAGTCACGATGACAAGGAACATATTTGACAATTCACAGACAAAATTATTGACAGCGATAAACAATACATATCATCATTAGTTCAATGATATTATTAGTCTACTACAACCTTAGATATAGTGTTTAATTCCCATCACTTGAAGTTTTTTCCTACGTATCTCTTTGACCACAAATGTCTTTACTTCTTTGCCGTCTTTCATCATACCTAACTGAACCTTGCTGACCACTTCTATCCCTACTTCTCCGTCTTCTACCCTGACCTCCATCACTTGGTTTCCTCGTGCTACTGTTACTTGGACTTCGTTGTCCTTCTCTATCCCTAACTGTACCCTGCCGACCATCACTATCCCTACGCGCTCTCGTGATCCTAGACTTATCACGGCTCAAACTACTGCTTCTTGATCGCTCTCTTCCACTTCGATCACTACTTGTCCTTCTTCCACCCCTCTCTCCCCTAATTACCCTGGACCTATCCCTATCTGAACTATTGCTTCTCCTAACACTGCAACCTTTTCTTGAACTGCTGCTTCTTCTTTTACGATCTCGTCTTCTTCCGTCCCAACTCTCTCCACTACCAGCAGCATCACTTTCACTTGTTTTCATTCCACTACTTATAGCACTCCTTCTCCTCACCAGGCTCCCATCTTCTTTTCCACGAGATCTACTTCTTGAACGAGAGGCCTGGAAACAGTCACGCCTACTCGCAGGTGACATTTCTTTAGTTACATAATTTTCACTCACAATTACATTCCTTCCTCCAATGCTCTCTCTTATTTCCCTTATTTGTTGAACAGGATCAAACAATTGTTCTTGAAATCTTTCTTTTTTGTCAAGTTCGTATGGCTGTGAAGTGGACGAAGAAGTGACATTTGAATGCATGGCTTGAGTTTGACTGTCTGTTGTGGAGATTTCTTTTTTCTCAAGTTTTTTAGGCGAATTCTTCTTCAGGTTTCTTTCAATCCATTCATCACCAGAACAATCCTGACTTCCTTCACTTGCTGTACTTGTTGTTTCACTGTCGCTTCTGCGATGCCGTTTTTTGCTTTTCCCTTTCTTAACCTTCTTCTTCTTTTTCCTGCAACAAAATTCCATTATATCAATCAAAGAGTTTCGCCAAATCGCGTAATCAGACGGCTCCAAGTTTGAGCAAACCCACCTTTTCTTTTTTCGCCGGCTCTTGACGACGTCCGGGTCCGATTTGATTAATTTTCGTACATGGTCAAATTTTCGACCTTCTTGTCGCGAACTTGCAGCTTTGCGGAGCCCGACTCTCTTCCTCCGCCAACTCCGAGAAGCAAAACATTTTTAAACAAACACAATCCGAAATTGTTGAACGAGAAATAAAGACAGCGATATACGGAACAAAAACAAAACATTTACGAGTATAGTTCAAAACAGAAGAGGAGTAAAATTGTAAAAGATTACCAGAGTATACGTGTAGACACAAGTTGATTATTGGGGATACAAGATGATGCACAAACCATTCATACATGCGATAATACAAACCACGGGAATTTGCGTAATTCAATCATGAATTAGTCGAATATTTAGCAGCCACCATATCATGTCATAGAGTTGATGAAATGATGATAATTTTCGATAAATTCCAGGCCAAGACATCGTTATCGAACAGGAGGTAAACGCCAGTCAGCAGAGAAAAAAAGGCAAGATCAAATCAGGCTGGGTTATAAATGTATGAGTCATTACATCAATCATGTTTTGCTGTACCTTTGCTGCTAACGTAGATTTCAACTCGTTTAAGTGTTCCTGGCTTTCTGTACTGCGAGGGTCCAGTTCTAACACTTCCTCAAACACACCAATTGCGTCTTTTATGTTACCAACATCTTTTAACCTTTATGAAGAAGAAAACGAGTTATTTCAACAAAATACTGTATGTTTAAACACTTGCATGGTGATGCATGCTAATAAAGAAACACATTAACTCGTTTAGATTTATGTATGTGGAGGAACGACTGACGGTTGAACTAACCGTGTTGCTTTCTCGAACAATGTTTCTATGAGATATTTCCTTGCGTTGTGATGCTTTGGATAAAGTTTTAAGGCTTCCTTGAAATTTTTAATCGCATATTCCAACTTGTTTTGATTGGCGTACCTAAACGACAATTGATTTCTAACGAAAGACCATTCAATATAAAGCAATGATAGCAATGAGATTTCTCAATTCTTACAGCGCTCCTCTGGCTACCAATGCCTCGCAGTTTTCTTCGTAAATCTTTAAAGCATGATTGAAATATTTCAAAGCCTTCTCGTGGTCTCCGTTTTTGAAGCTTTCAACACCAGTCGCGGTTCTAAAAATGGACGAATGATGGCGAATGATTATCACCAAAATGTAGTGTTCATATCACCCTGGTTTTCAATTATTTCTTACACATGGTGACATTAATTACGACACGATTTTGAATTATTTGACTTAAACTTTAAAATCAAAATTACACTAACGTCTCCATCGACCATTTTTTAGACTGTTGTTTTCTCAAACTCTCTGCTTCGTTGTCAATAAACTTCCATCTGCAAAATAAAAAAAATTGTCATACAAAGTCAGCATCAGTGGTCAGCATTTGTGAGTACGTCTGCCATTCATGCATGACAAGGGCATTAAGGGGCCAGGAGTTGGCCAGGAGATCATTAGCGTTAGGTATACTCAAGGATAAACAAGGGCATGTAGGCATCAAAAGATCATTAGGATCAAGGACACTCATGGATCAACAAGGACACTTAGAGATCTAGAGATCATTACGGTCAGGGACACTCAGGGGATCAACAAGGACTCTTAGGGATCAACTTAATAAAATGGTCAAGAATACTCATGGATCAACTAGGGCAGGTCAGGTGCACACATGGATGCATGAATAAGGACAAATAGGAAGTAATTCTCATACCGTTGGCACAATCTCAGTAATGAGTTTGGAGGTCTGCTATCAATTCCCAGAATGTCAAGCAAAGTTTGAACATTTGTTGGATTAGAAAAACCAGGATCTTTTCTCAAATGTTCATTATACTCCATGTCATCAAATGATTTGGCTCTATGAGACAGAACAGAATATTCATTTTCTTGTAAAATCATTTTGTCACGTTAAAGAAAACCTTTCTAACCTTAAGTTCTTTTCTTCCAAGTCCTCAATAACCCCCTAGACAGATATTCCAAATTTCCAATAAACGACTGAAACATTCACATACGAAAATAGTTCAACACACATGTACAAAAAACAATTTCTGTGACTTTACCAATTCAATATCTCCATATTCTGAGGGGAGCTTTGAAGAACGAAAAGATATAGCGATTCTTTCCTCATCTTTTGATATAGAACAAATCACGCCTGGCAAAAAATTTAAATCTTAGAATAAACTGATCCTTTTGAACAAAGTGTTTGATAGAAGAATATAAAACTACAAAATGCAAAGTAGAAGGCATATTATATGTAACTAAATATCCTATTATTCTGACCTTGAACAATGTCATCCATATCAAAGTCATCAATTGGATCTAGATGTTCGCGTGTTTTGTGATCTTTTTCCAACTCTGATTTTGGACATAAAGCCTATTATAGTCAGAGAACCATATATTAACAGATCATAATAGCACAGCAACAAACCAGAGAAAGGATCCTTCACAAAAACACCAAAGGGGCGTTTTCCAACAACTTTTCCAACAACAATATCACCAATTTTTAATAGCTGATCCAATAAGATTGTGAATAAAATCCTTGTTAATGAATTGTTCTGTGTATATAAACTGTTCTCTCAAGGAACAAGGTTTTGTTATCACCAATTGTTCTTATTACCTCAAAAATCTGAGCTCTTCTTTCCACAACTGATATTTGCATTCCACTCTCCAGTGGAGGGAGGGGAAATGCAAAAATACTGTAAACTTAACAAAATAGAAATATATCTCAGTATTTTTTAAGTCCAATCATCATTTGGAGGCCCAATTTAAGTTATTTAACTACATACCCTCCTGAGCTCTGTCCACATTGTAGTCAATTCCACTTCTCAGTCGTTCCTTTCCTTTTAGTTTGAATAATAAGTCTGCTTTTGATGCGACAAAATGTTGGATTTTGTTCCTAAAACATTATCAGCTTTAATATTTCATGGCAAAAGGTATAGGGGAACATTGCCACTGCCATATTTAATACATTTGCCCCTCACCTGTATTGTCCGTCTTCTAAATAAGTCATTTGTTTATGCACTACTAGAAAGGAAACCAGAATGAAATCAGCAAACTGCGGTTTGTATTTCCTTTCTATTACAAGACAAGCATAAACTATGTTCAGGAAATATCACAAGATGACATGATTTGTAGTTTATATAAATCAGATTGTAGATATTTCTGCAAAGCCATAGTAACTCAAATTATGCGTGATAATTTGAACGCGAGAAATTTTTCGGCAACTTGTCAATATGGTGTAATAATACATAATTAATAATTACATTAATACTGCATTAATGTAAAAAAAAGGTCATTTCCTGTCATCCACCGACATCTGCCGTCATTTCTCGCGTTCAAATTATCACGTAAATTTGGGCCCCCGGAGTGACTGACCATCACACCAATACAGTGACCAATACCACCAATAGCACCATGACCATTATTTCCACTGGCAAGACAAATAAGATTAGACCATGCACCGGAATTGGATGGGAAGTAAAGCATTATGGCAAAAGTGGGGCATTACATGAGGGGTATTTCACCCAGTTCCCATAGGTCACTGACTGTTCGTCAAGCCTAAACCACTGGAGAATAAATTGATCCCTTGTTATTTTGAATATAATTTCTTTATCACACACCACCAACATTGTTATACATGATGGCCTGATGGCCGACTGTGATTACTATTAATGAGAACCAGACTTGAAGTTATATTATCACCATTACAACACTTATGGTGCTTAAGTTTTAATATTACTATGCTATCGTCCAAGAAATATTTAAATCTTATGTATTTCCAATTCATATTTTCATATGTCCACGCTATGTTATATACTCTGCTTATGCAGAATAAGGAGCTGATTTTAAATAGAAGTATACATTTATACAGACGGACATATCGAGGATTCTTAATCCAATATTAGCACTTGTCTATTTACACATCAAACCACTGAATCTGTCAGTTGGCATATCCATTACACTAGTAAATAAGAAAATCACTGCACTTGTAATGTTTATGTCATTGGCTCATATTTCTTCACGGGACCTTAAAAGACAAAAAAACTTTACAGGTTTTGCTACAAAATAGCAGCTTAGAAAGGTTAGGGAAATAAAATTACCATCCATTGATATTTCTGCAACATCAATGCTTCGTTTAAGTCCAGATTCTTCTCTAAAATCTCTAAAAAGAAATATATATGTTAATTTATGTATTTGTTTTTTGATACTAAACAAGCTTGCCAATATAATCACTGATATAATCGATGATGTTGCTTTGTTAACTTTGATAATTATACCTTAAAAATTCTTCCTTATTTCGTAGGGTTTCTTGCAATGCTTTTGTTTCCTGTATCTCCTGATCCAAGGAGCTTGCATGACCAACAAGATTTGGTATAAACCGGGAGAATAAATCTCGGTTCTTTTCTGCAAATTCTTCCGTTAGAAGAGATAGATACAAATATATTTTACTTTCAGTAAAGCCGAACAAGTTTTCTAACCAATGAAACAATACTACTTTACCAGGTTTAAGCATGTAAAGCCCTTGGACAATTGACATTAAGATTTTTGGATCAGATGAAAATGGTTGAGCTGCACTGTGATTGAGAATATCTGAAAATGGACAGTTGATATTTAATTAAATTCTTCAATCTAATTTAATTATTTTACGATATTTAATTACGTTCACTGCTTTCTCAAAAATGTAAACTGACAGGCAATGAACTAAACTGACAGGCAACAAACAAAACTGACAGGCAATGAACATCATACCAAAAAGTTTCTCATTATCAGCAATTGATGCTGAAAATAATGTTAATAACTCAGCCTTGAGTTCACTGTTTTTCTTTGGCTTCACATAAAATCGATTCTACAATAGAGCAAATGCAGCATTTGATAACGGTTTACAGACTGCATGTAAATGCTCAAAAGCATGGTATTATAGACCATCATGAATACATCCAGGTGGATAGCTGTTATTGTTAGTTATTGCAGTACTGACCCAAAGAGAAAGGCCAATATGAGCACATCTTACCATGTAATTGAATATGGCTGCAATTCCTTCAACGCTTTGCAAATATTGTGACATTATATATGCAAATCTGTTCAAGTACATGTCTATGGGTTGGCTCTAAAAAATGCCATAAATGTATTTATATATATATCATGAGAAATCAATCAGAGAGCTGTGCTACATACAACAAATCCACAAAGTACAAATAGTTTTTAAAACCTCTAGTTCCTCCCTGATTCTGGCGAGTATATTACTGATTAATATCATCAAATTTCCATACAATCTTTCTGAATGTTGCTGGCACACGCATTTGTAAACAGCACTATAACGATATGCAAGCATCATACAGAAATCGTTTACAATGATTACAATTTACAAATCATTTTAATATTGAAACGAATGTCATACATACCTATACGTTTCTTCATATGATATTGGGATGAATTCTCCTGGGTTTTGCTGCAAAATTAAGTTGATAGCGGACTCCAGTTTGGGCCAGTAATGGCTATGAAAGTCGTCCTCACTAATGGAAAAAATTCCTGCCATTACGGAGTAATTCTTCGCAACATTTTCACAAAATATCCGCGCAAATTCCAAATGAATTGAAAAATTTCTTTCTTTCCAAAAACGAAAGCGCTAAACTGTAATTACTGTTGTTTTTATTCCAAATTACAGATGACTTCTATCACAACAGGCTCAAAAACTGTCATCGGACCACTTTCCTTTAGAGGGGAGGCTAAGGGAGGCTGGGAAGGGAGGGGAGGCCAGGCCAGGGAGAGACCCAACCAAAACCAACACCGTCATATCATGGATAGTTAGTAAAAGAAATAAAGAAGAATAAAAATAGAAAAATACAACAGAATCAACGAAGATAAAAAAATAAAAACTTGTGAAATAAATACATACAATTTAGGCCCAAAGTGTACCGGCGAATCAAGCGGCTATACTAAACACAAAATTAACAAAACATTTTAGTAAACTAAGCCGTTCACTCATTTATATTGACTTTCCTTTCGAGAACGATGACTATTTTGACGTTAAAAACCAACAAGGATTGTTTCAAAACACTAAAATTTCTAAAAGAATATAAAAACACTAAAGTTTCTCGCTAAAAACACTTAAAAAACGTTTAGGTGTTTAAATCTTAACATTTCCAAGCGTGTGCCTTATTAGTCGTTTTCTGTGCATATACTTGTTAGGGACCGCCCCCCCGAGACCAGGAAAAGCTTAAATACGTTAAATTTATCTTCGCTCTCAGGGCTAGCCACTGTAGCTGATTCGTCTATGACGCTAGGCTTGTGGCAATGCATACTCTGTTTCTCACTGAGACGTAACGGTTAGGTGCACATACATCATGGTCTGGGGGCCGTAGTGCATCTCCCCCCTAGACGGCCGTTAAGATGTGAGTTATGGGGGGGAGTTCTTCCTATAGCAACCGCCTTGCACCTTTCGTAGTTGTAACTATGCTGAATATTGCAGCCGGTTGTATAACCAGGTTAGATTGTGGCATAGGCTGGATGATCTCTTTTGCTGGGTGTTTTTACGCTCTTTCCAAATTTCTTTTTTGGCGTGCTTTCCAAGTTTTTCTTTTACATACAAGAAAATACTGTTATTAAACATATATGGAACTGATATGGTTGGAAAAAAAAATCATATCGACTAAAAACCACCTTAATTAACCCCTGAATACTCTCCCCAGTCTCTGCATGGCTGAGTCACAGGCTGAGTCTCTGAATGAAACAATACCAGACAGAGATCATTCATAAATATCAAACATTCGTTTTACATCTTCATCAATCTTACAGCAGTAAAACAGCGACAAAGACATTCAGACAGTCAACTCTGCATTCTAGTTAGTGCCTTCAGCCCCGAGAACTGTCAATCAAAAGTCTCCTCTGTGTCGGAACTGTCTCGGGCTTGTCTCGTACTAACTGACTGAGGAATCCCTAGGGGGACAGGAGAACAGGGAAATTTATACCGAAAACCAACTTTTTTGTTGAAATCAAGAGTGAAGATAACACTTTAATATACCCATTACTTTTTTTAATGGGGTTATGCAATAACCAAGGTTAACAACGAGGAAACCGGTCAGTGACGTCAGGTAACCACGTGACCGAAGGGGAGGGGCGAGTGGAGGCAAGGTGCGGAGCAGAGCCCGCAGAGGGCATTAACAACCCGTCGGCGAACGAGCGACAACGTCGACAACAGCAGCTTGTGGTAAAGTGCTATTAGTAAATTTCTTTCTTTCTTCTTTGGTTTACTCCCTTCATTTGCCTGTCTTTTCCACCAACAAAGTTGGTGTGAAGGGTTAGCTCTCGGCGTGGGGAGGGGGTGCGTGCTCAGCTTAAGATACCGTAGGGATCTCAACCTGGCTCCAAGTAACAGCACTCGTTCCAAGCCACCCCTCCCGCGAGCGACGAGCTAACACCTAACCATCCAATCGGGTAAGTAAGATGGACGAAGGTGTTAAATACAATTAGTGGATAAGCTGGAAATAATTTACTCAAATATTCCCAATCTTCCTTGTCCGATAGTTTCCGATTGTGGACCGGGAAGCCACGGTTGTGAACAGCAACCAAGGTTCATAAACAACCAAACTTCTAGCATTTTTATCTTTTTACATCTTTTCATTTTCCCGTTATTTATTGCAAAATTTTGCGAGGATGTACAAGAAGCAGGCATCGATGGCCTTAAAAGGCACACCTTCAATGCTTCCTAATAATATGGCTACAAACAAAACGAAGCATTTATCGTATGCAGTTGTACACAAGTCTGTTGTTTGTGTCAACACGATAGTCGCAGCTGGTTCATCGCCTGTGCAAAAGCAGATTGCATGCAAAGGAGATGGCTCAGCAGGGAATGTTACTGTTATGCAGGTGCAGATTTTGTCTTGATTTATGGCTTTTTATTAGGTCTCCTACAAGTGGAATTATATCAGGCACATTATGTTATGGAAGCTAGCCCAGGGCAGGTGGCAATTTCAAGTCTGTGCGCATTATGCTTTGTGTTTTATCGAGTTCTGGAATAAATCACTATTGCATATGCAATTTATTTGTGAGTCAGCATGGTTGCTGCTCACACAAAAACATTAGCTTCCATTTATGAATTATTTTTACTACACTGAGTACACTCTATCTAATGCCAGATGATTTTGTTTGTCATTGGAAGGGTATTGTTACTACTGTGCTACAGTACTACCAGTTAATGATTACCAAAACAACTCGTCAATATATATAAACCTAAAACTGACAAGTTGCCTAATGTCGCACAAGTCCTTCTTCCTCCTGCTGAGCTGTAGATAAAGATAATGGTTCATCTTGTATGAATATACACCCCAACAACTCATTTACAATTGCTTTAGGCCAAGTGGTGTCATGTATCAGGCAGAGACATCCTGGTAATTGCTTCTGCGAAAGGAGTGCAGGTAGCATAAATTGCATTAGTTACAATTTTCGTTTTTTTAAATATTATACAGACAAGATGCTACATAGGGGTATACCAATCAATCGTTTCGACAAACTGTACATTAAGAGCTGAGGCTTGATCTTCATCCCTAAATCATTATTTTTTAAGATGTATGAACAAGATGGTTCAATTATGATATTCTGGCATTCCGTCTCCCAGCAACAGCTGGAAAATAAATGTAAGTTGAAGCACAGAATTCTTGCACAAAATTGATTCTCTTGCTGACCTGACATATGTGAAACCTAACTCTCTGGAAACTTTTTGTCATCTTGTTTCCAGTAATAGCTTAACTAGTAAATGTATATTAAAATTTATAAAACCATATTTTTACAGCATTCTCATATTTTGCAAGAGGAATTTGTTCTACCTTAAATAAATACCTGTGCATTGGTAAGGCTTGGTTGTAATATTAATGCTGTTGCTGAAAAGAGCTTTATCATATTTCAGTCAGCAAATGCAAATCTATCAAAGCATTTTGCATGATAAAAAGTGAAATCAAACATGCGTATGTCTTCCTGTAGTGCCTGTAGCAATGGCACCTAGGCACTGATTGCAAAAAAGATATCATAGATTTTCATCAACTGGTTTAGTCAGGACACAAACACAAGCTTCACTTCCAATTCTCATGTTCATTTCCTGTGTTATGTTCAATTTCTCTCACCTATATTCTCTGAAGGAACATGCACTGGGTCAATTCTGGTGTTTGACATTCCATCGCAAGGCACAACGATAACTCTACACAAAACCTTAGACCATCATAATGTTGGCATCACAGACCTAGCAAGTGTAAAGGATAAATTAGTTTCCGCTGACGAGGATGGTAATATTGTGGTGTGGCAATGTGATCAGACAATGAAGAAAATTACAGAAATACGAGGCTCAGGGTAATTTATCCTTCAAACTTCTCATGGCCTCCTGCTTTCAACATTTGAGAGGTTTATTTATGATATATTATGGCCATCAATCCTCGTCATAGGACTACTCTGATCTTTGGGTAGTGGTCGGAGGTACCACTTTCCTGTCCCCCCTTTCCTACCCCATCTACCTGGCTCAACGTACATTTTTGAATCTTACACTGGCACACGACATCCCAACATTGCAATGTTTTTACTTCAGAACACCATGTACAAGTCTTGCTCTGTGGAATGGCTTCATCCTAGCAGCCTATAGTTCGGGGCATATTCGTATATACGACTTGGCTCTTGGGATACTGAAAATTGAGATATGCGCTCATTCGAGATGCATCAATTCATTAGATATCGCGTCTGAATCTTGTCTGGTGAGTCTTGTCCACATATACACCTTCATATCCTCATATATTCCTTTTTCTCCCATCTATCATCCACTTCATCCCAAACCCGAACTCCTATCCTAAAACGTGTCATCTTGTTATTTCACAGCTGTTATCAGTCAGCGAAGACTCCTTCGTCAGAGTTTGGGCGTTACCAAAAGACTCATCTAACAAGGTTAGTAATTGCTACTCTCGTAATTGCGACATGCGCCAGGCTTCCAAACCAATCTCACAATTGTAGCAACAGCGCAGTGAGTGTCAAGCAATCAAGCTAACTTAAAAGGTTTACGATAGAGAGATCGCGATACTATCCAAAAAAAAACCTGTATAAGGTCTGCGTTATAACGTAGTTTGCTAACGAGGCATGTTTCTGATTGGCCACTGTACTTCGTCTATACTAGATAATTGTACACCGATCTAATAATTGATGCATTTGGTATTTCATCCCAATTAGGTGGAGTTAGTTTTCCAAGCTCCTGTGTCGGACAGCCAGCTGTGTGGTGGACGTTTTCTAGACGACGCTGGTCAATCCTTTGGTGTCAGCGGTTATGATTTAGCAGAAATAGTTGTCTTTGGCAAAAAATAGCTTATAAACATTGAATTAAACCTTTCAGCATTGATCTTTCTTATTTCGTCACAAGAATAGATTATTTATCCTATCAATAAATTCTGTAATTACAATTACAATCTATACTGTAATTACAATGCATAGAAGAATACTCTGGATTGTGTAAACTATTTTAATCATGCGAGCATAAAATGTTTAGTCGTGGTGACTTCTATAATATGGTATTTTAAATTTAGGGAAAATTAAATTATACACTAGAGAAAAAATAAATTATTGTGTATACCTGAGTTAAGAAGACGTTTTAAATAAACACCTTTAAACAAACACTTGTCTGGTAGTGTGATTATTCTAAGAAATTTAAATGAAAGCTGAGTTTTACGTAAGAATTGAGCACTATTACACTCGCAGCTGGATAATGGCTTAACTACATAACTGTCATTACTCCAGACCAGGCGACTGTATCAGGCTAAATAACTTTATATTTCTGTTGATGATCAGTTAAAAGACTCACATCTTGCTCTTTTCGATTTCAAACAAGACATAAAGATATTACAGGTATTTATAATTGATTAGTTAAACGTGTTTATTATCTTGAGAATTGAGAAGATTCATATCCCCGTAGTTTTCTTCAACGTTTTGCTATTAGCCATAACGATGGCCTAAGATACATAACACTTCTTGAGTTTAAACTGGCTTGCCTGAATCGGGAGAGTTTGTGAGAACTCACCTTGCCTTTGCCCTGAGGTTGAAACGTTTGAGAAGTGTTTTCTGTCCATTTGAGCAATTGTTATATCACATTTGATTAAAAGTTTATAGCTCTGATTAATAATCACAATGCGCTGGTGGGTATCGCGCTGAACAGCTTACCATATCGTCTTCATTCCGCTCCAGAAATATGCCCAGAAACAATCATATTGTCAAAGCTAGTTTTTTCACTTCATCACATTCAATTATATTGTAGAAATCTATCAGATAACGTCGAGATGAATCTTATATTGTCTGTTGTCGTGTTTACCTCAGTGATGTCATACACATCAGAACCACTGAAGGTAAGTTTGCCCTTGTTTTTTCTCCAGGAAGCTTTGGGTGATTCTGTATCATCGTAAATCTTCTCCACAGGAAAATTCGTATGTCAACCAGCTCATTGAAAGCTACGAGAAAAAGATGGATGCGGATCTCGCCAATTTGAAATCTCAAATACTCAACTATCTTGACAAGAAAGAAAACATAGCTTGTCTTACAACAGGTTTGAAATCCATTTACTTTCATTTCACAAATATAGATTAGAATACTACCTTATTCCTTATTCTGTTAGTTCCACCAACAACCACTCCTAAACCAACTACTGGTCAATCAACCACTCCTAAACCAACTACTGGTAAACCGACATCTGACAAACATACCTCGACAACAATGCAACCTGTGCCAGGAAACAGCAGTTGTGCGACTTTATTTAAATCTGGTGAAAGGAAAGATGGTGTTTATACCATCAATCCTGATAATCTCGGAGCGTTCCAAGTCAGATGTGATATGACGTCTGATGGTGGCGGATGGACGGTGTTTCAAAGAAGAGTGAGCGGTAGTGTTGACTTCTATCGTAACTGGCAAAATTACTCCGATGGTTTTGGTGATCTTACTGGGAATTTATGGCTCGGCTTGGATAAAATACATCGTTTGACAGAATCAGGGCAAAATGTTCTAAGGGTGGATCTGATGAACTTTGATAACGAAACAGCCTATGCAAAGTATGTGACGTTTGCTGTGGCTCCAGAGTCTAGCAATTATACATTGAGTGTTGATGATTATTCAGGTAAAAAGAAGAGAATATAACTCCCGGAATATATGTAAATTACTATAACTCTTCTCGATTATATTATAACTTATCATACACAATACAAAGACTGATAATGATCCCATATATCTGCGCTCCAAGCTCTAAGTGCAATTATTATTCGTTACAAGGTAATGCTACTAACTCCTTAAGTTATCACGACGGACGTTATTTCTCAACCTACGACAGAAATGATGATAACCGTTGCGCTAGCGGCTACAAGGCAGCGTGGTGGTTCTATGAATGCTATCAGTCCAGTCTGAACGGTCTGTACTTTAGCGATGGACGTAGTTCTGATTTTGGAATAAGATGGAATGGATGGTCACTAAATTCTCTGAAAAAAGCCGAGATGAAAATCCGTCCTGCTTAAATTTAGCACGACGACAAAGTTTTTTTCAGGAACTATATGAAATGCTCATTTTCTTTATGTCTACTCCGTCAAAAGTCGAAAAATTTAGATGAAAAGATAACGATTCTCGTGTGCTAGTCTAATATTTGGAACATTTAAATAACTATTTGTAAAGATTTTAAAGTTTAATTATTGAAAAATGTGTTCTAAGCATTTTACCGCATAACCTTTCATCTGTGTTCCAAGAGTTGCAATTATCAGACAAGGTGTAATGTATCAAATATTTATAAATCTATTTCAATTTATATCAGTATAAATGAGGCCCCCTTATATGCATGAATACATTTTATTTACACAATATAATATTAAGATATTATTTTACAGGACATGATTGGTCATATTTGTTACAGATTATATCTGGAAAATAAGATTTGTAGAAATTTCATTTTAGATTCTTGTTAAAATAATTCTTTGAAGTTATTCGTGAACGTTCTCCAGCGTGTTCACGTAACTTCACACAAACGTGACACGGACATTCACCTCCTCGTTCTTTTGTTCACTCGCTTCCCAACAAACTCGGGGTTCGACGGCGCGTTCATTGATCGCGGAGTTTGTTTGGCCGAGGTGCTCTGCCGTGGAATAGGAGTTTCCAGGGGGGATAAACAAAGGACACTTTAAAGGGGTGCCATTTCTTGGGGACGAAGTGTCAGGAGGAGGATCTTGCTCCGGGGTTAATTGGGAAAATAATCGCGAAGGTTTTAGTTCATCTCGTAAAAAGGAATTATCAAGTATCGCTCCACGATCGTTACCCGAAGTTAAATCGCGAGCTGCAGACTGCTCGGCGAGCGTGCGCACATGCCGTCTAGCGGTCGCCATATTCTCGCAAAAATACGGACCCTCCGAAACCGCGCGATCACGGAGAGGTACGACACTTCCCGACACGGCAAAGCGATCAGCGTTCGTTATTCCTTTAGGAATAATCACTTCGGTTTTTTGAAAATTTCCACCTTCGTCATCGGTCGTGCTTTCGTACCCCGCGTCTCCTGAACGATCCATTTTATTTGACGCACGCATGCGATTCTTGTTCAATGTGTTGGAGACCCAAACCACCTCAGTGTTGTTATTTAACGACGTTTCGCTTTCATAATGATAGCGATTCCGAGTTCTAAGTTCACTGACGCCTGCTGGATCATAACAGCGGTCATCAGGATGAGTATACGGCAAAGATCCTGCTCGTAAGCGGCCAGCGGTTTCATTTTGTGTACTCTTGAAAAATCGCTTCCGATCTATGGTCTGAGTTTCAGTGACCGTTTCAATGTGAACCTTTGCGCGGCCTTGGGCCGAACCTGACCAATTTCGTGTAAATCTTGAGAGAGTTTCGCGGGAACCCTCGTTGATAACTTTTGGTCGAGATTCTCGTAGTTTATTCACCCAAGTAGCGTAACTGGGGGGCGACGACGTTGTTTTCTGCAATGGCTGATGTACTGACCGGGGGGAGGGAACGCCAACTGAAAAAGGACTGGGTTTCGTCTTTGATGGTACATCGTGAGTTTTCAGGAAATCTGGTAGTTGGATTTTTTTATGATCGAGGAGCCCGCGTTGATCGTCCATGCGGCTGTTCTGGGAGCGGTGAAGGAGAACAAAAAATTCTGGAATAGGAAGATCGCGGTGGTAAATATATACAAAAAGGAATGTTGATGGATATCTGATGTTTCATGAATCAGTATCCACCAAAGTATGTTAGTAACCCAGAAATCAATCGTAATTACAGTTGGAAAATAGTAATTAAAAGCGCTGAATCAATAATCAATAGCAAATCAACGCAATCAATTGATTAATCATCAGCGTAATCTATTATTGATCAATCGCAAACCAATGCAATCAAATGTTAATCAATAGCAAATCAACGCAATCAATTGATTAATCATCAGCGTAATCTATTATTGATCAATCGCAAACCAATGCAATCAAATGTTAATCAATAGCAAATCAACGCAATCAATTGATTACTCATCAGCGTAATCTATTATTGATCAATCACAAACCAATGCAATCAAATGTTAATCAATAACAAATCAACGCAATCAATTGATTAATCATCAGCGTAATCTATTATTGATCAATCGCAAACCAATGCAATCAAATGTTAATCAATAGCAAATCAACGCAATCAATTGATTAATCATCAGCGTAATCTATTATTGATCAATCACAAACCAATGCAATCAAATGTTAATCAATAGCAAATCAACGCAATCAATTGATTACTCATCAGCGTAATCTATTATTGATCAATCACAAACCAATGCAATCAAATGTTAATCAATAACAAATCAGCGTAATCATTTGTTAATCAATAGCAAATCAACCTCGCATGGTCAAATATCACAGACCCTACTTATAAACAAAAATTCAATTAATAAATTAGTGACTGAATATTATTAGCAACACATTTATTACAAGTCATTAGTGGAATAAATTATTATTAGTATAAATTACATCGTTATTAATAATTAGGAACATTAATGATTATTGGAATCAAATTTAAACGACTTTCTATTTCTATACAAGAGAAAGTTATTTTACAATATTTTATATCTTTCTTATGATAGTTTGCTGGAAGTAAGTTACAAGAACGATAAAATTTTCTTCACAATAAATAGTTACCCATCGAAATCTAAACAAAGCAGGAAATAGATTATCAACGGCAATTTAAAAACATAAATATGATCAAATACCAGCGACTCTTCAACATTATAAACGAAAGTACATACAGGTATTTATATAATACTTCGCAAAAAGGCTCAATCGCTTTTGAAATTGAAGAAAAATTTGCTTGTCATCAGGATTGGTTAAAAAGTACGTCTATGTAGATACCATAGCCACTTGTCCTAATCCTATCAATCAAACTGATAGCCTTATCATGTTGGAGTTTGCTTTGTATGTTTTGATCGGTGTGTAAAGCCAAACAAGCCAGCCTTGTCGCAAAGGAGTAAACTGCAGTTTCACCGTATCGTTTTTTAGAGTCTGGTATATTTGTTTAATCAAATGAAAGATATAAAAGATTGAAAAATAACTTTTTTAAATGTGTTTTAGGAGTGGATAAATGAACGGATAAGAATCAACGAGGTAAAGCATCGAGATAACCTACCTTCAGTATTTTTCTTGTCTTCTTGAAGGTATGTGCGAAATGTTGATGTACTTTGTGTCACGCTTCGAACACTTCTCTTCGTTTTCCGAAACAATGCTGGACTCCGCGAGATTTTATCCTGGCCAGCTACAGTGAGAGCTTCTCGACTGCCGGAGGACTGCAACTTAACGACGGGGACAAAAACGCCCGTATCATCAAAACGAAACCCCGACATTGACTGACGTTTACCTGTCATGATTCCTTCAAATACCTTGTGATCGATCGCCGTTATCGACTTGGTTGGACTGTTTTGAGCGTACGCTTTTGCAAGATGTTCTTTAGCAGTCAACGCTGGTTTCACACTGCTTGGAACTGGATAAAAATACGAACAACAACTGTACAAAACTATCCAGAAACTATCGAGTAAAAATCGTTGATAATTGTTAGGCTCATGTATGAACCTTGATGCCTACAGACCGAGGCATTTGGACACAAAATGGATTATCTTAAGGCCGAGTTATCTTATTGAAATAATCTTATTTACTGAAGAGAGGTTTATTACCTCCAAACTATCCTCCGAAGGGGATCTGTGAGGGCAACATTTCATCACTAAGATTAGAATAATGCTAAGCAAGAAAGTCCTTACTGCTACTGACTGATTTTTCCCTCACAATCACGTGTTGTCGATGAAGAAGCGACACTGAGGCACTGGTGCTGAGAGGCTCGTTGCTCGTGCGCTAAAATTGACAAGGAAGATTTTTAATCACGTGTCATATCTTTGGTTTCAGAACTCCCTCAAACAAACAAACAAGTTACAATCGAATCTTTGTCTCTGGCATTTCCTAGTGTCTCACAGCATTGACTTACTTCCAGAGAAGGTCTGTTCGGCTATCATTGTGACTTACCAGATAAATGTCGTGTTCTTTTATATCCAGACCAGATTGCTGAAGAATCGGTTCTAAAATTTCTTCAATGCTCTTTTCCTCGTCAGCCTGGATGCCAATGGTCCGATCTTTAGGAAGCTCTAGCCTGAGGAATGAATAAACCATTTGATTCAAACACATTATTTTGAAACACATTATTTCCGTATAGAATTTGTGCTGTACCTGAAAAGGATTTTCTGCTTCAGAATAATTTCCTTGTTGATAAATCGAGTGAGCTTTTTCTGAAGATCTTCTTTTGTCAATTTCTACAAGAACATGGTGAAAGAGAGTCATTACAATAAGAGACCGGCCGTAAATTGAGCTTAAGTATTGAGCTTAAGATAACAGTAATAAATCATCAGACTTCATGCTCTCAGAAGAAGGCACTCATCAGAGCTTACCCTATCAGCGAGATATACATCTAGGGACGGTAGAGAATATTCCTTGTTTTCGCATAACTTTGATAGACCCTCTTTTAAACTTCGTGTACTTTTGCAGAATAGATACATGAGCGAGCTGTCTGGTAAAATAACTTTACATGACGGTGGAGCTTGTTCTTTGCCGTCAGAATCATTGAGGGCCTGTAACAGATGAACGGTAAAGATCGTTATTTTGGGCCGTCACGTGACGGTCCTCTTAAAAGACAGACTACCAGTGAAAATTCACCTCATCTGAGTTGGTGATGTTGGATGAAAATACTGAGTCAGATAGCGATGACAGAGAGCTTCTTGTGCTGCTGGCTTGACTGTCAGAACTGCGATTTGCTGAAGAAAATGAATCGTAAAAGATTAAGAATATAAGGAAGAAGCTACTGAAACCAATGTGGATTGGCTTTGTGGACATGTCAAAATAACTAACCCAAGAACTCAAATTATTGTGGCGATGCAAACTTATTCATATCAAATTTGAATAAACCCACTATCTTAGCAAGATTATACTTACTATGTCGTTTAGGTTGGTCACTTTTCAATCTCCCTAGATGAAATATTAAAAGAAAATGAAGAATCTCGTATAGACCTCAGGAATGTTCAACGATAAAATAAATTAATTAAAGAGAAAAGAGTTGAAGATCGACTTAAAACAACAACAATGAACTATAATATGTAAGTTAGCGTTCACGAGTTCAGACTGTCTGTAGAGTGAACGTTCTGTTGTGAAAATGAATGAAAGCGACTACCTCGCCAAGGAAGAATCGATTTCTTTTTACTATCGTCAGTCTCGATGCTTGTTTGTGATTTCGGGGCTGCCTTTCGACCTTTTCCTTTTGTGCTGCTGAACTAAACAATGTCAAAAGTCACTGTGATAAAAAATGATGAAAGAAAAAGATGTTTGTGTTGGTCCTGCGGACGAGGCTATCAAGTTATTTAGAATTTAAATTGGAGTTATAAGATTTAGTTGTTGAATTTCGGACGTCCCAACTCGAAAGTAGGATTTACAGACTAAAAGATCGTTTATTTCAAGCTCAACAATTTAGACACACACATTTGACTATTTATTTCTTAAAGTATAGTTATTAATGGTGTGGAAAGAGACGACGTTTGGTTAATCATTAATGTTGAAATAAATACATGGTTTGGTTTACTAAAAGATTACAGTTCATATCGTTTAGTATTTTATTATTAAGTTACCTTAGGCGAGTGATGAATATTAAGATCATCGTCCTTGAGACAGTCATCAATTTCAAGGTCACCACATTGTAATGTAAGTTTCACCTGGTAATATTTGACAATCAAGGCAGCGTAATTTATGGTTTTTACCGTTTATTCATAGATATTTAATTTAATGGTTATGATATTTTGTGTCAGGCAGTAATTTAAAGATATTATAGTAAAACTGAGCTACATTTGAGCCTTCAGTAATGTAATCTCTCACATATTTATTCCCGTTTCATCTAAATACTTCCAACAACATACTTCATTCAGATTACTGCTATACGAGTTCAAACGCGGAGAGTTACGTGATGTTTGATTGGCTGGTTTGTTTTGTGAGGCCAATCAAACCTCGTGTAACATATTACTTCAGTTCTCAACTCACCATTCTCTTCAAAGTACTCGTTCCCTCCTCTTCTTCCTTCTTTTCCTCTTGGCTCACAACTGGCAATGGCTTCCCCTCCATCTCACACACAACACATTGACGGTAAAGCTCGGATTTTAAAAACCGCGCATAACTGTCGAACTTCATTAAAGTATAAACCTATGAAAGCGATAAAAGCATGGACCTTCAAAATGCCGGAAATCGATGGAATACGAGAATGACAAGAAAGCTGAAGTTGGGATTAAAACAATCTACCTGATACTGCAGAGATGAGAACAACTCTGAAGATGGTGTTTCTAGATTACCCTCAACATCTTTGATCGCTGTTGAGTCAACGTTCACTGGTAAACTCGCGCAGGGTTTTAGATGTTCTTCATAGATCTCTTTAGCTTTACTCGTCAGCTTTGTGGATGAGAATGGAAAGTTAGCACCTTGAGTGACCTCATACAAGACTGTTGACTTAATGAGACTTAAACAAAAAACAAATTTGTCACCAACCTCCTTCTCATCCTCAAGAGTCTTGAATTTCTCACACGCTAACCAGAATATCAAATTCTCTTCACTGAATTCCTTCTTCAGAAAACTCTAAAAAAAGAATGAAACTTGACAGTTGAACGACTAAGGAAATCAGGAGATCAAGAACGACCAATCACCCACACTCAATTCCACACAATGATGTGGAAAAAACGCCTGTTGCCTGCACTGCCTGTAAATGATCGTGCTCAGGAAATGTTCTTTTTTCGTTTGAATATATCAGAGAATTTGTTATTCGTTACATGTCTATCATTATCATACCCTGAAAACGTCTAAACCAGTTTTGTCTTCCAACAGGCGATCAAAAGAAACCGCCCATCTTGCAACCTTTCCCTCAGCACGAGGTTTGATCGTGTTTCCAGCAAGCACAGTTGATGATGATGCATGGTAAAGTTGACGAACTCCATTACCTAGAGAAGAATGATAGCAGAAGAAAATAAAATTTGTGCTTGTTATTTCAAAGGCTGAAGTCAACGGTCTTGTTTCCTTGGTATAAAACATATCTTACCAATCTGTAAGTCTTGAGAATTATAGCACTATACAAAGATACAACAATAAAACTTGTAAGAATATTTCCATATATTCATTAAAATCCGCCAAAAATTACCGTCCTAAGGACGTTGGAATTATTTTCATACAATCATTTTGGCTGCGTCCATCATTATCAATTTACGAAGCTCACACAAATTGTCAGAGTAACAGAAACTCTTCAAAATATTCATTTTCTTTGTTTTGACAGAAGAAACGAGTTTTTACCGAACCGTGTCCTTTTTTTCCATTTTCTATCGTCAAGTATTAGTGACAATCCCAGTCACTCTACTTACTGTGATTTTAAAGTGGTCTATCTCTGCAGGGAACCTTAAAAAAAGCGAGCTTTAAAAATTATCCTGCTGTTGTGACTTGGACGACAGAGATCTATGCTAAGCTTACAGCTATTCAAATAAACACAAAAGGAAGTGTGTGTTGTGTATACGCAAGGAGCAGTTGCAATGGAATCTGTTTCAACCTCTTTACATAAGAACATTTTGGCGTACATGCTTAAAAAGGTTTTGGTATGGATGCTATTTTATAGCGCCGGACTAACTTTTTCACATTTCGCTAAGCTGAAAGAAGCTCTATACGCATGTACTATACGTTTTGGACAAAGCTAGCCAGGATTGGAACTGTAGAGACCATTATTATCTAGCATATATCTAAAGCCAAGGATTAATACGATGACAGATTAATTATGTGATTATGTTGTCACCAAACGAATATAGATTTTTCGAATTCAGCAGGCAGATTAGTTTATTTTATGAGCCTTCGACGTAACTTACAATCTATTGCTAAATTAAATGAATATAGTCGATGACGGGAAATTTAAAATGACACAGATCAATGCAAAATTAAAACGCATATTGACGGATGAAAAATGTAACAGAATGTAACAAATTACTGTCCCTTTAAAAACGAACAAATTCTTGTTACAGGTGTACTGTATATATTCTTAAAACATCGCACAGCGATCGCTTTATTCTTTCATACAAATGCTGTTGAACCGAGCGAGGAAAGTATACTTGAAACTAAATCTCTATTTTGCATGAAGTTGTTCTTCATTTTAAATATTAATTTCAATTTATTCTGAGATGCAATTACGGAAAAACATTTGGGTTTTAATTTGCTTCTAAAAATATATGCAAACACGCTCTTTTATACGTGACGATTCCGGGTTTTGGCCTATCAATAATGTATAATTTAAACCGCTTCCTTGCAGCTTACGCATTTAGCTATTTAAGTATTTAAGCGATTTTTGTATGGATAAGACAATACAAAATAAGAAGACGACACTTGACATTTTCAAGTAACCTATTCAAATTCAGGAAATATTTGACTATTAAGAGGTGCATTTTTAAGTGCCATCAGGTAATTATCAGGAAGTAATGACTTATTCAGTAGGTAGGAATATAGCAAATTTATTAGCTTCCCAATGGCATAAACATAAAAAAAATAATTCCACTCTGGGCATTTTTTCGATAACTGGTTGCTAAGGAGAGTTTACAGAAGAAATATATCTGTGAAAATGCATAGGAAACAGCACTATCTTACATTTATCATAATATGGATCAAGACCAATTAACAATTAGCAGACCTTGACTTAATGCTATAGCTACTTTACTGTGTTTGAATACTACAAAACATGGCTTTAGAGTTCTGTGAAAAATTGAAAGCACTTTAAGGCCCAGTGGAATGCTAACTGATTTAATGATATAATTGCCAAATTACGAGTTGCTAATTAATTTCATATCTGGACATGTTTAATAAAACATTGTGTCTTATTTTAAAGCAAGAGTGTACATAGTTTAGTAAGCAGTGATCATTCAATAGGGTAAACTAGTATTATTAGTGGTATAATTTTACTCCAGTATTCAATGGGCAAAACATGAAATATTCACTTGCACCACCATATGTCAAGGATATTTTGATAGGATAATGTTACAGGTTAAATTGAATGACATTAAACCTCATACAATATATTCCTAAAAAGTTTGAAACTATACAACATTCTAATTTCACAATGTTTAATTTATGGTAGGAATTTCAGTATGAAATCTATAGGACTGATTTTTTTCCTAATGAAAAGGAATTCTCATATTAGCAATCTTACAGATTTGCATTGCTTACCCACTGTTTATTTAGGAATGATGCATCATAAAAAGCAACTAATCTAAGCAAGGGTATCTAAGAGTTAAAAAGGAAATCCTATACACCTTCTATTTTGACATTTACAGAATGAACACTTATAAATTAGGCCAGTTATCTAGGTATGGGATGCACTCTCAATTTCTGACCAATGGCTATTCTTGGCTGGTGGGGGAAACAACTCAAACAAGGCAATAAGACAAATTAGGATAAGTAATGGCCTTGTCCTATGATTGTGACAGTCTGATGTTTGAATGACATTAAAGAATAATACCTTACCTCAACTGTTTGTGTTGCAGCCACCACAGCAGCAGCTGCTGCTTGGGCTTGTAGTGCATTCTTCACATTACTAGCAAGAGAATGTGACCGTTGATGAATCAGTGTCTTATGACCAGTTCTTGAAACCTTTCCATGTTCATGAGGTTTGAAAAACTCTCTGCCAGCCATGTTGGTGTTCTCTGCACTTGATGTTGTAATGCTGTTGTTATGATGTGATGTGTGAATTGTAGAACCAGATTGCTGGATAGTTACTGCCTGCTCTTTACCACAAATCTCTAAGTTGTAATCTTCTTTATTACGATAATCTGTTTCCTTATCTTTCATACTAGCCTCACTGTGTAAAGGTAGTAAATAAAGACACAGAATTTGCTTGGCTTCCTTTCCATCCTGCTGTGACTTTATATGACCGTCCAATAAAGAACACAAATGATCACTTTTAATTAATTCCTGAGGGGTAATAACCCCTAATTCCCGCAAAATTTCAACTTCGGTCCCATAGGAATTTACGTTGGAATAGTCAAAGTTCGTGGACGCGATTTGCGTCAAAGATCGTTGTAAAATATCTTGGAGCGCGTTCAGGATTGTGTTGCTTGACGTAGGGAAGGATCGCTGACAGCTTCCGGTCGTGGGGTCACACGGCAGCTGAAAACTATCCATCAATATTTTGTGGTTTTCATGACGGACAAAGCAGGGTTTGATCACAAATACATGACAAGAACAATTTAAGTTGCAATCTGATGTAATTGCAACATCGTTATCGATCGACTCGTTCGAAGCATTCGAATTTAAATCCGCTGTAAAAAGAGCGAAAATTTGTTTGTTCTCACGGCAAATGCCAAAGTATACTAAGGAATTTAGGGAGCTCATCATAATGATTTGTTTGCTTGAATTCCTGACATAGATTCCCGAAGAACCGATCTCTAATAAAACCCACACTGAAGAGCTCTTTTTCACGTGCAGATGTGTAACAGAACCCATAGAACAATTTGTTATCATGGGTCGTTTTATCGAGCCCAAATACCCCACTAGAACTTTCAGGGAAGGCGATTTTTTGGACAAACCATTGTTCAATTTTAAATTAAGTGTTATAGGTGATGAAATATCGGCAGTCAGAATGGTATTTGTGCTTGTTCTGACCGGCGAAAAGTTCGCTTTTAAGTCTTCATCACTTGCAACATCGTAGCCATGTAATACAGTCAGGTCGGGACCTTTCTGCTTTGTTGATGTCTGAACGTCCGGTTCCTTTAAACCTTCGACTATGCGATCGACGGCATGCGACAAATCGTTGCAATTCCTTGTACGCAAGTCTTCGGATACAGACCTGTGAACATTATGACCCGATTTCAAAGTTTTGGCCCCTAAAAGTCTACGAATTCTTAGCTCAGTGACTCCGTCGCTACCGGGTGTAATAAAAGTCGCTACACAATTATGTTTTAAATCTTCAACATTGACTCCATTCACTTCAATAAGTTCATCGCCCTCTCGAATACCTGCTTTTTCCGCTGGGCTGCCATGTTGAATTTTCACAAGTTGACAAGGATATTGACCGATCAGAGTGAAGCCAAATCGATCGTCGCCATCAGTAAGGACACGAAACACTTTAGTTCCATGTTTGGTACTCATTTTTTGTCTCCATATTATAAGTACAGTAACCCAGCTTCCATCACACTCGAATAACTCTTTTAAAGTGTTGCGGATATTGCTGGATGACTTCGTAGTGACACGCCACTATGAAGGGCGAAAATATATCGAATGAAACAATCGACGCTTTGACCACCTTTGAAGGGATATTGAATTCAGGCTTTTAAAGTAGTTCGTGAGATTTTGCGACGATAACAGCAACAAGCAAACGGCTAGTTTATAGTCATTTAAATCGCCAGCATGCCCTAATACAAACAAAATATTCAGCTGTTCTTTTGCCAACAAAAGCCAATATCGCGTCTTTGTCAGAGGTCAAGATATATTATAGTAGGTTTTTTACACGTGAATAAATATTTACCGCTTGATTTTTGTCACTCTAGGAAGATTCTTGAACTATTTTTTTATAAAGGCCAACAGATTTTTCAACTCCTCCAATAGTACCCCCTACTCGATTTCCGAGGCCAGGAAGAAAAACCGTTGACAGATTTGGATGAAGATTTCAAAAATTGTTGTGCATAATAATCGACAATAATCGACGCTTCTTGACTAACTTGAGATTCAAGAATTAATATTTCGATATTAATAAAGCGGCCTCACAACTTTATAATTGCTCTTTCAAACGTCTTTTAAATATTGACAAAAATCAAAACATTGTCGTTGCCAGAATATATCTGAATAGGCTTTGAGCTGCGAAAGTATTTCGAAAATATTCATGAAATTTGATCGATCCTTCAAAAATATGTGAATAATAATATGCATGGGTTTAAATCTGGGGACTTCCGCTAAATCCTTCCAGGCCAAAAAGAATTGATAAAATATACTTTTATAGAACGATGAACCATTGCAAAAGTAAACTCTCGTGAGAATAGCGCCATAAACAAAGATTTCACAATAAAATATATTTACATTTTTAATCCAGGTTACAGGCAATTTGAGAGCAAAGGAAAGAAACACTGTATGATCTATAGTGCTACTATCCAGTTTCTTTAGATATATACAATGTAATTTTTTTTAAATCTTTGCATGCAACTATGAGTTCTGAGGAACTATCTGAGATGATGCATTACTTTGTCATGCCTTGTAAGATGAAAATATGTTGAATATTAAGAGTCACAACATTCTTTCTTTTCCAACAGTAATCCTCCAAAAAGTGTTGTATTCACTCTGACATTGATCTTTACATGACAAACACCTTTTCAGCTTCTTCCATTTTAAATTGTTCCTTAGTTTTTACGCAGGTCACAATGTCATTGTTGTTCTTTGCCATAGCAAGAAGAGACTGCGAGGAAAATAGAGAAGAAATTGAAAAAATATCAATTGCTATCAAAGATTTCATTGGCACAAAATATATAGGTTAAATGACATTAATTTTTTTAACTGATTAATATCATTGTTTGCTTAGGAGAAACCGGTTTCAAGTACTATCTAAACATTTTAAGGAAGCACTTAAAAGAATGAATATTTAGCAGTAGTTCTGTCCTATCTCACTTATCCTCTTTCACTGCTATTATCTTAATATTACTCACATTTTCCCCATAAACATATCCATTTGGTAAAACCATAGGGGGGTTATTTTCATTCATTACTTCACCAGAGATTGGACAGACCAATCTTGACTGAGCACAGTGTGAATATGGTAGAGTGCTTGCTAACTCAAATAGTTGTTTTGAACATACAGGGCACTCAGTACTTGTGTGACCATCTATACCACAATGTCTGAACAATTGTTAAGAAAACTCTCTTGTACTATGTGATATTTCTCAGGAATAACTTCACTCATATCACCTTTTTACATTTCTTAAAGGATACGGTGTTTTAAGAGCAGACAAACCAGTCTGTAATGTCACTGATAATGTTGACTCAGAGCTCAAATGATGCAAAGCAAAGTTATCTCTCTTAAATTGCTTCGCAAGCTCATTCCATCTGTTTATGTCGAAAAAATCCTGGAAAACAATGGTATATGGAAACGTCATCAATAAATCTTTACATTCCTGGGGGAAATGAGTTCACAAATGGCAACAGATGGATGTAATAGATACCTTGTATTTATCACAAACTGTTTCTGGTCGAAAGGCCAACAGCGCCATAATCTTCCGTAGCTCCTCGGGAGGTGTAACATCAACACTGCCGAAATGTTTACGAGCATACCTGAAAACGAGAATCATCAAGAACAGTTATTCATTTTAAGTAAATTTATATTTACAAACTTTATCTCACATGATTTATATACAAACACAATTTAAAAAAGTCAATCATATTCAGAAGAAGAACAAGTACCTAACTGCCTCTTGTCTCTCATTTGCTCGGATAAATTCAATAAATTCTTGTGTTCTCACATTGAACTCTAGTGTACTCTTGAAAAAGAAACATTAGAAAATCATTATAACACAAATATTTGTACACTCTGATGTCAGACAGGAAAAACATACCTTCAACTTTCTTAGCCTTGATTTGTGTTCATGGCACCATGTCAAGCATGGTGTTGCATTATGATCCTCCAGTGCTTTTTCTACTTTATTTGCTGTCACAAACAAATCAACATCTACCAGTTCCTATGAAAAAACACAGATGCTCTGGCTTCCAGTTCTATTTGCAACAACTAAAACTTTTTGAGAATTGAATACCTCAATTTGTGCATCTCTTGCCAATCTCCCAGCGCTCTCATAATATCCAGCTCTTAGCAGATGATCAACAAGCATTCTATCGAGGCGTTTCTTTTTCCATAAAAGCATGGAACCCTTTCCCTCATCTGTGTGCTCTTTGAGATGATCCAGGCGGGTGTGAAGATGGTTGGTGCACTTCTCTTCAGCAGAGACACATTCCTCAGCCTGAAAGCAATTATTGAAACTATTTTAGTATTTCCAGCTTAGAAGGGTAACAAAAGCTAGTTTTTTAGTTTAAGAGAATTACCAGTTAAGGTTTTATGGCCTCAATGAATGAAATCTACCATAGGTAGCCCAGAAATCTACACACAGAAAAGCTGACCATATCGAAGGCTGAGTACAAACAGATTTCTGGGCTACCTATGAATCCACATTACCTTTCGCTTCAAGACCTGTAACTCTTCAATGACCCGATCAAGAATACCAGTGACATCAGAGACTTTGACTGACTCTTTCTTAACAATGTTTGACAGATCTGAATTAGCAGTCAAGACATGAGAGACCTCACGATCGATAATTTTTTGCGCAGTTCTGAACTTTTTATTCAAAACCTCGTACGGAACCTAGAGAAGAAACAATTTAGACGCATTCTTGCATAAACGTTTTCGATGCAATTAAACAATGAATGATAACTGTCACATACTTCTTATTTGACCCTGCAAATAAGTAGCCCGGACGATTCTTTTTACATATCTCAGAAATACCTTATATCATCTAATGTATTTTAGCCTTTTTACGACTTTTCAAAGGATACAAAAGTGAAATATTTACCTTCAAAGTTGAGTATTCAAGTGTTTTTACATCAGCCATTTTTTATCATTCACTCTCAGGCCTTCGAGTTAATCACGCTTCTCTCAGTTCTCTGGCTGTCACTCGTAGGGGATTTTCCCTACGGTGGGGGATAAATAAGTATTGTTGAGGATCCACCTACGGGAACACAGGTATTTTGTAGGGGAACTCAGGGGGGGTGCGTGAGAAAAGATATGCAACGCTCCGTAAAAAAAGACACAAGACACATTTCAAACGTTTCTAGTAATTTTTAAATATTAATATAAATAAGGATAAAATTTGCTTCTATGCACGCATACATAATACATCATTTAGTTCAGTCACACTTATCAATTCATTGGGCTTATCGCGACCTAATTACAGCCATTACCTATTATACTGTTATAAATTTGAATATAGAATTATATCAAAAATATGAAATAGTAATATGCGCTATTTATATGGAGTTCTAAGGGACATGCGCGGGAGTACAGGAACTGCAGTGCACGAGGAGGGAGGGGAGAGAGGGTGCCCTTTATTTAAGAAGCCCCACCGCAAAGAAGGTAGAACCCTGGATATGTACGTGAACCTCCTGAGGTATCTATCGTTCCCCTCTGGCAGTAATCCTGCACTCCTGGTGTCCCAACCTGGGCGAAAACGTGAACTATTGATTTGTGAAAATAACTCATCTGCCTCTTTTGAAACAGCACGCTTTAGATTTTCATGCTAGCTAAGAAAATTTACATCGATGAAAATAATTGGAAGGAGAATATACATTAGAGGCGTTTCTTCATTACTTACACTCGTGAATACCCCATGCAATGATTTAAAAAATAAAACATTAGGATGCTCTGTTGTAATGGATCCATTATGGAATGTGTGTTTGTCCTTATTGTTTGTTTTCTATCTTGTTTTTGCTTAGCGGAGAAAATCATGCAGATGAGAGTTTTAAGGTTATAAAGAGTAGCTTGAGTCGAGCTGTTGCCTGCAAGGGAAACGTCTCATGAATCTGGGCTAAAACCCTGCCGCAGTCTTGATGCACGAGTCTTCTAACCATAAATATATAGATTTGTTATGCCTTGCAGGCCCTTGATATGCAAAAGGACTAAACACAATTCAAGTGGATCTATTACAAAGAATGCATCATAAATTATTCCTCAAAATATTTTAACCCGGTGTAGAGCGAAAAGGGTTTCGTCTTCGTTTGATATTTTTCATATAGTTTACCATCTTAGAACTATGATGTTCACTATAATTGACCAACGTACTCCCCAAACAAAGAGACGCTCCTCCACTGGAGGTCTCCGTCTGCGCACAAACTGGTAAGCGGACTAACACCGTGACGACAGCGGCTTTGCTTCCTCGGCATATCTCTGACGTCAGTGGCGATGGTTTACTCTGGTAGAGAAATTTATCAAAAATGAGCAAATGTCGAGGAATGTTTCAAAAAAGTTTCAACGGCTGATCTCAGAGCTTGGTACAATCACTTCATAGGTCGAACTGCAAGTCATTCGAGTATTTAAACCAACCTTCATAGGGACATGACCTGGTTTATCGACACAGATGGGAACAGACGCAAACGGGCGATTGGTCATATAAACTAATTCAACATTTCGTCTCTACAAGAAACAGCAGAACACAGGGTTAGCCATTAAAGTTGTAGCTACTGTAGTTAAGGAGAGAAAACATAAAGCATAATAGCATAATAAGTTACTTCAAGCATGGAAATGCGTTTTCAAAATCACTCACCCTCGTCCTTCTGAATGTGTCAAGGAATACTTTCGCTTTCCAAAAAACGACAGCGAAAAACAACAAACCAATGAAGCACCTTAAAAAAATACGACATCAAAGACTGAGAGTTTATATGGAGAAAAAAGGGAAGTTTTTTAGAGAAGGGATATCATGTTTTACTATAGTTCAGTTATGAACTGAATCCACAACACTGCAACTTAAGACAGAATATATAAAGTCATAAAACTTACGCTAAAAATATTATGAAGAACTTCAAAAGATTGATTCCATTCTCGTTGGGCTGGTGAACTGATACCTGGGAATAAAATATTTGGTTCAGTCCATAAACGAATTATTGGGGTAATTTCTTGAATGAATTAGATCGTAAGTACTCACAGAAACTGATGAATATTGTGGAATATTGTAAACGTAGATTTTAAAATGGAAATTGTTGGAACCAAATGGATAGTTATCCTTTGAAAACTTCTCTTCATATTTTGATGTTAACTCTACGTTTGTTATATGAAAGACCTCTTCCAACACATCTGAAATTGAAAGATATTGAGTAAGACTTCACATGAGCCCGGTCACCGAGATTTAACGAAGCGCGTGTAGTGGACTTTTGAGATATTGAGTAAATAACACGGATCATTTAATGGTGAAAGAATTGATGAAACTCACCACTTCCAATGGAGACATTCAGCAAGGCAGGATGGAGCGGATCCCCCTTAACAATGCTCACACTCACAATTGTATTCTTATCATCCTAAAATAGAGAGAAGTTACAGTATGTTGCAATGTCAAAAAGGGTTCAGCAAGAATGTTCCCAGACACAAAATATGGATGAGTGTCAGGTCAGCATCGCTTGTAGCTAAGATCTGTATACTTAATAATTTCTCCTTCGATACTGAATAATGAGAATATCCTTGGTTACAAAGCAGTTGTTACAAACCTCTCTTGGCGAACAAATAAAATTGAATATTGTTTTTGAAGAGACATTGATCCTGTATAAGTAATCAGGCGTAAGACGATCTGTAAAAATATTTTGAAAATATCGAAATGAGCGGATATATTACAAGCGTTTCGAGAACGTTTCTGTCTTGTTAACCAACGCACGTAACGAGCTATTAAACAGCTCAGACAAAATATATCATAATTGCCGGAATAAAAATCTTTAGAATGTCATAAACAATTTTTTAAAAAGAAGAAAGACATTGTTGAACTAAAACATTGATGAACTCACAGTAACAATAACCGCCGTTGGTTGAATTTCCATCATATTGGCTTGATTGACACCTTAACAGAAACAATTTATTATAGTGGGAAGGTGATGGATAAATGGGGTGGTTAAAGAAGATGTAACATAACAATATAGCGAGGCACAGCTTATGGAAAGAAAATACCACTGTTCTCTGTGGTTAAAGTTGTGCATTGATCTTGATCCAACTCGTTGTGAAGAGCTCAGAGAGAACTTCTGATATAAATTCTTACTTTTCACAGTGATCTCCTGTTGCACCTTTCATGTTGCATGAACACTTTCCTTCTGAATCACAAGTATCTGCATGACCGTTGCATTGACAGGCTATAATAAAGATTGATACATTGATTGACTGAAACCGTAGTGATTATCCCTTCTAATTAGGATGTTCTAATGTTCTAATTACCAATTATGTTGTTCTTATGATGAGTACCAGTGTTCTTAATTTAGATGTTTTCTCTAACATCTGTAACAAACTTACGTTTGCATTTCTCGCCATTAAGTGATTTACCATAATACCCATAAGCACAAGTTTCACATTTCTCTCCTACAAATTTGAAGAAAGAGTGATGTAAAGACATCCTTTATGAAAGAATCGACTTTCTTAGGGCGTTTTCTTGGTCTCTAAACCTCAAACAAGGGTAAAAAGTATAACTGAGCTCATGCAAGATAAACGGCGATCTAGTGGTTGTTTGCATGCATTAGAGCTTTTTGAAAACTGAAAATAAATCCTTTTATCGTTGCACTATCATGGAACCATGAGAGAGGAGGATTACAAGACGACACACACCTACACACACATGCATGGTTTTGTATGATTTTACCTGTTGCATGATCACGACAGTTCAGACAGACACTGGAATTGACAGAACAATTGCTATGCCCATTACATTGACACACTGAAGTTAAATGCATGAAAATACGGATGGTTAAATAACGTTGGATTGAATTTCACTTCCCCAAAGATATACCCGTTCTCAAAGCTCAAATGATATAGGGAAACTACATGTGCCCACGACTTACATGGACAGTCAATAAAATGCCAGTAACCATAATTCGAGCCATCTCTAGGACCGCTTGCGCTTCCTTCAAGACAATCACCAGCTCCACTTCTCATCGGAGTTTCTCTCCAACCACAGCTGGGGAGTGTCAGACAATCACGACAAGTAACCATACTCTCACATGTTATAACTAAACGAGAGTTTGTTAGTTAGTCCATTGATGAACACCATATAAAACGAACTACTCATCAAAAGCCAGCATTGATGGAACATGTGAATAGATCCTTAACAGTGGCATGCAGATATCACCAGAAATACACCACCACTCAATCTACAAGATCTCAGAGAGCAAGTCATACAAGCTTAAAGACTACTAACCTTCATGATCGCTCTTACGAGTTGTCCATTCAAAACACTGTCCATAAGGATAATAAACAACGTACATATCATCATGAACACAGCGCTGAATATTCTCGCACCAAATACACGACCGAGACACACATGTTTGCGGTGATTTGAGATCAGTACATGTGCTGCTGCAATCTATGGGAAACCATGTGGAACAAATATTTTAGACCTTGCATGACTCGGTCAATTCTGGAGGTATAAAGGAGGCGGTAGAAAAGTCTATTGCTAACAGTTTCTCCTCGAGAAAACAAGGTTCCCTTACTGTGATTATTTCTGTCTTTTCGACATCCTTTGCTGTCGTTCCAGTAACATCCAGCAGTCTTACAACTGGCACAGTTGGAGAAGAATGGACAAATATCTTCAGAGATTATCGGACATTTCTTGCTCCCGTGTGCCTGTGAAGACACCTAACAATTCAGTCGTTAGTTTATTATTCGGGCAGATAATTTTATGGTCAATCTTATATAGCGTTGCGATTAAGCTTTTACCTGACAAGTCTCGTTAGTCCAGCCACATTTAGGATTGGAGCTACATTCATCACAAGATTTCGTCTCATTGCAAGGTGTTTGATACATGACTAAAACACAAGAAGAAATTATGTTTTTATCAGAAAATGTCTATAGCATCCGCCCCTTTTATTCATGTGCAAACTTCATGCGAGTGGCTGAAATCAGGTTCCTGAAAAGAGTATATAATGTTGGGGATATTTTATGAGAACATTCGGTGAGTTAGAACTCAGTGAAACTAATACCTGGACATTGTGGAGAAGACTTTAAACTTTCCTTGTTCACGCATTTCGTTTTGTTCCAATAGCATCCAGCAGAAAAATATTTTCCCATGCACTCTGATTTGTTTAATATTCGCTCACAATCACCTGTTAGAACAATCAAAATAGCAGCAGAGAAGTGACGGGGGTTCGTCTGTCTCTTGAGAATAAGCTTGCGGTGAATCGCAACTTTATCATCGACAGAAACATATTTCAAATATTTTAAAATCATACCGTGAGTGTAGGTTAATACGTCATTGAAAAGCGCACCATTGAAACCGCCAAAAATATACATTGTTCTACGCAAGAATGTGAGTATTGTAAGACAACAAGAAGGTTGTAATACCTCAAGGTGTAGTCTAGAAATGAGAATTTCCAATGACACTAATGGACAGTAAAATATGACCACTAACCTTTCTTTATCGACAGCTGTGTGTCCATAGCGTGCCATAGTTTGAACAACTTGTGGTAGATTTTCAGAGTACCACTTTTGACAAGCTAAAAGAGTTGTTATATATTTCTTAAATAATCTGTTTTTTTGGTATAGTAACAATACATTTTACAAAGATACAAAGAAAGATAACTCACTCAGATCATATACGTGAAGTTTTGTCGTGTGACATTTGGCTGGGTGGGTTTTATAATCAAGATAAGGGTTTCCACCAAAAACAACCATCATGCGATCAATTAGAACAGCTGAATGGAGAGTCTGACGATATTTACTTGCCGCTAATTCAGCCCTGGAGAAAAATTAATTCAAAATGTCGAAGATAGTTTTTTTTTCACTACTGTTAAAAAACTTTGATGGGTTTATCTAAAGACGTAAAGTTTATAGAACGAGGAAGACCAAGGAAGACGAGGAATAATTTTTTTTGCATTCCTAAAACATCTTGTTTAAGGCAGTTTATAAGAAATATGGAATATTTGTTGCACAGACAAGTCGTAACTTTCATCATTCAAAGTTCCCCAACAAGGTTCTGCATTTACCAAGTTCTAGAATGTGGAAAATAAACCATCAAGCTATCCGAAGCGACGAATGAATTCTTCTCCATGACAACACCACCATAAACATAGATTCGTCTGGAAAACGGATCGTAAACACTGGAGTGACCATGTCGTGGATTACCACGAGCTGATGTGTCTTGAATTATGTTCCATTTAGCGTTCACTAAAGAAAGTAAATTGATTTTAAGACTTTTTTACGTGCAGAATTCTATGCCATAAAAAAAGAAATCAAAGATGACTTTATGTTTCTCATTTCATAACTTGAATTAGCTCAAATATCACTGGCAAACGCTTCTGCGCAGTCTTACCAATATCATATTCCTGTATTCCAGGAAATAATCCAGTTTTAGTTAAACCAAAGATGACAATCATTTTATCCTCAACTAGTGTAGCAGTATGACCAGTAACAGCAATGGGATGGATTGATTGACTGGAATTTAACAGATCTGGATAACTCCATTGACTAGAGTTTGTATCAAATACTGCCAGCGTATTCAATATTCTTGCATCTTTAATCCGTTCACCACCAAATACAATGAGCTTTCCCTGGAAAATGTAAAAAAACTTATGTTCAGAAAGAAACTAATCTCAAATGTTTTGAAGCGTCTGTGAAGGAGAGAGCTGGAACTAACCTGATAAACAATCATTGAATGACCCCATATTAATTCATTCTCTTGTGTCAACCTTGACCAAGTCTTGTCCTTGAGATTGTATTTGTACAAGTCTTGGTGTTTACGTTTAGGGTCCGAGAACCTGTATCCATTATACACCCACATGTGATCCCCAATGATCCCAGCTGTGTGCGAGGATCTTGGAGGAATATCAACATCTGTACATAGAGGATGAGAATTTCCTTGTTATTTAAAAGATGATGAATGAAAAAACATGGTTTAAAATTGATATTGATATACAACTTGCCTGACTTTCTTATTTTTAGACTGGTCCAATAAGATGATGTGACAGATTGACTGCAATCATCACCTGTAACGAAATTACCCACAGAAACAAAAATTACCTTACATTTTCATTTTCACTTGGCTATAGGCATGAAACTGATGATAGAGATAATTAAAGATTTACCTACCTGTAAAACCGTCATTGCAAACACAGATTCCTAATGTGTTATTACAAACACCATTCGTACATGAAGTACTTGAACAATTTCTTCTCATATTACAGAGAGCACCAGTCCAGCCAGCATCACATGTACACAGACCTGCTGTGGTACAACTCCCATTGAGACAAGGACAATTTTCTATTATTCTGAAAGATATTAAAGAAATAAAAAATTTACCTTAATAATAATAAGTGGTACTTCACAGCTAAAATTGTCTAACATTAGATGGAACAAAATGCATACAACAAACATTCACAACTAGGTGCTTCAGAAATATAACAGGGTAAACATATGATTGATATGATGCCAGATGATTATAGACTATATTCAAAAATTTTATACCTATATGAAATATTGAATCCTTTTCTGGCGACTCCAAGGTCACTATAGAAATATATGAAGGCTTTTCCAGATTTTGCAATGATTTTTTGTGGTATCCGTCCAAGATGAGTCGAATTAACATCACTTGTCAAATGGCCACTGAAAAAGATTTAATGTTGACAGGTATCTAAAGCTGATATGTGATGCAACTTGTCTGGAAATAATCATTTCCCAGCTGATTTGCACAGCTTCCTTACTTTAAAGTGGCCAGGAGAGGTGAATATGTGGAGTCTCCATCAAAAATATATAAATAATCCCAATTACACTCGGTAAAAAATTCCTCGATTTGAAAATGGATGTTAGCATTCAATCTAAAATACAGAAACATTGAAGTAATATGTTAAACATATTTCAATAATATTAAATAAACATCTATCATGATTTTTTTTCGAGACTAATTGGGGGAGAATGATGCTTATCTTTCAAGGAAAATCATAATACAGCGATGCAATTTAAATTTTGTGTAAATATTGAAAAATCCTTCATGGTATTTACCTATTTCCAGCATCAATTAGCCACATAAATTTGGAATGAACAGAATAATCACCAATGCCTTCTGTTATGTACCCTGATTCACTAGTCAGTCTAAAATATTAAATGATAATTATGAATTAATTCCAAAAATATTCTTAAAAGCCATAATTAGTGCTTCAGTTTTGCCATAGGATACCTATACAAGATGAGTGTAAAAATAGTGCGTGGGTAAATTAATTTAGGTATATAGGAAAGTATTTCTTGATATATAACAGATAAAAGCCTTTTAAGTGCATAAGGAACTGTTGAACAAAGCCCTTTTTATAGAGATAATGACGAAGGAAATAATAATATGGAAATCAGGCCAAATTATAGACAAAAATCATCTAAGCTGTGAGTCACATACTATATTACATAACCAATGTCAGTATACCCACATAGGTTATCATAATATCTTTATTTCAAAAACTCCACCTCTCAATTTACATGTACTTTTAAACAGGTAATTCAGTCTTGTGACACTATGTCAAAAAATATTCTACAGTATTTCTCCTGACAATATATCAACACCGATGTTGCATTCATTCCCCTTGCTTTCAAAAAATAGTTGTACTAGTTTTATTACTATTTGTAAGAAGAACAAAACAGATTTGCAGCATTGGAGATATTTGCAACATGATTGATACAAATTATGTCAATGTCAGAGAAGACCTGCAGAAAATGATTCAAAATATAAACTTGACAGCAAAGTAACTCATCGTTGGATAGTCTTCAACAATAATATTTTAAACAAACACTCAGTCTTTATTTTTCCTTTTAAAAAATTAATTAAGCATTTCAGAAATGTTTAATAAAATCTTGAACAACTGTCAGCCAGAAATAAACTATAACATTCAAGTTTAAATATAAAAACAATAATTTTAAAGCGGTATTAGCCCAGGGTCCGAATATCATATTCTATGTATTGTATTAACAATATATACAATATAAAATATAACAAAATTGTGTTCTTTGAGATGTTTAATAAAACAAGTTTAGAAAGTTGAACGTTTCGACCACTTTGTAGTAGAATTATCTCAAGTAATAATACTCAAAATTGCAAATTTTGAACAGTTAAAAATGCAATTACTTTTAAAACTGTAGCTGATTTTGAGTGTTTGGCACTGTTTGCCGAGCAGTAGGCAAATATTAGGTCAAATTTAATAGACGAACTATGTCGCTCAAGCTTTTAAATTAGTAAAGAAACAGGGAGAAGTACCTTATCCGTCCAAATTCGCATTTTTTTCCCCAATATCCATTATTGCAAACGACTTTGCAACCGGTTTGTTGTGAACATTTGGCATTCGCTACGACCCGTTCACACTTACAATTAGCCGTGGACGAAGATAACGAGTCTATTTCAACCACAATAATGAAGATTGAAAGCAGTAAGCCATGGTTTTTCGGGAGGTTATAACACCACATCCCTCTGATTAAAGTTCTTTTATTCCACGATTAAATTTCATATTGTTGTGTTGTGTTTTGTGGTCAATATTACAGACACACACCATATTGTCAGTGAAATATCATTTTAATATGCAATATCGTTACCCTAATGACGTCATGTATTTTGCGCTGCGCAATGTATGCAGAATATGATGGCATGGACAGATTTGCGGCAAAAACTAACCAATGAACTCTACTATAAACGAAATTATCAAAATATTAATGTTGTGTTGAACAAGCTTTACAAGTCCGTTCGACACGGAAGAAAACGAGCTTCGCAAAATCTGCCCCTTGCTGCGACATAGCTATTCGTCACTCCTTGGCCTGCAGTGGAACGAGGGGCGAAAACTACGTTGTCACAATGCCTTTAAATAAGACTGCGTTTGTCTGGCTGTCTAATAACGCTGGCCAGACATGATATCTTATTGCGTTGCGATCTTTATCAGAGTTATGAGATTTGCTGTGGCTTGATGACGTAAAGCTTGTATCGTCGTAACTTAATATCAGCGGTTGAACACGAGTTGAAATAGTCCATGAGAATCGTACACAGGCCTCCGCGAAATGCCGTAATTGCTGACACAAAGAGAGCTCAGAGAACTCAAACATTGTTGATAATAGTCCATCCAATACTTCCTAAATAGAAAATCAGTACGTTCATTATGAACTGTCTGGATGACGTGATGAAACAGTACGAGTGACTATAACAAAACCTGCAACGATAATGCCTATAGTTCAAAACTATACTTCGGGCATTGAAATCAGAAAAGCCATGTTCAATTTTGGCATCAAAAAAGATGGTGGCGTAATTATCGTTCCAGGTTTTATTACAATTCACTGAACAGTATATCGTATTATGTTCAGCTTACATCAACAATATGTTTGAGATCAATTTCACTTGCAGATTTCCTAAACTGAAGTGTGATCTCGTTTTTTAAAGAAGCATACTCGTCTTCGTCTTTTTTCTCCTGTTTGATTCCAAGGAGAGCGTAAATCTTCATTTTTCTGCTCTCAAGTTCTTGTCCAACAAGATGGAAAGATACCTAATAAAATTCTCTTTTCAATGCCATTACATTCTCAGGTAAATCCTACAATCAATTGCCTGTATTGGTTGAAATCAAATGGGTCAAATTCACAAAATTGAGCTCGATTATCAATCACTGAAATCCTAATTGGTCGAGTTGAAAAACTTACCACCATAACTGCAAATGTTATTTGTGATTTGATCTCATCACTTCTCTCGAGACAATTCAAACTCCCAATGTCATCCAAATCGTCCATCGCCTCAAGTCGTGATTGAGAATACAAGTCATCATATTCCCTAATCAGTTGTTCCGTTCGTGGAAACTCTGCAGAAACGTTCTCAAATTTCTCGCTTTTCAACAAATGGTTCTTGGCTTGTGCTGTTAATCTGGAATATGATAACATGAAACGAATTACAGAAAATTCCCTATTGCTGCAAACCAGCCACACACACAGTTTTATGTTACTTTTCCAACAACTGTTCCTCGCGTTTCTTCAAGTTCTTTACCAAAGCTCGTGTTTCTGTCAGTTGTTTATCTTTCATTTCCAGTTTCTCTTTTAACTTCGACTCTTGAACTTCACTCTCGTTCTTGTGATGAACTCTTGGTAAAATTTCTGCTCGCTTTTCTAAAAACAAGATCAAAGACTGCATTCGCAGGAACCAATCAAGTAAATATATACAAACCACATGAATCGTGAATAATTTGAAGAAATAAATTTGGCAATTAAAGGTCATTCTTTGTTACCAGGGTTCTTATTCTTCTTTACCTGAGCCTGGCTCTTTGCAAGAATGTGTCCTTAGGGGCCGTCTCGCTTTCAAACGTCGGTAAAACGGTGAGGGCGTCGTAACGTCAATCTTCAGGCCATTATTAACCAGCCCAGTTTGTGTGTCCTCCGTGGTTGGCTTTTCTTCCTTTTTGAAAGTACATTTCTCGTCGTCCTCCGTTCTAGAAATACCATCGCGTTTTTGGCCAGATTCCTCAGTCTCAATTAAATTTGCTTCATTTAAAGACGCTACTGATGAAAGAAGTGTGTCGTATGAATTTATAAAATGGCTGAGAATTCTTTCCAGTTTGATATGAGCGAAACACGGACTTGATATTTGTGAAGAGAGCTCAGATATGGCATCTAGAAACTAAAACCAGAAAATATTATATAAATTTTAGAGCGAAACGTTCAGTTGGTTTTAGCAGTATGTTGGTAATCATACAAGAGATGATGACACAAACTGTCACAAAGAAAGGAAACATACTTTATTGTCATTCTCGACTAGTTCTTTTAAATTTTGAAGCAAGCGTGGCCCTTGTTCAATATCCTCCTTGCAAGGTTCAATAACATCCAGTACAGCCTGGTTAAACACCAGTCTCTTGCGTACTCGCTCCACACTTCCTCTGTGTGAGGTAACATCTGTGACCAATGACTTTGAGCGCGTGAGGTGACTGGAGTTGTATCGTGTTTTACTGGTTTTCCTTGGAGTATCGTGTCCCCCCTTGTACACCACTGTACATCCTTTACCCTCACTGTGCTTCCTCTTGCTTACTCTGATAAGAGACTCAAGATTATGAATAAAGAAATGATATTTTGTCAAACAAGTTTGAAGATTGCTTTTGATGTCATCCACGTCGAAACCGTAATCCGTTATCAACGTTTTGCAATTCTGATAATGTTCAAGCGCGGATTTTAACCTGGTACCATAACTTGTTAGTTCCTCAACAACGCTCCTGTCCATTGAGAATGTCACCTGCATTATGTGACCAATCAAATCTTCGCATTCCATGTTCCGTTCCAACCCACCAATCAAAGCATTTTCAACCTCAAATTGAATAAAGTTTCTCAAGAGAAAATCCACCTTAAACACATGGCGTATTATCAATCTTCCCTCGTCTTTGTCGGTCGCAAACAACATAAACTTTGCGTATAGCTTCTCTAAAAGTACCAAACTTGTCGGCAAATCCTGATTCAGAGATTTGAAAGGTAAAACTTGCAACGCATCTTGTAAATCATCGTAGTTTTGAATCACTGCAAGCTCTTCCAGGGCATCCTCGTAGTTCTTTTGTTTTAAAACTGCGATCAAAGTTGCCCACTTCGTCATGCTGTGGTCAAAACGTGAAACTGAATGAGAAAGATGTTGTGAACAAGCTGACTACAGAAGCAGTGTAGTCACATTGTGACCAAAATACTAAGCTATATATCTTCGATTTACCTGAATTAGAGAATATTCCTATCGTTACAAAATTATGTAAATATGGTTACACAAAAGCTTACGGATTTTCGGTTTTAAATTTCGGGATTTGTTTTCCCAAGGATTAAATGATCTCGTGGATATTCATCGAAAGCTATAATCAATTTTCACATCGTGTGTGTTTCCGAATTCACAATCTGCTTAATTTCAGTTCAAACTTTTCCTAACAAACAATTAGAGGTTTACATCGCTTGTCAGTGTTAACTAACGGATACTTTAAACAGTTAGAAAAATTCCCATTAATGGCTTTTCTTCCTTAAAACATGCATCCGCTACGTCGCTATGAAACTTTCCTGACTACATCGATACCCACCTTGATATTAATACGAGTAAATCATCACTAACATGACGAAGCACTCAATAATCAATCGAGTTTTTTTCGCGACCTGTTCCTTCCATCGTCTTCACTACAAAAACCCAACTGGTAGGACAACAAACGAGGCTTTGCACTACGTTTGTCTAGCTCAATGGTATTTATTAATTACACTGACGCCAGCGTTTACGCAAACATTAATTAAGGCGACTCGAAATGGGACCTAGGAGTCGCGGTCTTTAAAACTGAGGTCGGCTATTTTGCATGTGCACCGTGCACACATTCTTTGTATTCTTTTTTTTGGCTAATTGTTTTTGATTCGCACCTTGGCAACAAAAAACGGCAACATTTTTAACAATATAACCAGGGAGCAGCGTCTTCAAACAACTTAGCATCAAATGTGGTATAACAACTGTTATAACAACTCTCCTGACGAAGGCCCTCAAGGTCGAAACGTCGAGAAGTGTTTTGTCTATTTTAGGCAGTTGTTATACCACATTTGATGCTAAAGCATCCTTAACAGTTTGATCTATTAATAGTCATTTCTTATGCATGTCTTCAAGCCAAATTTTCCAACAGAGATGAAAGGCTTATTTTCCAACAGTATTTCCTGCCACCTCACCGTCGTCTTGGAAAGGTTAACCAATTCTGTCGTTGCTCGTAGTCTGAATTCCGTAACCATTAAAACAAACTTCAAATTTGATGCAAGGCTGGCAAGAGCAAAAGACTCTGGGTAATTGTTTAAAAACAGAAACTGATTCATTATTAAAATATCACGCAATACATCATAATATTCAGCACGTTAAATATGTATTATGACAAAGATCTTATTCAGAAATGCAAAAACTCATGCTGGGCGCTTGATGAGACTGCCAACTTTACAGAAAACTTTACTAAATCTAGTTGATTCCTAGCGCTTTGTCCCCAAACTACCATCTAATTAATGGATCTTTCTACAAAAATAAAATTCATTTAAAAATATCCATTTTTTTATAATTTTTAGAATGTTAAATGTATGGTTATAAATTATACTTTTGTTAATTGACAAATTTAGCCAGCAGGATACCAGTGTTTATTTGTGCACCTTAGCTGTGCTTAGCAAGATTAAATCCAGAGGTTCACACACTCGCGACATCTCAAGAAAGCGTAAAAGATCATCTATTATATCGTTGTTTGCTAAGCTAACAGCCAAGTCATTTCGCAAGGAGATTACGAGTGATTAACGATGACAATCGGCTGTCGTGATTGATAAACACTAAGATATTTTCCGCGTTGTTTTGTGTGTGTGAAAATTAAGTGAAATATGGAACCTGATAAAGGAGGGACCACATTAGCGACAAGCTACCCCTCTGACGGTGAAGAATTTGATGCTGAAGAAATATTATCAATTTCCTCGGACGAAGAAGGACTAAAAGATCAAAAAAGGTCGGACGAATCTTGGACAGGTATTGAAGACAGATTGACGTTGCCAAAAGATGAGATAGATGGTGATTCATCGCTGTACTCTGTCAGTGATTTAGAAGAAGATAACAATTCTGACATAAGCTTTGCTGATGTACCATCTTTGATCACCATGGAAGAAGAACACGATAGGAACTCAAACGTCTCCATTTCGCGGATAGTTTCACAAACCAGCCTTGAACATTCCAAGGGGGTAAGCTAAATTCCTTAATCACACTCCTAACAAAATATTCAAATAGTTTTCGGTTAGCTCGTTGGAAAATCTATCTTTCGTTCAAATAAAATAAACGAAATATGAAATTAAAACCAGCCATAGGACATTCTTCAGGCGATTACAGACTTTACAACCAATTGTCTGTAAATAGACTTAATATTGCTTCTTTAATTCTCCTGCTGAAATCTCAACTATATGTTGTTCAGAGAAATCTTGTAGCTTATAAACAGCGAATGGGTTTGATGCCAGATCAGAATTGGTCAGGTATTTAAGGGGTCATGCAGTTTAACTCTCTCTCTACTAAGTTGTTTCGTGTTTTAAATTAGTAAGCATTCTCGTAATCAATCATGCATGCGGCTGGTGACAGATAAATGATAATTGTCACAAGAGTTTCATAACCGGTCACGATTTCTATACGGCTATAACGACTCCAAACTCCATCAAAACGAATCATTTTATTCTGATTTAGGAAAATAAGACGTTGAGCTCATCTCAGAGAGGAAAAACGTTTCTCATATGTTAAATCAAATATTTTTATTTTGATATAAAATATTTTCAACAAATGTTATATAACTACCTCCTCAGATAAACGAAAAGTTATACAGTTGTTATACGACATTTGATGAGAAGGTATACGAAGTGGTTACAAGGGTTCTCTAGAACAATTCTGGAATATTTCGAATATTATGTTTTCAGATTTTGTCAGTCTCGAAACAAACGCATTCCAGTGAGAGTTTGAACGAAAATGAGGAGACGATTGAAGCTTGTCTTGTGGGAGAAATTTTGAATGAAGACAAGCCTGGAGATACCGAAACACAAGACACAGAAGACGATGATATCGTCCAGGAACCACAAATACCAACTATGGAGGCAACTTTGCAAGCAAGCTCTTCAAAATCAAGCATGGAAAACGAAGACAGTGCATCTCCTGCAGAGTATCCACTATCAGAGGCAGTCATTTGGAACAGTAATGATTCAGATAATGTAAATGAGAAACACTACACCTCCACAGACATTCATCAAACTGCTGTAAACACGGAATTCGTTGAGACAAAAACATTTTCGGATAGCAATGATTCTGTGCTAGATAACTCGACAGACGGCGAGGGATCCAGTCATAAAGAAGTTTTTATTGACTACACAACAAGTCTAAAACGTAAAGGTTCACAAAGCAGTAAAAGTTCAGAAACATCGTCTGTCGATCGTGACTCGATGCAAGGTTCCTACGATTCTGGTTTACCAACACGCGATGCGATAACATTATCAAAATACCTGGTCATAGCTGCGATTGATTTTGGCACGACATATAGCGGGTATGCCTTCGCCTTTACCCGTGACCCTGAGAGCATTCATATGATGCGGCGATGGGAAGGGGGGGACCCTGGAGTTAGCAACACGAAGACACCCACCACCCTGCTTCTGACACCTGATAAACATTTTCATTCCTTCGGCTTTGGCGCTAGAGATTTCTACCACGATCTGGAGCCGGCTGAAGCGAAGAAATACTTGTACTTCGAGAAATTTAAAATGAAATTGTATGATAACGAGGTATATATTTTATTTTCATTATCATATTTTATCTGGGTATTAGATAGGAATGAGCTAAACGGTTTTTGATTTAGGAAAATGAAAATAGATTGCTATTAGAATGAAACTGATGTACAAGAGCATGCAGAGATTAAAATCCCGGATGTCGATAACTCGAAGTTTCCGAAACCGCTTGTTCAAATGCATGGAATTTCCTGATTCGACGATTTCTTTTCATCTTGACAGGAAACTTGTCAGATTTGTTTTTTTATTTTCTAAATTAACCAAAAGAGGAGAACACACCGATATGCTTAAAGATTCATCTTAATTCTTAAATATAAGAACATTTCGTTCGTATTAAGAATAAATTTACGAGTATTACCACTTTTTTTTTCAGAGTCTAAGCGAGGAGACGGAAATTAAAGCAGCCAATGGTAAATCCATCAAAGCTATCGATGTCTTCAGCTTTTCACTGCGGTTTTTCAAAGACCACGTCCTGGAGGAATTGTCGGATCAAATGTCCACAAAGCTTGTTTCTAATGATATATGTTGGGTGATTACAGTCCCCGCAATATGGAAGGCTGGCGCTAAACAGTTCATGAGAAAAGCAGCTTACAATGTAATTGTATAAGTTGATCAAATGAGGGGCTGTTTACATGATCCCGCTTAGCCGAGATTCAACGAAGCGTAAGATGACTTTGAGGTATTGAAATGAATATATAAGATGATCCTGGCAGTCGTGTAGTCATTCCAATAATAACATGTGCTTGTTTGGTTTCATAAAGACTAATTTCAATACCTCAAAATCATCTCGTGCTTCGTTGAATCTCGGGTATTTAATCTACGAAGCAAGCAAACCCTTCAAGAGTTGGGGTGAAGAGACTAACACCGTTTTGATGAACTTGTTTAGGCTGGTCTGACAGAATACGACAATCCAGAACGAGTGATCATCGCGCTGGAACCAGAAGCTGCATCGATATTCTGCCGAAAGCTGCGTATGAGAGACTGTGTTCTAGACGAGGTGAAACGAAAGTCTGTGGTGGGGGCGATGATGGACTGGGAGATTGGAAGCGAGTTTGAAGGTACATCAGATTATGACTGCACAAGAAATGTGCGCGAAAAATTCGTCTGTGGCTTGTGAGAAAAAATTATTCTCAGTGGACAAAAATGAGCTCAGATGGGAATTGAGTCGACTATTATGACTCTGGGGCTGTTTACATAAGCCCGGTTACCCGAGATTCAACGAAGCGTGAGATGATTTTGAGGTATTGAAATGAGTAGATAACATGATCTTGGCAGTCGTATAATCACCACAACAATAGCATGTGCTTGTTTGGTGTCATAAAGACTTATTTCAATACCTCAAAGGCCTCTCGTGCTTCGTTGAATCTCGGGTAACCGGGCTCATGTAAACAGCCCCTCTGAATGTTAGAATGAATGTTGATCAATTTCGTTTCATGATATTTTATCGCAGAAATCTTGTTTTTCTCACAGGAAAGACAAAATACGTGGTTGTTGATTGTGGAGGAGGAACGGTTGATCTGACAGTTCATGAGCTCGATAATGATTCTGGAGTGTTGAGAGAACTCCACAAAGGAACTGGAGGACCTTGTGGTGCTACTGGTAAGATATTCTTGTAAAGATTTCACTACTAAGGTGTTGCATGAGGTAGTTTGCAAAGAAAGACCGTTTAAACGTCGTGGTTTATGAAATACATAATGATCTTATTACAGGCGTTGATGATCAATTTGAGACCCTACTCAAGAAAATATTCGGCAAAGATTTCATCGAGCAATTCAAATTAAAACGTCCGTCAGGCTGGGTTGATCTTATGATTGCGTTTGAGGCGAAGAAACGAAACAGCAGTCCAAGTAAGAACAACTGGATGAATCTAGGAATGCCTTTCTCTTTCATCGATTATTATAAAAAAAATCACAAAACATCGAGTATTGAATCAGCTGTGAAGAAATATAGCAATCCTAACGTGAAGTGGTCGAGTCAAGGTATGCTACGGTTAGCTCCTGAGATCATGTATGAACTATTCAATCCAGTTCTACAAGACATTGTAAGACATGTTCGGGATTTATTGAACAGCCCGAACGTGAACGACGTGAAGTTTCTGTTTCTTGTTGGTGGTTTTGCGGAGTCGCCGCTTCTCCAACACGCAATACGCGACGCATTCTCCTCCCAGGTGCGAGTTATCATACCAAATGATGTCGGATTAACCATCCTGAAAGGTGCGGTCTTGTTTGGCCTCGATCCAACTGTGATTAGAGTCCGACGCTCTGTGTTGACGTATGGGGTCGGCGTCCTTAACAAATTCATCCCGGGGAAACATCCCCGGGAGAAAATCGTGCGTAGAAACGGGATAATGTGGTGCACAGATGTCTTTGATAAGTTCGTGATAGCGGATCAGGCTATCACCCTCGGAGATAAGGTCACACGGAGTTATGCCCCTGCTAAGAAAGGTCTGAACTACACAACGCTCAATCTTTACTGCACGGAAGACAAGGAGGTGATGTTTATAACGGACGACAATGTGCGCAAGTGCGGTCAACTGAGAATTGAGTTGCCTGAGGTAGAAACCGTTGACCAGGATAAACCACGTGAACTGCAGGCGACAATGACATTTTGGGATACAGAAATTAAGGTCAGCGGTATGGACGTACGTACTGGAAAAGAAGCGCGCGCACGAATTGATTTTCTAACCAGCTAATGTAATGGAATACTAACTAGGATGAGCCTTTCACTGCCATGGGCAAAATGGGCTTAATGTTCAAATATATACTACAGCAAACATTATATTTCCATGTTCGCATAATATATACATTACTACAGACATAGTATAGGGAATGTATGAATTAAATCTCTTTATAATTTTGTCTTTAGTATGTATATGTAATATTCTACAGTTTTAATGTGCACTTTTCTTTACAATATTAACAACTGATTGTCTGCAAGCTTTAACAGGTTGATTGTTTTTCTTCTTGTGAGCCAATTTGCAAATGAGAAGCTTGAATGAAATATTTACTAACATTATCTTTCCATTGAGATTGTAAACGTTGCAGTGTTGGCATGCATTCAGAAATGTTGAATTGGAACTTGTTTTCATTTGTGCAGAGAATAACAATGTTTATTTATAAATATATTGTATCATTTAAATAGTCCTTTAATATGTGCATGCACGCAGCCTCCATGATGAGCAATCTGTTAGCTGATGTGATGATTGTGTCTCGTTTTACTAGAGAGCTGTCTGCACACACAGATTGTATATACCTCAATTAAAATCAGGGATGTCATCGTAAGAAAATCCTCGGTAGCCTTTCCACGCATAGTATGCAATCCTGACATGATAGAAACCAGGGATGAACATCAGAGAGCCAAGAATTAGCATGGGATAAGTTCTGTCAGCATACTAGAAAAAATTAAAAATATTAGAAATATACAATGTTTCAAATATTTTACAATTTACATCAGACAAGCAAATGAGAGGAATTTGATAGAGAACTACAAATAAATGAATTATAGATTGAAGAGTTGAAGAATTGACTGTTGGAGGTTAAGGAATGGGTTGTATTATTAGGGGCCACAGAGAGGTTGATGGAGAAGAATATAGAAAGGTTATAAGGGAGGAGTGTTCGAAGGGAAGGGAAATAGGTTTCATTTGAAAACACAAGAAGCATGTAAATACCTTGACATCAAAATAACCACTGAAGAGCAAGGAGCCAACAACTAGCAAAATAGTTCCCACAAAAAAAAGACCACTAGCCAAACAGATAGCTTTTACAGGTACTTTTGGTGGTGGCTTTCTGAACTAGAATTGATAGAAACAGTTCTAAATCAGGGTCCATTTCATGCTCCAAGGTGTGACGTTGATGGAATGCACTCTGGATGAAGACTTCGAGCTCAATTAGCAGGATAAAACAGTGTTTCTTACTTAAAAGCTACGAGTTTATACCTGAGCATCCACATAACCATCAGTGTCGTTCACACGATGATATTTTACCCTCGGATTTGTAGGCATTGCACTGGAATAAACAAATGATTGAAATGAATGACTGGTAAAAAATGAATTATCAATTATGAATTATCCAGTAAGAGACTAAGAGTGATTTGTGCGCAGCGCAGTAGTTATTCAATATAATACAGAATATGCGAAAGTTTTATTTAAAAAAATATAGTATACTTCCAAAAATACGATTACACTTACCATAAGTTTCTTTAAAAAACTAGTTCCAGTCGTAAAAACAAATAAAATGAATAAAATATTTGATTTTAAAAATTGAAACTTTCATTTTAAATTTTGAATAACATGCGCCCACACTACCTTTAATCAACATACTTCATGATACACAAAATTTACAAAACATTTTAGATTTATATTGAGTTTCCTTTCGAGAAAATGACTATTTGGACGTTAAAAACCAACAAGGATTGTTTCAAAACAATAAGATTTCTAATAGAATATAAAAACACTAAAATTTCTCGCTAAAAACACTTAAAAACGTTTAGGCGTTTAAATCTTGACATTTCCAAGCGTGCCCTATTAGTCGTTTTCTATCAATATACTTTTTACGAACCACCTCCCGAGACCAGAAAAAGCTTAAATACGTTAAATTTATCTTCGCTCTAAGGGCTCGCCACGTATCTGATCGTCTATGACGCGCTAGGATTGGGGCACAAAGTATACGGTTAGGTGCACAAACATGGTCTGGGGAAAAATGGCAAATGGTCGGACGACCATTTCTCGCTAAAAACACTTAAAAAACGTTTAGGCGTTTAAATCTTTACATTTCCAAGCGTGTGCATTATTTGTCGTTTTCTATGCATATACTTGTTAGGGACCGCCCCCCGAGACCAGGAAAAGCTTAAATACGTTAAATTTATCTTCGCTCTCAAGGCTTGCCACTGTAGCTGATTCGTCTATGACGCGCTAGGCGTGTGGCATACAGCCCACTCTGTTTCTCACTGAGACGTAACGGTTAGGTGCACATACATCATGGTCTGGGGGCCGTAGTGCATCTCCCCCTTAGACGGCCGTTAAGATGTGAGTTATGGGGGGGAGTTCTTCCTATAGCAACTGTCCTTGCACCTTTCGTAGTTGTAACTATGCTGTATATTGCAGCCGGTTGTATAACCAGGTTAGATTGTGGCATAGGCTGGATGATCTCTTTTGGGTGTTTTTAGGTTCTTTCAAATTTTTTTTTTCAAATTTTTCTTTTACATACAAAAAAATACTGTTAATAAACAAACGGATATAATTCGAAGAAAAATTTATATCGACTAAAAACCACCTCAATTAACTCATGAATACTCTCCCCAGTCTCTGCATGGCTGAGTCTCTGAATTAAACGATACCAGAGATCATTCATAAACATTTATTATCAACATTTTCATCAACTTTACAGGAACAACAGTGGCGTAGCCAGAATGATAATTGGGGGGGCCAATATTCATATATTCGTGATACGCAGGTTTAATTTCTTTTCAAATCAATTGTCTTTACAGACTGTTAACATGAATATATGAATATGGGCCCCCCCAATTATCGATGCTGGCTACGCCACTGAGGAACAAAGACATTCAGACAGTCAACTCTGCATTCTCGTTAGTGCCTTCAGACCGAGAACTATCAAAAAGGATACTAAAGAATGGAAGTTTTGTGTAGAATGTGAATGTCATAAGATGACAGAAGTTGTATCAAATAGATCCGTTTTTGACTGTACCAAATATCGTTGATTTTACTTTTGAGGGCATTTTAACTCAGTTATATAGATTTTCTCTTTCGAGCCGTGATGAAATTTCATCAGTTTGCTTGTGTGAACTTGTGGAGATGAAATTTTCATTGGATTTCCCGGATGAACTCTTAAACAACCGGGCAAACTCGTGAACGTTTCATGATTCGTAAACATACATTTGTTAAAAACATGATTGATAATTTTATTGAACTGCAGTAGAACAACTCTCTGTACATTACATATATTAAATACTATATTCCAGTGTTCAAATATTACCTATGGTTTTTATAATATCTAGAATTCAGCACAAAATCATCGCCAGTAAATGCCCGTAGACGATACTCCATCTCCCTCTTTTCATTCAGTTCCTCGTGCAACTTGTGAGCCTGAAAAACAAAACAGCAAGTCTTAGATTTTAATTTTACGTAAGTACATGGTTTCGGGGAGGAGGGTGATGGATACCCTGGCCCCAGGCTCAAGACAGGCCCCACAGACACCGACGACAAAGAAGGGAAGAAGACTACTCCCCACTGAAATTGATCTTTGCCCCAGGCTGCCTTGCCCGGCGTATCTATCAAAGATAAACTTTGAAACGAAGGCGTTTAAAGCTTTATTTCAACAAGGTCTTTACTTACTAATTCCAAATTGTTTTTTGTTTCTTCGACCTCTTCTGAGATGGGCTGAGATGGCCTTCGTTGCTCGTGTATCTTTTCAATGTGATTCCTTATTCGTGTTTCCAGTTCACGATCTTTGAGAACTCTGCGAAATAGGAAAACCGTTTTAAAACATCATGTCAGAAATATTTAAAATATTTCATTTCGTATCTGAACTCACTTTTTCGTAATTTCCTTGTCGTTAAGTTCCAACAATTCCTGCAACTTTTTGTTATATTCGTGAACTTTTCTTTGAGTTCCGTTTGTTTTCTCCGTATCTTCAGTGGCAAAAGGCGAAGGTACTTTGACTGAAAAATATTCGAAAATAAAGACGTTGCATCTTATAAACATGGCAAAAATTGACAGAAGAGCGTGATCTTCAAAGATGAACACCTTTTGTAACGCCTTTTCTCAAGGCTTGATATTGCTTTTTTTGTTGTAAGCTTCTCGTTGTATTTCTCCAGTCGTCTAACGCCAGTTTGTTTCTTGAAATAAAAATAAGATTATTGATATCTTGACAACACGATTGAAGCAAGATTTTGAAACAAAATACTCGGGATATGATAGTACACAATGTGTCCTATGACAGAGTAGTTCCAGCATAATTATAAAGAGTTTTTTGTGTGAAAATGACTCGAGATGAAAGTATAGTTAGGTTGGTTTATGAGTTAGGATACGAAAGCATAAATGTGTATTTTTATGTGTATGTTCACAGACCCAACTCTAAAAGTAAAATCATTCCACTTACTTTATTCGTTGTTGCAAAACAGATTCTTTCTGGTTTAAAGATGCAGTTCGTCTCAGTCTTCTTTCTCGTGACGCCTTTGCCTCTCTCAGGGTGGTCGCACTGGCTGGAGTCGTGACGGAATCTAATTTCTTTCTTTGGCGCCTTGTGTCGCTTAGAGTCTGATCTGAAACTTCGTCAACACTAGCTCTTCTACGAGGAACATAACGTCCTCGGCTTTCTTCGGAACCCGAGGAAGATACTCGTAACTTGTCGTATTCATATCGTAGCTGGTCGATTCTCTTCGGAGGTGGATGGAATGTCGATGGTGTGTTCAAAGGCTCGGGAAAGTCGTGTGTTGTGTATAAAGGTTGCAACGTGCCTTTCCTGTGATCTAGAGATATAATTTTGAAAGATATTTTAATGAATTGCACCATCTTAACTCTATCTACAATGATGCGTGTAGACTAGCATCATTATCAGCAGAGGGCTTGACTGGGAATGTCAAAGTGCATGTTCATACTCTGATAAAGTCCCATTTTTGGCCAAATTTTACAAAGAAAACATTTTAAGGTTTAAGAAAATATAATTATCTTTCTACAGTAATGAATGAACGTCCACCTTTCGTGAACACTTACAAAAATACAAATACAAAATTATATATCATTACATATATCACTGAAGCACACTTGTAATGCATTGTCCCTTAGTAACTACAGTTCTGTGAATATTTAGTTCTTGAATCAAGAGGAAGATCTTTCTATCATCTGTCGTATTCTTATAGCAGTACTGGGTGACAAACTTCCATTAGATTGCATTTGAAATTTACATAAAATATTCTCGATGGAAACTTTCCTAAGATAAGGACTGCTGCGGCTCATCATTGGTCGAAATGTTCCATCATATGTTCCAGTGTAGTAATGCACCAAAGTCTCGTTTCTTTCGTCAATTTCCCCAACAACTTTCCCAACACAAGGCTGACCTTTGATAAAATGTTCCTCGGGAACTCTTATGGCAACAAAATCTCCAAGAACAAGTGATATTAAAGCATTTTCACCGCTTGCATCCACTGTGTCAGTTGTATTAGAATTTTCATCTTGACGCTCGTCATCATCAATACGTCCAGCAATGTTATCAGGCTCGTATTTTGATAATGGTGGCAAATGTTCACTCTTCATTCTCCTCTTCTTGATTTTCTTTGATGATTTTTTTGTCTTCGTTTTATTTGAGCAATCCGCTGGTCTCTCATCTCGACTGCCTGCCTCCTCAGGTTCTTTCGCTTCTTCAGTTCGTTTCTCACGTCGTTTCCATGGTAACGGTATACGCGTATCACTAAATGACGTCATAATTGTCTCCCAGGTCGAGCGCCGCGCTGGCTCAAATTGTTTCACCGTTTTTCCTTTGACGATCTCGCGTTCGGAATTACTTCGTCGTACAGTCGTGGCATTTCGCACAATTGGTGGCAGTTTGAATGATGATATTTTTCTTGGGTTGTCGTCAAGACTACAAGGCTGGTCAGAGCCCGGAGGAGATTCGCCCGCGCGCGGGAGCTCTGTACCCGGGAATTCCTCATCTGCAGACGAGAATGGAACGAAGGAATTAAAATGATGATTATAGTTTGATGAAAGATCCGGCATATGTTTTAAAACCACTGATTTCACAATACAAGCCAGTGAAATTGATGCGCATTTTAACTTTTCCTTTGGTAAAATAAATGTTCAATAATTGTTATACATCAAACGGTGATTTTATGATAATATAAAATTTTGTTCAAATATACTTCGTTCCACTCTCGTCTTAAGCCATGATAATGCGCACAATTTAAGAAAATTATCATTGATTTTCATGCAACAAACTTGTGTTTTTTTTTCATATTAGAAACTACAGAATTGTTGAGATTATCAGTTAAGAATTCCTTTAAAATCATTTCTGAGTGTTGCTTACTTGAAGTATTGTCTGTGTCATCTGATTCCTCATCACTTTGAGCCCCTGGAAGTGGATTTACTTCATCTAAAATGGAAAATCATCATTCATAGCAACCCCACACACAGACACTCTCTATAACCCCTTCCGTGACTACAGTGTGTAAAGTGGAAAATGACAGGCAATGCTCTACCAGTTGAGTGGTGGATTCAGGTTTGCAAAGTTATCATTCGCTTTCTTTCAATATTCTTACCTTTAGTCCAAGCAGAGTTGTCACACATTTCTCTCAAATACTTCAAGATTTCCTAGAAACATGTAAACATTATTTAGCACACAATTAGCAGTGATATGGTATTGGAAATTAGGGAATGTTATGGTTCACCTTTGTTCCTTTCTGAATAATTTCAGATGGAGGAAATTCCAGTGGATTACCAGATAAACTGAGCCCACATATTGACCTTGTCATTCCTGAAAAATATGTAACATAACAATTCTCCATAGTTTATCCCACGACAACATATTTTATCCTACTACAAATGTAGTTAAATTACCTAATTCACAAGGCAAATGAGTCAGTGAATTCCCTTCCAACAACAAACTGCGTAATGTCCTGAAAGATAATGAGAGAGTATATTTCATCACATTGCAATGATCCAGGTAATCGAAAATGGTGGGAATTTATTGGACTAGTTTTCAAATGTAAATCTATTTCCTCGTTGAAACAACTTAATAACCCTTGAAATATACTTTATTTCAGTTCTAAATTTATGTTAGAGCCATAATCGCAAAATTTTGACAAGGAATAACAAAATATATAGAGTTAGGACTTAGGAATACCTGTGTTTTCCCACCGAAACGGGAAGAGAACTTAATCGATTATTCCTCAAATCCAGCCATTTTAAATTTGTCAGCTTCAAGAAGAATTCGTCAGGTAGCTCGGTTATATAGTTAGATTGAAGATGAAGAGACTAGGCAATAAATTAAACTGGTTATGTTTTGAAATTTGAATGATAAAATACAAGCACAAACATTTACCATAGTCTACGGGATAAACCTACCTCTAAATGTTTTAAATTTAGTATCTCGTTTGGAATTTTATAAATACATTTAGATCCGAGATCTAAAGTCTCGCTTCGCAACGCAGAGGCGCTGTTTATCATGCGAATAACAAGATCTTCTTCTTCACTTTCTACCGCCATCTTGGGAAACATTTGTTGTCATAGTTACCTCTGAGAGTGCTCTTCACTATCCAACATGGCGGCGAGTTGGTCACACTGAGGTTTATCAAGGTTATGTTATATTTAGGTTCATTGATCATGACAATGCCGTTAATAACAAACAATTGTATTTAAAATCACACAGATTTTCGCAAATTATATAGAGTGTTGATTGTATTTTCACGCATTAAAAACTATGTCGATTATTAGGTTCAGAAGAATTATTAGGAAAAAAGTTCAGAAGTTTATAGTCTGTGCTGACAACGAGCTCAGCGAACCATCATCCATATTGGTGTATTCATGGCGCAGTACCCTGCAATACATTTTTGCCCGGCACATTCATTATTGTCAGCGTAGAGATAAAAATTCGACGTATCCTTGCTGTTCCAGATGTTTATCCATTTGTCTGTCTGACCAAAACCTTCTGACAACAGTCCGTTCGAGGATTGAAAGACCAGATTATCAATAGAATAGTAAAATACTGCAGGTGTTCGTCTGCCCATATTTACAGACGGACTGAATTTGTAAAAGCCATCAACTTGTTGTCCAGAACTGTCCATCGATTTACCCATCAAAAACTTATCAAAGTTTATCTTTCCTTGGCCAGGGCTTCCACCTGCACGGTTGTAAATAACCCGAATGCTGTTGTCGTCGCTAAATCTGAACATAACTTCACGCCAGTCGCTCATGTCTGGGTGGATATGACTCTGGGCATCACTGTGTAGTGTCGACGCTGATTTTTCGTAGAAACGGTCGGAGATTAGGCGCGCCCCCAAGGATTTCTTTGTGCCAACGAGTGTCCAGCCACCTTTGTCCGTCTCCATGTCACAAAATGCCTCAAATGAATCATCTGGTGAACCGCCATTAGGATCTATCCAGTATAAATCACTTCCATGACTGTTGCCTGGAATGGTGAAATGAAAAAAAGATGAAACGAATTCTGACGGAATTCGTTTCATCTTTTTTCCCTGGTGCATATCATGGATGAACACGAAACAAGATCAAACTAACGACTAACTTTTATCGGGAATATGCCATAAATTGGGAAGTACTAGTAGAAAAAGAAGGCAAAAATTACACCAGCTTGATTTATACATGGTGTTTAGCAGAAAGTAGAAACTGTTATCCCGTTTGGTTGCCGTCAAGCTGAATGAAAATATTCGTGGTTTTGGGTCTCGGAGATGACTGGCGAGCGAGATGAAATGAACTAAGGCCAAGTTAATCTTACGGTAAGATTCTTACCTGTTTCTAAGATATCCCTGCATGATTTTCCAGGCCGATGTTTCAATCGTCCTATCGTCTCAAGTGATACTGCCAGCCATTGCTCCCCATTGCACAGTTGTACGACCCGATATGTTCTGTTATATCTGATAGTACCCGCAGTATACATATCACATATAGCATATGTCTCGCCAAGACGTAGTGTACTGCCTGGACCTATACCTGCTGGACCTTGTTTGCCTGGTAAACCCATCTCTCCCTAAATTTTAATGGCAAAATATCAAACGCTGTTTGCAGCAACTATGCATAGATGAAGTCTCGAAGATTAGGATCGTGTCTTTATACCATTCCTTAATACAATTGCGCTCACCTGAGGTCCAGGAGGTCCCGGTGGTCCCTCGGGGCCCTGGGAACATAATATCAAACAGATTATTTAACCATAATATCACTACGCTACTGCTCTGAGTCAAGCAAAATTCTTATTTAAGTAAATAATAATGCATACCATTACACCATCTTTTCCATTCAGCCCGTTTCTGCCATTTTCACCGTTGTTACAATTACAAAACTGACTGCCATACTTCGTGAACTGAAGTTATAACAAAAGTAACTTCATTACTTCAAGGTTTATTAAAAGAGTCGAAACAACCTGATCTTGCATGTTTCGTTTGAAGTAAAAACAGCTTGACACAGCTTATTCAAATATGTTTAAACATATAGCCCTGAATAATCCCTTGTTCTCTTCACAAACTTATCCATCAATCAACAGAGTGAAAAATAATAAAACTGTTGCGGAAAATATAGTCAAGATGTGCGGAAACTGAAGATTTACGATGAAGTAGCCAACATACGTCAATAGCATTCCTGGCTAGCATGGTAATAAGGTTACGTTTAAACATTTTTATACAGAATCCGAGGGGGGAATTGGCCGTACACCATAAAATCCCCTATATCTAGATGATTTTTTCCCGGATTAACCTTGAAACGGAAGTTTGAATTCTAGATCTCATTGTGGTGCTAATCCATTTGCTGGTTCGTAAGTTCCATTTCTGGAAACATACAACTAAATGATATTAGCAACCTGCCCGAAAGTCTGATGAGGTATTGATTAATACAGAAGTAACATGAAAGAAAATATTGGAATGTACATCACAGAACCCTGGAGTTCAACCTGGAGTTTAAGGTTTAACTATGAAAGTTGAAGTAGAGCCAATATTGACCCAAAATATTGCATTAAATTACCCGCGCGCTGCAATTGCTTAATATCTAAGAATATCGGGCGCTTACCGATTGAAATAATGCGTCACATTTGTCCTCTCCTAATTGTTGAAGCTCAGCTTTTAATGGCGGTGCTTCAGTTCCGTTGATTTCAGCAAGTGTCTGAGAGACAACTAGCAATAGCATAATGTAAGTGATCATCTCGCGCCTGAGTGTCTCACTGCTTTGAGAGTTTCGAGTCCTTCTGTCCGATGCGCGAACGCAAATTATTCTGATTTAAGTAGCGTCAGGGTATCGCAACATGACACAGGGAATGAATTAGCCTGAACCAATCAAATCACTTTTGAAATTTGATGCAGAGTCGTGTTTATTTTAATCGGTGTCGTAATTAATAACGTATTGAATTATTCTTAACAAATGTTCAGATTTCCTGCCCAAACTTCGCCGCTACCAACCATGCCTTTCAACTCCCGTTTTGGTCTTTAAAATGTGATCTGAGAAAAAAGCCAAACGCGTTGGGGTCAGTCTTGTGCCAGGCGCTTTAACAGTAAAATATACGGGTGATGCGAGGAGGTGCTTTGAACTGCTTTGATTCCACGCGGCAAGTTGTGACATGATGAGTTTCGTATGTACATAATGTTCATTTTATTCATACATTTTACTAAAAGAGACATAGGGTAGAAGCACAAGTCGTAAAATCGCAGTGTTTTGGCAACTGCAGTTCATTGAATTTTAGGAATGACTCAAAGCATGCGGAAGATTTTTGCTCTGTAATAAACAAATCATCTTTTTTAAGCATTCATCTTTTTTTCAATCTCATTGAGAGTGCATTCAGCATTCGTACGCCATTATTATTTTCCATTTGCTCGCCTATTAACATTTTTATCATACCTCGCGAGATTTTATCATATGTAGCGAGAATCAGTTGCCAATTTTACATTCAGGAACGTCCTGAACTTCCTAATTGGCTCTTCATACACGCAGCTAATACTTCCAACACACCGATACATTGATACCAATCCTCTCAACTTCAATTATTCAGGAAACAGAGATCAATGACGTATTGATAGGCGTCTTCACTTTACGCACGTATGATCTAGTTAGCAATGGCAAGAAATTCCGCTGGGTTATGTAACAGTGTTTACGCTAAAACCACATGCATTGTCAGCAAGTTAGCCGAACCCTGCAAACCATGACAACAGGTTTAAACTGATGAATATGACGTACGTATAGAGCACGTTTGACACGGACAAAGTGAGTTTAAAGATCACAGCTACGTGATTATAAATACGCATCAGTTGAGTTTATTTTCATTGAGTTATTTTTTGACATAAGATATTTTCATAAAACCTTTTTGAGTTTCTACGATTCACTTTGTGAAAATTGTCGAAAAGATAAAAGGCAGAAGTCACCCTTCAAAATCTACATCAGTCGTCTATTTTTCCCAATGTTTTTAATTTGGCTGGTTCGCTGGCGACGCTTAACAAGTTAATTGAATGTTTGCAGCCCCCGCGTTATTGTTTAGCGCTGAAAGAACCGCCTTCGTACGACATGAGCTCTTCCAGCTATTCTCATCCGCATTCCGTCACCTTGTTTAACCTCGTTGAGATAATAAAGAGGCAAACACAATAAACACACTACAGTCACGCACACCATGTCTGATATCTCAGAAACTCCTGTGTCGCAAAGATATAAAAAAATCGACTTCGAGAAACTGGGCAAAAAGTAAGTTTAAATTTTTTGATTTTCGTGATAGTTTGTAGCAGAGAATGAATGCAATAAGATGGTGTAAATAATGCGATTATATCAAGAATTTAAATTGTCGTGTGCCAGTCAAAGGATAAGTGATGCATGTTCAGGGTTGTTATCGTACAACAGTTTCTAAGAATTTTCAACTCTAATCGAAGGATTTAATGACCGAAGATCACTGACTTGACTAAGACATTAAACATTCTGTTTTAGACAAGACATAATTCTTGCAGAAGCTGCTGTTTTAAATGAAATCAACGAAGATTCTTTCCATCGCGTTTCTCCTCTGGTCACTGACGTGTTTCAAGAGCTCGGAAATTACGACATTAAATTTGACTTCGATCCTTTCTCGGTAGACGATTGTCGTTGTAACAACGTATCTGCGCGTGAAATAAACGTGTTGTGTTCGTTAAAACACGTTCCTCTTCACGCATTGATTATTGAAGAAAGCGACCTTCCTGGAGGTGTGAAACTCAAAGTAAAAGACGACTTCGTTCAGAGGTACAAAAGCAAAATTTTACTGAATTGCAAATGTTTTCAAGCAAAATTAAAATTCCAACTATAGTTTAACTTGTTACACAATATCCTTCAATTTCTATTTTTTTTCACTCATTTAGATTCGATGAAGTTTCCTGGGATGATTTTATTACGACGACAACTGATGGTCGGTTTCTTGACCCGACGAAAGTACATCAAATATTTTTGGATGCACTCATCTTTGCCGTGGGAGAGGTTCAGGCCAACACAACGAATGCATCGATCGCTATTTTTAAAGCAAGCTCAGCAATAAGTTTACGGTTCCGATTCAGTCCAGAAGATGATTATTACAAAGTCAATCTGTTTCCCTCCATTCGTGCAACTCACTCCTGCGCGAATTACCAAAATTTGTTGAAAATTTTCTCGAGTGTTCCGAAAACAGTTCTTAGGGAATGTCGCGTTGAGCAAGGCATCCATGTTGTGGCAAAACCAGCAGCTGTTGATTCACAGGAAGATTCTTTCTGGAGTATTACTTTCAACGATATTGAAAAACGAGTTGTACTTTCAGAGAGGTTCGAGTGCGCTAAAGACGCACTTCATTGTCTTAACGATAAGCTTACGAACACACTCAGCCAGGGAAAACAACTTTCTCATTATCAAATCCGAGCGTTTGTTTTGCTTGAAATCTTCAGGAAACCCGACGCGAAAGCTTGGATGAGAACACGTTTACAGAAGAGGGTGGCCGGAGTTTTGAAATCTTTGGAAATCGGTCTACAGAAAGGAAGATGTCCTCATGTGTTTACAGGCGTGAACTTATTTGCAGGAATGACTCAGGAGGTTCTTCAGGAAATATCTTCAGGAATCAGTGAATATTGTGATATAAGGCATCGGTAGTAATTAAAGTTACCGTGGCCTCGACTGTGGCTTCATCTCTTCCAAATTTGTGGCATACTGCTGCTTTCCTATTTACTGTCATTAATCTATATTGTGCATTCCAAAATAATATAAAGTAGCTATAATATGTAGGCGGTATTTGCGGTTACTTTTATACCACTTCATTTTGAGGAGAAAAAATCTCACAAAAACAGTTTAATGCGATAGAGATTAGGCTAGATAAAGATATTAACTAAGGATAAAGTTTTAGTGCATATTTTAGTTGATAGTAATCAGTATTTATAACGACGATGTATGCATGTATATAATTATACATATAATTAAATAAGCCATATATAATATATAGTGTATGTATATCCCGGATTAGTTCAAGAACAGCACACTGTAACTCACAGTTTCTATACCACATTTAATAATATTGCCGAATAAACAGGTTCAACAGCATGCCAGTGAATTCAAAATCTCAGTAGGCAGAAGAGTTTTATTAATTACCCCAATTATAACAACAAAACTTCACGATGTTAAAACGATTGTAAGATAAAGAGAAATAAAAGATAGATAAAGCATGTATGGGAAAGGTAACGTTTATATATTAACTGAGCTTCCGTTGTCTAATCATTCTGTATTTGGATATATCTATGAGTTTGATAAGTAAGGATGAGAGTGTCATTCCTTTAATAGAAATGTTTTCCATTTGCCAGAGTTCTAACCTATTGCGGGCACATTAACTATACCAGTTCAGTGGAGGATCAATACCGAATGTCCTGCAATGCCAATGTCTTCATAGTTGATTCAAAGTTGTTTGCCAATATCGAGTGATATTGTTCAACAACAGCCTTTGCTTGGAAACTCATTTTTAATATGGTTTGATATATAGTTCTGACAATAGCACGTTTAGTTTACAAGATTATTGTCCTTGTTTCTAAGGTGATCTTTAATTGCCTTTTTATTATCAATGCTCTGAATTGTCGAGTTTTGTTCACTTTTGTTGTGGTCAAGCTATTAACTGGGTTTCCGTATGAAGTAAAGAGTTTTTTATCAACGCAAGCCCTAACAATCTTTAGATAACCGGCGTTTGAGAGAACCGGAGTTCCGATTAATATTATGTTAGATATCCTACGATATTGTAGGGCTTTAAACTTGCAGTCAATAAAGTTTGGGAAAGTCGTGAAAGTGTGACTTTAGTGTATACAAATCGGTTGGTTTGGGTTTCTATGCAGGCTGTGTGCTGACTCGTTTTTGACAGTCGAGTTTTTCTGATGGTTGAGCGTGACAGCGTGTGTTTATAATTACATATCCACAGTTACCCAGGAATAAGGTAAGTCTTAAATTTATGATTCAAATGATGTGTGAATGCTAACCTGATGATATACTCACAATTGAAACTAGTATTACTTAATATTGAAATTAGTATTACTTAATATTGAAATTGGTATTATTTAATATTATTATATTATACAAAATGCCTATTGCCGAGTTTGAGCAATAAAAAATACTAAAATTTGTTCACTTTGACCAAATAATGATATGTTTATTTTTGACAACTAAGTGATCGGCAGTCTCCCTTAATTCCAACATTAGTCGTTCATATTGAGACAATCTACATCAGTGAACTCAGTTCCAATGGTGTTAAACCGTTACAGGGGAACCTCTACTCCGCTAGTAAATTGCAACATGTATTACAAAGAAACAACTACAATATGAACACGCATCAACAATTTGTTGGCATTTTCAGCAACCTAATCCAGCAGCTGTGTTGTCAGCTCGGTCATCTAATTGCCGTCGTTAGCATTGATGATTACCGCAAATTTAACTGACGTCTCTCTTGTTTGAACTGTTTTAACAAACATTCGGTGTCTTTTAACATTCATACGATGTATACATGATGCTAGTATATGAATTACATTGTTTACAAGATTGGACATGTGAGAGCTAGCTTCTTCTAATTCCTCACGGCACATAACTTAATTATTTTTTCTTATTTTTTCACCTTCTGCGTCAAGGAGAATATCGTTAAAATATATCAGACATTTATACTCGGAGTGAATTTACTGTTCATACTTCACAGCTCTAAAATTACTTCGCAGGATGGCGTCAAAGAACAAGATGGATATTTTCAAGAGTGTCAATTTTTTCTTGCGACAAAGCGAGGAACGAATGCGCCGACAGTTCAACAAGGCAGCAGTATGTATCAACGACCTCTTCATGACCATGAGTAATTATGATGTCAGATTCCACTTTGATCCAGTCTGCTTGGACGACTGTCGCTGTGAGATGATGTCCATGAATCAAGTCAATTTGTTGTGTACTATGAAGGAGTTTCCAAGGCAAAGCTGTGTGTTAGAAGGGGATGTCAAAAGTGGAGCTGTGATGATCAGGATTGATGATCATTATACTTCAAGGTGAATTTGCATCACAGAGTTTGCCATTTAGCCTAATGCTTTTAGTCTAAACCAAACTGTCTCCAATCTTTAGGCCTGATATGGCAAGCTGGGAAGATATCATCATCCAAGGTCCTACAAATGGTCGTTACCTCAGCACAACAAAACTACTTCAGTCCTTAATGAATGTTATCGAACGATCAATTCAGGAAATTTCACAAGAAAGCCAAGAAAATTTTATCACATGTCGCTCCTGGCCTGACCAGATCAGTCTGTTTATCCTTTTGGATCCTTCAACCAAATTCCGGGTCAATCTCCTACCAATGATACGCATGCGTCGCAGTATTGAGCCATTCAGAAATTTGGACAAAAAAATCCAGCGTGTGTTCCAGTCCTTTCATTTGCAAGACGAAAACATCGATTCAATTTCTCTCGTAGCGAAGCCGAATTCTACAGAACAACAGTTTTTATGGAGGATAACTTTTAACGACTTGGAAAATAGAATTCTCAGTAATCCTCAATTTCTCTGTGCTATGCATTGTTTATATGTGCTAGACAAGCTTCGTACACGTTTCTGCAAAAGAACTGGTAGCCAGATACTTCGGTATCACTTGCAAACCGTACTGCTAGCCGAGTTACAAACGCGCCCTCATCCAAAGTACTGGACGCCAAAAAAGTTTCAAGGTCGCTTGAAAGGCGTCGTGATGTCACTCCGCGAGAGCTTGCGAGCGAGAAAATGTCTGAACGTTTTCACAGAGGTAAACGTGTTCTCTTATTTTGATGATGAAAATTCAAAACTCTTCGCTGAACTATTGTCCAAATTCAAAGCAGATCAGACTCAACTATCAAATCTCTTTTAAGGATCTTTTTCTCTTGATAATTAAAACGCGTGCTAGGTAAATTTAAAATAGCAAAATTGTTGGTGTTGCTGTGGTATCACGCGAGGCACGAAGCATCGCGTATATTGCAGGCCTGAATGCCAAGTTTAAAATTGTGTCAGCGAAGGAACAAAGAACAAATCTTCACGCTTGCATGTATATTCATGATTTCAGACTGATATTCTGGAGAACAGTATTAATAATCAATTTAATACTTTCCATCAGTTTGTTTGTTTTATGTGGATTTTGTATATTTTAAAGATTTTCAGCAAAGCATTTTTTATGTAAAATGTCATCATTCAAATGAAATGGAGGGTCTGATTTCATTAACGAGTTCTGAAATATAAAGTAAATTTCAAAACTGATACTACTAATCTTGCTAGTGTTCTTATACTTTCTTGTGATACAGCCCTTTGAAACTAAAAGTGAACCCAGTTCTTTTATTAAAACTCTTTCATTCACCCTTTTAATGCAAGCTTAAAATCCTTCTTAATTTTCTTCGCGTTGTTTCCCCTTTGCCTCGTGATGAGCCCGCTGTTGACGAGTCTGTGGCTTTGTTTTGCTTATCTGAATGAAAAAGGTAGGTGTGGGAACATTAAGATATCTACCATGCAATAACGTGTCCACATGCGGCATGCGCGGTCAATCAACATTGTTTGCTCGGTTCAGAGGCTACGACCTAGGCTAGTCGTTGAGCTGTTTATTGGATGTTCGTATACTAACCATAATTGCCTTCTTTGCTAACATTTTCAACTTCTCTTGATGTATTCTTTCTCACAAGTTTTCCAAATATGCCTAAAACAACGAAAGAATTAAAAAGCTAAAATCTCTTCTAAGAATAGTTGTTTACAGTACAGAAACACATTTATGTAGCCGTCGTACTTGAAGATTGTCTGAAATCAGAGATGCTTTTGCTAGTGGACTGGGTTTTAGCGATGCTGGATATTTCTGGAAACAGTTTGGTTGTCGATGGTTGACTTGACTGAGTTCGAGATACTTTTCTCTTTGGCAATGAAAATCTGCAAGAAATATGTAAAACTGTTAGTGAAACTGTAATTTCTGGAGTGTTTCCATTTTTCCCTCAATGGCTGCAATTAGACTCTTAATTGGTGAGAATGCATATGCATATATTCCCCTAGTGTCTGAAATCTGAATGGTATGTTTTCAAAACGTTTTTTTTACGTGAACATGAATGATGAATCTTCCCTAAAATTATCTTATCAGTTTTAGCTTTGGTTTCTCTCACCTCTGTGCGTCAAATAATTTATCTTCTTTCATTCGGTGGCTATAGTTCATTGCATTGGAGTGCATATTCTTTCTCGCTCTTGGAGGTGTTGTTAAGATGGGTCGGACCAATGAAGGAGATGAGACTGCAACATCACTGGGTGGCCTGGGCTTCCAGTTGTACGCTTGTGTTGATCTCATCGACTTTGCGACATTTTCAGTGGAGTTGATGAGAAGTGATGGTGTGATGCCTTGCGAGGTGCTGCTCTCTGTAACCTTTGGCGTTGTTCGATATTTCAGTTGATCGAGGTGAACTGAAGGTTTCGAGGAGCTGATGGGACTCAAGGATCTCAGGAGTGGACGTTTTGATTGCGTTCTAGTAGAGTCATCAGAGGACCTGAAGAGATCCTTAAAATATTGTTTTACAGTTACTTGCCTGAAGCAAATACTAAATATCGTGATCTATAGCACAGAACACCATATGTATTTATGTCTATAGTCAAACGGCTTTTAATAAAGTGCCTTAATTGCTTTAAGACCTCTAAGTTTCGCCTTAGTTTTCTACCTTAGCATCATTGTTTGATTTGAAATATCTTTGGATGTCGTTGTATTTCTTTGTCTCGTTAACGCTCAATGTCGTCTTCCGAAATGTCATCTCACATGGCGGAGGACTAATAGACATTTGTGGTGGATAGCGACCCTCCTCGTCACTCCAATATTCCAGCGAAATCATGGAATTATTGTCAGATTGATTGCTCACTTTTTCCACGAAACTATCTCGGGCTATGAATGCAAACTTGTACACATGAGTCTCGTGATTGTATGTTAGGGATTGCAGACCACTTAAACACTGAGGTTTTGAGCAAAGCCCCTGCATGTATATATGCATCTATACAGTCAGCAGTTACCCCAAAGTCATCATCTCATTTATATGTTCATAACCAATAAATGCACCGAGGTAGTTATGCGGTTTCTCTCATTACTCATTCTTCAAACTATCAGATGAAGTTCATTTGCCTTCGGAGTTCCTTTTAGCTTTATCGATTTTATTATCGGAAAACATGGCTTTTATTCCAAACAGAAAAGTTTTAGATTAGAAATTTGGAAAAGATATATAGACGTAGAAACATTTTCTGAGCTTACCGTTTACTTGACCCTCTTGAGGAGTATCGCCAGTTTTGTTAACAGGGCTTGCTCTTTCAGAAAACACAGAGAGTGCTTTCAAAACATCAGCATCAGTACAATATTTGTTTGTGCTCAAATCTGATTCTAGCTCGTCCAAGCTTTGCAAAGATTGTCGCCTCTTAATTAGGTCATTTTTTTCACTTGGAACTGGCGTTTGGTTCCCATCATTCACCGTTAGTTTAAAGACTTTGTCATTTATGAATTGTGTTTTGTTCGGCTCCATTCCGTCGTCAAATGCAGGAGTGATGATTGGAAATTGAGTTCTCGAGTCGTACAAGGCTGAGATCTCTTCAGGTTCATGAATAAAGCAATTAGACACGTCTTGTCTGTCGCGAGGAAAATTGATGTCAGATTTCACATTGTTCAAGAACTCGGCCTCGTCTGGAGAGCTTGCATAATCTGTGAGATCAGTCTTCTTTGCATCGCATATATCAGAGTTTTTTACTAAAATTTAAATGGAGAAGAATGGTATTAAACTTTTATTAAAACAACAGAGATAAGTCTGTAACGTGTTTGTTTTGTGTGGATATGAATGATCTGTAAACAATCTTTCACATTTTCTGATTTTTTAATATTTAGTTTTCGAAGCAGGTTGACGCAAATCATGATATGCCCAACAACCGGGTATCTAAGATTTGCTTATGATAAAGTTTCTGCCTCACACTCTATTAAAATCTTTTCATAACTTCTTTCACAATTAGAGACTTGTTACAAACGTATATTGGAAAAAAATAGAAAATATGTTTATTTTGGATGTAATTTGGGCATGATATCGGACGACCAAATCAATTGGCAAATTCGTTTTGATTCGTTTTGCTATCTCGCATTTTCCCAGCCATTTCACTCTTCACCGTCAATCACTTCATATTTTTCAAGTTTGTAAGATCCATTGGCGAGAGTTTCAAAGATAAGCTCAATCGTTTTTTCTCCTTTCAACTTTCATATTTAAACACCTGCCTGGCAGAATGTTAATTTCCTCTGAAAGTCTTGTTTCATCAGACATTTGCATGTTAACTCCGACTCCACTATCTGATATTAATTCATTAGATTTTGTTTCCTGCCGAAGAATAATCAACTTATATCCACTTTTCATTAAAATTCTGTCCTTTTAAAACATTCATGACCGTCAAAAGCGTTGTTACAAATCCTCCCAGTATTCACTATGTTTCGGGCAAGATTTAAATATACGGTGAATACAAAATGAGCAGTTTTAACCCCTCACACCTTTTTTCAAATGACAGATGCTTTTGCGAGCTTTAATTGTAATTCAACATTCAACACGCTGTTACGCTCAAACGGTATCATGTTTATCCCCACATATTACGTTCATTAATAATCACTTACTTTTGCTGGGAAACCAAGTGTTGAATCAACGAAATTTGTTCTGTTTTCATGACAAACTATTATTTATCCAGCTATCATTGACGTCTCTATCTGCGCACGCCTGACAAAGTCACGTCCATGAGTTTAACGTTTACAAATGGAAATTTGCCCCAGTTTCACAATTACGCCTGTCGTTTAATGACGAATATGAACAGCCATATGCTGTCTCGACTCCACGGGGGAGATTAATAACGCTGTTGTTTAAATTAAAAAATAAAACCGAATATAACTTCATAGTCTGACGACGAACCATTAACTGAGAATTGAAATGAATAATTGGAGATAAAATGAGTTTGTTTTAATTTTTTGCCTCGATAATTCGTAAGTCATTTTCATTTCATTTTCAAATATTCAGATGAACAATTGAAAACCTGCAGTTTATTTTCAATCTGCTGGGTATAGCGTCATTGATATGCCTGCACAGTGATGCCAGTGATAACACTCCCGGTCAAATCTCGACTTAATAACACCATTTTCCTAAAAATAGCAGATCGTTATGTTATTTGAGTTTCCAAATGCTAAGATAGCCTCAAGGCTCAAAAAGCCGATGGTATGCATTTGTTCGTACAAATCGACAACGGGGCGCACGAAATAATAGGTGATGACACGCACTGCACAGAAATGGGAAGCAATATGGGTAAAATAAGGGATCTGCACAAAATTGAGTCAGTTGGTGATAGAGGGTCATAGTGTGCGAAACGGTCTGTCTCGAGAGACGCGATATTAATTCGACATAGCTGCAACGTGAATTTTGGGTGAAGATTTAGTATAACTTTTAATTTTATTTGTTAATTCAATATATTTCATAAACCCAATCGAATTGTGTGAATTGAGACTTGTCGAGGACAAAACGATACTGAACGGAGGCTAATTCTCGACACCTGGCACCTCCGAGACGGGATTGCGAACTCGTTGAACAACGATGGAAGAAGAAAAAGAGAGTACTGCTGGAGAGACAGTTACGGAGATGGCCGTTCAACCAACGGGAGAAAGTATACCTCCAGAATTGACAAAGGAAGACATCGAATTGGAGACGAAATTATCCCAGCTGAAATTGGTTACGAGAAGGTCAGATAAAATCCTGGCAACAGGTAAGCGTGAAACTATAAAACGCCATATCGAAACACTGCAATCTGTAAACACCGCGGCTAACGAGTGCAAGCGCAAAGTTGAGGAACAGAAAATCGCGAGAAAAACAAGCATGAGCGAAATTTCCGATTGGAGCGACAGTGTTGAGGCGACACTCGAAGTAGCTGATTTACAGATTTCAAAGTTGAGCGATTGGTTAGCTGAAGAGAAACGTAACGCTAAGGCTGCAGGACTAGAGCAGCAACGTGAAGCAGAACTAAAGTTGCATGAACAGAAACTACGCATGCAAAGGGAAATGACCCCACCCAAACCGGAAACTCAGGAATGCCCAAGTCGAAACGCAAAGCTACCGAAACTTGTGATCACGAAGTTTAATGGGTCATTTAAGGACTGGCCTAGGTTTTGGGGACAATTTACCGAAGGGATTGATAAGAGTTCCGTGGCCCCCATTACCAAGTTTACGTATTTGTTAGAATTATTGGGTCCAAAGGTCAAAACATGCGTCGAGTCCCTGCCCTTTTCAACCGAAGGTTACAATAGAGCCAAAGCCATTCTCCAAGACAATTACGGCAAGGAATCCGAGATTGTCAAAAGCTATATAAGGGAGATTCTCGATCTACCTCATATTACGAACAGTAACCCCCGTAGAATTGCCGAATTTAGTGAGACTTTGACCTATTGCGTGCGAGCCTTGCAGACCTTGAGGAAACTCGATCAGGTTAACGGAAATGTCTCGATGACATTAGATAAATTGTCAGGTATCAGGGGCGATTTAGTTAGAACCGATCCTGAATGGGAAACATGGGATTTCGAGAAGTTAGCTGAGGCATTGCGACAGTGGGTAAAACGCAATCCGGTAAACGAAAGCGACCCTCCGCGCAAAGATGATTACCGTAAGAAGTTGTTTCGCGCGAGCGGAAATGAACAAAAACTTTTGGGCTGTGTTTATTGCGGCGATCTTGGCCATAAGGCGGTTTCATGCACAAATGTCGTGAATCCCAGTGACCGAAAGCAAATTTTAGCAAGAAAGGGTTTGTGCTTTAACTGCGCTACGAAATTTCACCGAGCTTCGGACTGTGCCAGCAAGACGTCTTGTGGGCATTGCAACAAGCGTCATCACTCATCCATCTGCGAACAGTACAAGCATGAACGCGACGAAAGGTCTGGTCAAGATCATACAAAAGAAGGGGACCAATCACCCGGGGCTAAGAAAGTGATGACAGATGGGGCAAGCGCGGAAGGGATATTTCCAGTTGTTGTTGTGAAAGTTAATGGTGTAATGACTCGCGCACTTATTGATTCTGGCGCCGGCAGTTCCTATGCGTCCGCGAAGCTTGTCAACGCGTTAAACATTAAACCCAGCGAAATAAAGAGCCAGCGAATAGACATGTTGATGACTTCGCAAACAAAGCGAATAGAAGTTTTCGATGTAGAAGTTAGTTCCTTGGACGATTCGTGCAAAATAAACGTGAGCTTGAACAAAGTTGAAAAGAGCGAGCTTCTGACAACTAGTAACCCCAATTACGACCAACTCGTGAGACGATATAAACATTTGAATTCGGTCAAAATGGACGAACGCGACACAAAGAGTGAGCTACCCATTCACCTCGTGCTGGGAAACGGCGAGTATGCTCGGATAAAAACAAGGACCAAACCCCTGGTAGGAAAGGACGGTGATCCCGTGGCGGAATTTACAAGGTTTGGTTGGATGATCATGAGTCCTGGAATCGAGTTGGACCAGAATACGATGCTACTGACCACAACATCTCAAAACGATTTCGAGCGATTGTGTCGGTTAGACGTCCTCGGTCTTGAAGATCCCACCGAGGAAGGCTCTCAAGCGATTTACGATGATTTTAAAGACGAGCTCACACGCGACAAAGAAGGCTGGTACGAGACTAGCTTACCGTGGAAATCGCATCATCCACACCTTCCGTCGAACGAAAGAGGAAGCATAAGGAGACTTAACAACCTGGTGAAACGTCTCGAGAAAAGAGGAATTTACAAAGAGTACAACGACATTATTCAAGATCAGCTCGTGAAAGGTATTGTCGAACCAGCACCTGCCACAGCAAAGGGTAAAGAGTTTTACATTCCCCACAAGCCCGTCGTAAAGGAGACCGCAGAGACGACGAAACTTCGGGTCGTTTACGACGCGTCCGCCAAAGAATCGGCATCTGATCCATCCTTGAACGAATGCTTGAACCCTGGCCCACCACTCCAGAACCACCTGTGGGATATTTTAGTTCGTCTACGTTTCCTCCCCATCGTGCTGACCGCTGATCTCGAGAAAGCCTTCCTGCAAGTCCGGATACGCGAAAACCAACGAGATTCCCTACGCTTCCATTGGAAGGCACCAGATAGTGACGACCTCACAGTCTATCGGTTTACTAGGGCGCTGTTTGGGCTGACCTGTTCTCCCTTCCTTCTTGGAGGTGTCCTGAACGAACACCTAAAGAGTTGGGAGAAAAGATATCCGGCTCTGGTGGAAGAGATAAAAGGCGGCCTGTATGTCGATGATGTGATGGAGGGAGGTGATAATGTTGAAGAGGTCAAAGAGAAGAAAGCGAAGACGGTTAGTATTTTTGAGGATGCCACTTTCCACCTGCATAAATGGCACTCAAACGCCTCTGAACTCGAGGATACCGACCAGAGCGCCAATGAAGGCAACGTGGGCAACCCGGAAACTACCTTCGCGAAACAGCAGCTGGGCACAAAGGGGACTGAGACAAAGATCCTCGGTATGGGTTGGAACAAAGCTCAAGACCGTTTAAGTGTTGTAGTAAACAAAGAACGAGACGCAGCATCTACGAAAAGGGAGGCCCTGTCGCAGGTTGCAAGTGTGTACGACCCACTCGGCCTGGTTTCCCCAACTACCCTAGTAGCAAAACTACTGTACCGTGAAATGTGTGAAGAGCAACTTGCCTGGGATGAAGAACTTAACGGTTCTTTGAAGAGACGGTGGAAAGAGTGGTACGAAAACCTGCCAGGCCAGTACACGGTCCCTCGAACTTTAGCCCCTCACAGAGAGCCAGTACAGTCAATCACCCTTCACGGATTCGGGGATGCCAGTAAGAACGGAGTTTCTGCGGTCGTCTACGCAGTCGCAGAGCAAGAGAGCGGAACAACCCAAGGTATCGTGTGTGCAAAGTCCAGACTTGCGAAGAAGAGCCTCACGATTCCCCGTTTAGAGCTTGTCGCTGGTCATATGACCGCAAACTTAGTGACGAACGTCGAGCGAGCGATCGGAATGGAGAAGGTGACCGAGATACACTGTTGGTTGGACTCGACAGTCGCGTTATATTGGATCAATGGACAAGGCGAGTACCGGCAATTCGTATCCAACCGAGTGAAAAAGGTCAAAGAACTCGACCGGATCAGATGGCATCACGTCCCAACGAACGAGAATCCCGCTGACCTAGGGAGCCGCGGAGGAGATGTGGTGGGAAACGAGTTATGGAAGCACGGTCCTACGTGGCTTAACAACCAGGAGACGTGGCCACCGGAAGTTGTGCCTGTGGCGAGTTCGGATTCGAAGCAAGAGGAAAAACCGTCGACGCGAGTTTTGGTCACGATGAATCAAACGGCACACGGGGTGTTTGACCAACTACTAGAGCGGTATACGTTGCGGAAAACCCTTCGAATTTGTGCTTGGATTAACCGCTTCATTCAACACACCCAAAGGAAAGCGAAGTCCCTGGGACCGATAAAGACGCAGGAGATCGAAGACGCACGGTTGTGGTGGATTAAACGAGTTCAAGATGGAGCTAGGGACGCACCGGAATTCGAGAGTACGAAAATCGAGCTAAACCTCCAACCTAACCAGAACGGAATTCTAGAGTGTCGCGGGCGAATCGAAGGCGAGTATCCGGTATACTTGCCTGCAAATTCGCAGTTTTCAAAGAAACTAGTCGAACAAGCGCACATCATCACTCTTCACGGGGGAGTACCGGCGACCATGGCTGAAGTTCGTGAGCGATACTGGATACCTAGACTACGTCGCCTTGTGAAGCAGGTACGAAGCAAATGTCATGGATGTGTGCGATTCCGCGCTCGTGCGTATCACAGACCACCGCCTGGACGACTACCAGTTACGCGAACGCAAGGAGAAACCCCGTTCCAAGTGATAGGAGTCGACTTCGCTGGACCAATCAAATACAAAACAGCAGGAAAAGCGGAAAAGAAAGCGTATCTGGTACTTTACGCGTGCAGCCTCACAAGAGCAGTTCATTTGGAGCTGTTGAAATCATTGGAGGTTGTCCAATTTCTGCCTAGCCTAAAAAGATTGATCGCTCGAAGGGGGAGACCACAAATCATATACTCAGATAATGCCACTACGTTCAAGGCTGCGGCAAACTGGCTGAAAAAGGCAATTGGAAATGAGATCATAAACGGTTTTCTTACGGACAAGGAGATCCATTGGAGGTTTAACCTGAGTCGCGCACCCTGGTGGGGTGGACAGTTCGAGCGGTTGATCGGGCTCTTTAAACGATGTTTTTATAAAAGTATCGGGAACGGTAATCTAACCTTTGAAGAATTATCAGACGTGATCCTAGACATAGAAGTTGTAATGAACAATCGACCGTTAACATACGTTGAAGACGACGTAGAACAAACTGTTCTCACCCCCGCAAGAATGTTGCAGATAAATCCAGTTATCTTACCTGAAGTGGAATCTTATCACGTTGAGGACCACAGCCTTCGGAAGAGAGCGAAGTTTCTTCGTAGATGCAAGGATTTGTTGTGGAGACGGTGGTATAGAGAATACGTTCGTGGGCTAAGAGATCGACACCGACAAGATAATGGGAAAAACGCAGATCATCCCAACCGTGGTGATGCTGTTATCATCGAAGGAGAGGAGAAGAACAGAAATTTATGGAAGATGGGCGTAGTCGAAGAGCTGATTCGAGGGCGTGATGACGTAGTACGGGGAGCAAAGATCAGGACGCCAAATGGAATTCTTGAACGTGCAATACAGCAACTCTACCCGATAGAACTTTCCTGTGACTTACCACCTCCAACCACGTTAAACCCAGACACCCCTCCCTTCCAACCCCGACCGAAACGTGATGCAGCAGCAGCGGCAGCAATCCGCTTACGGGATCAAGCAGAAGAAGATGAACGGTGACACTTATCCATATTAGGACACTAATATTAGATTGCATTTAAGCTTGAATCAGTAGCACTAGCTCAGACCCTTTGTAGACATATATCACAGCACTAAGATATATGGGGGGAGTGTGTCGGGACTGAGCGACAACGGGGCGCACGAAATAATAGGTGATGACACGCACTGCACAGAAATGGGAAGCAATATGGGTAAAATAAGGGATCTGCACAAAATTGAGTCAGTTGGTGATAGAGGGTCATAGTGTGCGAAACGGTCTGTCTCGAGAGACGCGATATTAATTCGACATAGCTGCAACGTGAATTTTGGGTGAAGATTTAGTATAACTTTTAATTTTATTTGTTAATTCAATATATTTCATAAACCCAATCGAATTGTGTGAATTGAGACTTGTCGAGGACAAAACGATACTGAACGGAGGCTAATTCTCGACATTACTTTTGCTGGGAAACCAAGTGTTGAATCAACGAAATTTGTTCTGTTTTCATGACAAACTATTATTTATCCAGCTATCATTGACGTCTCTATCTGCGCACGCCTGACAAAGTCACGTCCATGAGTTTAACGTTTACAAATGGAAATTTGCCCCAGTTTCACAATTACGCCTGTCGTTTAATGACGAATATGAACAGCCATATGCTGTCTCGACTCCACGGGGGAGATTAATAACGCTGTTGTTTAAATTAAAAAATAAAACCGAATATAACTTCATAGTCTGACGACGAACCATTAACTGAGAATTGAAATGAATAATTGGAGATAAAATGAGTTTGTTTTAATTTTTTGCCTCGATAATTCGTAAGTCATTTTCATTTCATTTTCAAATATTCAGATGAACAATTGAAAACCTGCAGTTTATTTTCAATCTGCTGGGTATAGCGTCATTGATATGCCTGCACAGTGATGCCAGTGATAACACTCCCGGTCAAATCTCGACTTAATAACACCATTTTCCTAAAAATAGCAGATCGTTATGTTATTTGAGTTTCCAAATGCTAAGATAGCCTCAAGGCTCAAAAAGCCGATGGTATGCATTTGTTCGTACAAATCCTCTTATTAATCAAATTGTGTTTGAGAAAAATTTATCTAATTTTGGACAAGACTTTCAGATGATGGGCGGACAAGACAAACTGTCTGTGGGAAGGTAAAGGATGCCTTTACCAAAGTAGGAGACAATGACCAGCCTGTTTGGAAACGACGGCCATTCATGTCTGAGCCTAGTCTGAGGGGGTGTGAAAGAAGGCCAAGCCCCCACTCCATTCACTTCCTACTTTGCCATTTTGAGGAGGACAAATAGTGAACGCTTCTCAATTGCTTCCCCGAGTGGGCGATACGCCCGGAGAAGAGATTACTCCCCCGGAGAAGAGATTCGTAGTGTTCAGCTTCGGTTCGGTACACACCGACAGTTGTGTTACGGCTTAACCAGAGATTATGGGATTAAAATCTGCAAACGTCTATCCATGTCTAAAATTATACCTTCCTAAGTTCACAAATGACAAATATTTCGGAGTATTCCCCCCGCATAATAGCCACATCACATAACAATTTGCCCTTTGAAACTGGTATTATCCCGGGGGGTGATTCCACGTCAGGAAATGTCGGAAGTGAAGGCAAAGCGTAATTTTGTGCTTGTCAAACCTAAATGATGCATTATTGACCAGTCATCCGATTGTTGATGGAATATTTCGACATCTTTTGAAGCTGGAAAGATGAACCCAAGGAGTGTCAAAAATGCTGTTGTGGTAGAATATCAGAAAAGAAGAAAACCGACCAAACATTATGTATGTATTGTTTTTTAATCTGTTTCTATGTATAGCCCACTATAGTATTGCCTTTCTTTTTGACTCTTGACTTTAAATTGATTTCGGCAAGCGTGCAACGTTTTTAAGATTCAAAATAAAGCTTGATAGTTCTAATGAGTCAATGTGGTAAGTCTCAAATTGTGGGATTAACTCATTTAACTCGGATATTTAATTAATATTTGAGTAAATTATTAAAAGTATCAGCATAATTCGTTATTCTATAACAACCATGAAGAATTCAATAAACATAATTTCACACATATCTTCTCCTCTAGCATATCAAACATTTCTGTCCAACATCATAGAGTATATATATTTATACATATCGATATTTAGAAAAAAAATCAAATTTTGCTTTCTATTTATATTAAAATTGCAACAGTTTCCAACAATAATAGAACATGAATTGCAACAATAGTTGTTCTTTCAATGTTGTTATTGCAATTGCTGTAATTTGCTGTTTCATTTTAGGTTTATGTTATCAATGTCACTTGGTCAGACAATAGTGTGGTAGTTATTTTTAGAAGATACAGTAATTTTTTTGATTTGCAGGTATAAAAAATTAATAATATGTTAAGAATGTATTATGTTGTCCTTAATAATTTATAAAATCATCACCAAAAAATCATCCCAAAATACATATATCCAAGTTGCAAACATTGAACTATTTAAAGTATCGGTTGTTAGTAACCTTCAACAATTGAGCTTCAACGTCTTTGTTTATTAAGCCACAATATGCCCAGTTGTACTTTCATTTTTAAATTCAATTTACCTTATAACTTTTGAATATTTGCAAGTCAGAAACCTTAATATTGGTGGATATCAATTGTTTTTTAGACAAAATTATTTGAAGATTTTCCAGATGAAGGTGGTGTTAGGGATCCTTCTTTGAGGTCTCTCCCATTTCTACCAGGTAAGATTTCAAGCAACAAATTGAATCATGGTGGTTGAATCAGGACGACGGTGTTTACTGAGCTTTTATTTTTATGACAGGAAAAATCATCTTTGGTCGAAGCAACATACGTGATGTTGCAGAGAAAAGGAAGGAACCCATTAATGAATATTGCCAGGTCAGTGCTCTTTGCATTCTCAGAAAGAAAAATCAACAAATCAGAATACAAACAATGTTATTTTTTATTTTGTTGATAGAATTTGATCAAACTTCCTGCAAAGATCTCTCAATCAGATGTGGTTTTGGACTTCTTTGAGCCTACAAATGAGGACATCACATCAATGGAACCAGAAACTGAACAGTATGTCAAATATATTTTGAAATCACTTGTTCTTTACTTTCTTCAATTGCTCACTCATGTCATTTGTTGATAGGAAAGACAAAAAGAAACCAAAGGAGGAGAAAGGTACTGGAAGTTTAGTGAAGGTGCAGAAACTGATAGTATACATTTGACTAACAAATTTATCATGTTTTGTTTTGAAGGGAAAGTGATTTCAGAGCCAATGCAATTGGATCAGTATATAGTGATTGCTGATTATCAGAAGCAGAACAAAAGTGAAGTCAGTGTCTTGGCAGGAGATATAGTTGAAGTCATTGAAAAGAATGAAAATGGTTAGATTCATTGTTCTTTCTTAACATATGACATGGTGTGTTGTACTGTTCCTTGAGGAGTAGAATATAATCAAGTGGGTTGATTTACTGTAGGCTGGTGGTTTGTGAATATGGATGAAGAACAAGGCTGGGTACCAGCTTCGTATCTTGAGCCAGAGGATGGTAGTGTTGAAAGTGCTATTGCCACTAAATATAAACCTGGAGGTATCTGTGGAAATCTTTTTTATATTAAGACCCACAGTTTTTTTTTGCATAAAACACTAAGCAGTGTAGGAACAAATGGACAAGAACAGCAACTAAACCTTATTTGAATGTATTTTTCAGAGGAGCGCTACATTGCTTCCTCAGCTTACACTGCAAATGAACCAGATGAAATTGGTTTCCAGAAAGGTGTTGTTGTTGATGTGCTTGAAAAGAATGTTGATGGATGGTGGCTCATTAGGTACAAAAATGTACATTGTAAAACTCACATCAACTGTTATCCCAAACTGTCATTTTTAAACTGCTTAAAATATATAAAGAGTGTTCTCTCGTTGGACGAACAAAGCTTAAAGGCTGAAGCTATGATCGTGTTTAACACCCAATATAATTCTTTCTGTTTTAGGTACAATGGGAAAGATGGTTGGGCACCGTCTATCTACTTAAAGAAATTTGATCCCAACCAGCCTTTACCAACACCTCATGGTTACGAGAACGTCACGTTATCCAACGAACATGCACTCTCGAATAAACCACGACGAAATCCGAAAGAAAACCAAGGAGGTATGTAACTATGATATTTGAACGAAAAATACTGTAAATTGAAAGAAAATTATGGCAGTTAATTTCGTCTTCATGTTTTTTTCATTCAGGGAGTCAGTCAAGCAAACCACCGCCAAGAAAAAGTTCTGTAAGTACCTTAGAAATTGCTTTCAAGGAAAATAGTTCCATGCCGATAGTATGGGCCTAATTCCACGGGCGCTTTCTCTTAGCAAAATGCGAAATATTTCGCCTGTTTCTTTTGAATTGATTAATTCTGCTTCATTGCTCACAATTCAAAAGAAGAAGCAGGCGAAATATTTCGCATTTCGCTTGAAAATTTAGCCTGTCGAATTAGGGCTTATGGTATCACCAATCTGCTTTTTCACAAGTCAACGTACTACAACCATACAGTGACAACTCTTCGTTGAAGACTTTAAGTTTTTATCATGAGAGATTGTTATCATTGACTCTGTATTTCGGCTAAAATCTCATAGAGTGAAATAATAAGGTCTTGATGTTGAATTTACTTCCTTATTAAAGGTACGTAAGTCTCACAAGGTAAAAAACAGAGTAAGATCGCCTCCGTCACGTGATCAGGGTTCTGCGTCATCTCTAACGAGGCTATATTGTCCACAATGTCAGACTATCGTGCCCAGGGCGTCAACGGGGGACTGAGTGTCGAGCAAGGTGTGTCCGTGACCATCATTGAGAAGTCACCCAATGGTTGGTGGTATTGTAGAATAGGTAATGAGGAGGGTTGGGTACCATCGTCTTATATTGAACGGCGGGAAAAGATTAATCATCCGGAGGTAGCAAAACCCGGGGGTTCAAGACCCGTGATATCGAAACCTGCACCAAACCCAAGGGCACCAAAACCAAGGGGCGCGAGTCCTGGGGGTGGAAAGCCAGCCGTGGCAAAGCGGACCGAAGCGGGGGGAGAGTATGTTGTCATCAGCGATTACCATGATGACGACATCCTAAATATATCATTGAAAGAAGGCGCGCCTGTCAAGGTACTGGAGAAGAGCAATTCAGGTTGGTGGTACGTGCAATCGTGTGGCGCAGAGGGTTGGGCCCCATCAACGTATCTTGCAGAAAAATCAAAAGAGAAACCGAAGCCTCCAGTTAAGGCTCATCTATCGAATGACAAACCACAACCGCAAAATAACCGTCCTTTATCTAGCATAATTCCGCGTCCGCAAACTAACCGTCCACCGCCCGCAAGGCCTTCCCCGCCCGCACGACCTAAGAACATTCCAGGTGGCGTAAAGAAGGGTGGTCCACCTATTCCAAGTCGGGTCAAAAAACCCACCTTGACCAGGAATCAGAACTCTGGTAGCATTGAAAATATCAGTCGATTGAAATCACATGCTGCGGTGAAACAAACACGCAGCACGGAGAATTTAGCACGACCCAGCAGCACGCAATATTATCACGTGATTGCGAATTATTCCGATGACTCGCAAGACACACTGGATATGAAAAGAGGTGACAGAGTCGAGGTGATGAAGAAAGACGAAGGAGGCTGGTGGCTAGCGAGATTAGGAACTCGAACTGGTTGGGTACCGTCAAACTATCTGGAATAAATTTTGTAAATAATAACACAAGGTCACTAATATAACATACAACAATCAAACTTTATTGAATGAAATGAAGTCGATCTTTGTCACGGACAATTTTAATCCACACATTATACAATTTTTTTCGAAAAACTACCGTTTGTTTTATACCCAAGTAAAGTTTGTTCTGCAATCAACGCAGCTTTAATATATTGTAATTTATTTTATATTAAACATGTTTAAGTTGGTAGAGTTGTGTAACTTCATCAGCTGTTAAAGCTTTCTTGAACAATTTCACTTCATCAATGTAACCATAAAAGAATTCATGTGCCATACCATGACCAGCTTGGCCAATTACGACATCGTTACTTTTGTTGATGAGGTTGCCTTTACAACAATTAGACGAGCCATTCTTTTTTTGGTTATCGATATAAAAGTTTAGAGTCGTTCCATCGTACGTCATTGCAACATGATGCCAGTGATTGAGACTAGCCGTCGTTTGGTAATTCCAAGTTTGAAGAGAATTTGACGTCACAACTCCTCCGCCAATCATTTGCCCGGAACTTTCTCGACCCATTCTGATCTCCCAACTTCCGTACGAATAATAACCATTGTTTATGATCCCTTGATAGTTGCCTGTCTGACCAGTACGTTTAAACCAAAGACTTACAGAGAATTGGTATCCCCATTGATAGCCATTAAGGCTTGGTATACGAAGTTTGCTTGCCCCGTTGAAAAATGCAGCTCCTTTGTTAACTCCGGCGGACTCTGATAAAGTCACTGCACCAACATTTAGTCCATTATGACCATAGCACACGTCTCGAAATGAACGATCAAATTTGTAGTATGCAATCAGGTCTTTGCTGCAGGGATCTGGTGAAAGAGATGTGAATTATACATGAGAAAACTGTGATATAAATAATTGACAAATAAAATGGAAAATCTTTACCTTGGTTGCAGCAACTAGAGCATTGTTCAGAGCTAGCTAGCACAAGAGTTGAAGCCAGTAAACACTGAAGAATGAGAACTGAGACCACCACAGGTTTATTCATACTTTGAAGCGCAAAAAAATCGACAAAAAACGAGATATGAATCAATCTTGTACCAAGGGTCTTTCGTGGAAGGATATGAATTGGTCTTTCCAACGTTGAAGCCAGCACGCTACTGCTGTTTGAAACGTTAGTTTGCGTTTTTATTCATGCAAAACAGGATGTTATTTACACTATTTGAGAGTGCTTTCAGGATGTTGTTTAGCTTGTTTTGACGTGCAACAACTCTTTGTTTACGCAAACACTATTCATATACAAATCAAATCAAAAGGTATCAATGAGTGATGGAATCCAGGACAAAGGTAAGAGGTTGTTCATTTGTTCCTGGTAAATATGACCAATAAAGAATAAATCTCCACTAAAAACAATTATTCTGGTATTTAAGATGATTCTAGGGTAGAGCTTTGTTACACAATATAGATATAAGATTAGATCAAGCAATAAGAAAAATGAGGCGATAAGCGACAAAAACGTGTGTTCATGTTCTGACGTCATAAACTAAATACAACCTCCGAGCTCTCTTATGATCTGACGGGATCTGACGGGATCTGACCTATCTGAACTTACGACGTCCACGTTAAAACCACATGACAGAGTTAAGTTTCATTCCCATTGTGTTGTTTTCGACTGCGCTGTTTACTATGTTAGTATAAGGTCATGTTTAAATCTATTTTAGAAAGCCATGTCTAGATACGATCTGTTTTGCGTAGTTTGAACCTCATGACGCAGCATTAATCAAGGCATGCGATGCCATTGTGTCTTTAAAAGCTGAAACATGACAAATATTGCTAAATCATTTTACTTCCCCGTCATGCTAAGAGTAAGAGTGTAGGAACTTTATATTTGTTCCGTCAACTTTCTTTGTCCATCAAACATTTTAAATACGTTAAACTCTGGATGATTTGAGAAAGATCAAGGCTGTTACGATCTGAATTAAAGCCAACCTCGTACCCAGGGTCTTTAATAAAAGCAGCCATTGCAAGGTCTCGTAATTCTGATTTCCTGGGCCTTATAAATCTTCATTTTCGTTTATGTATGCAGCTAGATCAAATGCGAGCTTTACAACAGCAAGTAAGGCCTATAACATTCCATTATTAAGCATTTCATGATGAACTGATTCCGTGCGCGGATGTCGGACGAATCACAAACGTTCCCAATCTCTTCATCTCTGTGTCTTATGGTTTCCCACTATTAAAAAAATGCCGCTTTGCTCTTCAGAGTTTCCTTTTAGGTTACTAATTAGCTCCGTGACCGACATTTCTTGGCTTGCATTAAGGTTAGTTTGTCTCATTACAAGATTAGTTGGAAATAATTATACTCGTGTTAACAAGATATGCCAATTGTTACCAAAAATATGTGGCTAATAAACATTCCTCACAGGACACCTGAGAATCCCCAAGTTCAGAGTTCACCAGAAATATTTGTCTTTAAATAGCTTTTTTAAAAACCGATTTGGTTCTGAGCGGAGGAAATTAAACCTAATATCCATTCATATATACTAGTAAATTCCGGTTTTGTCTTGTCACGAATCCGAAATTTTCACACGTGCCAGCGAAATTTACCTTTGGTACTAAGATTATCGTTGTATCAGGTATCTTTCTCACCCAAAACTGTGCCTGAAATTACTGTCTCATGTTTCTTATGTTTCAGACTTGTTCTTCGTAAGTTTCTTATATTGTATTTCCTGCGAAAGATGACGATACACAAGTGATGGATCTGCTAGTTTATAATATTCATGGTTCATGACTAACTGTGGTCTGTTAAATCACTAAAATGGGTCTAAATCTCTTCTTTCTTGGTGGCAATGATCTCAGTTCATCATTCTCCGAAGTGATGACACATTTTGTTCGCCTTAGACATTCCTAAAGTTTACCAAAAGATTCCTGCTGGCAAAAATTTCCTGAAGATATTTAAGAACCTAAAAAAGAAGAAGCAATATAGGAATTCTAGTTGCATGCACAATGCATTTTTAATTGAGCTTGCAAACTTAATTTTCTAAAGGATCCTGTTGGCCTTTAATAAGTTTAATTCCATATGAATTTCTCTCTTCTTCTTTTGATAGAGAAGCGCAGTTTAACTAGTCATATCTCAGTCATATGGTATTTTGTTGTGTTATAGTTGAGAAGTTAAGTTTCGTTTTGCATGAGACATTGTCGGGTTAGTTTCAAGCAAATGTCCTTTGGTTTTGAGTTTTGTGAACTTTCTCTTCAATTGTAAGTTTTTTTAGTCTCATGACAGCGATGATTCGCGAGCATCGAGTGCTTGATTGATTACTCTTTACTATTTTTTTCTTTGTGTTTTAAAAGTCCGTTTCCGTAGAAAGAGAAAGAAGGCTTGCAATACGAGGATACGAAGACCAGACTCAAACATTGTCTCACTGACATCAGGTTAGTCCGGTTTTACAAACGTGACAACAGAAACAGTAGGTGATCATTTAATTATACTTCATTCACTATATTTATGGAATGATGTTAGAGGCAATCTATTCTACATTGTCAGCGTGGTGACGCGTGCGCGCTTTGTCTCCATCACGGGGTTTTGCTGGCCGGAATGTGAATCTATTAATACCTACGTCATTTGGCGACGCAGCTAAAAATAGCACTGATGTTCCCCGTACCACAAGTGGCTGGATATAAAATGCGCATATTTAATACCACCGCAAACAAAGAAAGTCGCAAAAGCATAGGAGCTAATGCTAAATATTTGTATTGATTGAAAGATGACAATAATGAATTATACTAGAATTTCATCTATAACTTCAGCTGGCCTTTTGGAACTGTTCAAGGATCCTAAGACGTTCAAAACGATTGATTGTCGTTCATATACAGCACACAATAGTGGGCATATCAAGCAAGCTATAAACATATGCTGTCCAACATTGTTGAGGCGGAGATTACGAAAGAATAACGCGTCACTAGAGACATTAATATCTTGTCAAACAACATTGAACAGCCTGCGAGATAGTCATGTTAAAACAATTGTCCTCTACAATGACGGAGCACAAAATGATGTATTCGAGTTAGGCAATACCAGTCCAAACACTCTTTCGCTTCTTGGGTCGATGCTGGCAAATGAACTGAAGAAGAAGATCTACTATTTAAAAGGTTGGTGTGATATGAAGTTACTTCAGTATAAATCGTCCTATAGTAATGTAATCTTCGCTACAATATACTTGAAGTCTAACACATAAGTTGTGCTTCGGTTACAAATAGTTGTAGTCATTTATGGTTTTATTAGTAGTTTTTTATACCACGCACAACAATCCTGAACATTTTACATGCTCATCATTCATATACGCGAATGTCTAAAGTCTAAAGAGGATTTGAGGGAAACGTTTGCGAATTTAGAAGTATATAATTATATCGAACAGCAGGAGAGAAATGTTTTTGAAATTCTTAACACGCGATGCAATATAAAAAGATGTTGGACCCATCTTAGCTGCGGTCACATCATAGGTATTCTCTTTCATCTTCAACTTTCTGTTGTGTGCTGTCAGGGGAAATAAAGCAGGACTATAAGTATTATATAGGATAATTATGGATAGAATAATTCTTTAGGATTTCTTGACGTGTATAAATTTGGAACTGATGTTTTAATAACAGTGCTTGAATGTGGTGGAACGATAACAATAGAATTCCGGCTAAGTGCATGTGATTTGTCTCGTTTTCAAATAGTTGAAGAATGCACATGATAGCTAGTTGTCGCATTTATCACACAACGATTAAGTTTATAAAAAATTAACTTTAAATAGCTAGTTAGTTTGTTCGACTTTGACGTATAATTTTAGTTAGTTTTTGGAAGGTTTGTGGTGCCTTCTCCGTGTGGTAAGTTTCTACAACGCAAGCATATCTTGCTTACCTTCGGGGAAAATGTGCCAGGTCCGTAATTTGAAACAGATCTTGTGTTAAAACAGGAATTTCGGGGGCGACGTGTCATATTTTATTATAGAATTATGTTATTAAGTGCTTCATTACCATCTTCGGAAAATTAGACGGAATTCTCCCAATATCTTTGCACAATTTTTACAACGTCACTGTCATCGTTGAAGAATTTTAAGAATGGGAAAAAGTTATAGTTCAGGCCGGTGTATTTAGTGCATTTTTTCATCAGAATGTCTGCCATAATCCAGATTTCGGACTAAAAATGATACTAAATATGAAGAGAGAAAGATCATTTACGAATTCCATTGATTATGAAACTCAACCCAATCCTTTTCAGTTTACAAGGCTGTCTAGCCTGTCTTCTAGTTTAAGGTTTAGGGTAAGCGCATGCCCAACTTAACACGTAAACCAGATTAGTACCGGGATTGTCTAATCTTATCAATGTAGGAGGTACTGATTGTGGTAATCAAAGTTCTGCTCACGTTGTTCAATGTAATGAAGCATTCTTTCTTGGGGAAGAAATTCAATACTTGAACGTCCTGTTCAAGGAACGTCCCTGTTCCTATACATGAACGTATATCAATCTTTAGACAAGAACTTGTTTGGCTCAAGACTCGCTCTGATTCACTTCATTTGTTTTGTTTTCTGAAGAAGTCAACTTAGAATCCTCTCGCATGGTTAACTTGTGTACTGTTGTTGATTTGAGCAAATTTACACGTTCTGTGCTTCGCTTTGGGCTATCCAACATCGCGAGGGGAACTTTCTTTCCGCTTAATTTTTAGGTTTCAGCCTGTTCCTATCTAAAATACATTGAAATAATCATCATATTACAGAATAACCCGGCAAGGATGTATGACATTTTATTTCAACAAGTAGCTGTTGTATTTTTATTTGATGTGTAAAAATAGTAACCGTTGTGGCGTGAATTAGATCAAACAGCCTCATCCAGTCTTCTCGCTTTCAACACCTCTCGTGCGAGGCAATTAAGCGCCCCGTGTCAGAGGTTGTTTTAATAAGGAGACCAGCTCATTAATACAGATGAAACAGTACGATGTGTTGTTCATTATCTTAAGACAATACAAAGCGTGTGTCCTTTTCAAAATCAGCTGCGAAGCATTGCTTATTACACACGTGGTTACGTCTCGATGGTCAGAACGAAAACTAAAACAACAGTTCAAGGTGATGATTGGCTCATTTTGCTACCAGTTTTGCAAACGTGTGACCGCGTGTAACGATTCATTATTTATCACTTTGCAAACTCATCTTTCTTCTCGCATCGCGAATTTACCTATTACATCATTTGGTTTGAACGTACAAGGAATTATTGACGATATTTTGAACGCTTAAGGGCTATATGACCTTTTTTAACGAGCTGTTGCCAGACTATCGTTCAAATTGGATACTTCAACAAACATTTATTGGGCTCGGTTGCTATCTTTCCACGATTGGTGCTTCTAGCTAGTCATCAGTTGTAAGTCGCACGCTTTTCAATCTTTCAATCAGGAAAATAGTTTTACCGTGAAATCTTACACTGACTATAATTTCAAGAGGGACTATATTAATTCAAGAAAAGAGGAGGGGATGCTTTGAAAATCGCAGCATTTTGGTTCCCGCCTTTTGTTTACTATAAACTATACATGCTCTTTCAGGTGGCTTTCAAGAGTTCAAGGCTAAACATCCAACGATGTGTGAATGGACCCAATCTTCATCGAAAGATTTGAGCCAAATGGCTGCTAGTCGTGGTCCTGCATCGCTGCATTTAGACTTCAATAAAAGAAATGATAGCGAAAGCTCCGAGGAGTCGGATGAAAAATCAGCACCAGTCGAAATACTTCCTTTTCTATTCCTTGGAAATGAATCACATTGCTCTTCAAGAGATGTGCTTGATAAGCTTGGTGTGACTGCAGTAATGAACGTATCAAAAACTATCAATAACCATTTCCAAGGCAGTTTTCTATACAAGAATGTTCCGGTTGATGACAGCTATAATGCAGATATTAGTCGTTGGTTCAGCGTCGCAGTTGACTTCATAGGTAAGTTTAAGGCCAATATTTGCACGCAAGGTTCCTATCGGAGGAGAGGGGGGGGGGGAAGGTGAGTCGTCAGTTAACTTAGGATATTCATTTATTTCTAGTGCAGGCGAAGGTCCAAAATTGGTTATCAATCTTCTTTTTAAAAAAAAAGTTGTTTGCCTATTGCATGTTAGCCTTACGATACTAGGGACAATTGTACTTCCCCGCGGTACAGGAAATTAAACACGCTGACAAACAGTGGTCTGTAATGTCCGTTTGTATTATATAAGATAAATTCTACGCCTGTTTCCTTTCGCTGTATCAAGACCATTACATAGTTCTAGATCAAACAACGAACGTGCTTTTTAATGCCAATATGTCGTAAGCAAATATATCCATTTGTTAGTTTCCTGCGGAAACCATCTTGCTGCACTCTAGTCTCTGGCACACCGTTTTATTGGTCGCTTCACACTTTTTTGCTCCCTCCCTCTCTCAAATTGCTCAAATTATCGCAATGCATGCTTAATTATTCTTAAAGACCTCAAGGTTTATCACGCGAACTCCACTGACTTGAAACTAAACTCTTTCTCGGCGTCTATTTAAATACATGATGTTTGGAATACTAAACATTGTCGCTGAAGGAGTCTTGGTTTTCGGCACTTCAACCAGCTTTCCGTTACTAGAACATTGTTTTTATCAAATAAACAACGATATTGAACATTTTGTCGTTATTCGTAGCTACGGATATTAGCTCTTACGGTTTTGAGCTTTGGTATTAAAGCATACTTCCTTCTGATGTTTATTAAACATCAAAGCATGCTCAAATTATCGCTGTAAAGTCTTTGATAAAAGTGGGGCTTATAATTTGTATGGTTTTTGTACATTAGGGCAAAACACAGGTTTAATTATGCGATAATTTGTACTCGAGGATATCTGCAGCTGCTCTGGAAGGGCACTTTTCACGCATAAACCACGCCTTGTAGATGAGTCATCTTTCGAAATATGATGACCTGTCTTGCTAGCGGGATACGAAAGTGGAATAGAACTCGATATTGCATCTTCATGATAATGCAGTGCAGTTTTCTTTTCTCAAATTCGATGAAGATATCAGCGTCGGAGTGCAATTGAAAATATAGTAGATTTAATGAGAAAAATTGTTCCCGCTGATAAAACAGTGATTTCATCATTAATAGCCTTGAGCTAGAATGTAAAATGTCTGATATAATGATTTCAATTATATCTTCTACATTTACATAAATAAATATAGCCGGCTTGTGTTCAGTAAACTGACCTGTGTTTTGTTTCAAAATTTCCACAACACTGCATCATACGATAGCGACTTGTTAAAAAGCCTTTTAGATATAGTTTAGAAATTAACCTTTTGGTTTCAAATTGAACAAACCTAAACGCTGTACTTTGCATGACAGACAACTAATCGCGCCTGTTATCTTTTTTGTAGACTCGGTTGAAACATCTGGTGGCAAAGTTCTTATTCATTGTCAAGCTGGTATTTCCCGTTCCGTGACTATATGCTTAGCATACTTGATGAGCAAACGACAGTACACTTTAGAACAAGCATACGATTACGTCAAGGCGAGACGCTCAGTTATTTCACCTAATTTTCATTTTATGGGGCAATTATTAAATTGGGAACGAGAAATTAGAACTCTTAATACGACACTATCTCCTGATAGACTTTCGCCTACACCGTCCCAATGCGGCCTATTCAGTTACTCAAATATGGCTGCGTCAACTCCAGATTCACGACAGAATAGTCTTCACAAAAACAGTTGTTTTGTTACTGTTTCCACACCAACGTAAAGTCGATGATGAGTGGGATATTTCATAGAAATACCATAAATTCTTAGCTAGAAATGGCAAGAGACAGATGTACCAGGATTGGAAAGCTACGGTCTTTATAAAAAGAATATCATTCATAACTTTATTTAGATTTCAGAATTAAGTTAACATATACATGATACATGACTGGTTATTATCCACCAGAAGCAAGAGTATCGTGTGTATTGCCTCGTCATTTCTTTTCAATCTGATTCCTAATAAGGGTAAAATGATTTCAAGGAATGAAGTAGGTATCTATCTATATATATATATTTATCAACCTTTGCAAAATCCAAATTGATTATAAGACAAAGGAATCTTTGATCGCATTTAGTAAAGTACGCATTCACGATGTTCCTAAAATAAACTTGATTTCTAGTGTTGCTATGTTTGTACCATCACAAACGAAGAACACTCTCAAAGTAAATTCTAGAGGTTTAAAGGGTCTTCAAGGTGGTTTATAGGTCGAAGAGGACCTATAGTTCACTGTTCCTGGCTTGAATTAGAAGTGTGTATAATTCCACTCGAAATTAAGACCCTTTAAACCCCTAGAATTTACATGTATTGAGAGAAGTGCCAAAAATCATGATTTACCGTCTCTAAGTAATAATTCCCACTCTCTCATTTCATATTGTTTTGTGTAGATATATTTTTGTAAATAGTGCATGCACATTATATAATTTATGGGCATTAAAACTATATTAGGATTGTTTGAATTTGAATTAAATGTTTTGTGGAAATTTAAAAGATATTGCTTTAATTTTGAATTCTTTTTTCAATCGAAGACAGGATTGTTACAAGTACATACTAATGGTAATCCGTATTAGAAATCCACGAGCAAAGATTTCACTGACTTATCGCCGATACTTACGTCATTTACAATTGTATCCGATAAACCACGTGTCTACCATGTGATAGACATGGCGAAAGACCAGGTTTCTGCTCGGTTTTGGAGGCTCGCTATATTGACCAATGATATCAACCGATATTGACCAATAGGCATTGAACAGGCGCATACCAAACTCGGGCGATATTGACCAATCAGATTGAGCGAAATTGTCCAATAGGAAGTGAGCACGTGTTGTTTTGGTTCAGCTGACCAGCCTCACATCGCAGGCGCATGCTAAACAAAATAAACTTTAAAAAACTTTTCAAAGAAACATCAAACTACAGATCAAAATTTATTATATTTGCTGAAAATAAAGATGCAATTTGATATCAGAAGGTAGGATTCATTGAATTAAACTGTTAATATAGCAGGAAAATTAATGTAGTCAGGTAGAATAGTCCACAAGTGGTTGCTTTTAAGCCATGTTTTGTCCTAGTCGACTTGCATCTTCCAGCTTGCTCGTATTGTAGATACTTGGCAATGTTTGTTATAAATTTAATTTATAATTTAATCATTGAATTAGCTAAATTCAGGCTTGTTTTATTACTCATTTTAGCTTGGTAAAATACTTTCATAAATGATTTAATAAAACTGTGTAAGAAAGTGATATAACGGAAAAATAAAATTGTACAATTATATCTTTTATATATATGCAAGTGTCAACGTGTTATTACCGTGGCTTTTTGCCAGATGTCTGAAGTTGTCATGGAAATAATTGATGGACAACAGACACATTGCACTTGCAATAAAAATATGGAAAAAATGATATGATATATGTGTTTTTGTGCAACTCACCATATCATACAGCCATACAGGACTGAACTTCTGTCTCTATTGCATGTCTCTATTGTAATGATTGCATCCAGTATGCATCCATTTTGAATATAATGGGTATACTTCCTTGAACATATTTTGTCTCAACTACTATTTTTTGTCTTCATTCATTCCATAACTTTATTTCAAAATTGTTAACCACATTTATAGGTTTGATATTTATCGGAAAATTCCTAAAGACCTGACACAGCCTACTCATGCTGGTGCAATAAGTAAGACTCTCTAATTCTCTTTATTTTCATTCTCCTTCATTCCACATCTGAACTCATTTATATCTTTTCTCAATAAGTCTCAATTCTTAGTGCTCTGGTCATGGTATTCCTTTTTCTATCAGAATTTTATAGCTTCATTTCCCCTGAAATGTAAGTAAAATAATATAGATTAACTCATTACCTGACAGAGGTTCAAAGGGTCTTAATTTTGTGTGGAATTATACACACTTCAAATTCCACTTGAAATTAAAACCCTTTTAACCTCTAGAATTTACCTGCATCTAGTGAAATGCTAAAAATCATAGTTGGTTTACCCTCGTTAACTGACAGTACTCTTCCACTGATAAGTTAAATCATCTGGCATTAGACAAAGTAGGGAACATATGGGTGCATTGCAAGCTAATGGTTAACCTTTTGGTGTATAAGTCTGTACAATGTACATTCAAAAGTACTTCAAGCACTAAGAAATGAAATTGTTATAAAATTTCAGTGTTAGTGAATTGTTTGTTGATATGGCTGGATCATCAAAAGAGAGAATGAAGACTAGTCTTAATTTAACACTACCAAGGATGAAATGTGATGGTACGTAATGCACATAACAAGAAATTCTTTATAATTCAGTCAATTCTGTATTGATGTTGTAAATGTGTTAAAGTTTGTGCAATATTTATTATGTAGTCGTTGGTTTGGATATCCAAGATGAAATGGGAAGGTAATTGCTTGTGATCACTAAACTTCATTTCCCCAAAAGCATGTGAAGAGACCTTATTTTGACATTCTTCATAAGACAAATCTTCATGTGACAATCAACAAAAGTATTCATAAACTCCACTACAAAGTTGTAAAACAGTGAAAGGTTTTTTATTTCATATTTAAGTTTTTTATGTACCTTCAAGGCATGAGGTTGGTTTTCAAGAAAATACTCAAAAGTGGGAAATAAATGACGGAGGTATATGATGGAAATTTTGAAACGTTGGACGTACTCTACAAATGATTTTTTTAAATGTACCTTTGGACAAAGTTTATAATGATTTAATTTTATAGAGGGATGTAAATTTCAAGGACGATTTGAGATAAACAAGGTACAGTATATAATTGTGATGAATTAATGGTAAATAAAGTGAAAAGCTTTTCATCTCATCTCCGTGCTGTGGCTTTCGTAGATGCGCTGAAAGAGATCCTGTCAAAGTCAATAGTTTTTAACCCCTTGTTCTGAAACTAAGAAAATATCGAGAGTATTATTTCACGTCCGCGTCGTAGATTTGGTCTCTCTCTTAAACTCGCTAATTTATCTGTTAGTGCGTCCATGAAAGGCGCCGTTAAGTAGAGAGATAATGCACGGTAGAGACTAGCTACCTGACCACCGAGTTGTTCTAGCATTTCAACATTAGGTAGTATCGACTTACTCCAGCAAGACGGCCAAGACCTACTTCGTTCTTTGAACATTAGAATCAGCAATGGTAAATGCAAGATTCTTCTTTATTTTTTTAAAAAAATCTTTCCAGGTTCCAGGAAATTTTCATGTTTCAACTCATGGTGCTGGACAGCAGGTGTGGATGTGGAACAATTGTCAGATGATTAGAATTTAGAAAGGAGTAGAAACGTGACATATCGTGCAGATTCACAGCTTCAAGCCATGTTATGTCATGAGTATACATCGCGTATTTCTCGGAATAACACCGTTTTGCAGCTGTTTCAACGATGTTCTTCTTTATAGCCGGATTCAGTAGACATGGCTCATGTGATTGATGGCTTACGATTTGGTGATGAGATTCATGTGAGTGTACTGTGAACATTTCCCCATACGACAAAACTGTGATGTACAAAAGTGTTGAAGTTTTAACGAGTATTTCCGATTTACCAGATGGAAAATATCGATGCGGCGTTTGTATCTTTGAATAATTTAAACAAGGAAGATTCGAATGGTAAGATGATAGCGAGCATGACAGAAGATAGAAGGCACTAGTGACACTAGTGAGAGACACTAGTTTGACTTAATTTTCTGCTCGTATCGTGATTTATAGGTCTGTCCTCACATGACTATGTCTTGAGGGTCGTTCCAACAATTTACGAGAAATTGGATGGAACTCAGCTGTATTCATTTCAGTACACTTGGGCATATAAGGTAATAGTAATACCCTACGAGGGATTGAAATAGGTACGTATAGCGTACAGTAATCCACATCGAAATACGCCACTGAAAGGGAGCTTGTTTATGAAGAATTTGGGAGTAATCTTGTCAACTATTAAGCTCTAGTAATTCAATGCATTTTAAAACTTCAGGACTATGTTTCATATGGCCACGGTGGACGAGTTATGCCAGGTATACTGAATGTCCTCAGTTTTTGGAATTTATAGATACAAAGTGTCATTAAATATATGTGTAAAATTTCATATGTTATTCTAGCGATATGGTTCCGTTATGACCTAAGCCCAATTACAGTGAAATATGTGGAAAGACGGAAACCATTTTATCACTTTATCACAACTGTAAGTGGCAAGATTTTCTCCTGATTTAGTTCATTAAATATCAACTGCTGGCCGGCTATTTTCCACAACTACACAGATCCTTTTCAAGTGCGATTATTTCACCCAATCGTATCAATATTTTTCAGGTTTTTGCAATCGTAGGTGGAACTTTCACAGTTGCCGGAATTATCGACTCGTTGCTTTTTACAGCTTCTGAGGTTTACAAGAAATTTCAACTGGGTAAGCTTACTTAGGTCCAGTAAGAATTAAAATTCTCATCGTGCATCGGCATCTGAAGCAAAAACTCTCGTTGCAAACATTTCGTAGTATCTATTTTAAAAAAATGCAGTGTTTTGAACATGCTTTAACAATAAAAACGATTGAAGAAGATATTTTTCTCGCGCGTGATACAATCATGACTGGAAATTGACCAATCATCTGCATTCGAACCGTTCTAATAGTGAGCTTAAGCAAGCGACGTTTTTGACAACACAAACGGCATGAGTAACGCCAAAAGACTGGGTCAAGGATTGTGATTGGTGAAAAATAAAAACTTTACTTCCGGTCAACGTACGTGTTGTCAAAAACGTCACTTGCTTAAGCTCACTAATATCTGCTTAGATTCTTATAATTGTAACTAAATTGTGAACAATACTGTCTTCTTAAATGACTGGAGTGATGTGGTGACCTGATCTGCTTATAAAGTTTTAGCAGAGATCCGCCTTATTCTACATCGTGGAACACTTGAACCTGACTTGTTTACAAGATTTAGGATCTAATAGAAACCAGACATTATTTATTTATTATAATCAGTAAAGCTAGGTATATGGTTATACACCCTCTTTGTATAATTCATAAATATTTCTCATTGTCGAAGTTGTTGGTGGTAATATCTTTCTAATGAAATTATTCTTCATTACCTCTCTGCACAAAGATTATTATTCTCCAACCAGGTCATGCTAGGTTAAACGCAATAAAATGACCGGTCCTGGCGAAGCTAGTTTGTATGATACAATAGCTACCCCGTTGATTATGCATATCATTTCATGCATGATTTTCTCTTAAACAAACGAACATATTAAGAAGGATTTGAAAGCATTAATCGTGATGGGTTAATTTGCTAACAAATTATGCGTTGTGCATTCATTTAAAAATTCAAACGACTTCAAAAAGTACGCTGGACGTTGTTCCGCATGTTCCTGGGTTATTTCATTCTTTGAATCGAGCGAAACAGCTGATGAAATGAAAATTATGCTGGACTTTTGTCGACAAGTGGGTCTCGGTCAATACTGAGATAAACAAAATATGAATTCCTCGGTTACATCGTTCGTTGCCGGCGGTGTTGTCTCAAAATCGGTCGATGATTTCAGCGATGCTGTGGGAAAACTAGACTTCTCCAGCGACACAATTTCTGGCTTAACACCTCCAAAATGCAGCGATGATGAGTACAAAAGACTTTTAAAATACAGAGAAAAGCTACGTGTTCAACATTTGAAAATGGAAGCCGACAGACAGGCGATGAGGCGGAAAATTTTAAAGAAATATGGAATCAAGGAGGGCGAGCGACACAAGAGCCTGCTGAGCTCAGGAATTGATGAAAAATCTTTGCTTTTCAGCGCCGACGAAGACAGCAGTCAACAGGAGAATGAGTCGTGTTTGTCTTGTTTCTCGTGTTGTTTTAAGACGAAATGAATAATCGTATTTTGATCAGATTTCTCGTATGATTTTGATAGCAGAGTTTCTAATTGCGTCCAGGAAATCTATCAATTCGGTTACTCTTTTGACGGAAAGGCTACTGAGAGAGAGAGAGAAATTAGGTTTATATATTTCATTCTAGCTTCATGACAAACATTTAACAACATATACATTATGGGATCCCAAAGTAAACTTTTCTTCCAACTTCAATAAGCGATAAAACGATCCATCCGGTGGTACGATTGAGGTCAGTTGATGGCGTCGGGGACAGGATTCCTCCAAAGGATGAACAGTGTCCATGACAAAGCTTTTGTTTCCCCGATACTCCAAACTTGGGAGTTAAGGATCTTTGTTTTTTCCAACTTGACCGGATTATAAAGTCTCTTATATACATGTCAAGAAATATTCGAATTTGCATCTATCATTGATTTCATACAATCAAGCCAATATGTCTATTCATGAGGATCGTATATGCCTTTGGATAGGTCAAAATTAAAAGATAACTAAAACGTATTTATAGAGTTAAAAATGAACTTCAACTTTGTAGAAATATTGTAATATTTTTGCTCTTAAGCTAAATTATTTAGTCAAAAATTTATTATAAATTATTATATCTATTTGTAAGTTTATGAATTGTGCATTTTATTCGCTGCAACTTTATCCGACTGTGTTCCGAAGAGTTCCGATCTCGTCAATTTCAACTTCAACCACATCTCCTTTCTAAATCAAAGAAATAGAAAAATGTAGCCATGTCTGTTTATAGATCCAATGAACAACGGGTCTACGAGGATTTTAGTCAAATAGATTTACCTTGAGAAATACAGGAGGTTTCCTAAAACACCCAACTCCCGGTGGAGTTCCAGTCAAAATAACATCGCCTGGTTTCAGTGTCATAAATCTTTATCAAGTAAAAGACATTAAAGTGAATTCAGCTGTTAATGATATCGCCGTTTTTCAATCTTGATCAACCAATCAGGGATGATAGATTTCGGCCAATTGTTGAACAGCAAGACGAACCAATAGTAATCCTACTTACTGTGATATATACGACACTGCTGCAGCTGTTTTAAACACCATTTTTTCTGTATTTGAATTTTGCATCGTCTCACCGTTAATACGACATCTGATGCCCAGCTTGTGTGGATCTAAATTGAGAAGCAGAGAATCCAAGTTGATCGTTTCTTATTTCTTTACGATTTAAGAACAGCAAGTGTTTAGGTACCTGATACACCATTTTTGTGGACAATACAAGGACCAAGAGGACAGAACGTGTCAAATGATTTTCCTAATCCCCATTGACCGTTATTTTTACGTAGTTGCCAGTCCCTGGCGCTTACATCATGTGCAACAGTGTAGCCAAAAACGTGATCCATTGCCTCAGATTCCTTTAAAAATAACGAAAATATACCAGCTTTTTTACTTCGTCAAACAAAATAGATGCTTGCTAAAGGAAATATGAGATCGTTTTAACGTTAGCAGTATGAAATCGTAGCCGTTTTCAATTTACAAACCTTCAGATGGTGTCCTGTCTTGCCAATCATGATCGCCAATTCTACTTCATAGTCCAATTCCTATACATCAAATAAGTTTTAGAGACGCAGAAACAGAGAAACTGAGTTATGATAACCAGAAGCCACGCTGTCTTTACTAACTTTGACTATATCTGGGCAAACAATGATATCTTCAGCACCAATAACTGCGCTTGGTAGTTTAAAAAATAATATGGGAGTTTCAGGTATTGGCTGATTTTGTTCCACACAGTGATCAACATAATTCATTCCTAAACAAATTATTTTCTCTGGACTCTGTATGGGAGCTTTGATTTTTACATCTTCTCTTTTGATGACACATTTTCCACTTGAAGCAGCTCTAAAGAAAAGCGTTTGATTAGCTGCGACAGGTCTTGTGCACGAACGTAATGTGCACGACAAGGGTTTTCCCTGTAAAAGACCCTGGGTATGAAGCTGGATTTTCCCTTGTTACATTAATGACTTCCCTCGCTAATTATGCACACGTACGCTCACATGAATTACAAACATTTTCAACGATCTTTACAGTTTTAAATATGATAACAGCCAGAAATTAGCCTTCACAGAGTGTGCAATAAAATACACTATTGTAGTATCGAGTTTAACTCAATGACAATCAGTCCACTGTATTAAAAAGCCTGAAGATTTACAATAACACGTAGCATAGAAATGTAACATTATATGCTTCATAGATTCATCCATAGTTCGTACTTTATATTGTAAATCATTCTTAGGAAATAATCATATTCAAATGATTGCAATATAGCTACCGGCGAGCGGCTGTGAGCGCGCTGTCTCCTGCCTCCAAAAATGATCTTGTATCGTTCGGAATCGAGGCATCGACAGCCGTTATATCGACAATGTCGCCATTCTCAGAAACTTCAACTCCAATTCTGGTGTTATTATTGTGAAAAAACTGGACAAGACGCATACTTTCAGAGTAAATACGACGACAATTTGTGGTGCGATCTTCTTCAATCTTCCTATTAGATTGAAATACCGGAGAAAAGGACATGGATCTCCGGGAACATACATCCGCTAGAGTATATAGTTCCCCTCGTGACACGCGAGGTCTTCACACGTGTCGTGACACACCTGCGAGACGCGTGGGGCATGTGTTTCCCACGCGAGACTGTAAACTCATGAAGATAGAAAAGCACGAGGGAAGAAAATGGTACGTTTATATTTTCTTTAAAATTTATAAAAACTCTCAATTTTTCTAACATGATTTCACGCTTTAGGTTCTTTACATTATCTACGAACATGCCTCTGGCTATGGTATCTTCAAAGTCGTTGCACAAGAAGAAATCGGCGTGTTATTACCTGAAGTACAAGAGGCTCAAACTGATTTGGCTCGGTTTGGGAAACTTGTAAAATTGGTCGCTTTTATGCCTTTCAAGTCTGCTGCAAATGCTCTGGATAATATTAACTGTGTCTCGGAAGGTAAGGAGTTGAATGAAGAGTTTATACTTGTGTAGTTTGTGCATTTTATTCCAGGACAAGAGATTGAGATCAAGAGATTTGATTTGGCTAAAATCTTCCAATAATTTTTAGTATACATGTTTATATTTTGGTCACAAACGTTTATTATACATGTGTTGGTTACCAGTTGTTTCACAGAAATCAGAGTCCAAGAGAGAGGAACAATTCTGCACTTAAATACTAAAGGATTCCTTGTCTGAGTGATCAAGAGACAATGAAACATATTCCTTGTTCTTTTTAGGTGTCATTCATGATGATCTCAAAGTCTTCCTGGAGAGCAACATTCCAGTTGGCAAAAAGAAATCAAAAGTCAGTTTAGGTGTCTCGGATCCAAAGCTTGGTGCAGCCATCCAGGAATCATGTGAGATCTTTTGCGAGGCTGGTGAGATTGTCAATGAGGTCATTCGTGGGATAAGACTGTATTTTCACAAAATGATAACAGGTCTATCAGATATCATGGCTGGAAAAGCTCAGCTTGGCTTAGGGCACAGTTATTCTCGTGCTAAAGTGAAATTCAATGTTCATCGAGCTGATAACATGATCATCCAGTCAATTAGTTTATTAGATCAGCTTGACAAAGACGTCAATACTTTCTCCATGCGAATCAGGTGAGATACGTGTTGGTTTGGAGGGATTCCTGCTAAAACATTGAATAACTAAATGAATAATTTTCCATTTAATAGGGAATGGTATTCTTACCACTTTCCAGAACTAGTGAAGATCATTGCAGATAATCTTCTCTATGCTCGGGTAGTGAAGTATATCAAATCTCGTAAAGATTTAACTGAAGATAAACTTGAAGGACTTGAAGAGATTGTTGAAGATGAAGCAAAGACAAAGGCAATCTATGATGCTTCCCGGTCCTCCATGGGTAAGCAAACAACAGCAACTTTTTTAACAGTTTTACACTCTTCAAACTTTCCAGGTGCATATCACTGTACTTCACTATATACTGTACCTGTGATCTTGTAAGAAAACTATAATTTATTTCTAGGTATGGATATATCTCCCATTGATTTGATCAACATCCAGTCCTTTGCATCAAAAGTGATTGGTCTTACAGAGTACAGGACAAAACTCCACAATTATCTCGTTTCAAAAATGGGTTCAGTTGCTCCTAATTTGACTGCACTTATTGGTGAACAGGTATGGTACATCCTGCCTTGGGCATTCAGGAAGTCCCCTTTGAAATCAACAATTTAGTGAGCTTTATTTGTCTATATTCCAGGTTGGTGCTCGTCTTATTTCTCATGCTGGTAGCCTCACCAACCTTGCCAAATATCCAGCATCAACAGTACAAATACTTGGTGCAGAAAAAGCACTTTTCAGGTTTGAAATAAAAATGATAACTTACCAATACATTTACCTCTCAACTGTACTCAAAAGCTTGCATAAATATTGGTCCAGTTATAATCAGAAGTTCATTAAAATGATATGTTTCCACCATTGTTTCAGGGCATTGAAGAAGAAAGGCAACACGCCAAAATATGGATTGATTTTTCATTCTTCATTCATTGGCCGTGCTGCGTCACAAAACAAAGGACGTATTTCTAGATATCTTGCTAACAAATGCTCAATTGCTTCAAGAATTGATTGCTTCTCAGGTAACCTTCTCCAGTGATAATGTTTTGATCTAAACAAATATGTATTGTGGTCTGATGTGGTCTGTTTATCAACTGCCTAAACAGATCTGATAATTTGTACTTTAGTTTCTTTTGTTTCCAAGCACGAAATGTTCTGTCTTGTGACCTTAAGTTGCTATTTCTACATGTCAACAGAAACACAATCGTGCATATTTGGTGATAAGATGCACGAACAAGTTGAAGAGCGTCTAAAATTCTACGAAAGTGGCGAAGCTCCTAGAAAGAATATTGATGTAATGAAAGAAGCGATTTCAGAAGTGACTTCCAGTCAGACTTCTGAGAAAAAGAAGAAGAGGAAAAAGAAAAAAGAGAAAAATGGATTGAATGAAACGACTGATGGGCAGGAAAGTTTAGTGGAGACTCCTGTTGAGAAGGCCTCAACGAAGAAAAAGAAATCCAGTGAAGATATGGAAGAGGGTAAAAACCATTTTATGTCTTTTAATGTTGTTTTCTTCTCTGCTGAAATGAGCTGTTGATGTAGAAGTGGGATTGTTAAATAAATCAGAATATTCTTTCTCACAAGATGCAGTAGAATTGCCGGAGGAAACGCCAAAATCAAAGAAGAAAAAGAAAAAAGAGCAAAGTGCTGATACGGAGGAAACACCAAAAGAAAAGAAGAGAAAAAGAAAAAGAAGTGAAGTGGAAAATGAGGAAACAACGGAGGAACAGGAACGACCAAAATCTTTGAAAAAGAAGAAAAAGAAAAAGTCGATTTCGACAGAAGATGATTAAGCTTCAAGTTGAGAAATTCAATTAAATCGCTTCCAAAATTCAAGATCTTTCAACTTTAATCATTTTTTTTTGAAATGGTGGATAAGAAGAAGAGAAGGTGTCTTGTATATATTTTTCACAACGTTCGAAAAGATTTCTTGGTCAAATATGATGGTTATATATAGAGATGACAGAAACTTTTTTAAAATAAAGCATTGTTGTTGTGAAACAAAACATTTTTCTTGTGTTTGTTATTTTTGTATGCCTTAACGAAATGCTTTCTGAATTTATCAAAATAGATCCTTTTCTTTTTCATAAATGGACTGGCAAGATTGTGTGTGGCAGCTTATAACCACAGTAAGACTTCAATCTCCACAGCACCCCAATATATTATCGTAGAATTTTGCTCAGATTCGATGGATATATATTTTAACCAGCTTCGTGCTCGTACAAAACCAAATAAACTTGATTCTGTATATATTCGCACGGGAAATACCACCGCAAGCTGAAGGTTCAATAACTCCCACCCACTGTGAAATAAAGAATTCCAATCGTTTCCGAAAACAACGTATTTCACGGCTTTAAAGTTGACAAAAATTAACACTTGCTAGATATTTTAATTGGTTGGACCACGTTGTGTCCGTTTTAACTGAAGCTAATAATATTCGTCAGTGACAAAATGACATGTTTGACAGTCGGTCATGAGTTCTAAATTCCGTTTATTTCCTTTCTGAAAACACCTGAGTTTAGAAGAGGTTTCCTGCGTGCAAAATTAATGTCTATTCCTTCAATCGCGTTCCATGTGTTGCTTATGTCATTTTCAACGATCATGAAAAGCTTTAAGATAACTTCAAACTAAATATCCGATGTAATAAATGCTTACTATATTTATCTAAAGGGGAGTTTGGAGGAAATACCAGCCACCTACTATAACTCGTTCTGATCTCATTGTGCTAATGATATTTCAGTTCTGTAAAAAAGATTTGTCGAATAATATCCTGCACGGATTTCCATCAAGACATTTCACAGCTTATCAGTTTACAACCGTGAAAAGATAGGATCTTTGATTGCAGCTGCCCCACGTTGTAACGATGCTATGTGTTTTAATCAATTCCCTGCGACGAACTTCGTAATGAGTTCTTAAATTAATCAAGGACCCATTTCCACCATCGCCTGGCTTAAACGCACGTCTGCAACCTAAGTTTTTAAATTATTAATTTGACGTAAAAGCATAAAAATTACCCACAGAACACGAGCTTATACATTTATTCATTTAATTTTTTTTCAAATGTATCATTTAAAGTGTTTTAACTTTACGTGCGTGTTCATACGTCTACAGGACTAGACATTGGAATGATCAATCCTAAGGATTGAAGATTCATTTGTCAGGTAAAACCATTCTTGTGTCGGATTACTCCGGGATATTTTGAAATTTTTCTCCTAGAAGAGAGAGTTCCGACTTCAGATAGACCATAAGGCTCCCAATTGGGCGCGTGTGTGTAAATAAAAAAACAAATATAAGAAAAAAGAAAAGCAAATTAAGAACAAGGTTCTTAGATGATGTCAAAACATCTCCTTGACATCTTAGGTGATGTGTTCTGCATCTTGAGTACTCGAGTGTATTGACGTGAGGAATGGTCAAGGCCAGAATCATTTAGTTAAATGATGAAATAACTGTGTTCATCCAGTGTACGAGAGTTGAAGAAACGATTTAGAAGTGATTTTTATTCCGCATTCCGTCAACAAGAATTACCTTAAAACGGTCACCAAAAGCTTGGCTTTTGAACATATCCTGACTTGATTTCCTCGTTTTCTAGAGTCTGTGAGAGGCAAAACATTTAAATCTGTAAGTTTTAATGCATTTACTCTTAGTTTTCATTTTCTTCTTGACTTAACCACATAATGGTAGTAGTTTGATCATTAGGATTGGCAAGGTCGGTTTAGGATTTGTGGTAGTCCTTGATTTAAGAGATGTAGGTCGCGTTCAGCGTGTTCATATTGATTCAGACTATAATATAGATCAGAAACGGCTGGGCAAACCTCGAAATGAAATGTATTAACTATATTAACCTAAACGCGGTGTCCTCGATCTATCTTGCGAAAAGGTTTATTTTTTATTGCTTTCGTAAAAATAGCTGGCACCTTGCAAATAAAATGTTGATAATAAATGAGGCCATGCAGAGTCCCGGGGAAGCTAGCGTCCGCCCCTAGAAATTGAAGTAATTGTGTTCACGAATAAAGATTAGAAATGCATGGTGTATCAGTTAATCCAAGCCTTCTGTTTCCACACCATTAAAACACCATCTTTGCCGTGGATATTTCGATATCCACTTTTATATTTGTTGTTCTAATTTAGCAATACGCCAACGATCACTCGGTGCATGTAATGCACACGCGTTTCATCATTTGTGCGTTAAGTTCACATGCAGACTTCGGAATCTGCTTTTATAGTTAATCCCATGGAGGTCTTTAGATCGTGTGCTGAGGACTATAAATCTAGTTGCATGTCTTATAATCTGGGAAACGAAGCGTTGAGTTGGAAAAAGGGGATTTCGTGATCAAAAAAGAAAAGCATTTTAATATGAAAAAAAAACTACCGGATGCACTGCGCAAAAGATAGCCACAACAATCCAAAGGGCTTCAATCATGAATCATCTGAGAGATCTTCTATCCTTGTCCTTGTACACGCATGATCTTAAATACCGTATTAGAAACATAATTTTGTCGAATGAGAAGATGTATAAATGAGTTGAAATTCGCGAGTCTGGTCCGATCTGCGGTTTCACACAGGACGCGTGTCCTTACTCTGATACGGATTAAATTTCCTAGCCACTTGCCCCAGGTAACACTATGCTGTCACCATACTGGTCGACATTCGTTATTACCTGCAAAAATTGTCCTTTTTCGTTATTTATAGATGAATTATGCAGTTTTTTAAACGCGGGCATCGTATAGCATATATACAGCATGCGAATAACATATCTGAACTACTTGGAACTGCGCGAATTGATTTCGCTGCTTATAGCGATTCCGTTTCCAACGTTCCCATTGACATTTTTTGTCGAGAAGACGACGAAGTAATAAATATCTTTTCCGTTCACACCATTTTCCTCAGAGCTTTTCATCTCTTGGTAGACAATCGCCAGCCAGTCTCTTGTCTACCTCTGAAGTCTACCTGTATGTCTTAGCCTCTGAATCTAAAACAAACAAATTGAGCGCAAGTAACGAGTGTCTAATTCCTTGTTTTGACCGTATAAAAATTATGCAATTTAAGTATCATGATTGATATTTTTAACTCAGGGTGCGACCGCGGCTGGTCGATACGCACAACAGGTTTGTTTGAAATCTTAACTTAAAGTCAAACCCAGGTTAGTTTTTATTTGTAAACATTTTTAAAACCGGGCTAATTTAAACCCTGTTTCCAAGACATGTCATTCTGCCGGTGATAACCCGGCTATTGGCGTCAAACACGAAAAACTGACTCTTTTGAGAAAGCTAGCTCAAGTTGTTCCGGGTTTTCTGTGTAATGCAAACAGGACTTAGTGGAATGAGAATTACGATGTTCGTTCTTCATCAGTTAAAAAAGTATCTCTCCGTGGGTATGGATTCCATTTAATTAATCGACAACAGTGGATTAGCACCTCCTTAAGGCTCCTAATATCATGACTGTTTTATGTCTATAACTTTACCTTAGGATATACATAAGAAAAGATGTGTTTCTTTCAGACTGTGCCACACACAAACACACTTCACGTGTGTTTCTAATCATTTCAACAAGACTTAACGTTTACTCCAAAGCGAGTTGATATTTAAGGATCCAGTATTGCATTTTCTGACCACTATATCTCCCTCAAAATGAATTATATTGTCATTAGAATATTCTCAATTTTTCAAAGTAACTACCATTATTACAAAACTTTTTAGGGTTGAACAAAAGCTCAAGGGTAACTCAAGGGTAACTCCAAGTTAATATTGGTCTTCTATCATTAATTTATGCAAAAGAAAACCGGAACTTTCATCTGCATAGCATTTCGGAAGTAGATTTATTTCAAATATTTTCATATTTGTTTCGTCGTATGAAATATTCGGAAAATGTTCAGGACGGTTAATCTATATTTCATGAAGGTAGTAGCACTGAATCTTCATGCTCGACCTAAGATAGTTCTTCATCAGTTTTGCATCTTTCTGATCATCATATTTTCTTCAAATGGTACTTTACTAGAAGCTGTAGTTCGACTGACGCAACGATTGACGCAGTTCGACTGCCACTGCATGAAAAACGCGTTTTGAACAGAAATAAAATTGCAGTTTAATCTCAACAGGTAGAGTTATGACAAGTGTGATGAAATGATAAGTCTTAGATATCGGCTACAGTCACTGGATTGTTCCACCGCTATAGCTCTGGTTGGGTAAACTAGACATTAGGACAAAAATACATCATTATCTGACTATTTGATCTCTATCAGCCTTTGTGTTTAAACACTCCTGGAATTATCTGCAAAGTACTTTCACAATTGCGTAATTTCGACTTGTCTAATTTGGGGAGAGGCGGAACAAAGAAGATTGATCCAGAGGGTTTTTTTTAACAGAATTACACGCATCTGCTTATTCAACATGCAATTTCGCACAGACTATACATTTGAAAGTAAATTTTAACATGTTTCGAGGCAGACATGATTAAGGCCATTCCCAGGCTACACGCATTTTTTACTTCCTGAAAAACAAACTTCTCGTTCCATTCCCTGCGTTGATATCCCGGCCACCTAGTGTGACCAAAGAATAGGTGAGCCGAAGGTAGCATTTTGAATTTTCCTTGTTCTTAAAATGGAAAAAAGGTGGCGCCATTATGGCCGGCATCACTATGGCATTGTCTTCAACTTCCTCTTCTCTCAAAAGAGGCCCAAGTGTGAGACATGGCTGTCCTAATGTATGCTTTGTTCTTGCCTAATTGTCGGCGAGAAATTAGAAATAAGAAACTTGAGACTAAAATTACTCTGTTTACAAACTGCTGTGGGCTCTTAGAAGCCGCACATATGATGTAAACAACGCTAAAATGCGTGATTTAAAGGGAAATGATATTTTGAAAACAAGAAGTAATTCATTGCTAACGTCAGAGTTCGTCAGAATGATGTGTTGAATTTGTTGAGAAGGATGTCGAATTTTGAAGCAGTGAAATTAGTACTTACTATTAATACAACAAATTAGATTTGCCCCGACAACACGGAAATGATAGGATAAAGACTTTTGTTCACTGAAATAATAGCTCTCTTTCATAACCCGATCTCTCACGCTATATTATTTAGTTTCGACATTCTTCCTATCCTGATTAAACTACGCCATTTACAACAGCGCCAAAATTGCGAGGAACTTGATAGGAAAGGTTATGCTGTTGTTCAAGATTGGTTTAGTTTCATAAACCACATATTTCTTTTGGAAAAGAAGCTCAGTGCTTGTCTCAAGGGGCTGAACTTTAACAGGATTTACGTATTCATATAACGAACTTCTCTTCACATTGACCAATCAGGGCTGATAAAATTTACCGCCATTTTCTCGTTAACATGGTATCCAAGTTCAAGGACTTCAAATATAAAGGTACTTAAGTATTAATACTAACTCTACACTGACCGGGAAATCACTGAAGTAAGCCTGCTTGCTATTCAACGCTTGATACACTATACTATTCGTACGTATAACGTATTATTTTATGAAGCTGACGATGTTAAGCCAGTTTTGAGGTGAGAGACGTTTTAATTTTTTTACAAGGGTAAACCTATATATTCTTCATAGACACCACTCAGCTCAAGTTTCGCTCGAGGCAAGTGTTGCAAATTATGGTTGAAATGTTGAGAAATATCTAACTTCTCCTGTTTATACAGCTATACTCCTGCTGAGATTAATGTATAGAGATCACTGTATTCGCCCATTGCTTTAACAAATTTGTACAAACTATATCTCACTAGATTCATTAAAATGCAAAGACGATAGTAAAAAAAAAATGATGAGCATAACATAACAACTGGATTTTCCTGCATGACAAAAGCGTTAAAGCCAATTATAGAGCGTGCAAGTGATGTATAAAGAATTGCTCGTTAATGATACCAATATTTGCTTTGATATTTCAATCTCATCTTCTTCACACCAACACATGCATATACTGCTGCGGCTGAGAATAGTATTTTTCTTTGTACAAACATCTTTACTAAACATGGCGAAATACAAACAAGCTTCTCAGGATCAGACCCCAGTACAAACATATGTAATTCCTGGTAACACCTTTATGTACCTTGGAGCGTTGAAGAATTAAAGAATAAACTTGCTTAGTATCTCTTAAGCTATCTCTGTACTAGTCAGTTTTTGGCGACGCTCGTGTGGTTTTGCGTGACAAATGCATTGTTTGCGAGGCTATAACAACTTGTTTTTCCTTATTTTCCAAAGCATGCAACTTTAATTAAAACTTGTCGTTTTGTTTAATAACCAAACCCCGGTTCAAAGCTGATTTTTTAATTAAATACGGCGGATAAATCAAGGCAACTCGATTTAAGGCCATTTTAACTTCATTCAAAATCGATACAAGCATGCAAATGAAGTTAGATAAGGGACAAAACATATATCTTCACTGCCTGAATGTTTTCCCCGCGGAAGAACAAGCATAATTCCAACTTACAACACAAGGATGTCCATTGTGTGTAGCCATTTCCTTTCGTAAATTTACAGCCAGGCGTATGATAAAGACAGGATATAATAATATGTCTCGGTAAACTGATATTCTGCCTGAAGTAATATTTCATGAAGGATTTGTTTTTATGCTCATTATTTCCTGACCAAAGGCAAACGTACACGGACGGGATAGGCTCTTCTGGGCTCATCATTATCAATCTATCGAAAACGTTTATTTTTTTCTACTTCCTGATCTTAACACGTCGCCTTTTTGCCCGACTAGCGGCAAGCCATAAAGCAATCTCTTGTGTTGTTGTTTTCAGGAGAGGAAACAGAATTTTGTGTTCATCAATAAGTGCAAGACATAAAGATTTGTTATACTTCGACGGTTATTTGGTAAGGAAACATACCATTCGATATTTTATGAATGTTAGTTACAGAACTGTCATGTCTGCATTCAGTGCATTGGTCGCTAGCGCAGCATGCCTGCCTGAACTGCCAGAATCGCTCATCGTGTTTGTCGGTATTTCGACAGGGTTTTCATTAATTTCAAATATATTGATATTGTGTCCTGTGTGATTTATCATTGGAATCCGTTTCCTCGGCATCATTGTGGTAAATGGCTAATATTGGGGGGTTTATTTGAGAACCTTAAAATACCACGAGGCTTTAAAGTCTTCATCTGGCAATAACGTCTATCACATGATTTGGAATTTGCGCAACCTTTTATAAGGCTGTCAAATGTATTACGGCCTCGCGCAAAATATTTGTACATTTATATATTGTACAAGCTTCAACTAAACGCATTATTATATTAATTAAACAGCTGTCTGAGAAGGACAAAAAAATTCTCGACTTTTCGATGTAATTAATGGATTCGTCTGGGGGAATAGTGCATGTAAGCCCGAGGTCACGTTGGAAACGTCGAGAAGTGTTTTTGTCTATTTTAGACAGTTGTTATACCACATTTGATGAGGAGTTATTTGTCAAGGCAATGTCGGCTGCTCCTTGATTATTTGGAAACACGAATTACAATGAAGCATTTGTGTGCTGTTTCGCGAATGTGTAGGAGGAATTCAGTATTCGTGATAAAGGCGTCAGACCTACATAAGGCTATATCAATCCATTACTAGTTGTGTTGATCGCCAAAAGTCAGGCCTGTGGTTATAGCGCATTTTTGCAATCGAATTTAGCTTTGTTCGTGTCTGTGTGGCTTTGATTCCGTAACCCGAGGGTGTTTTCAATTGTTGATGATATCTGGGATACGTTACCTCCCTTAGAATGATTGATCAAATGCAGCTTTGCGAGGTGAAATTGTATCTTTAATAAAATCAATTTGACATCAAAATCAAGGATCGTTACGTCGAAAAACAGTCCATTATGAATAGTCAAGGAAGTCAAGGAAATTACATAAAAAAGGATTTTTTATCATTACCTTAATGCACGATGTGTTGCAATGTTTTTTCCTCAAATATTCTCATTTCCCATATTTAACCAGGAAGCAAGCGTGCATGTGACTAAACATTTTACCTCCGGGCTTAACAAAAGATTAAAGGATATATAACGGATTAAGATAAATAAAAGATTCCCTTTCTAAAGATTTCTGTCAATATATATTTCATGTTAAGTACTTATTGGTTTGACTGAGAATTTGTAAAGTTCATTGGGAGCTAATTTTGTACAAAAAACGAGACGATTAACTAAAAACAGCCTGAGCATATCTCACAGGCAGGGAGAACGGGGCACAGACAGGCGTATAGCTTAGTTTAAACATTCAGTTGGGTGTTTTTTAGCTGTTCAAATATTATTGAACGCAGGGAACGCGATGAAATCAGCAGAATCTTGTTGATTTCAACCAAATGCTTGAAGTACGTGGCATCAATGGTGAGGTGTTAAAACAGGAAATATCTGAATGCCAAACAAAAAGCATTAGATTCCTGCTTGCACTTGGTCAAGGAAGTTCTGATCATTTTTGACGGAAAACTATTATAATGATATCCATGGATTTGACACAATCCTGACATAGAAAAAGTCGTTTGTCATAATTAGATTAATACAGAGATTTAATATGGTGATGCTGTTTTCAATTTATCAACTTAATAAGCGCTTTAACGGGTGAATACTGCATGATATTCCCTGAGTTTGCCACAATCTTTATGATCCTTTCCAAGCAATTGACATTTAATTGTACGCCAGGCTCATTGAATCAAAAACTACTCGATTGCATTGCTCAACTTTGGTCTGTTCTTCCTCGCCTTAGGCAAATGATTAACAGCAGTTGTTATATAATCACATTGACTTACTTTCGACGTAATATTAAGTGAGTTATTGGTCTATTGTTTAAAAGCAGTAATGGCTAGGTGAATCTTTTAGTTCGGGTGGAAACTGTTTGGGATGTTGAAATGTTGAACAGTTTATTTTAGATTTTACTGAAGAAAACTCGAAATAAATAGCATTTTATTTCAGTATAGGCATAAAAACATTCACCAGATAACTTCTCAAGTGTAATGTTTCAAAATACCTTTAAAATTTTTGGCAAGGAAATTAATTTTATCCCTCATTGAACACTAAATAGATTTTAGTTAAACTTGACCAAGGTCAGGACGTGAATTGTCTCATTAACGGCAGCATCATCCTGATATTTTGATAGTTTTCCTTGCATGTTAAAAACACAGTCTTAGAGAATTCTTAGTTGTACCAAATTCTATAGATGAAACCTCATTTTAACCATTTTCCCAACACGATTGCCCACATAATTATATTATAGGATATTTGTCTATAATATTTTGGCTCTCTTTGAGCAATTACGTGGGATTTCAAAGCATAATTGCTTCTCGAAAGTCTCCTGTATGATCGTGTATATTCTACAGTGAGGTTCCGACTTCCTCACCCACGCTGCTTTGTGTGAAAATAACTGCACTTTACAAACCAATTACTCTTTCTTTAGATTTTATACGAACACGAATGCTTTTAAAAGCTTTTAGAATTTTTTGCCTTTTTTGGAGTATTTCTCACGGCTCTTTTCTTTTAAAACGAAAGATCAATATAACCTTGGCTGATGTAAATATTTTTAATATAATAGCCAAATATAGGAAATTGTTCGAAAACCAGGTCTCGCCGTTTGATTTGATATTTGTCGTTTGTATTTTTGCCAAGATATTGATGTTTTGATTAAGACCTGTAGGAAGACATAAGACATATTGTTTACTGTACAAAATGAGCGCATGAAAGCGATGGTTCACAAGATTCATGTCTGTTACTTTTATTGTAGAAAAGAGGCTTGTCTTTTGAAGGAAAATTTAATATAAACCAATGCATGCATGTGAGTTTTAGGAGTTGAAATACCGCATACATCAGAAGTGACTGAGGCAATCGTACCAAGCAGTATTATAGAATCTGTAACACGGAGTTTCTCTTTTTTAAAATTTTGAATTATACTAGAGGAATAAGTCTTACCTAGTTTGGTCACGTGGTATACCCAATGGTGAGATTTAAACGTTTGGCCTGGACCCCACCGCGCGTAAGTTGACCATCCATTAACCAGCTTGACCGGAAACTAATCCTGTCAGTCCTGTATTCTAACACTTATAAGTACAGACTGACTGCGTGTCGTGAAATTGTTCACACGTCGTAATCTACAAGCACAATTTTGAATTCTTCTCACCCCTAATAATGTGGCATGCACCAAATTCTTCAGACATTATAATGAAGGTTTTTACGAGGAAAGCACCGTGGGGACAGAAGTGAAGTGCTGCTTGCTTTTATATAAAACATTTGAGAGACAGTAATGATTGGTCAATGATTGATTCTGACCATATGGAGACACTTGTGGGCTATTTTTATCTCGATAACTATACAACCATACTGCGCTAGTAAAACACATTTCAAGATTTCTTCTTTTTTTTCCTGCTTAACTTTCAACGCATCAAGAAATTAAAATATCGAAATAATTAAGGTTCGACTTTCATAATACGTGCGTTAAGATTACAATAATTCTGATTTTGATTGAATGACTGACCAACTGAACCCCCGACATGCATAATGGAACAAATCTTAAATAAAAGATAAAATTGTGAAATTCTGATAACAAAATCTAAAATGATTTTTTAGATCTCCGAGCTTGGAGTTTGTAACATAAATTAAGCTTAAAGGATTTGATTATCCATATAATCTGTTTTGTTTGACGATTTACGAACCATTCTAGTAATCCTGGTATGCACGGATACGACGATACAATCCCAAGGCAATTGGAAATTCGCATGCCTACAATTGAAAATTACTCTCAAGAATTTTGAATTGTGATTTATGAAAATATGTAATCTGGTCGTCCAGTGATAACCGACACCGTTTTATCCTTGCACAAGTCGAGCTTCCAAAACAAGCTCTGGCTGACAGCTCGTTTCCGGTTGTAAGAAAAAGCGAGGATTGCTTTATCAAACAGAGTCAATTTTAGGATTAATTGAGTCAGTTGAAGGGGCAAGAGAATTTGATGCGATATTTAGTCTTCTTGGTATTGTCGTGAGTTCAGTGTACTCAGTGATGCACCGCTGATCATTAAACACCAGCGTTTTGAGTAGACAGACTACAAGGCATTCACATCGGATATTTTACAGACAAATTACTTTAATGAATGGCCAGCCATAACTTTGACATACTCAAGTGCATGAATAGCAAAAGAATATTGCAATAAATTTTCTGAAAATCATCAAAATGTTCAAGAGCATGTTTCCATCATAGTCTTGTGTCCGGATCATGTCAAAGCGAAGTGATGTAGTGATGATGAAGTTCCAACCCGGCTGTGAATTCCTTGTTTTTCCCTACAACAATACAGATTCATTCCTAATCTTATCTGATTACCTGGTTAAGGTATACACTGCGTCCAAATAGGTCAGTTTCTATGGCATGGTGGTTGGATGTGATCATTGTGATGGCGCTTTTAGTGCACTCAAGGGTTAACTGTCATTTTTGATTAACAGAGACGATATAGTTTGATTTCACACATTTCAAATGAAAATCTTACGTAAATTCCTCTCTTGTGGCTCTTTGAACTAATCGAGTGGTTTTGTGTTCTGCTTCTTAGATTTTATTACGAACAATTTACTATTCAAAGAATTTCTTTTTCTTTTTTCCATTGCGAGAAATAATTTCCCAACTATAAATTTTCTTTACCAAAAGGAAAGTTGAATAACTTGAATTAGTTCAGCAACTGCCCAGTGAAATGATGGCGAAAACGAGAGGATTTTCTTCTGTTTTCTATAAAGCTTTGTTAAAACAACCCGACTTGGATAATATTCTGGGTATCTCTCAGGTACCTGCTCGTCATCCTGAAAAAGTCAGTCTTAGTAATTCACGTGTGGTTTTGTGGTTATCCTTCTCATTTTGATTATTGTTTAGATTACATAATATAGATATATACGAATTTCATTTCATGTTTAACTCCGGCGGCTGAACAGCGTCTTGAAAAGATTTTATCTAACCGTACAAACATACACATACACTGCTGAAAATATATTAAAGAGTTTATCTGTTATCATATTGAGACCTAAATTACGCACTTTATTTCTATGGCTACCGGCTAAATTAAGAAAACGACGGAAATTTAGTTTTATATTATATTGAATCTACAATAAATACAATAAATATCGTTTATCACTACTGACTATTTTTGCTCATTTTTCAATCGAATTTATGACATAAGAGGTAGACGTGGCCGAAGGTTCACATGCACAGGATGAAAACAAGAAAACATGAAACATAATACAAGAGAAGCAAAACATTATAAAACAAAGACTTAGATATGATGATTAATGAAAGCATCTTCCTTCGTTTAGAAAATTATTTTAAGTATATAAAAAATGACGGAAATATTACTCATTAGTCTCGCTACTGCGTAAATAATTCAAAGTCGATAACATTGTATTTTCCGTCAAGCCATGGCACAAATCATGCCCTTGCTATTTGTAATGTCGATTTAAAATAAACAGCCGGAAAGTTTAATGTAGAAAGGATTCCTGTTCTGTGTCTGTTTTTTATCACCACTAGACATTTATATGAGATAGTTCTTATTAAAATTAACTGTAGCATTAAAATGCGCATTAGTTTCCGGAGTGTTTTGTATCAAAATTCAAAGACCTATCCAGTTTATAAAGACAATGAGAGTTTCAAATCTAAACTATTGAAGCCTAAATTATCGCAGGGTTTAAAAGTTCACAAAGCGAATTGAAGCCTCTGCGAATGTTAATCCTGTGTCTGTAGAGTAAATAGTCATTGTGCCTTATTGATCTCGGCTCAATACGCCGGAAATGGCACCCCAATGCGCACAGATAGGTTGTCGCTGTATTGGGTAAGTTCATTTTGAAATAATAAAAGTAGCTGATACGTAAGTACAAGAGGTTGACTGTTGTTGAAGAGTGCAATAGTCTCGTAGTGCATTACGTGTAGCTTGATATTCCATATATCAGCTCGTGAATTGTATTTGGGCTCGAACTAACGAATATACGAGTCTTTATGAAAACAGACACAAAGTTTATGAAGGAGACATTTAATCTTCTCTTGTCAGTTGAAACGCATTCTAGCGTGACGTCATCACGGCTAGAGCAAATAAGCGTTCGTCTTTTAATTGGCAGGTGGGCGGGCATGGAATATTATTCTTAAGGTGTCTGGTTTGGCTCGTATAAATCTCCAAAGTGACTGTTCATTTTGAGCTAAGTTGACTACCCGAAACTACCAGGCATTTTATGCGTCCCTACCCTAGAAACGCCAGCAGTGATTTTGCCAAAAGTGGCAATGGCTTATGAATTAGTCATATTAGCCATCCGATATGTTTATTACTAAGGATTGCTCACGGTAAAGGCTTGGGGGTCCGGAAACTAAAAATTCCAACGTTTCCTGACTGTCTTATTGGATGTTTCATTTGCTTTCGGACGGCTCTCGATCGATAGCCAATGTATACCTCTTACAACGAAAGAAGGGGAATTGTTGAAGCGATACTGGCTAATTTAGATTTTTTCAGCTCTGGTAAGTTTTGTAAGTGATATGGCATTTGTTTGTTCATGTCTTCGGCCTGTTGATTGCGGACTGTGCGATTCGTATTTAATGAAATGAAGCTATAGGTCACCCTATATGATAGTTCTTATACTCATTTGTTGCTCACCATACAAATAAACCGAATAATAACGGAGATTTTTTATTTGCAGAAATTTCAACGAGTTCAACCGCTTGGTCGTTTGGTTTATGTTTACACGTAATTTATGCTGTCCATTGATACATTCTCGATACGATTGTTGATAAAGGAATCGATGTGAAAACGTGTGTATATTATTATAAATCGTGAACAGATAAAATGGATGTGCATGAGGACGACCAATTGATAATTCGTGAAAACCCATTTGATTCGGACCACTATGATGTTATATGGAAGCCTCGCAAGACGTTTGCAGCGAAGGAATATCGTTCCAGGCAAAAGCCATCTACTGTTGAAAATAAACTGAAGTCTTACAATGATAAGACTAGCAACGATATCAAAAATAATAAGGATAAGGCGATAAACTATACTTACATCGATGAATACTGTAGGGTGTCTGGTCCAGGCAAGACGAGAAACGAGGAATCGAGACCTGCGACGTTGAAAACAACTACGGGGGAATTCGGTCGTCCAAAGGTGTCCTTTGATACATTTGTACGACATCATATTGGCGGAGGCGGTACCGAACGTACTGAATATACCACAGCACAACCCCTAACCAAGGAAACCCGCGAATGTCAAAGAGCTCAAGGAAACACATTCTACAGATGTTCGGGAAACCGCGAAACTACGCCGTTAAGGGACTGTTATGAACAAGATGAGATTACTTTGAAATGCTGCGGTCATAATGTCGAAACATTAGTGGACTACTGTACTTGCATGTTTTGTGTTAAGGGTATTTTCTACCACTGCGCTGAAGATTCGTCTCGTTCTGACAGGGTATTAGACAATCCTTGCTCGTGTTCACCTGTGAACACGGGTTGTTTCGCTCGTTGGAGCTTGTTGGGATTACTTTCTGTATTTCTACCATGTCTCATGTGTTACCCGGTGGCAAGAGGTTGCACGGGTGTTTGCAAATGCTACAAAGAAGGAGAGTCACGTCGAAAGAACCGACATAATCTTCAAAATCGTGAAATACCAACGTAACCCCCTGTCTGTAAAAGTCGGACGAAAGAAATTACATATCGACTTCACGTCGACGTTACAGGTTTGTGGTCAAAGTTTGGCATGAGTTTCCCGCAGAAGCGATATGGGGATCAAATTACTTTGAAACTGCAAGAAAATTACGCAGCTGATATATGTACAGTGTACATAGTACGAATTAAAATGTTAACCATCAACCGTCTTCTCAAACATATTTATACAGCCAGATATTGTGCTTGTAAATAATAAATTTGTAAAACTCTGTTTTGCATTGGAGTTTGTTATATGGTATACCTAGTTGCAAGGTACGCGATATGATGGTAAAATACCACGCTTTACCATTTAGTGATGGTTTAAAGTGTGTAGCCGTGGATAAGTGTCATTGATTGTGTACAATGTGATTGCGCTGCATGCAAGTAATGTACCGGGCTGTACTCTGTTGAAGGACGACTCAACTGACCTATATAATTGCTACAGTCTTTCACACCACATCATTCGCTACAACTCTTTCATTTTTTTTACGACGATGCAGGCAACGTTTAAATCTGAAACATTTTCGTCTTGGGTTGCGTTCAATAATATCTTTGTGATCGATCTCATTCATTTCCCAAACTTACTTAACGTAAATATCAGCAATTATAATAAGGCATCTTTTAACGGCTAGCAGACGAATACTTTTTAAATCTACAATTTCAAGTACCCGTTGACCCTGTCTGTGCCTTTATAAAGGTTTAATTAAGAGAAATCACAGGCTCGCCTGGTTTACGAAAAATATGTTTTCCTCAAATGCTAACAACGTTTGAGCGCGTGTGTTTGATGCAATATGGTCCTGTTTTCGTGCCATTGAAATGACGGATTAAGTTCGGACTATTAGCGCGTCTGTAAACTTGTAATTCATGGTGTAACATGAGTGAATGAGGTTGAATCGTTATCAAAGACAGTGCTGATGTTGGACACAACAGGCGGTAAGTTAAGACATGATGAACTCCAGTCGATCACGCCACATGTGCGAAGGTATAGCGCTGTGTTTTGAAGCTCAGGTCCGGAAATTACGCGAAGCGTTTTCGAAGTTAAGCTGGGATATAAAAGGACAAGTCTAAGGCACCCTACGTATCTTAGCTCGATATGTTGGTCGCTGGTCCATTATAAGGACCTTGCGGTGAAAGAGGATCCGGAACACTTCAAAAATCAGATAGCGTTCAAGGATGTTGTTCGCTTGTTCTTACGCTCAGAACGCCAAGGTCAAGTCAATGAACTTCAATAGTGTACGTTAATTGTACAAGAATAGAAAGTATATATGAACCCCTGCAGTATGAAGCTGCAGGATGTCATTGCTCGTGGCGCGCATCTCGCTAGGTTTGTCCAAGTTTTAATCGTCTTAATCATGTTTGCTTCAATAAAGAGCTTTGGGAACCATCTTGGAAAGTTCTCGAACAAACTACGGAAGTAAAAATATCACAACCTACACAGTGATTCTTTTTGTTAACTTCCCTATCACTTATAAATTGTCAAAACGCCTTCTTCACGTTCTGTTTTACAGCTAAGTCGAAAAAGGTTTTTCTGCGAAAAGTTAAACTCTAAGTGGGCAGAGTATAGTGAGAAACTGAATACACAGGTCAGCTTTTGTGCCGTCACTTGTTGATCAAAAAATCTGAAAAAGAGCAAAACCGATCACAATACATACGCTTTCAGGCTGTATATTTCACTGAAGTTCCTGTGGAACGAAAACTGAATTTTTTTCCATTTCCTTTCCTAATTATTTTCCATTCTATTGTAAAACTTTCGCCTTAAGATTCCATTCCTTAAAACTCGCCAATCACCAAAACTCCGTCCTTCTTTTAAAACTTCCCCATAAAAAATCTTCTCTTTTAAAACTTCCCCTAAATCTTATAAAGTTTTTTTCAGGAGAGGTTCCGGAAAGTCCTTCATAGCTCCATTCTCTTCTTCCTCTTCTTCCTCTCTCTTAAAGCTTCCCCACTGCTACACGGCTCCCTCTCTCTCTTACAGCTCAATGCTACAGCTTCCTTTCTCCTAGACCCCACGCTGCTTCAGCCCTCTCTTCTAAAGCTCCTAACAGCTACAAACCCCTCTCTCCCAGAACTACCCCACTGCTATAAACCCCCTCGTTCACAAACTCTCCCACTATTACAGCTCCCGGAACTTCCCCACTGCAACAGCTCCCTCGTAAAACCTTCCCTTGTCTCAAGCTTCGCATTCGCTTAAACTCCTCTTTCTACATCCCACAGCTAGCCTCTTCTCGGTAATGCTCTACCCTCTTCCTCCTCCTTTTCTAATGCTACCCCTTCTAAGCTCCTCTCTTCTAAGGCTGCCCTCTCTTCTAAGGCTTCCTCCTCTGAAAGTCCACATGAAGTCAAAGAAATCGAAGATCAACTGAATTGTATCTTTTCCACAGAGCAAACCCCTTTGCCCAGCATAATGTAAATCGGTTAGAACTCAACCCCTACCACACCTCTTCCCTTCCTTTTCTCATTATCACAGCAATCATTATCACACTAAGGAAATTAAATAATAAATAACTTTATTTGACATCAAATTGTCTACTTTTTGTTATGTCTTGTTTATATTTTTTTACTCTATGTATGTTCTGTATTCATTTGGCATGCAAAGCCTATTTAATTTGTACGTATTCTTGTGCCTAAGTGAAGATACCCCGAACTATAATCGTATATATTGATATAAATCTTGTCAGAATGATTTCTTCATTCATTCGTTTGCAGGTATCTCAACTTGTAAATATTGTTTTGATAGCGATACTCAAAAAGCGATCAATCTTGTTATATCATTGATCAGAGAGAAATACCGCGGCGCACACAGTCAGATTTTGGAACTCCAACCTAAACAAACTGCAAGTTAGGTACTTATTAACTCTAAACACCATTCTCTCGTTTGCTTCACTGGGATAACTTTCAACCGTTCATTGTGCCTGATGGGGCAGAAATTACTTTCATGGTGTCCAAGAATATTATTGAGAGCAGATGCAGGCAGTGAAAGTCAGCCTTAGGAATAGAAGTTGGTTGGTTCACAAGTGAAAAATGATCAACAAAGATACTCGCAGTAAGATATAACCTTTTGGTATTCATCCTTGGTACATTACAACCTCAGGGTTCTGAACTGTTGGAATAGAAATATCGTGACTCTGGATAAGATTCATTTGTATACGGATTGAGCAGAGAAAATGAATTGAAGAAATTTTGAAGACGAAGGTTTGAAAATAGGAAGCTCAATGTGACGTTTTTGAAAGGATCAGTTCCCATCGCTTTATGTTCGCTGATTTATATGTTTGAATATGTTCTCTAAAATACCGTTTATATTACTGCTAGTATTTACAGAACTCTTGTATATTCGCATTTTTATATACGATAAATGTTTTAAAGAATAAGTACATCTCTCTATGGCACAAAATATATCCGTAGCGTTAACCACCCTCCCAGGTTATACACTGAACTTATCTCGTATTTTATCGCTTGTCTGGTATAAACTGAACTTGTTTTCATCGTGCTTCTTAGGAATTAAGCCGTTTTTGAAGTATTTTGATTTATTCTACGTTTCCCTTTCCTCAACATTTCCATACTGAACCCAGTTATTCAGCCAGTGTAATTCAGTTTATATCAAACAAGTCAGTAAAACATTTTTCGAGCAACAGGCAGTCATAAATCGGCCTTTTTGATATTGAGCTTTGCCGGCTACGAAACAGGAATACGATCGTGTGGACAGCGATCATACTCTCTGAAATATTCATTTCTCTTGTAGAGGACTGGACACTATTCTTCTGCACATTTACACCTGCAGTTCTTCCGTCTAAGCAGTCGTCTACATCTGCTTATCAACTTTATAATTTCTCCACGTCTCAAATTTCTCCAATTTTTTTGCCGCATGCACTTTATGTATCGCTTGCAAATCTTTCCATTCCGTCTGTCTTTACGTCTTTTTTTAGCTTCGAGTGGAAACTCATGTTTCATTAAATGTCTTCGTATATTACGCTTTACGTGTCTTTTTTTCGACTTAAGCATGTACATGAGAAATTTTGTCGCGTGCTGGTTTTCGCCAAAGACTTTTGAAAAGACCTTTGGTTCTCCCCCACCTCTGAACGCTAAATAGCGCGATACATTCTTCTTTCGTCCGTATTTATCTGATATAAACTGTATGTATCCGTCTTCTCTGAACCTCGGCCTAAAAACACATCGTCTTACATGTTTTCCTTTCTTTTCTGCCTGGAATATTAAAAATAACATTCAAACGTCAAAAACAAATGAGATGAAATGGTGCGTACTTAAAGAATGCTTTTACTTACCAATCCAGCAGTTTCCCCTTTTACATTTAAACAAATGTAATAATTGCTTTTGTAATGTCGAATACGAACTTTTCCAAACGTGTCACTTTCAACAATTAGCTTCGCTAGAAAATGGACCAAAAACATGGTAAATTATCAATGCCTAGAGGAGTCCTTTGAGGAGACGAGCTGGTCTAGTTAAGTTAGAGAATACGGGGATATTTTAGGCTTATTGTGTATCTCCATGACGAGGAGAGACTGGGATCTTTCTTCTAATTCTCAGCCTCCTAAAACGATGCGTAGACATCTCATAGATTTTCCTCCCATAACACATGCATCCCCAAGCACCATAGAACTTTGGGTTTTTCTTGTTCAAATACCCTTTAGTGATGTATATGATTGCATCTGGCATTCCTAATACCATCAAAAAGCGACCACATTGTATAGTGTTCAGTAATAGCAATGACAGGAATTAGAGAGATGTCCGATTGCATTAGTAAATTCCAACATAATGATTAGCATAATATGCTCGGTAATTAGCAGAGTAAAGCATTTACAAATAATAAGTCGTTGCATTCTTCCGCTCATTTTAACACTGAGATGCTCTAACGCGTTTGTGTTCATAAGCTGCTCAAATTCTACCTCATGCAAACATTGCAAAGTATTTTTGGAGTTAAAACATCGGCCATACACAGACAAAGTAAATACCCCCCTCAACGAAACTAAATACTCTTTAACTTAAAAGGTAAAATAAGGAACATGCGTATACCAAATGCCTGGAAAATGTAACTCTTTTGTTGAATAGCTATAAAAATGTGAATCGAATCGCAGGAAGAAGGAAAATGGAGAAGCCAATGAACGTCTCGAAACAAAACCTGACCATTCATACACTTTCCCCAATCCTAAAGGGGAAACTCTCTCCTTTCGTGTACTTCGTGATGATTTTGATTGGGCGCTTTTAACGTCAATCGGGAGTATTCTCAGCGAAATATGAATGTTTGTATTGTAAACAGTATGGTTTCAAGAAATCATTGGCATCATTATTGCGTGAAAAACATCTTGGGAGGGTAAAGTTGCCGGGAGTGAAAATATAATTAACGAAAACAGACTGCTTGAAATATTCATTCATTTCATTTCAGATATTGCAACAGCTCAATTATATTTGGGGTGACAAGAGGTAGGGGTCCTGACGATAAGGGTCCCTTCCATTTTGTCGAGTGGAGTGTCGGGAGTGAAGAAAGAGCCTGTTGTATTCGGTGTGGTCTCAAAATTCTAAACACGACAAAGGCTAGGAAGTTGTGAGCTTGTAGCCTACACGCAGACAAAATGCATTTTAGGTATATCAGGCTAATAAATACACTGGACCCATCAACCATTCTTTACTAAATTGAAGATGACTGCCCAGTATGAAATATTCACACGACCCAGTGAAAATTTATCACAAAGGTCATTTCTTAACCTAATCAGTTTTTTTCTGCCACCCTTCGATGGACTGAGTGTTCTTGTTTCGTGTGGCTATTTCATTATCTCAAATCACGTTCAGTGAAACATGCCCTTCAATATAAATGGCAGACACACATAGAATATCAAACAAAAAACCTTTGTCGGTATAAAAATATTTACGGAATGTTTGTTTTAAAGTTTACAATGTAAACAGGGAAAAAATAAAGAGCATGTTACCGATTTTGTAACTTCATGGCGAGTTCTCGCTGTTTCTGAATGCTCTCTTTAATTGGTCCTTGTTTTTTGACATAATTCCTTTTAAGCTTGAGCTCAGTGTGTGTAAAAACAAGATGGTTTGTTTTTGTTGTTGGCCTTCGTTTCACAAGCCGTGACAAGGTCACTTGCTCCAGCCAAATAATTAGTGTTGAGCTAACACAAACATATGACTCTGTTTATCTGACTGAGTTTGAATAAACAGTAAAAAGGTGGCCAAACTAATATTAAATATAGACTGATGTTAATGCTTACTGAAATGCAAGTATTTGTGATAAAATTATTTTGGGATTGGTTCAATTTAAGCAAGTGCTTGCAACAACTGTAATTAGCTGTCATTCCACGCGTGCGTCATTGACTCCAATGAGAAAATCTGCGTGCTGGAACTAGCCAATGAAATGCCGTGCAGCAAACGGAAATTATCCAATCAGCTTCAAGCAATACCTATGTGCAAAAACTGACATCAAACACAAATTCTACCAACTTGTTACGTTCGTATCTACCGAATAGATTTATTCTAAACTGAATATATTCTTCTTGCTTACACTTATGCTGTCTTAGACTGTGGCTCGGAAATGAGCCGTGGTTTGCATATTTTCCTCCATTGTTTCAAATCATCTTCATGCAGATTTCATTACTGCAAATATTCCTGAATGCATTCAAACACGTAAAAAAACTGGCATCAGAAGAAAATCTATCATTACCACCTTATAAGGTAAACATTCAACTTACGCTAGTCAAAGAAAACAGAAAGGAACCATTAGCAAAAATCCAAATATTTGTGTGTGTTTGTGAAGAGATATTTTGACAGTACAAAGAACGCCCAGCATAATGACATTTATCTTAGTTTGCACTACGACTTTTGTTTTTTCCGAAATCATAAAGTATTCCCAGGCCCAGGAGCACACTTTGAAATGCCCAGCGCTAATCGTAAAATCATTTGAACCATTTGCATGTCATTAATGACATAACTTAACAAAGATTTTAGCAAAGCAAAATGTCCTGTCAATAATTCCCACGATGGTCAGCCGTTTTTTCTCATTTTAAGTTGCATCACACAAATACAATACGGAAACGTTTTGAATATCTGAGCAAATCATTTTTCAAATAGTCTTCGTTTTGTTTTTGTTCCCTGTACGTTATGAGAGGGCACTTCAACAATAAAAGCACAATCTGTGAATGCATTAAGCACCTTCACGAGCTGCATTGAAGTTACCTCATCATTGAAGTGTTCACAACGGCGCAATCTGCGGAATAATCTTATTTCTAAGAGCAAAACTAGCAGGCTTTTTCACAGAGCTCTTAGCCTATTCAAGGTCTGTTTTCTGGAAACATCGATGAACGAAGCGTGGAAGTAAGATTCAGTTGTTTGGAGAGAACAATAAAAGGTACACCACGTATTAAACTGAATTCTACAATGTCATGTACAAAAACAATCGAGAGACGTTTTGAGGTCGACTTGAGAGTGTTCTTCTGAACGACGGTAAAGGTGGAACGATGCACTGTTTCTTACAAAGGCTTCACTGTGTTTTAAACCGGAGACCAGAGAAATATTCATGCAAGGTAACGAAATTTCCTACAAACTATTCTAGACTAAATTTCTTGCTATTTTGTGCACAAAAAGGTAGAATTATGCCTTTGAGTCTCAGTTACCAAAGGCGTGGTGAATTTTTGGCGTATACATGTAACATGTTCTGTATAAATGAAGCATGTTTGATGTTTTCTATAATCTGTTGCAAGGGATGCGCGCTCCAAGTTTCGTTCCCATATTTCGTGATATGTACAGCGTTTCCACAATCCATAATGTCGAACCCACGTTTTTTCGCAATCGGTATCGACTTATCTTGCGTCTAAATAGATCTCCCATTGTTTTAGCCAGCGGGTTGCAATGACATCCGTAGATTAGATAATTTATGCCATTTTCCTAATCTGCTTGTTTTCCGTTTTTACACATTTATAGATTTATCTGATAACTGAAAGGTCTAGCCGCAAAAAGCATGCTTTTAATCCGGTAAATATTGAATAGTTTTATTAATGTTAGGTCATGTTAGTGTCCAAATTATGTGCCTCTTTGACAGCAAAACCGTGCACAAAAATATTGATTTAATTTAAAAGGTTACGACACACAAAACTCGAGTTCGCCAACTACCCACGCTATTATTGTGGTCATTTTGAGAATACCTACTCAGAGGCATTACATTGCGCACGCGCACACTACGTAACTAAAGGCATTTGGATTCATGCCGGGCAAAGCGGCAGGAAAAGCCAATGAAGTAAAGACTTCGTTGTAATTTTTAATTTAATTCGTAAGCGTAAATTGTTGACTAGTGAAATGAATTAAACGAAATCGCTTCCATATGGTCTGAGAGTTAGAATGATAAATCAGGCAGAGAATTTAAATATTTTCTTGCGTCAATTGACTTAATGTATCAATTAGGTCGTCTATAGATTTTCACCTTTTAATTCAGTTCCAATTTAAGTAATGCAAGGAATGGAATGGAAGGGTCAGTTACGTCAACTCAACTAGAGTCCGAAATCTGCTTCACCGTAATACAGGAAAAACAACTGTTTTCAAGATTGTATATTCAATTGTATAGACGTATTTTACAGTGGTGAAATTTTCATCGTTATTTAATAATCCGAGTAATGAACGCAGGATAAATTATAACGCATGGTTTACACACGTGCAAAATTTTGCAACAGCATTCAACAACATCCGATGTTACATAGATTTGAGAACTGTGCGAAAATTGAACAGAGTACACTGTATTGAAAGAGACAAAACCTCACAGAATTGCGGCAAAAATCACAGTGATTTTGAAGTGAAACGCAGTAGGGAAAAACAAATAAAGTGTTTGTATCGTTCAATACCAAACACATGGAGAAAATTTAGCTCATGTACCGTTGAAATAACTTTGCCTGAATCACACATCGTGTAAAATGTTATTGAAGGCAAAGCTAAAGTTATGACCCTTGGCGTTTTATAACACGATAGTCTTAGAAATGCTTAACATCACGTTTAATGTCTGAATGAATATCTCGATCCTCCCACATCGACTTTCTGTCTCTGCGATATTTAAATCAAGATAACTGTGAACCCCGCGACGAATATCACACAAGTACATAGCAGGGTACATTCTCTGTTTATTACAAGAAAGAATCTTTTTCCTCCTAGAGTTTAAAAAAACGCTATGGATATACGAAATGTTTCTAAAGAGGTTATCCGGAGTTTTATAAAGCAAACGTTGATCGACCGTTTGTCTTGTATGAAACCGTGGTATGTAAAAGCTTTCAGTTAGAAAGATCAAAGTGTGATGCCGTGACTACAAACATTACAATCTGTCTGTTCTTTAATCTGGTTTACAATTCTTTTACATTCAAATTATTCTGTGTGCAGTATTCTCCTAATGACAGATACTGATGGGAGGAATCATTGGGAGGGGTGAATTGTTGATACTGATAATTATGATAACTGATAACTCTCACCATACTTTCCAACACTCGTGCAAAGAACATGGCTAATTAACATAATTGGCGTAAATCATAACAGATTTGCAGGCCAATCTAAACACGTGTACCTACATAGTTCGCCTTCCGTCATTCTTGGCACATCTTTAGAGAAATAACAGCGAAATTTATTCAAATAACTGAAATGGTGCACGCGGTGCTCTCAGGAACGCCCTGTAGACGCCTGCAGGAAACTGCCGGAGGTAAAGTGTTATTGCATTTTAAACATGCTATTTTGAAAATAAAGATCATATCCTCTCTAATCTTTGCTCGATTGTTAGATTGTTTTTTATATAAATACAATTTTGTCCTGTGTCAAAACTCTTCTCCAAAAGACTATAATATATCAGGCGTCTTATAATATAAATTTAAAAAGTCGTGTACTTTGTCGTCTAAATTGCCGTATAAAAACTAGGCGTGTCAAGACTTAATAAAGTCAGCTTTTTCTCTGTTAGGGCTATTCATTTGTATGTTCAAACCATTCAATTTTACAGGCAATTTATGTTAAGTGTGTGTCTGGTTTTTGCTAATGTCCAATTTCAACATCACATTAGTTTGTTAGCTCACGAAGATCACTGATTTCCAAAATAACAGCATGTACACTGTATGTCTGTAACGGGTTGTAACTGCTCTTCATTAAATGGTCGGTTAAGAAATGTTGTTGGACTCAACATGGGTTATCATAACGAAGAAAAAACCACAGATGAACAGGAAGGAACCTTGTTCTTTCCCACGTGGCAGGAGTCAAAACTTTCTGATAAAATAATCATCTTAATACGCGATAAATTGATTAGCTACAAAATAATTAGAATTACGGAAGAGAAATTTGAGTTTCCACAGTCATTCAATCAAAACAGGTCTGCGATGCGAAGTCTAAAGAAAGTTCAAATTGGCTTACGTTTCTTATAAATTGGCTTACCTCGAATCAAATTATTTGAATTGGTTTAAATGTCTCAATACTTAATTTAACCATTATAAACATAGATAATAGCATCATGACAAATTATAGCAACAATCATATTTGTCAGGCATGCAGCGATGTTGTTATATGAAAGAGTTTTTAAAGCGGTGCTTATACCCCATCATGCAGTTGACGTTCATCGTTTGCAAACACTTTAAAGAAACGAATAAAGTTAAATAACTTTTATAAAAATGTGGAAACTCTAGTCGATATTTTCTGGAAATGTCTTTGCCCTTTCGAGTATTGAGCCGTGTCTTGGATGGGCATTGAAAGATACCAATTTTGGTCAAAAGACTTTTTACCCTGAAGCGCATTTTTTGATGCATATATTACCTCCCTCTGAGAATAAGGTCGATAAAGGTGGCTTTTGCTTGATTAACGAATTATCAAAACACACCATACACTAAACTGATTAGTCTTACTCACGAAACCGAACGATGTGGGCTTGTGTTGGAAAGTGTAGAGTTTTTTACTGAGCCCGAACCTTGTGTGTGTGGGAGATAGGAAGATAATCACAATCGAGCAGAGTTACGAAGGATACCTAGGTTGAGGTTCTGTCGATGAGGTTAACGGTGGTCAACCACAACTTAATTGAAGGGTGGAATTTATTATGAAAGGGAAATAAATTATTAAAGCTTCTGTTGCAACGCTACTTGTGTCGAAACACAAGATCAATGTATGCGCAGTGATTGCTTTAAATAGTCACTCCAATTACTGTTTTTTAAGGAAATAATAAGACAGTTCATGACGTACAACGCACGAGATGCCAGCGCAACGCAGGATCAATCAAAAGCAATCTCATTTCCCAAGTAGCATACACAAACCAGCTGTCAATATCGGCTATTCCCCTGATTTATTGCTCAATGCTTTTATAGTAGAGAGATAAAACATTATTATTGCAATAAAAACCAATAAACCTTGATGCCGGAAGATTTTGATGCCGCAAGATTTATTCGCAGAAAAGGAATTCCATTTAAAATATTTCGACGTAAAAACTGCGCGAAGCATTTCAGGAAATAAAACCAAACGAGGAAATCCCACCATGTTTCTCCTCTTAAATGTTATTCTTAACTAGCATGACTGCGAATGTCAGGCCTTTTTATTTTCAGGCTCAGCTTTAAAGGCTATTTTTAGTTTTTATTGTAAATATTCGAGATTTTGAAGACGTGATTTCATCTCATGGTATTTCATTTCATACTTGTTTCAAACTAAGTTCTACCAACATTGTCTTTCGTATCAATTGAATTAAAAGTGATGATCATTTAGTAAATAAATCCAATTTGATCTTTAGGTTCATTGTTAAATACTTATTCCGTTATTCACGGATGAGGTCGAGGCTATGTGGTTGTAATTATATGAATATCATTAGTCTTAATTAACATGCGTAGTTTATCATCAGTTAGTCTGTCGAAAGATAAGCCTTTATCGCAAGTATTTTTATAAATGTAGCAATGACGGACCACAAAGCTAGTACTTCAAAGTATTCGCGGTTATATATTTCTTTAAAAGTGTGTGATAAATCAACTTTTATAACTAAACTCATACCTGTCAAATCTCAAGTGCTGCATAAAAGGTGCTCAGATATTTGTATACTTTAATGCATTAGTGTAATAGTATATTTTGCTAGGTAGGCGAATATTTGCATTGTCTGGAGTGGTTTGGACGATCTTAATGCCAAAAGGAGAATTGTTGAGCGTGGGCAAATGCTGTTTAGACACTCCCAAAGACTTCAACAGCACCTTCACCTTTTTAAAACAACTTTTCATAGCGTTGAGTTAGCATAACATGCTTTGCAAGACAGTGTTATCACGACTGGATCCATTCATAACTGGGAATAAAAAATTGAACTGATTTATGTCTTCCGTCTTCAAAATATACTTCTGATCATTGATGTGAAGTACGTGTGTTAAGAGGTTTTATGCTTATGAAGTCTACAGTATATAAGTATGTTATAATAAAAGACTAAAAAACGCACAATACTGCCGAACCTAAACTTTTTTGGGGTCGCTGGATAAAGTTATTCCTAAATTTACTTTGGCTTTTTGCCTTGGTTTTAATCTCATATGTGTAGCAAAGAGCTTCACGAAAATGACTTATTTCTGGTTAAAACAACAGCATTGAGATTCCTTGATCCTCTTTAGACTACACAAGTGCTTTCCATATATATAGATTGCTTCTAGAAGTGTCTATGAGTTTGTATAAACAAGGGTGTCCTTATTTGTAAAGGATTAGCCATTTAGCAGTAATAACAAATAATGTTTTATTGCATAAATAACAAAGCCCGCTTGAAGACAAGAAACCATTTGTTAAAGTCGCGGTAATCAAGGAATTCCAACCCCTAACGCGAACTAACGATTGCTTGTTCCGTTGCGGTGATTCACTCAAGTTTGAAAATTAATTGTCTGTCCATGAACGTCGGTAAAGGAAGCCCGGAGGATGAAATCATGTTTATAATACTATTTAGCTTCAGAAGAAGCGGTTGGATATCTGCATGGTAACGCAAACTATGCTAAACAAGTAAGACAACGCGTACGCTGCTAATGTTTCCGCCGCGTTCGTAATCAGCAGCGCATCCTATTTTTGGCGTGAAAAATGCGCAATCATTACATTCATTCCGTCTGTTAGAAGTCAAAGCTTTGACGTGTAATGTTATGATATTGCGGTCGCAAGACCTTGCCTTAGAGGTGCTGTAATATTGCCAATTAAAGCATTTCCTATAGTCTCTGCCAAATGCCGCCCTTTATTTCAACACGGTCTCGCTGATGGAAGCTCGAAAACGGCTTTCCCTCATTAAATCTTGTTATCAAACCATCTAGATATAACGTGTTGGAAAATACACATGACACACGATGCTAGACCACACATTATAAAGAAAATTGCTCGCAACAGGACAAGAGGAGCCCGAACAAAAGCAAAACGACCATGTTGGGCGAATGCTATCCGGTTACAATGTGTTGAGTATCACTGCAGTTATTAGCTTTTCTTTACTGAAGCTGCGCAGAAATAAAATTCCTTGTTTGGATCAAAATGTGATTGGACTGCATTCCAAACAAGCGTAACAAGATCCTTCTTGAACGACGAATTAGGTTTTTGAATGCATGCAAGTTTTATTTTGAACACCTGTTGTGGCCTGCCTGTAGTATAAAGCTTGTCTATTTAACCCCATAATCTTAATAGAAACCCGACTTTACCAATTTACCAACGCTGATACCATCATAAAATAGAAGCCACTCACCAGCATCACTTTTTGCATCAGCGCTTGCATTCACCGTTCTTCCTAATACTTGTACATATTTCGAACTGGCTTTTGAATAGAGTTGAACAGTTTTTGAATACGACGGAGTTGTCTTATCAGTTTTCTGTCGCTGAACGTCATAATGCTTTCCAAGTATGTCCTGCTGTTTCAACCGTGCGACAGAAAGAAAAGTAAAAATTGAGTTGCTTACGAAGGGAAAACGATACTGCTCTAGGCCCGATCCCATAGTCGTGAGATATGACAGCTTATTGAAGTATAGCTAACACTTACCGAGGTTTCGGTCCGAGCCAGGATCAATAATAAATATCTGAAACAAAAACACAGAAAGATAAACGTCCATTTATCAGAATGGCCAAAACAGAAGCAAGCGAAAGGTCATGAGTGCTTTTGAAATTTGATGTATCAAAAACCCACGTGTAAAATGACGCAGTGGTAGAGCCGTAAACACGCATTTCAATTTCCCTCCTTCAACGTTTTGTACGACCAGTAATCGTCGTTTTGTGTAAGATTTGTAAACCTTTCTTGGACGTTGCGTTCACTCATTTGCCACATGTCTAGCTTGTCCGCTTGTGAAATCAATATTTGTGCTCATCCCCGGGGGTAGTGGGCTATACGTTCACTCGCCTTCAAACTGTACCTAAGCAGTGCATCTTATGTACACAGGTTGTGCGCACGACTCCCGTCGTTCAACGAAACATTGGAAACGTCAAGGTTCATATAAGATTTCAATGTCCCGTCGCTGGACAAATATAAACATCATCTCAATTGTCACATTCAAGTTTCACCGCGCAGCTATCACATAATGCCAACTCGTTTCCTGTTCCATTCAAACTGTCATATCGAAGCGCGCGCGCACATCCGAGAGACCGCTTTGGGAGATAGCGTCCAGGCTTCCACAGATACGGTCGGAAAATACAAAACGAAGAACGCACTACATATTCAAGGGGAGCGTGTGTGAGAGAAGAAATGCGCGCAAGCTATGCAAAATTGGTGCATTTTTTCGCAATCAAAGAATGTTTATTTTACAAGTGTTAAAACGTCAGATAAACACAGTCTTGGAACAGTTAATTAGCGTAATGAAGTCTATCTTTGTGTTCTTGTTTTTCTAGCTTGTTTTACGATCAACAGCGAAGGTGACAAGCGATGAGTATTACACATCTGTGATGTGTACCTGGAGAACTGGTATTTCCACACAAGAACCACAGCTGTCTCTTTAGACATTCAATGCTCAAGATAGTTACAGTAAAAGCTCCTACAGTGAGTGTTTATGTAACGTTGTGGGAGCGCAAGAGCCCACAGGCTTTACTTCGTGAATCAGCAGCGAGAATTGACGACAAGCAGTGTGTTTGAGTTGATGTAAAACCAGACAAACAGGATGACTGGACTCTGCTGCTAACCTGGAAGCAAAACTCAGCTTACAGAAATGCAATAAACTAAACTAATTATCACCAAAATTTTAGGCAGAGTAACCTTCCTAATTTATCTCGTGTTTCAGAAACTTCATTAATTGGTTCGAGATAACTCAAATGAACGAGAAAATCAAATGAACTTTTTCGGAAGAAATAGCTTAACCTAGAACAAACGAGGATAGTGTTTTCCCCAGTCAAGAAATACCAAGCCAAATTGTCTGCATCAATGTCCCTAGTGTTGATCCCCTTTTGGGAATGCATATTTATCATGTGATCTCATCGTTTGTCAACTCCAAGTTAGAGCCTCATGTGATCCATTGCTAATAGATGATTGGTTAATGAAATGACGAAGCACTGGTCAAACAGGAATGGTTGGGTTTGACCATAATCATGAACCAGACGCGTTTTCGTTTAACACGCCGCCCCGGAAGCCAGAAATGAAGAAACGTTACGAAACAATGTTTAATTGTTCTCCCATCTTTTTATGAGAATATTCTCCTGTGGTGTTTCATGGGAAACTTTTCAATATTTGTTAAAAATAAATATTTTGACGTAGCTGTCTATAAAAGTAAGTTTGCGTCCCAAGGTTAAACACATATTCAGGTCAAAAGTGCATTGCACGTGAGGAATTAAAAACAAAAGATTTTTTCCCTAAAATTTCCTCTCTCAGACCACAAAAACAACAAATAAGGAAAACAGAAAACAAGTCATCAAGTGACCGTCATCGAAACCAGAAATGAAAAAGCCATAATTGAGGATGGCATTGCACTGGATTTTGGATCGAATCATCGGGAAACGTGCAAGAAAAATGAATACCTCTTTGATTCTTCCAATCATTTTTACACAAAACAAATGTTCTGTCTGCGCGCGCAGCTCCTGATTACATGGGTCGGTAGCACTGGTCTGTGGTCTGTAGTCTGTACCATTAACTAGTCGTTATGCGCGCATTTTAATAGGGGTAGCTCCTGACCATTCAGTATCTCATAAATTGAAGAAATTGTATCATTGTATACCACCACAATGGATATAGCAAATTAAACCAGTTTCGTTCATCGCAAATGGTTACTTTTAATGTGAGGTTCTGTCAATACCATATGGCCTTTCTCACAATGACGTAATGCTACTTTTTATAGAATGACGCAATGTTCGCAAAACACGCGTTCGTCTTTCAGCCAATCAGCGACGAGGAACGATTACACGTTTCTTTCCAGGAGGGTGAATTTTAAATTGCAAATGGCTGCTGAGGTAAATAAACATTAAAAAGTGAAAAACATGAAGAGATTTGCAGACAGATCCATTGCTCTGGGCTTGTATTCGTTACTCACAGCTTTTTCAGCGATAACAGTTACTAATGGCTCAGAAAACGGTGAAGAAAATGGACATTCGTTGGCGTTAAGTCACGAGAATCGTCGATTTACAGAGTATGTACTATTAAAGATAACATATTTAATATGTTTATATTGTACAAACATTGCAAATCTGGGGACTTTGAATGAAAATGATCGCTTTTAAATAAAGAATAAGATCACAGATTTGTGAGATGGTCTTTCAAGGTTCGTGATGAGTGTTTATAAACGAGTCTTTGTTGGTTTATTTCACTTATTTTGTGTTCTGTGTAACAACTAACAAGTACTTAGAGAAAAGAATTTCGACGATATCAGCAAACAGTTATCATTAATAGTATTTATACTACAGATTTTTGTTGATATTGATTTGATTTAGCACCAAACACAGTGACTGATTTAAGTGATTTTGAAATTTACTGTAGAAGTCTTGTGATTGTTGGTACTTTGGATGGTAAACTGGAGGGTTTAGACCCACATAATAATGGTATGACGAAATGGAAAATATCTTTATCAGATGAACCTCTCTTGTCCTCCAGCTTGAGTTCTGTACAGGTAATACATGGACCTAATTAATACCTGATGTTAAATATTTATATTTAAACCAGCGAAAAATGCTCATATCAGATTATCTGAGTACTTACTATGCATATAACAAGAATGGTTGAAATTATTGTCTTTCTAATTGATAGATGCAGAAAGAGTTTACTAGTTATCGTCTTATACCATCACTGAATGGTGGCTTGTATCAATTCACATGGGATAGTATTGAGGTATGTATTTCTGGTTTCTTAATTGCATATTGTACCTTGCCCATTGTGTATATGGGACTAGAGTTCATGAGACAAACTTTCAATAATTTTAGGCAATGCCTTGGAATGCTGATACCTTACTTCGTTCATCATTTAAATTTACTGATGGTACGGGTATGGTTGGCAGTAAGAATGTTCAACATACGGGTATAGATCCCAAGACTGGGCAGGTTTGACTGATTCAACTCTATAATATGTCTCTATTTAATAATGTTTAGTAGCCAGTGAGATTTTTAGGCTTACTCAGTAAATATTTATCAATGATTTACTTTTCAGATGCTGTACTCATGTTCTGATGATGGATGTGATGGCAGTGGAGTGGACTCATTGAGGGATATTCTTGTTTTAAAACGGACTCAGAGAACAATTCGAGCTGTGAATGAGAGAACTGGGGCTGCAAGGTAAGAGTAACCCTACCAATGTTACAGCAAAGTTGATCATTAATTTATACCAACTCTTAATGGCTTAACTTTTTGCTCGATTTAGATGGAATTTCTCTGTTGGGGAACACAAACTTAGCCTTCTAAAAGTTCAATCTGATATTCCACATCATTACTTACCTGAAGACTCAATTCTAAAACAAGGCATACAAGTTTCAATTCCTGAGCGAATAGTAGCAATTGTTCAAAAATCAGAAGAGAAAATCATTTTATGGAAGAAATTTGATACTCCAGTGGCTGCTGTGTGGATTTTGCATAATGGTGTCCTGGAGGAAATGGATTTACTGAAGATCTCAGTTCCACCACATTCATTGAATGAAAATGTCGAGATGCCATTGTATTATATTGGTAAATGTATAGAGTATTAAGAATGCTCAAAAGCAATAATATATGTTGCCAAAATAAACAGAGTATTTTTTATTAAATCTTTTTATTTCAGGCTCCCATGAGGATCAACTATACATTCATCCTTCAGACAAAATGAAGGAGGCTGTGAGAATTGCAATTGACAAAATGACATCCAGTTCAAGCGATGATGATCATGCTTTAGTTGATCCTAGGAAAAGACTGATTTGGAAGCCATATCTAGCGACATCTTCATCACGCACACCCGCCATTGTTGGACAAACTGAGCTGTCGATTCGTCAACGTCCTCTTGAGTATCCTTTCGGTTAGTAGATACATAATTTGTACCTATCTGGTATAGTTCGACGTATGAAAATGACATTAAAGATATGAGCTGATTTCTTTTTTCATTAACTCCAGATAATGGTCAGTATTTCTTTGTACAAACAAAAGAAGGCGAGTGTCTTAACAACATCACAAAACCACAAAGTCTGAGAGACGAGGAGCGAGGAGTGCTGATGAAATTGAAGAATTCTGTTTTCAAATGGTGGTAAGAAAGACCTTTCTGATCTGAACTGAACAGTTGAATGTTTTCCTTATATGATAAAACAAAAATATGCAAAGTATACTTCATCATGTGCTCTTTACGATTATCTACAAATATCTTTTCTTTCTTCATCTTAGGAGAGAACTTCTGATATTTGTCTTCACGTTTGGTTTCTTCACCCGGCAGATATTCAAATATTGGCGATCAAAACATTCGGGACTCGTACGTGTCTGACTCTTCGTCCTAAAAAAAGTTTCGTTTAAACGTGAAGTCGGTGAAGACGTATTAATTTTTAAAATCTTCGTTTTCAAGGAAAAGAAAACTTTAACTTTGAATTTACCTTGTGGCGATCTTGAACTGGAGGTCAGACCGAAATGTAATGAAAATAAGGTAAAGAAATGTTTTTAAATGAAACAAGATTGAATGATATATCCTCTAAAACCCTGCGACCATTTTAGTGAGAATTTTCATATTTTTTTTTCTTTCATCCACTGTCTTATAGGCTGCTGTAAATTCACCGTTATCGCCTCAATCACCCGAAAATTTCGTGTCAAGGTAAATATTAGTATTTTAATACTGTTTTGAATTGAGATTTTGTGGGGATCGACGAGGCATTGTGTCTACACTAGGTACGAGTTGGATTTTGACCATGAAACGTGTCTGGGAAGCGGAGCATTTGGTCTGGTTTTTCAAGCCCGAAATAAACTGGACGATTGCCAATACGCTGTTAAAAGAATCAGACTACCAAATAAGTATGTTTCCCCATTCAAAACTTGAACGGTTTATTTGAGAGGACGAGTTAAACGTATCTATCTTTGTGTTTATTTCATCGTTTCTAGTCAAAAAGCTCGAGAGAAAGTGATGAGAGAAGTGAAAGTTTTGGCAAGTTTGGAGCATCCAGGTATCGTGAGGTATTATAACTCCTGGTGTGAAGAAACTCCGGTTAAATGGTTGAGAGAATGGGACGATAAGTTACAGGAGGATAGGTAAAGATTATAATGGATATAATCCAGTATTCATTTTCCTTCTCTTTGAAGCCTAGTTTCAAACTTTCACCCTGTTAGGAAATACAATTTTCGTGTGTCTTTGATATTTAAGACACAAACGAAGAGTATATACAGACTATGCACTCTTGTAATTATCTTGAACATCGGGAACAGAAGACGTCTATTTTTGGAACTTGGTCTATTTAGGTTTTCCACTTATACTATACTGTCCAGCTTAATCCTCTTTACTTCTGTTTTTGGTAAACCATTAAGAGCATCTCTCGATATTTTTTCGATAGTAAATGCCCGACCATCAACACAGCAAGTCCGTCCTACACAAGTCCTTCATCAAATGCAGACATGCAGTTGCAGGAAATGTCTTTGAATGATCAACTCTCAGATTATGAACGACGTGTTGACATCACACAAAGCAGATCTCGACTAAGACATGATACAATTACAGTGGAGAATGAAGACAGTCTTAATGATATGGAGTGGTCTTCAGGGCGCTATGATGAGATTGAGCACTCTGAGGAAGCTGACAGTTCGTTTGACGTTGCGTTTGAACGAGACAAATCCCAGCTTTCAACAGGGAATAATAATGGCAGGAAAATAGATGATGAGAGTTCTGGAGTTGTCTTTCGTCATGTGAGTGTTCTTTAACTGGATACTATATATCTTTTATGTATTCTTGTATAATTTTATTGATCGTATTGTAGAGTTCTGCTGCAAGAACTGAAACATCTCCATCAAATCAATCTGGAATTGAGGAGATGGAAGCACAGACTTCAGGTGCGTGTGGAATCCAGAAACTTAAAAACTCTTTTTTTATTTAATTTGAACTGAAAAAAAGTAACGTAACCCCAAAGTAACCCTGGAATTACGTGTTTACGACCTTAATCTTAAATTTAAGTACACATTTTACGTCATTTTCATTTTTTTTTTCAATTTTAGTAAAAGGAAACTCTCCTTCACATCTGCTGTACATTCAGATGCAATTATGTCGAAAAGACAGTTTAAAAGATTGGCTCGTTGACAACGCATTTAACAGAAACTTCTCACACAGTATTGATATATTTAGACAGGTATTGCATTGACCAAGACTGTTCTCGTGAATAAGGATTTCTCTTCATCCATTCAATTTGTCCCCACTCTTCCTCGTTGTCCGTTTTCCCACCTGATCTGTTCCTCTAAATAAGGTGAACTAACTAAACAAATACATTACTTATTGTGTTCTAGCTTGTTGTAGCGGTGGATTACATACATCAGAAAGGTCATATACATCGAGACCTCAAGGTAAGAACTTCGTGAAGTAATCTTTCAAACAATCAATGAAAACTTGCTCTAAATATTGATTTTTTAATGTAACCTCAGCATGTAATGTGGCCTCTTTTTCCTTGTAGCCATCGAATATATTGTTTGCTCTTGATGGTACCGTTAAAGTGGGTGATTTTGGTCTGGTGGCTGCTTGTCAGTCGCCATCCAACGATGACAGTGGTTTTGAAGGTTTGCTTTTCTCTCAAATTTTAATATTACATGGCTCTCTTGGACAGTAATGGTTCACTTTTTTCTTCACTGCTTTTTCAGAATCAACGCGTTCATCTAACCAAAATTTGACAGGTCAAGTTGGCACACAGCTTTATGCCAGCCCTGAACAGGTAACTAGATTCCACTGCCTGTATTTTAATTCCGAGCACGAAATTGACTGAATCACATCATTTTTGTTCGCAGGAAGCTGGCACAAATTACTGCTTTCGCGCAGACATATTTTCACTGGGAATTATTTTCTTTGAACTGTTCCATATCTTTGAGACACAGATGGAACGACTTGAGGTATAATAGACCTTGCCCTTGGTGTTTTGCGTCTTGTGCATGATGGTGGTGAGGCGTTCTATCACTTCAAGCTGCATGCCTTTTTCTTTAGATTTTAAAAGGTGTGCGAAGAAGAAATATTCCAGATAATTTTACCGAGGAAATGCCGTTACAGGTGTGTAGATTTTGGAAACGTTTAATAAATTATGAACTGGGTAATATCATAGATGTCTACAATTCCATAAGGGCTTGATACTTGCTAGAATTATCTACATTATGTACATTTGTTTACAGCGATTAATGGGAATTTTTTTGTCTTTTCAGAGCGAACTTGCTGTGTGGCTTCTTGCAGAGAAACCATCTGATAGACCATCTGCTCACGCTATCTCAAAGAGTCAACTTTTTTCAGAACTGTTGAACAAACTATCAACATTTCCGCAATCTACGACAACTACCGACACGCCAAATGCCTCGTGAGACCCTGGGGGCAAGGTCTCGAGTTGTGAAATACCAGGGCACACCAGGGTCTCTTAGAGGTGGGGGGGGGGCTCAAAATGATTCTTCAGGTAGACAACGTGGACATGAGCCATTGCTGAGTGGTCCCTGGACTCCCTGGACTACTAGTGAATTAGAAATTCGTCATTTTGATGTTTATTTTATTGTAAATATTGTGTTGTACACATAAAAAACACGCCAACAAAGCTATGATCTAAAAGGTATGGTGATTCGTTTATTATCTACGCTGTTGGTAACTGTTTTGCTACACCATCGATGACATCTAAAGGTTCATTCAAGGTTTGTGACATTCTTGTCAGGCAAATATCACATTGTTCTTTATAAGACTCCAAAGTTGCAAGAGTTTCAGGGTTGAACATCGTTGCAACGTCGATGTTAAGTTTGTGAGCACGAACTGTAAATGAAGATTAACAATCTTTAATACTTGCTGACTGTTCCTGACTAAATGACAGCGCAATGGTTTAAAGCAAATACACAAATATTCAAACAGAATCACAGAGCAATGTCTTGTGTGATACTGAGGATTCTGACTAACTTGATGCATCGTTCAATCTTGTCTTCATTTGAGTCAGTTCCCTTTGCAGTTTCTCTAGATTTTTCATTTGTCTGCCGTGTTCCTCGGTATCTGCTTTCAAAATAGTTTCAACAAACAACTTGAGAAGAGAACAGAGTTGTCATTTTCGAGACAATGTTGACAGACTCTTACAGAGGTAGTAATGGTTAAAAAAAGTTTATTTACCTTCAGATACGTAATTATTTGCGGGTTGATTGTCTCTCAAGTCCTGCAATTGAAAATAATCATAAGTGAAATGTATATTTGAATGGCTTTTGCATTGAAAACACCGCCTGGCTTATTACTTACAGCTACATTAGAGTTCTTCATTCGTTGAAAATAATGAAAGAATTCAAAGAAGAGGAAAAGTGACAGAATATTTAGGTTGTGTTTAATAGTGTTTTTACCATTCACCTGAGAAGCAACTTGTCTCTCTGACATCATGTAACTATCTTTAGTCCTTTCTCGTGGTTTTGTTGTTATTTTAGAAAAGTAAAGCCAGATTTTTTTCTGTATTTTTCGTTTCTTTTTTCAGAAAATGCAGAAAACATTCATCAAGTATTAACAGCTGCGTCAGTGAAGGTGTTTTATTGGCCAATTTCGACCAATCACAGAGCGCTTTATATGCATTCGCCAATAGAATTCAGCCTTGATTAACAGAATAAATTAAGTGGTTTTCAAACATGGCTGCTTGAAGTGTTTTTGTAATAACGTGACATTGAATGGAAACAATTCAAACAAATGCTAAAATGTCCAAATTGTCGCCTAGAAGTTGAAGATGGAATTGTAGAAAGAACGCAGCTTTCGTCAATGCGCATAGAAAATGCCTGATGTTATTGTAATCTCGAGCGATGAGGAAGAAAATGAGAGTGGTTTTACCAACATCAAGACAAAAATATCTGACAAGACGAATCTAGTTGATGTAATAGACTTGACTGTCAATGACAAAGACTGCGGATTTACTCTCAGCAAATCGAAACTGAGAGCCTTAAAGCAGAATAGATTGTGCAGCACAAGAACTATCAGTCATGAAAAGATCAAGGCTATCAACGAAAAAAGTCCAAAAACAGATCTGGACAAGTCTCCTGTCAAGATGCCCACTTCACCATTCAAAATTAGTCCGGATAAATTGAACCATTTGAGGCCTTTACTAAGTATAGAATTGGGAAAATTTTCTGAAAGTGTACTGGTAAAAAGTCCTAAAGCAAAGAAAGAGAACATGGTAAAGTTAAATGTTGCTTTCAATTTCTGATGATAAATTATTCATGTAATTTTAATACTTACCTTTGCTTTTCTTTTCAGGATGATGACATGGATACTTTACCAAAAGGAATTGGATCTCCTGCGAAGAATAAAACAGTAAAATCAGCTAGCCCATCACCATGCAAGGTATCAGAAAAAAAGCAAAAAAATCTATTAGAATATCTTAAATCATCACCTAAACGGTGCTGTTTGAAAGATGAGTTTGACAAGATGAAGTTATCTCCAACCATGAGTCTGGAGACAACACCAACTAAAACTCAATCTACGCTTGAACATTGGGCAACTCCAACGAAGAGGATGAGGGTGATGGAAGAACCTGCAGTTACCCCAAGCACTGATATAAGTTCAAGACGAAATGAACTTGTCTGGCCACCTCGTCATGTCCTGTTAGGGAATGAAGATTTCATCAAAAGGCTGTACAAAAGCTCGCGGGACTTCCCTACTTCTTATCAGTACCTTATTGAGAGCCTACAAGATGAGGAACTACATTTTTTAATGATTAGGAGTTGTGAAAACGTGATGAGTAATGATTATGCACCACCATGTGTAGTTATTAGGAATTTAATTGGCATCATGGCATCAAAGAAGTCCACTTCAGGACTTGTTAGCATGGCATATTCTTTGCTAAATGATATTCTGGAAAGATATCCTACCAAATGTGTGGCCATACATGTAACATGGGAAGATATTGAAAAGTACCTCAACGATACAAGACCATGTAGCAGGCTAGCATTTGGATATCTTCTCTCTGTGCTTTCTGTTGAACTGAAAGCAGGTGCACTAAAGTCAAAACAGAGGCGACTTTCAAAGCACTTTTCCGCTGATTTTAACATACAACGTGTTAAGGACGTTATTTCGTGTCTTAAGAAATGCCTTCAAAATCACACGGGAAGGGCGGAATTTTTAGAGATACTGCAAAACTTTTTAAAACTGTTCATGATTGTGAGCTTGAATAAAGGTTATGTTGCCGTGCGCTTGGCAGATGAACTCTTGGGTCTCTATATTGGGCTACCCAACCTGGAGCAACGTGTATTGCTGTTACGATCAATGCAGTCGCACCTTGTCCGTGAACACTTGATCAGCATTTTGCTTGTGAACTATTGTGAATTACCCAAAGCTTTCAAACTGACTGATGAATTACAGTTATGCATGAAGAAAATCTTGTTGCAAGACTTTAACAGAAAGCCTCCAAGTAAGTGCTGTTTATATCAAAATATACCAAACAGGATTTGTGCCAGTGAGATTTGTTATCAACCAAATTGCTTTTGCATTTAGAACGAAGTGGTGGACTTAGTTATTCAGCTGAAGATGTGGAGGAGTATGTCACACTCTTAGCGTATCTTCTTCAAAGCTACGTCGTCATACACATGCCAAGTTTGCATGGTTATCATAATGATTATTCATTGTGTTATCACGATGATGTGAAAGAGTTCAGCCAGGAGGATCTTAGCTATTTGAAGGATTTAGAGTCCTACATATCAAAACTTCAAGGGAGATGTGAAGAATTTCTCAAAGAAGATCATCATTTATCCCTTCGAACAGTCTTACTTTTTCACATGATGAGAGCAATTATATGATTTCATCATATACATAGTTTTATATAGTTAAATGAATGTTTTTATAAGGGTAGAACAAATGTAAGATGTGAGAACAGATTTTTAGGATTTCCACTATCAATTGTGAACCATCTCAATTAATGTAGGCAGGACGATGTATTGAAAACTCTTTTGTTGGTGAATTGTGTTTTGTTTTGTCTAAAATAATTGGGCGTTTTGTTCCTGGTCTCAAACCAATTGTTTCTGCAAAATGAACAATAAACAATCTGTCATAGAGATACAGTGTATATATCTTTTACCATAAAATTATACCATTAACACATCAAATAATAAATTAATTTTAACCAACAACCAACTGGAAGTATTTGATATTACTCATATTAGGGCCTCGGTCGAAATCAAGATGGCGGACGATATAACGTCAGGCCTCATTGTGAGAATTTGTATGATATTCGGTTTATTTTCTCCTGTTTCTGTCACTGAGCTTCAATATTTATTCCTAAATACAGTTTTAGGATGCTTTTATTTCGTGCAATATGTGGACGATTGTGTGGTTCTGGCATTGTGAAAGTTAGATGGTTTAGGAGTAGTTCATTTTTGAACTTCACAGGTAAGATACTGGAGAAGTAATTAAGTATTATCAGGAAACACCACATTACTGTTGTAGTAATGAAAATGCAAATAATTAGAGTACTTTGGAGTTTGGATACAGCGTCTTGAGCGCTCAGCATAATCATTGCAGAAAGCCTCAAGTAAAGGTGTGTTTCAAGAGGGTAGGATTGGTCACCCCAGCTAGACCCTGGTCAAGAAAGCAGATTCCTAGGGTTTATTTTCTTTTCTTTAGAGAAACATAAACTAGGAATCACTAGTGGTATTCAGGAATATCTGAAACATGTTGTAAAACAGCATTCTGAACTTACACAACTTTTAGCAACACAGGTACAAAGTTAAAGTTGAAATCCTACTACAGATTGATTGGTCTCTGAACTATGGTCTGCATCTTTTTAATTTTTTTTCAGGGAAATGGACTACAGGCTGATAAACGCCGTGCAGTTGGTAAAACATTGTCCAAATATTCACCTCTGGTTAAAATTGTGATCAATATAAATAAGAAACAAGAGGTAAAGGGGTATTCTTTATGTTTGAAACTATTTGGGCAATGCTTGTGTGATGCTTTCAAGGATTTTTAAAGAGCATAAATTTTTTAATAAGGAACTGAGTGAATTAGACCAATTAGTGCTTGAAGATGAGGATATGAAGGAACTTGCTCAAGAAGAAAGATCTATGCATCATCAAGAACTGAATGAAATGAAAGTAATTGAGATTAACCTTGCTGAGTGTTTAGTTTCAATATTGAAAAGAAAATGGATTTTTCTCTCACAAAATAAAACTACCAAACAATGATAGCTGCTGTTTTACCCCAGGATTTATTGTTTGACAATCTTGTTCCTCCTGAAGATGAAGATAACAATGATGTTATCCTGGAAGTACGGGCAGGTTTGAATTAATAATACGTTATATATCCAAGAAATATGTACTAATATGTAATGTGTTCAAGAAATCTGACCACAATGAATATTGGTCAAGACATTCAGTAATCCAGATTTCAATTTTACTTTCAATCTTTGATATAATTACCAATGGTAACATCATTACCATGTATGTGTTGTTTAGGAACTGGTGGGCAAGAGGCATGCCTCTTTACCATGGACATGTTCCAAATGTATCAAAGGTAAATTAATCTATCAATGTATCTAAATGACACAGACAGATTTCAAATGATACAAACTTTACTCAGTATTAAAAAATTCCCCTATTTTCAGATTTTCTATCCACAAGCATTGGAAATTCTCAGTCATTCACATCAATAAAAGTGAAAGTGGTGGCTTTAAGGTATGTTTTATGAAAACTTTCATTTACACAAAATACACTCAATACCTAAATCACTGGTCAGAAATCTAAAGTTGAAACCAGATCTCCCTTTCTCTCTGTTTGTCAGTGTGGGTCTGTGTGGCTTTAAATTAACTCATGCTGACATAGTCATAGCCACATTGTGTTCAGCTTAATTTGTTTTATTTCATAGGAGGCAAGCGCAAGTATTTCTGGAGACAGTGTATTTGGAAATTTGAAAGTAAGTATAACTTTCATTCTATCTTAGTTTCTTTGATACATAATTTCATAATGTGTCTTCCTTTGTGATGTGTCGATTCTTTTAGTATGAGATTGGGGTCCATCGTGTCCAACGGGTACCAGCGACAGAGGCTTTGGGAAGACTGCATACCAGTACTATGACTGTAGCCGTTCTACCTGAACCAGAAGAGGTTGGTGACTAGAATATTGGGATATGCAACAAGAATAAGCTAATAATTTATTGAAAATTCTTGAAAATCCGCGCTTCTCTTGTCACAGATTGACATAACCTTAAACCAACAAGATCTTAAAATTGACACATTTCGTTCGTCTGGGTAAGTTTGAATAGTTTTCCTTGGCTTTTTACCCTTAATTTATAACGTTTTCTCGTCTCATTTATAAACTCTTCTCGAAGTTGGTACTGAATCAATCACACAATGGAGTTCATTGCATATTTGTTTGATTTCTTTAGTGCTGGTGGTCAACATGTTAATACAACTGACAGTGCCGTTAGGATCACCCACTTACCAACTGGAATAGTCGTTTCTAACCAGGATGAAAGATCACAGATAAAGGTAGTATCAATCCCGCATGTTTACAAGAAATTTTGGTGAATTACGCTGTGCTTTCTTTCACGTATTTTACATTTCAAATTATTTTTGTCCATTATAGAATAAACAGAAAGCTCTCCGCGTTTTGAGAGCAAAACTATTTCAAATTGAACGCGAGTCTGCTCATAAGGAGCGATCAGCAGCGAGAAGACGTCAGGTCGGGACCGCAGAAAGATCTGAGAAAATCCGAACTTATAATTTTCCACAGGTAAGCGCAGCGTTGATATCTTCTTCAGCCAGCGAAACCCCCGACGTTTTTTCACATGCTTGTATTTCTCTTAAGAGCCGCGTGACCGACCATCGTGCTGGCGTCAGCAGCAATAACATTGACGATTTCATGAAAGGAGGCGAGGAATTACAAGACATTATCACAGCCCTACAGACCCATCACAAAAAGCCATCGCACTGGATCACATCCTTCAAAATTACAAGGAAAGTGAATGAAGGTTGTCTGTTGGTATGTGATATTAGTAAAATATTTGTTCAGGCCGTAGCTAGAACTGATTCCCCGACTGTTTTCCTGTGTACGTTATTGTTATATGAATATACACCCTCCTTTTAATCAAATCAATCAACCCATTTGGTCTTTACTACTATGTTCTACTGCCCTTGCAATAGAAGTAAATTATTTCATTCATGATAATTGATAAATTACATGATCAATGTTTTCATTCATAAGGAAAATGAAAATGTATTAACCAATTCTCAGTGATAAGTAGTTGCGATCTTGGAACGACAATTATCAAGAAATGTCCTGTTTATTTAAATTCCTGTGTATGCAAATAAGCAAAATTGATATTTATTTAGGTAAACATTTCAGTTTCATTTGGAACTGTTTAAAAACGAGACGAGTTCTGTGTTTGTAGTTAAATGCTGTTTAATCCCTGGTTTACAAATGTATGGTTCATACACGGAAGATTTTTCTCAGCCAGAAACTAACATGGCAGAATCCGCGATTGTTTTTGATGAATATGACACAGTTTCTGAAGATGATGTTGACAACCACGGCTTTGGTCCCATACCTGAAAAACGGCAGAAAAGAGCAGCTTTTGTGTCTGTTGGCCTGTCGTTTATCATAATGGTTGTTCTGCTCGGAACATTTACGAAACAAACAGAGAAATTATTCGCTTTCGAAGGAAACACATCATTGCTTCAGAAGGATGAGATGTTCTGCAAAAAGGACACACGACACGTTCATGTTGGTATCTTTATTTGGTCCTTAAATCTTGTTGGGATCGTCTTGGGAGAGTTTATGAATCGATTGTGTCTCGTGTTTGAAGAGTATTTTCATTTATATACACGGTATAATGGAAGCAAGATGAGAATGTTTTCTGCCTGCTTCAGTGATATATCATTTAGAGCAGTTTTCTTTGCTACGATTGTCGCTTTCATTATCATTTGTTCAACGCTGCTCTCTCAAGGAACAGGATATTTCAAGTTTGAATATATTGAAATTATTCTCAGTGGCGTCGGAAGCAGTACTCTGGTTTTGTATCTTCTCAGCATGGATACCTTGTCACGCGTCCAGATATCCTCCCTGATGGAGAATAACAATAGACTTGTCGCGAATGGCTTAGCATGGTCCTATTACTTCGGTTACCTAAGGTTAATCCTGCCCAGCCTGGGAAGGAGAATATCAGAATCGAAATGGGCTGGTATTTTGTCTTCCAGGAAATTGTTTATCATGATGCCTCGTGACTGTTGGGCGTATGGAAAGCTTTCAGACGAGGCTAAAGATGATAAAATTGAATGTCTTGCAGATGGAGTTATCGAAATTAATGTTTCAAGAGCGGGGATTGCAAATAGATCGTACCGTAACAACATTTACAGGGTAAAAATCGATGAATCTGATTCTCCCTTGTATGTCCTTGCTGAGTATGCCACACCGCTCTGCTCCATGCATGACATGAGTCATTCAGCCGAGGCAAACCTGACCGTTGAAGACCGCGATGAGCAAGCCAAGCTGTTTGTGCGCACGCTCGAAGCTATCTTAAGAAATCCAGCCGATCCCGAAGCCAGAGATATGTGTGTTTTGGTTCCGTATGCAAGAGGAAGGGGCGTGGATGTTTCCAGAATCCTAGCTGATGCCGTCTTGCAAGATATGAATGGAAACACTTCATTGGATATGGATAGTCTTGATGGAGTTAACCATGAGAACGAAACTAGTTTTAATGCATGAATAAAAACACTTCATTGGATTGTCTTGATGGAGTTAACCATGAGAACGAAACTAGATTTGATGCATGAATAGAAACACTTCATTGGATAGCCTTCGTGGAGTTAGTAATCAGAAGGGAACTAAATTTGTTGAGGGGGAATACCTCCATACCTCTGGTTAATAATATTAATGGTTACTTATAGATGGGTTTAATGAATAGTGGGGACATACGCATAGGCTTGACTATTATTTAGATATTATGATATTTAGTAAAAATTGGGGTAAAGTTATAAAAAATTAAAGACTTTCTATGAGCAAAATAGTGGCAAACATTGCAATGATTTTTTTGCTTGGGTTAGCCTTTGAGGAGATTGCTGTCCTTCACAACTGGTTGGCTAAATCAGATTTAAATCAGGCTTTTCAATAGTGTAAACGCTTAGATGTGTTTTGCACAAAGCAGGTTTACATCAGTTGTAAACTGGTGATACACAAGGCACTGAAGACTAGCTTTTGGTAAAATTATTAAGGGCCTATCATGACAGAATAATGAGAGAACTAGAAGGCCCACTCAGTGTGCAATAATATGCAATAAACTAGCCAGGAGGCGGAGCAACCACTTAGTATTTATTGCCCAAAAAAGTTCATCAACTGGTTATGAAAATGGCGGACAATATTCGTAATGTAAAGTTGTAAAGTACTAAAGTGCGACTTTTCCCAGGACTTTAGCAGTAGCTAATTCTGCAATCTGATTGGTTGAAGTTGAGCTTTTAAATATCAAAAACAAGATGGCCGACTTTTTTGGCAACTCCCTTCATAGTCTCCGAGCTAATTTCAAAAAGACGTCTGTACAATGCAGTAAAATGTGAAATATTTAGTGGTAAGTAAAGCAAACAAAAAAACAACTTCCAGGAACGTGGGCTTCTGAATTTAATCTGTCTGATATTAATGTGTGATACAAGTCAGGTTTTGAAAACGTCTGTGCATTTTTATAGTCAGGTAACTTTACTTTTGTTTGCAAGTCAAATGGTCGTATTATCTAGCTAAAATATTTTCTAAATTCAACCCTTACTCTTTCTACATCATCTAAGAGTTCTCCAAGATTGTCTTTAGCACGATGGGCGACGATGTTCACCCCAGTCAAAATATTCTTTAAATCTTTTTTATACAAATGCTCTTCCAAACTACGGAGAATGCTCTCAACACGAACTGTGAAATATTTCGATTTCCAATTGTTCAAGTTTGGATATTTTAAGAACTCTTCCAGGAGTGCCATACGAGTCAAGTATTGAGGAACTAAACCTTTGTTCTTCTTTTCAGAAAAGAGTTGCTCGTTCATATGAGTAAGAGCAAAAAGACAATGATTTCCGCATTCAGTTGAATCAAATATCTGGCGAACTATACTTTCTTCAATGTTATTAACTGTTATACGCCACAGTTTCTCAGGATGTTTTTGTAAAGGTTTGGCGACAAGGTAAGCAGTTTCCGTTGTTTCTATTTTCATATGTTTTGTAATTCTTGTGATTCTGCTGTCCATGGATAAAGACTTCATGATTCCTTCGTTGAGAGGAACACAGGGGAGTAAATTAAATCGATGACAGCAGTCGGACACCTAAAAAATTTGCATGAAAACAAGGGTAGTTGATTAGCAAATGTTGACTAAATATTACAAGTAGATATATGAAGAAGCATTGCAATTCTTATACTTCTTATTGGTTCCATCAAATGACTTTCTCCCTTCCTCCTAAAACCATGAATATCTATCTACCTTAACTTCAAGATAGACCATGTCGTTTTTCTGTTTACAACTCAAGGATTTCTCTTTATCGTTGTTTTCGCCATCAGTAGGAATGACATCATGAATGGCATGTTTAAGTCTTGCAATGAGAACCTGAAGTAGCCTGGTTGTGCTGAAATATCGACATCCTTTTTCATCTGGTGGTAAACTGATGTCTTCCCAGGAAACCTTATCAATGCTACATCAAAAAAGAAATAAAATACTCATTTTAACTCTGTCTACTGTTCAAATCATCCACCTCTTTCCCTTCATTTCACTATCCTCATATCACCCTAATCGTGCCCTATCACCTTACCTGTTTGTATTTACCCTAACTATCCCCATATCACCCTACCTGTCCTCATTTACCCTAACCATTCCCTAAATCACCCCATCTATCCCCACATTGACCCTAACCATCCTCATATTTCCCTACCTGTCCTCGTATGTCCGGCTTAATCTTACAGCCAATGCTCCGGTAGAATTTTTCCCCTCCAATCTCAAATGTTCTTCAGGTAGTTCCTTCAAAGGGCACAAAATGGTGTACTCCTTCTCCATAATCTTCTCAACCTTGCACGAATCAAGAGACAGCTCGCTGAACTCAAATCTTATATCGTAGTTTGCCAGCGCGTGAAATACTTCGTTGACTAATGGAGCGACTTCATCAAATGCCCTTTGCGTTTTCGCTTTATCCTCATGCATTAAGGAATTCACGCTTTCCAAAATCTTGTTGTTCATTTCAGCTTCTTTGTCTTTTCTTGAGGTTACAATGTAACTAAACACAGGAAAAACAAGTCGTCTTTCATGTCTTCTTCAATCTTCAGCGTCAGTTTTAATCAAAGTCTAGTCTGTGCACGGGCAATACACGGTCTTATAACGTTCACTGTACGTGAATATTTATTTGTGGTGAATATATCTCATTATTTTTTTATGACCTGAGAAGTATACAAGCACGTAATAGCATGAATGATAACACAAACTACTGAAGACTGTCGCACAATACCAGATTCACACAATCACGATATCAAGAATACACGATGATTTTTGTAAAGTGTCTGATGTATGGGAATGTATGATTGTAGTTCAGGAAAGCTCTAAACATTCACTTCGTTCAATCAAAAAGAAAGTAGACCATCTGTAAAATAGCACTAGAAAGACCACAGTTTTGGTCAACGTAAAGTTGTTGCCGTTATTGCGGTAGTATTGTATACGTCATTGAACAAACTCGTTGCAATATTGTCATTGTGAATAGTCATGGTTTGATAACTCCGTTTTTTTTACTATCAGACGAGTGGAACAAGTTTTCATCGCTCAAACTAACGCGAAAATGAAGAGCACAGAAATATACACTTGTTGGATTTCGAAGCAGCTTGCGTCATGAACGTGAACTATTAATAAATGTACTCCAGATGAAAGTAACTGTACAAAATGATAGTATTTAGAGTTTAGACCTGTACCTTCTCTTGTGCTGCTGTAGTCGAAGCATCATATTCCACGCATTTTCACCGTTGTTTGAAACAACATATCGTGCGTTTAGGATAAACGAAACTTTACTGAAATATGTCAATATCTCAAATCTCTCTCTATGGTTTCCAAATAGTTATTAGGCTCGTATAAACTTCATTACATAATGTTTAATGTTGTCATTGACTCTCAAATGAAAAAAAAGCTCAAACGCAAATGAACTATCTTGACGAGATATATAAAAGTCGGCAGAAAGGAATCTTCCAGACTTTTAACTGAACATATCTTCCAAAATTAGATTGCGTGTTTGATTTCCAAAACAAAAATAAATAATCATTTGTGATATAATCAAAGCTCCTCGTAAGAAAGTAGAACCCCAGCTGTGAGCTGTACATAATTTGCATCTTGTATCATTGAAATACTAAAATGCTCAAGACAATGTAATTTTATCACATATGGTTGTGAGCGTAGGTAGGTCACAGCAGGTCGCGGGAAAATGCCTTAATACTCGTAGTTCTATGGACTATAAATTTAGTTACACAAGCAATTAACCCTTGATGATAAAAGGTTATAATTGTGATCGTTATTCCCAATCTTCAAAATAACTAAGATCTGACATATTTGACTCAATTGACTGCCCTGTTTACACTGCACTCAATTTTTTTTGGCACGAGTATAAAGTCTACCCTCGACTACCCGTCCAATTTCATCCTTACTCGGCTTTTATGTTGGTAAATAAAATTGTTTACTGGTACCAATTCTAGCCGCGCTGCGCCAATAAATCGATTGTACTATTCAACAAAATATTCTTTCATATCTATCATAGAACTTTACTCACTTATTTTGTTATATAAAATACACGTTTGATAAATCTCTGATAATATTCTTTTTAACATCGGTCTATAATCTGAACAAGGCTTTGCTAAGTGAACTAATTTTAAGAATAGTTTATTTTTTTCCAAAGATTGCGATATTTTCAATTGTTCAAGACAGCAAAAATATTTGCTTGTTGAATTTTCTTATTCGACTGAATTCTCGACCTAACAGCTTCAAATCTCTCTTGTTGCAATTGCCAAGGATATTGACATGCGTGAAGATGTTATTGTTGGTTTTCTGATTCAAAGCTGTTTTGATTGACTTCAGCATGGCATCCAGACGAACGCCAAATCTTCCTGCTGACCACTCCTTCGGCTGTGGGTTCCTTAATATTTCTCGCAAAGTAATCAAACGAATGTTATACAGAGATAAACTAGGAAGGCTTTTAGCGCGAAGGTGTTTCTTTTGAAGGGAATGTATGGCAAAGATACAATGCTGAACGCAGAAGAATTTTTTAAGATTCAGGATTCTGTTTTCCAGATCGTTGAAGGTGATCCTCCAAAGTGTGTCTTGAAGCGTCGCGGTTGGTCGGGCTACAATTTGAATGCATTCAACACAGTCGGTGTCGTCCAGAGTGTTAAACACGTGAGCAATTCTTTCATCAAATTTCTTTAAAGCAGAGCACTTCCTGCTCACCCACATCGCTGGTAATAAGTTAAATTTATAAACACCATTGAGGTGAAGATTTACAACCAAAGTAATAAACCCGCATTTCGTCTGGCAGATGATAGACGCACCCTCTTGATTTTCACATGATAATATTGTTTGTATCGCACGGTGCAAGGAAAGACGGATCTTATTTGTATCCAGATAGCGTTCTGTTGATCCAGGACACTGTGAACACACGTCTACCCAGCATACTTTGTCGTAACTGTAAAAAAAGAAAAATGCGAATGATGTTTCCAATTACGGAATGTGCCGTAGTGTGTTCGGTTGGTCGAAGTCGGGCCGAAGTCAGACCGAACTCATTAGTTTTGTCTGGGCACTATGGAAACTAAGAGTTAGGTTTTGCTACGTTATGAAGGTGTAGAGAAAAACAGCTTTGTTCTATTCTTTTGTACATGGTTGTGATTATCATATTGGGATAACAACAAAGCAATTCCTGACGAGATTGTAGCTACTACTGTAATCCTTCGTTTCTGAATGAAATAGACGGTCACAAATACTTTTTTTTTAAAAAAAAGTTTTGGACTACAAGTTTACCAACAGTTCTCTGTCCAAAACCTGTTGCATGGAAGGGTTATCTTAGGGTCCGCTTCAACGCTTCTTGAGCCGGAGCATTCAAATGAGTTCACAAAAGAAAATATCGCTAACCTGTCTCGATAACTCTCAGCCAATTTAACTTTGACCGCTCCACAACTTGCATCTCCTTCCAAATCCATCTCTTCATACGGCAGATGCTTCAAGGTACACATCAAGTTGAACTCGTTGAGTGCCACTTTCTCGCATCTGCAGTCATCCAGCGACACAGGATCAAACTCAAACCTTATATCAATGCTTGTAAGATCACAAAATAAGCCATTTACGAAGGCAGCTGCTCTGTCGAATCCAGCACGGGCTCTGGTGAGGTCTTCGTGCATAAGACGTTGAACGTTGTGGAATAAAATATCTTCACCGTCCGATATTTCGGCGGCCATGTTTAATATAAATCTATAAATGAAAACGCTTCCGAGTTGAAATCCTTTATTGATATTGGCACACTTTTAATGTCTTATTGTTGTTGCAGGACTTTTGTCCATACATGTTTTATTAATAATTAATTTCATGCATATTATAAAGTATGTTTTTCATATACAAGGGGATATCATATCTTTAAGTTTTTATACTCTATCATGGGAAAGGAATATCAGACTGCCAAAAACTACAGCTGCACAAGAACGTTTTTAAGTTCAGCTATTAAGAACTAAAAGTTAAACTATTAAAGCAGTTTAGGGCGCAATTAAAGCTAGATAATTTCGTAGTTTATCAAAGCATTTTCTCTCATTAGCATGTACTGCCAAAGCTCGTGCATTACTTATTCATTGTAGCTGAGGCATATGATTATGAAATAATGCCATATGGTTCTATATCACTTGGAAATTGAAAATTACCTCAGACTGGCGATGTTTTTGCTGTCGTGATCTTAGGCAATATCTTCTCGCTTTGTTTTGGACCAGTTTCTTGTCTTGAGAAACACGCAATGAACTTTCAACACGAAATGTAAACACAATTTATCACAGAAAGGCCCAGAAAGCTGACAGCTCAACCACTTCCCCAAAGATTAACAACAATCTTTAATATATAGCTTTTGAGACAGCGTCTTCACGTCTTTGAACGCACTGTCCTCTGAACAATCAGTGATATCTCACGCCACGAGTGTGTCTTAATTCTGACATGACACTCAATTCCTGTTCAAGTACTTAAGGTGAATACACAAAGTTTGTTCCTGGTCAATATCGCATCCTGGTTGGCCTTCCTGTTTTCAAATTTCACAATACATTGCCTGTCATTTTTTGGTCGAATTGCTGACTGTAACTTTGTAGGCTTTGATTTTATGTAAGTCTTAGTGTTTGAAAGACTTGGCCTTTCTTCTTTGATTAATGAAAAGCATGCATCTGCCTGTTTCATAGACTCCAACAGGTGAAAGGCTTTTATTAGAAGTCTGAATATTTACATATCTCTGTCTTATGACAATGTGCATGTTAAGGTTTTCATCTGCAATAATTTCTGTTTTATTCTCTTCGACAGAAAAAAATATATTTCGGCTAGGGATATGCATGATATCATTTTCGTGTGTTCATTTCTGTTTCCATCGGCGAAAACGGATGTACCCATTATCAATCTACGGTAGAAATTGGAGCTAATTCAACATATATTGGACACACTTTCCGTCTTTCCCTTGGCCTTGAGAGAACAAGCTGGCGTCAAGACAATAAAAGACGCTTTTAATTAGCCTTTCTCACGATGACGAATATGCCGCCATTTTTGGGGTACTTTTTTCAAAAACCGTGAGCGTAAGACTTGGTAACGGCGACTGTCTTTAATTTTATGTTGAATTTATTCTTCAAATGGTCTGTTTATTCTAAGAAAATGCTTTTGATGTTTAAACATAATTTTTAAACCCATTTCAGAAAATTAAAAGTACCCCAAAACGTCATCGTGAGAAAGGCTAATCGATCATCATGTTAAGCCTTATAAACGATGACATAATGATAAGTTAGCAACACAAGTTTCTTTCCTGTTTCTTTAACTGTACATGTAATTATCGCTTTCATATGAATCCAAATGATATCTTAAAAGCTTGGATCATTAAATTCTGTGTAGCTCTTTCATGATGATTAAATTTCAAACTTTCAAATCAAATAAAATTTCTTTTGCAAGAAACTACATCAATCAGTTTAATTGGCATTATTGAAGCTAAGTACTTTGTTTTGCGAACGAGGTTTAAAAGAGATTTTAAGTTAACTTAAAGAAAACAAGACTATAATTAAAAATAGCTGCTATTGCCTGCGGTTACGGGTAGCCCATTCACATGCATATCAACTCTTGAAACTCAAGGATCGCGGAAATTCCGGTTAAAAAGATGCCTTAAAAGTCTTTAACTTTTGCTTTTAAGGATTTAGAAATGATCAGCGAATGCTTTAATCATAACTGGATTTAGATATCTGGATATTTTTTCACCAAATATTTGAACGAAATATATTTCTTTATATTTTGAGTAATAGTTAATATTTACAAGAAATCCAGGTGGATCAATATTCGTGATATATACAGTACTTCACTTGCTTCTTAACTTCTGGTTGATAGTGTCATATATTAGAAGCTGCATGAATTGGGAGATTACAAAGAGTGAAACTGATTATTAGAATGTATATTATTTTTTTATATGCCAATTTCAAGTTCTTGGAAGTCGCGTCTCTAGATCTTAAAGATCTCGTCTTGCTCTCCGGATAGCTACACGGACACGCGCGCTAATTTTTCTCTGCATTTTGTGTTGGCGTGTTCCACATCTTTCGCCAGAACTTTCAAAGATTTCAAGTCAAACTGCGCGAATACGTTTGCCCCTGAAAATTGATTGACGCATGTACCCTCTCTTAAGCAAGATTTGAGTGACATCATTGTTCCCGTAAGACGTTTGATAAATTTAGCTGGAGTCCAGTCCTTTGCTTCAGGATGTTGCGCGTACTGTTGTATGACAGCCAGCTGTAGATGAGACAAAGTCAGCGCTCGGATTCCGCATCGAGGAGTCTTGGACGAGAGAAGCAAATGACGTAATGCGTGTAAACACACGCGCCCACAGATAAATTGCTCAGCGTTCATAATCCTATTCTCTAAAGTTGTAAACGAAAGCTGCCAAGATTCGTCCTGGAAATAACGGTTTGGTTGCGCGGTCGCATAAATTGTCGAAAAGTATTCTTCCTTTTCTCCCAGGCCTTTGAGAAGCTCTGATTTCGTGTCCAGTCCCTTGACCGCACTCTCCGTTAGCTTGATCGCAGGGATTAACGAAACTGTAAAAAATCCGGTATCAGGAATATCAACATAAATTCGAGCTTGGTTCCCGGAAACCCGGTACACTAGGCCAACGTTCCGGTGTTTGTTCCATACGTCACGAACCGCTCGTCCCAGGGCTGTGGTGAAGACCTCCAGCACAGTTCGTGTGTTTAGAAAATCTTTGTCTGTTCTCTGGTTCCGTTTGCTGCATACGTCATCCCAAGAGACAATGTCGTATCTACAATGATGATAAGAGAAGCAATGATGATGATTGATTGTCAAGGATCGATAATTAGTGATGTCGATAATCAATGATAACAGATGCTGATCAAAGATAATAATCACTGAATTACATTGTAGAAATACAATGAATCGTACCTATGAACATCGTCACGTAATCTGATCTGAACTCTGCCATCTGATGCTTCACCGTCGACCTCGTAGCTGAATTTAGAAAGATGTTTGAGTTCACAAATCACCCTCAGTTCACTCGGTGAGACAATCTCACACTGGTAGTCATCAATGGACATTGGATCAAAGTGAAATCTCGCATCATAATTAGCCAAAGCAAGGAATACTTCGTTGATATATTCTGCCACTTTCTCATATCTGCTTTTTGATATTCTCAATTCTCGTCTGTAAACACGATGAACCGAATTATAGATCTCTTCATCCTTTAAATCTGTTGACTGGCTGCCTCTGTATGAATAAAAACATCAAAGTTAAAAATATTGCTCCGAGGTGCGTTTGAACCTGGAAAACGGCCCTAAATTTGCATTCGAGTCATGTTCAATTAACTTAATAACAGTTTTCTGTCAAGTTATCGCTAGAATTGTTGGTAAAATAGTTTTTACTAGAGGGAGACCAAATGACGTAATTACTTCATTGCTTAAACAAGGCCAATCGTCATCACGAGTCTCGTCAACAGTACTAATAAGGATGAATGTTGGTTTTGCTATTTCCCACGTTTTTAGGCCAATCTTAGCTGTATTGCGAAACCTGTAAACTTCAGAACTGCGTTTATAAGACACGTTCGGAATCGCTACAAAACGCTTTGAAGATTATACCAATATAAGGTATCGTTTGAAGCGAGTCCTTTCTCTAATGATACTAAATTAACTCCCAAAGACAAAGACAGAAACGATCAAATCTGCGTGGGTCTCTCATCGTCACGATATTGCTACAATGATAAACCGACTCCTTCAGATTGACGGCTTATAGAATATTATGATACAACCATAATCGGCAATTCTCTCCTGTTTTTAAATCTTTATCGTTCCAGTGTAATATATCGTCTTTTTTACATTCGTAAAGGTATTTTATAGTGAATATTCCGGTGATGTTTTGTGATATGGTAATATTCTGTATGTTTGTCTTAATATACACACGTTAAACGAGGGATAAGCCGCGGCAAACGAAAGTTAGACAATACTCCCATTCGTCAACCAACATAATCTCCACATTGTCGGCGCAGCTATGACATCATTTGTATGTTTCGTGTTATCGGTTGTCATGACAACATGCAAACGTGATCAATATGAGGGAAACGACAACACAACGGAACAAAAAAAAGTCAGGCGGAAAGAATCATTTCGTGCTTCATTTCTGACCGTTGTTTTGACGGCAATGAAGATACGTGTTAACTCAAAACTAATATTTGAGTAAACCTTCTTTACCTTCTCTTTGACTTTGTCAACTTTATCGCTTAGTCCAAGACCTTAGATGTGAAAGGTTTTGTCTCAACTGATCACATTTTGAAGTGTTTTTAACTAACAAAGATATCTCAGTATTTAGAAACCCTTTACATCAACCTAACGATTGCATAGACTGATAGACTCCACACAAAATGACAATTCAAAGTTCCTATTTTACCACAAGGCTGCGAACAATTACATTCATTTATATTCAGTTTGCACTTATCCAATGAGTAATTTTGATTTATATTGAAATAAAGCACTGAATTCGGTTTCAAAACTATAGATAGTGGAGCTCAGAGTATGCCCTTATGAAATCTTGAGGATCCGACGAAACTAAAAACGTTGCTGTACACATGTTTGTACTATCATAATAATGATGAAGTCGTTAAACAAACCTTAATCCACGCAAGGAGAATTGTCTTCTTATTCTCATAATCTCCAACGTTTTCCCAATCAGCCAAGTATTGATGCCATCAAGATCAAACATCAATACTGGTTTGTTGATTTTACAACTGTCCATATGTCCTGCTTCTCCCGCGCGTCGTATATCTTCAAACATACAAATATGGCAACATACCGGAGATTTTGAGTATATCTTACTGAGGACGTACGAAGCACGACGATAAACAAGGCATGCCCTTCCGCCGTTGTACTGTACTGCCCACACACTCTTGAATGCCTTCCTTTGAGAGAGACTTCCTTTCTAGGATATATAGCTACGACTCCAAACATAAAAACCGCCAATAAATTATGTTAGAAAAATAAGTTTGATAAGTTATGATATGACTCTTAGGAATATTTTTACCTTGAAGAATACTTGTGTTCAGTACATTTCACAATATATTTGAATGTAGGCGGTAAGATGCATTTGGCTAATATTGAGAGTATGTATAGTTTAGTAACAATTTATTTATTTGTTTACATAAAAGTATGTCATGAATCTGGCAAGATATAAACGAGGAAATACAACGTACAAGTAAAATAAACGTATATTTAGAAAGTTAAATGACAATATCTACACTTGATAATTCTGAATGTCGAGGCATTCACTACACCGTTGGTTCTAAATAATGTGAACTACTATATAAACTGAGTACAGTTCTTACCTATATGAGCTACGTTTATTTGCAGGCAAACGTTTTAGACTGCGTTTTATGTTTCTTTAACTTAAATATTTCGACCTGAGGAGTTTAAGTGACGAAGCAAAGAGAGACGAGGATTATCATCCAGCAAGCAAACTGGAATGAAATGAACGATGCTTCTGAGAAATTGTCGTTGCACAAATTGGTCTTGCAGCAAGTGAAACTGCATTCCTTGTCCTTGATGGCACCATTTATTTCTTGAGTTTTGTTATGATATCGGCAAGCATCGTCACTGGACACGCCTTCTTTACAGTATTCTTCAACAGCACAATCTTTTCCAATTGATTGATCGCCATTCTTGAATTTGAAGTTGTAGTCAATGCAATATTTTCCATCTGAGTTGCATTTCTTTGATTTCTTTTCGCAGTGTCCTGTCTGGTTGTATTTGCAATAATAGCAAGACACTAGGAAAATAAAAAATAATGTGCGTAAGGCTCGTGGGACTTTGCATACGTGCGGTAAATTAATTTATGAAATAAGACATTTATTATTTGTTCACTTACGCGGGTTGGTAGAGACAGAAGACGACTGGGGTCCTGCTGGAATTCGAGGGATAAAAATGAATTAGGAGGAGTACCAATGTACATCGTGTATATATTTGCAGCTGAGCAATTTCTCAGATATTTATATTATAAAGAATATGTACCTGCTTTTGATTGAGTTGGCACAATATTGCTGGTCATTGCTGCAGCATTTGAACTAGACTCTGGTTGAGGTTGTGAAGCACTGGCCCAAACTGAAGTCTGCTGTACGTTTGAAGCAGCTGTGTTTTCAGGAAGAGATGTCAAAGATGTGGTCTCTCCAGAAGCACCGACATTCCCAACTGAACTGGCAGGTTTGACAGAAACTGACGTAGCTTCAGCACCGACATTCCCTGTTGAACTGGCAGGTTGAACTTGAAGGTTTACAGCAGCTGACGTAGTTTTAGCACTGATAGAATTGACAGAGATTGATGAAGCTACAACATTGACATTCTCTGTTGAGTTCGCAGAATTGACAGCAGCAATACTGGATGACGCGATGATAACGATGGAAGCCGATGCGTGAGGTGTTGAATTTGCAAACGTCATGGTGCTGTTTTCTGCAATCCCAATTGAACTTGTGTTGTTTTGTGAAACAACTTTGGAAAATAGTGTAGCTGTGGAAAAAAAACAGAAAATCAGTTTCTCTTTTCAATTTAACATGAAACGCGAAAAGTTTGCAGAGCCAATCAAAAATTTCGTGCAACATCGGACGTCATTATGAGCGGGAAGGTCTTGGGTTGATATGGTGATAAAAATGTCCTTGCAAACAATAAATTATCATCAAACTGGACGAAATACTCGTCTTGTACTTCATCGTTGTAAACATTTGTGAATTCTGAAGTTGAGAACACATTGAGCAAACATATCTTAAAAACTTACTTGCAAGGAATACGCAGGAAAGAAAAACGATGTTTGAGAGTGTCTTCATGGCTTACGCGAGTCTGGTCTGTTGCTATAGTGAAAAAAATTGAGAATAGTTAGTTTATTCCTGTGGAAACATTTTAAAACTTCTTGGATAATGGCTAAAAAAGTGAAAACGTAAACATAAACCAAACATAAACAAGCTTTTTGATGTTCTTATTAGGTGTATACTGAGTGACACAATGACAAAAAACGTCGTCTGCCATTGAGAGAAATGATCAATAGCAACTGTTTTACATCACAAATTTGATGCATCTATTCGAACCTCTTGCCGATCTAGAATTTCCAAACCTTAATTTTCAGCAGGTAACCCCGCGCTAGTGTCAACACTCTATGCACTTCAGTGTAAATTAACGGGTGCCTACCAGGCTATGTGTGCGTTTTCCAAGACTTCAAAGCGTTTTCACCGCTCACATATTCAGCAAACTAAAGATGCTTCAAGTTGACGACGCGGTCGAGACAACCGCTACACCGCCGCTGTTGCTTTGAATACGATTTTGTTTTGGATACACCTTTTAATGTATGTTTAATGTTTAGTGATTGGAGAACTAATTACTTTCTATCCTCGTAACAAACATTCATTGACAGTCTTATTTTATCCTATCATCCGCCTCTTTGCTATTGATATAATCTCTAGATTTATTTTATTACCTAACATCTTAGTTCTCAATCATTTTCAGCGTCGAAAAACTCAGACCAAAAGCTGTTTCAAACATGTTTTCTTCTCTGTTAAATGCCGACCGAATTTGCATGACAATAGATAATTCATTGCAACGCTCCATGAACCATGATCTATTGCTGTCAATGCAATCAATACAGGGAAATGCTCAACGCAATTACGACAAGAGAGATATCTATCAATTGATTTTAATGCAATCGGTCCATGAAATCGCATGCTTATAGTTTCGAAAATAGACCATTTGAGTTTCACCTCAATTGTTATCTTCAAGTGAAAACTGTTGATAAATCCTTTAAGACATTCTTTAATTTTCCAAACTTGCGGCACTTTTAGTTTAATTTAAAGTAATCTAAACCGTTGTCTCCGCTCAAATACCATTATTACTAAGGTGTATTTATAGGAATTAACCGCTTTCGCTTGCTCCAAGCATTTTGCTTGACCTGCTCAAGGTTCATGTATTTTTAATTTTTACTATGAATGGAAATTTCGAGTGTAATGGTAACCTCAAAAGCAGCTGTTTCCGTGAGGCGCAGCTAGAATAGTACGCTAGTTTACGCCTTCTCTGAGAAAGGCGAGCGGCGTTTGTGGGCAAGCAAAGATGAATCTAGAATAATAGGTGTATGGCTTGGTTACCAGGTTCAATGAAAACTGCAAGTGACATTGGATAGGTCTGAATTGGGGACCCTCAGTGATAAATACAAGGTTCCAGTTTTTATTGCGAGACATATAGAGAAGTTTAATCTTCTCTTGTTTCATGTTTTTTTGCTCAGACGCTACAGGAGACCGGCATACGCTGTTACAAGCAATAATTGCAAGCTTTTGTGACGTATCATCGTAAGTCGTTTCTAATCTTTAAAGGTACAAACTGTCTGATTTTATATGTTTCCATGATATAAAGAGATGAAACTTGCCGATGAGTCGCCTGGGTTGAACATATTATAAACTAAAACAACATTTGACCAAATATTTTATTCATTATATAGCATTCGGCTGGGGCGGCCCGAAGTACTTGTTGAAGGATATCCCTCTGATGGCCCATTGAAAGCCTATTTTACATGTTTAAGCCTGCCTATAGGTCGATCGCATAGCTGAGAGCTCTTAAATAAAAAGTATTTGGAAAAACCGTCTTTTAGTTTCTAATCGGAGCGAAAACTGTTAATTGGAATCGGGCAGCTGTCTAATAAATTAAGATTATCTATGCTGACGATCGCAAGGAAAGAAAACGTTAAATGAAATACGGAACAATTATCAATAAATTGTGCCCATTTGGTGCATTTGTTCTCTGAAAAAAAACCCAGCTTTATATGTGTCACTTTTTTACTTAGCTTCTTGTATACTGAATGTCAAAGTGTAAACAGGGGCGGTTTTGTCCGGAAATATCCGTAAAAGATCACAAGGAAACCTTGAAGTAAAGGTGCCCAAATTAAACCACCCTTTACACACATATATATTTATATAGATGTAACAAGCCGACATTATGTGTCCGGACGGGAAACTTTGTAGCGCGACTGAAAATTTTCGTGAAGGTGAATTATGAAAAATCTTCAAGGTGAAACGTTTCAAGCAAATGGCCTCATTCATTGATATCCTAATATCATATAGATGACAGATATAATAAACATCGAGAAACACAAAAACCCACCTGAAAATTCTTCTAAATACTCCCGCTTTTGAATTGCGTGTTGTGTCCTGACCTGGCAACGTATGTCCAATCTTGCCCAAGGAGAACTCTAATTTTTGTCACAGTTTCATTGCTATGGCAACATAATAACAACCTTGCCGCTTTCTTTTCACCCTTTTTAATAATGTTTCATTATCGTCGGCAAATTAAAACAGGTTGTTTTTGTAGTTTAAAAAATCAGCTTTAAATATGCCATATTGTCTTCTGAGCAATTTTCGATGCATTTTAACATGTTATATTATACACAGCAGGTGTGTGGACAAAGATAGTACTGTTCATGGATATTACTTCTAAAATGACACGATGTGGCAATATAATTTGTCCCATTCTTGGGTTACATATGTTGCGTCATAGGTTCTGGTTCAGTGGGCTGAATTCGAAGTTGGAATCTGTACCCAGCTATTGCAAGCTGAACACAGCACATGAGGCACTTGTGACTAACGTTTCAATGAGAGCATAATGAGAATAGCACAATGAAACACAAATAGTGTAAGAGCATAGGTCACCGGTAGAGGTAATGGCTATTTATCAGTGATCACTGAGGAATGATTGTTTTTTGAATAAACATGATAAAAATCTCCAGAATGGTTGCAAACACCAGGATAAAAGTTACATGTAATTGGTGAACAGGGAAACGCTCAAAAACAATGTTTGTGTGTACATAGGCTTATAGAGCTTAAAGAACATTCAGACACTTTCTATTTCAAAGTATATACCACTTTTGTTTTACATCCTTGTCAAAGTATTAACACTTAAAGTGATAGGATAATATTAATACTGATTCAGTTTAATTATGAGATATTTTCAGCAGAATCATCTTTCTGATCTATAGTTATAACTGGATAATTTTCACCATCAACCGCATCGGTTTCGTCAACAGTCGTTGATCTTGACCTCATTGAATCTGGATACGAGTCTAGCTCTGACTTAGTCCTTTCACTTCCTTCAGACGTTGCGCTGTTCAGGTCGACGGGTAATCGTGATCGCTCCATTCTCATCACCATTGGTGGACTGGGCTCGGACAAGGCAGAACGTGCGCGAAATCCAGCGAGGATTGGATTCCAGCCTTCGCTAGATTTCACGGACCTTTCCGACGCATGCGCTGATTCCTTACAGCTGAGCGGCGTTTTGACATCGGCCGCGATCAGACGCTCAAAGTCTCTGTTATAATCTTCTTGTTTATCACGTTGTAAAATACACGAGATGACGTTGTCTTTTTTACACAGGCGTTTCACTTCGGATTGTATCGCATTCAACATTTCTAAATCTCCTGTGAATTCCACTTCTAGACTCTTCAACGCTCGCTCAGCTTCGCTAATAACGGAGGAGAGGTTGAGTTAAACGCAGAAAGTCTGATATTATTTATTAAGTTTGATTATAGATTTGATGAAGGTTGCATTAACTCTCTAGTCATGCACTACTCTCCAGACTTACATTCGTACGATTTCATCTGTTTCAACGATCAATCTGTCTTGTAGCACACTCAATGCGCGTCGATCTTTGAGGCCAAGTTTTGCAACAGCATTACATGCTTCAGCACGTACAGCGGCCTCTTTGCTATAACGCATGCTCCATGCCAACATTTCTATGACGCCATCCGTTACTTTTCCGATTTTTCCTAAAGCTGTAAGAGGAAATTCTAATAACGATATGGACAGAAAGAGACACACAAACTCTTCATATTTTACCATTTATTGAATGAGCTTTGACCTTCCAACTGTGATCTTCGCTGGCGAGGTCAACCAAGGCAGCGACGATCCTGTCATCCGGGGTATTGATAGCTCCAGAAGCCTGGGGAAAGGAATACGTCATCAGTATAACCCTAAAGTTTAGCGTAAACGTGAACTATGGCAACTCCTACCGTAGCAACTTCTAATCTCACAGAAACAAACTCGCTCTTGAAGCAGGACAGGAAGGCTGGTAGCAAGTGGACCGTCATGATGCCCAAGTTGGCCAACTAAAAATCACACGAACGACAAATTTAATGTGGTAAATTAAATTCATGATGAAAATCAAACTGAAGCGGATGTACCTTGCGAAGAGCATCAGTCTTCACCCTTTCGTTGTCTTCCTGAAGTCTTTTCAATAATGCGTCATGAACAAGCTTTATAATGAAGCAATAATGAGGGTCATCCAGTTGCTAATATATATCAGTCGTCTAATCAAGTTTCCCCCAGCGGTCAGTCACTGGCTTACCTTGCCATTCCCGGTCCGCCCCAGGGCCTGCGCCGCCGCAGTTCGCACGGATTTCTCCCAATCATTCCACATCATGTAGGAAAGCTTCTGAGCAATATCCTAGAGAAGAAGTTTGCATATTTTGAGCCGCTCTTTCTCCCCAGCCTCCCACTTTTTAACAGACTGAGCACTGTAGTTTCGTATCTGATCTCTCGTCCTATAGTCTTTAGCATATCTTTCGCCATACCTTATTTAAAGATCCTTTCAAACGAGGTAAAAGTCGGCAAGCCACAAGTCTATCATGACAACTGCTGCTGTTTAGTAACTCTGCGACCACCGAATGAACCAGCGACTGACGAAACAAGAAGAAATAATTATTTTTTCGCAGTTTTAATCGGAAAGGATCCTCTCAGAACGTACGGCCTCCAAACGTACCGAATGATGGCTTAATTTCCACAGTAAAACAGCGGCTTGCTCTTGTCGAACGAGATCTGTGCTGGATGTCTGCGATAATAATTCTGTGATAATATAATCAGCAGAATGTCCTGATAGGGCCAGACACTGAGCAGATAACCAGCGTTCAATATCGTTGCCATTTTGGACACAATCTTTTAAAATCTCCACCGCCTAAAAGATGAATGGTTATGGGAGAAGAGGATATATGAATACCCAGCCTAAAATAGACAAAACACTTCTGGACGTTTCGACCTGATGGCCTTCGTCAGGAGAGTTTATAGTAGCTTACTAACTCTCCTGACGAAGCCCCTCAGGTCGAAACGTCGAGCAGTGTTTTGTCTCTTTTAGGCAGTTGTTATACCACATTTGATGCTAAGTTGTTTGAAGACGCTGCCACGCTGGTTATATCGGAACGTATCTATATGAATATCCAGTTTATGATTCTCCGCGTGTGGTTTTGAACGAAATTTTGCTTACCTTTGGTTCAGAAATATCCAGTGAACACAAGGTTACAGCTGCAGTCAGTTGCACCTGCTTGCAACTATCATCAAGTAAATTTGAAATACAATCTAAAAGCTCTGGTTCCAATTCCTTCTTCATCTTTTCAGCGTCCAAACTCGCTTTATCCGGTCGTAAAACTAGACAAGAAATCAAATCAAGTATTCACGAGGATGTACATACAAGGACTAATCATCAATCTCCAGTTCGAAATTTCTCACCAAATCCTTGTTCAGCTCGCCTGCGCTGCCTGAGTTCAGCAGCTTTGTTGCAAGCAGCCACAGCCGCTAGTCTTACGTGATCGTTGATGTCTTTCATTCCACGAATGAGCTCCTCAGTTGAAGCGGTTTGCCAGCGCTTTTCCAACATCCATTTAGTTCTCCATTCTTCACCTAAAACAACCACGAAATCTAAATATTTAACTATTCTGAATACTGCATTCATTCAGGTTTAATCGTCAAAATCGGGATGATTCGGGAGACACAGAAATGCTTCTTTTCAAAGACAAATGCTCAGGAAGAGTTGAGTTTGTTTTGGGCACGATAAGTAGTGGTTTGTGTCGTGAAAAGCAAGGACTTTACAGCGTTTAAAAGAGTGATATTCCTGCAGGAAAACGTGAATAAATATCTTTACCAATACGTAGTATATTGTTATCCTCCCGTGTTTTATGAGCAGACATCAATTCTATCTCTCGTAATGTTTTCTTCGGTTTTTCAAATGTTTGAAATGAAGGAACATACGTGTCGTCCTGTAACAAATATTCAGTTTAAGTCATCAAACATCGCGCGGAAAACTGACCTAAACACTCCTCTACAGTACAGGTTCTCACCTGCAGCAACGCTGGTAACTCATTCCATCTTTGCAAACCTTTCACGACCTTTCCGGGTAACTTCGCCGCTTTCTGGTTTTTTCCTTTTGACCATTTGTTCGGATCTTCTGGAAAATTCGCTTGAAGTTTCTTTTCAAATTTCAAATGCGAGTTCGTGTCGAGGACAATGCTCTTACGAGGCGCTCGGCCAGTCCTAACAGGAAACGCGCCAGCCATCATCTCTTGTTGAAAGATATTATCCGTAGTAAATTTCTTTTTTCCAACCGCAGGAGGTAAAGTGAACGATGGGGAATAATGTGGCTCAAAATTTGCATCGGTTAAAACTTTATCAAGCTCTTCGCCAAATTTACTGTTTTCTCTTTTATGTGTTTCGTCTTTCAACTGCGTAGCTGATGCGGACTCGTCGTCTTCCTTATTCTCCATCTTTTCATAACGATTCTTTAAAAAGTTTACCAACCGAGTTTGTTCAGGGCCGCTGGATAATTCATCACTCAGCCATCTTGCTGTAGACTGACTGAGCAAGGCTAAAACATATTCATCCCATTCAGGACTATCCTCCGCTGACTTTTCAGATTGTTCGAATTTTCCAACACTAGATCTAAAAGGTCTCGTGGATTTTGCAACCGAGTACAATATCTCCTCAAATTCATGTTTCATTTGTTTGTCAATCTCAACAAAAGCTTTTGGCTTATGTACAAGTTTATTTTGTTCGTGCTCGTTAAGATGACATAACGTATGTTTTGGGGGAAATCCAGTAGGTGAAGGTTGATCTCTTCGTTTCTGCCTACGACTCCGCGATCCTTGATACACAGTTTTGTTAATCGTCTCTTCATCATAATCGATCAAATGAGAGCAACGAAATGCCATTACATCTTGTGAAAAGCTCATGCCGCTGCTTATTTCTTTCATTTTTTGTTGTTTTTGCTTCTTTCCTCTCTTTTTCCCAACATCCGGAAGATATAAGCGGGTTTGAGGCAGCAATTCCTGCAAACTCGCCACAGACGTGTGAGCAAATGGGTCCACAACATCGCCAAGGAGCCTGGTCTTTTGAGGTGACTTCTTTTTCGATTTTTGTGCAGGCAATTCATCAGCTATAAATGATGTGTCTGACAAGTTAGTTGGCGTTGGATGAAGATCATGGTGTTCTTTAGACGCAATAAATGTTGAGTCAGCTTGACCTACATAGGGAGCTTGGACACCAGAGGCACAAGGAAATAGTTCAGCACCATGCTTCTTCCAATCTATATTGTTGGGAAGAGTTATTTGATTATAGATTAAGCAATATTCTGTCATTAATACTCATTTGTGTGCATTTTATCGCATATCTCTTTCCACATTGTACTTGAAAACACATCGATTCTACTTTGTACTTACTCTCCTTCAAAGAACTGTCGTTTGACTTGATACTATTTTGATTAATAATCATATTATATCATTTATAATCCATTCGGTTAGTGGAATTTCGAGGAAAACACAGCACAACCTGATTTTATGGATATTTAACGTGTATTTTGGCCGCCATATTGTTTAATACCCGTTGCTGCGCAACCGGTTAGCTTTGCTTCGGAGACTATCGGCACGGCTCGTGCTTGCTCGTGTTACATTCGGGAAAGGATTATGTAACTACCGTTGCATTCTCCCAACAAACGAACATCACATCGATGTTCCCACAAATCAATAAAATTCCACGGTTGTCAAAATACGAGTGTTGTGGAGTAACAGGGGGTAACTGGACTTTAATCCTTTTATCTCCTAAACACGTCATCGCAACCGGCTCTTTCAAATTTCAATCAAGGGCAATATATAGATAGAGGAAGCGCAGTACAGGAACAACAATCACTAAATTTGGAACCTTTTAGATCAAGTCAGGACAATCAGCACGCATTAAACGCTTATAGATTTCCGTTGAAAGACGTTTTTCATGTTGCTATGAACACAAACAAACCCGTACCCCGCCTCCTTACTGTCCATATATGGAACATAATTTGCAACATCGCTATAACTGTATTTCCAGCGAAATCAAAGAATTTAGCTTAATTCTTCTCTATAAATCACATAACTTGTTCACCCGCAAAACACAGAACTTAGCCTGATGATTGCATGTGGTTATAATGCAAGATGTGATATTTTCAGAGATGAATTTTTCATTCAATGAACAGGGAGACCAAAGTCCACGATTGTCGGCGGAAATGCTTTCACACAATGGAGACTATTAACACTGTGTGAATGCAAAATTTTGCAGCAAAATTTCCCCGTCTGACTTCGTTATAGCAGATCTAAGTCTCCTAAAAAGAATCGCAGTTTAAATCCAATAGAAGCTTGATGAAATATCTCTTCAAAGTCAAACGTGCCACGAAACATATTTGACGTGACGTCACCCATGGACAGATGTAAATAGATACCTTTATGTTGCAAATTAAAGGTTCAAATGAATGATGATCTCAACGTGGACGCACGAAACTCTAGATTCTCCGTCGTAAAGAGAGAATATCACAAGAGGGAATAGAATAATCTTCAAAACTAGGATAATCTACAAATATTGTCAATTGGAGTTCGTTTTTCTTGATATTTGTCAATGAAGTCGAACGACGAAATGGATCGCATTCCTCCCTTACCCAACGATATCGAAGCTATAATCTTCGATTGTGATGGAACACTCGTAGATACAATGCCTTTTCATTTACAAGCTTGGGCACAAATCTGTGATGAAACAGGACTGTTTTACTCCAAGGAGAGTTTCATTGCCAAGGCTGGAATCCCTGGAAGAGAGATTATACGAACGATGGCTAAGAGTCAAGGAATTTATTTGGACGTTATGAATGTTTACAATCGCAAGAAAGCTTTATATTTACAAGGAATAAGAAGAGCGACTCCCGCGTCTCTTCCAGTATCCTGCGTTGTCAACTTTGCCGTTGAGGCAAAGTCTATCAATGATTCCATATTATTTGGTGTTGCAACGGGTAGTTCTCGTTATCAAGTCGAGGAAGGTATTGCGTTATTGTACTTCGAAAAAATGTGTACAAACAAGTATAGGTTGGGTCATAAGTATAAGCCTTAAAAAGAAAATGATCAGATTTCCTATGCAATGAAAATAGAGTTAGGGACAATTCCTGTTTAAGGAGGTCATATTCCAAGTACAAAGTCCATAATCAGATGATATCAGTTCTATTTTCCCTTCGTAATGCCTTTGTTGTGATCTCAAAAATGGCATATTCTCATCGCAAAATGATCCTAATCAGACCAGGGTTCTTCTAGAGAAATTTTGGTTAGCTTTTCTGTGTGGGAAAGCGCAGAGCTTTGCTTTCGAAATCAGAAAATATTTAAACAGCGTAGGCGTTTGGGGGGTGTGACGATGTGTGTCACAGAAATCAAGCTTGACAAATAACTCGTTTATTTCTTTTCACATTCATTTGAAATCATCACAAAACAGGTTTCACTTAAAGTAGCTATATATAGGAGAACTTTTAGCCGTACAAGCCTACAAGGGAAACATTCAGACCGAAATATGCAACTAAGCAAAAACGGGTTTCCCCCAGTTTGTTGTCTATCAAATTGCATGATAATCGTATGGTAACTTGCATTCTTCTTCCGATGATTAGCATTGCTACATTCTTTAAGCATTTCAAAAGGGCATTCTTTGCCCGTTTTGCATTGCAAATCCCAATATCAGTTTGCATACTCATTTTCCAATTCCTCGCAACAAATGTTTTTACAAACAATATTTTTAAAAATATTTTTCAATTCATTAAATATTTGCCACCCGTTGTAGTTCTTGGATTAGCTGGACTACGCCATCTGTTCGACGTTGTTGTTGGCAATGAAGATTATTCGCTTCATAAACCAAATCCCGACGCCTTTTTGACGGCTTGTGAAAAATTAAACGTCGACCCGACAAAATGTTGGGGTTTCGAGGATACGTATGTATTTTATATCATTTTTTAAACTTTTTTTATCATTTTTAAATATCGGGCCTACGGTACCCTACGTGAGCGATAAACGGGCGTACCCTACGTGGGCGATAAACACCCACACAGACCCTAGGGGAAGCAGCTCGTACCCACTCGTGTCATTTAAAACGTTTTGGTTGAAAACTACGTGACAAATGTCACTTCATATTTCATATCCTCCGCACTTCATATGCAGAAACAAGTACCACCTTTGATCTGGTTTCTTTTGTTTTCAAGAGGTTTTGTCAAAACAGGAAACTTATCATTTCATCGCATATTCTTTTTAGAGAGATCGGTCTAGAGTCTATCAGAAGTGCGGGTTTTAACAAAGCCATAGACGTGCGATTACTATCTGGTTATCCAGCGTGAAACACTTTCACAACACCAGACACCATCAAGTTATCTTTCTTACACCCACAGAGTCTTTGTTTGATCTTTTTGACACATCAAAAAACAGAACTTGTGCGAGGAAGTGACATATCTATGGGGAGTAGGGTGTGTTTCTACTGGACGTCTTTTGAAGGTATCTTACCCATGCAGGACAGGACAAATTCATACAATCCTCGGGTACACGAACACTGGAGTAATGACGGCGTCTGTCAAACATTGTTGTCCACCTTGTATTTATTGCAACACGAGGAGATATCTTAATATATATTTACCAAATGTATTTAAACAGGGTTATTGTTGAGAGAGTCGAATGCTAAATTGTTACAAAATGTTGCAAATTACGATCAAAATAATGAAAATCTGAACTTCACAGGTTGACGCGTATCAATAATGCGTGCATTTCTCTGATTCATCTGATCTCATAATTGCGCTAATTTACCACTTTTTCAATGGCATTCAATTACAGGTAAGTATGTCCTTTTAGACCATGTGCCATAATGAGAATAACTTTCTGCTAGCCTTGCCGTTTATTGTCTTTCATATATTTTATTCAAACATCTGTAACGTACTAAGATTAACTTAAAGTTAGGCAGGAGTCTCTATATTCACATCTCTTGTTTGAAGAGCTGCCTCAAGATTGATAAGAGTGTTACTAGAATCAGATATGTCACTTATTGAAACTCTTCCTCGTTGTTTGATAAACTTTGCTACAGCTTCAAGTTCTTCTTGTGAAATATAAATGAACTTCCCTCTGTCATCCACAACACCTAAGAAAATATTAAACCACATCAGAACTGCTTCAAATGATGCAATACCTGGCTCTTCACCACCCAACTGCTACATACCTGTTAGTCTACCAACTTCCTGAAGGACTTGAACTCTGTTAATGGCATCTTGTGTGCGTAAATTAAAATGAGCTGCAAGATCCTCCAGAAGAACTACCTTGGTGTTCTAAAACCATTGATAAATTCATCATTATACAATCCCACTTATAGCGCATCAATGTCCCCATGCATTGGAGCTACAATTTAAATCAAACTTTGCAGTTATAACTTCACATGTACCTTGATGTAGTCAATAAATTCTTGTAGCAAGGATTGAGACTAAAAGGAAATGTTTCAGAAGTTTAGTATTTTAGGCAGGGGTGTTTTACTTCACCCCTTGTCCATCATGAAAACCCATGCGTTGCATCACAACTGTTACCTCCTCTTCCAACTCCTTTTCCCCACTTCCTTCTCCCTCCACAGAAAAACTTTCTTTCAGTTTTAAATATTCTTCATGCTCTAATCTTTCTTGTTCCTCCTTACGTTTCTTCTCTTCCTCTTCCTTTATTAAAACAAAATTCATAAAATAAAGTTTACACATCAGTAGTCCATATCAATTCACACAAGAAGCTGAAAAAAGAACCTCTTTTTCTTTCTGTTTCTTGCGTATTTTCTCCTGACGTTTTGCTTCTTCTTCTAACATTTTCTGCCGTTGTTTTTTGTCCTCTCGTTCCATCTCCATTTCCTATTTTTCCAGATTAATAAAGACTGATAAATAGGAAAGAATCCAGGATTATTCTTACCAGTAATCTCACATCAAAGCAATGCATATTTGTACCTGTCTCAAAGCTTTCTTCTCAGCTTTCATTTCGAGTTTTTTCATCTTTTTTGTTCCAATTTTTCCAGTTTGTTCATTCGGATCAAAAGGCAAACCGTAGTTATCATCCTCTGGAAATCAAAAAGGTATGAATCAGTGGTGGAAGGAACTCTATAGTTAATCTGTGAATTTACCACAAACCTTCTTCTTCACTTTCTTCCTGTTCTTGCATTCGTCTCCTCATCATGTCTGCTCCACGTCGTCTCCGTTGTCCAGGTGCTCTCTCATTTCTATCATTGCCTGCTGCTGCAGGTGGCTTATCTTTCTCTATATAACGGTTGAGGTGGTAACGAAAGATCAATAATAAAATAATTAAATGGAATATGAAGCATATTAGAACAATTTAGCGCCAATCAAACACTATTTTCTTAGTCTAATGTTAATAAAAACGTTTTAACTGATCTACACCATAAGAGAGGTAGACTGGAAGCATTTTTCTACAGTAAACAAACCGTATGATAATGATTAAATAGACTAAAATAGTAACTCGTATTTGGGGTCAAGTATAAATAGAGCCATGTTGTATTTACTTTTTTTATCGGAAGGCTTCACAAAAAACGACGTGATGAATAAAACAATAAAAACAAGAGCAGCCAAGCCAAGCCATATTCCGGCTGCTACAAATGATGGTTCCTCCATAGATTATTCCCTTTAAACTAGAAAACAATAAACAAGTTGAACTTTAAAACAAGATGGCCGCCAAGTGCTGACGATGATTTTGAATAAATTATCATAAAGAACGTAGGATTATATCCAGTGTAAATATTGAGCTCAGAGGAACGCATTCTCTGTGGATTCTATGGCGGTAAGTTCGAATGTATTTTATTATATTTTTACGTTTTAAACCGAAAATTTCTGGCGATCAAGCGAATTGTGTGAAGATCAAAAATATGTAGGGCTTTTGTATTAATCTTCTCATTGTGATTTGTGATTTAGCGGTAAATATGTTTATTTGTATTGGTTAATAAAAGGCTGTAAAGAACGCCAGTCATATGACAGCTTATTTTGCGCAAAAAAACAACTTATGCGCGTGTTTAGAGGCAGAAAATTGTATTTTGTGCACATTACCTGGTTTGAGAATACATAATAAAAGTGATCTAGTTCATGGCCTTTCCCACAATGACACCATATGAAGTCTGAAAAAATATAAACAGTTATCATAAAATTTTAAGGTGAAAGTTTGCTGATAATCTGCAAAGATGTTAAACCGAGCTATAAACTTCTTGAAACGGAAGAGAAATGAGAAAGAAGAGAAGAGCGTAAATGATGGGACGAGTCAGGCAATAGTACCATATAGCGCCACCCAGAATCAGGTTGGTATTTGTGATGCATCATTGATCACAGATGATGCCCAATTCAACTATACCTCATTTTATCATCTTGTTTATTTGAAATTTTAGAAAGACAATGTTCCAAAAAAAGAGGTTAAAAGTGAAGGCTTATTCGCAAGGGCCTTTCGTAGGATTAAGAGAAGAATCTTTCGTGTTTGCCAACCACACGTTCCTGCAATTTGTTTGTGTAAAACGCCGGCAAATGGTACTAGAACCCAGGCAAGATATGAGATCACGCCACATCCTAGAGATCAATCAGACCTTAAAAGTTTATTACCACGGTAAAAATTCTTGAAATGATATGAAAGCTATTGATGCAATGTGAAGTTTATTTTGATATTTCCTACTCTTACAGAGCATACTATTTCAACCATTATGTTTCAATGCGTGAATCAAGAACATTTGAATTTAAAACTGGTGGTGGTGCTTATCCAATCCAAATACTGCCAGAGGTAGACAGATTATAACTTCGGAGTGTTCCACTTTTTGAAAATATCTATGGTTATCAAAATCATCTTTTACCATTGATGGTTTTTGGACATGTTTTTTCAGCACATCAGAAAATATGGAACAGCATTTTTAAACTCCAATGGTGGAATTTTGATTGCTGGGATCTTAGATAATGGTAATTGTTTGATTTATCACAAACCTTCTTCGCTTTCTTTCTGTTCTTGCATTCGTCTCCTAATCTAAAACATCCTGCCTGATTCATCACGAACTTACTGTGCATAAAATTCAAAATAATTTCACTTTGTTAAGGCCTTATTAAAGGGATTTATTGCGACCGCAGAATGGAAGATAGGATCAGATCAACTTTGGAAAAAGAAGTGTCTCAATTTTATCCACCGGTTGATAGATCGTTGTACAGGTAAATAAGGAGTGTTTCTGTTGGGGGTTTTTATCTGAACTTCGTCAGCTTTGCTTGTGAATCACATTAGGCGTAAAAACATAAAGTTAAATGGACACTCAACCGGGCAAAACGAGAGAGAATGAACACACACCTCTGGCCTTCAACCACATACCAATCATCTTCTGCTATTTTTAGCGTAAATTTTGTTCCCGTGTACGACCAGATGGCGGGACAGTATATCTTTAACCGAAAAATTGTTGAGATCATCTTCAAAGGAGGCGAACCTTTGGCGTTATATGAATCTGGTGATCACAAGGTAAAGAGTCGACATTCAAATTTTTAAGGAAGAGATTGAAGTCTACGATAGCGTGAACGATTTCTATTTTATCTTAGTGTGAATCTTCCCAGGTTTAAATGTATGGTCTTCTATTTTACTCAGGTATTTTTAAAGCGAGAAGGAAGTGTTGAAGGCCCGCTATCGCCGCTACAGATAAAAGATGTTGTGCTGAGGAAATATCGCACCGTATGTTAATGATTTTGTTTTGAAACCAACCTCGTACGCAGGGTTCTTTCTCGTTCGCGCGACGGAGACTCTGGGTACATGGTTGTTTATAAAAAAAACTAACAATACCATAGCGAGAAAAGTTATACCAAGAATTTCTTTTTTGAAAGGTTTTGGCTGAAAGGAGAGAACAGAATCTGACATTGCTATCACCTTGACTTCAGTCTTAATATGCGATTAGGATTCTCTTGAAGACTAACTATGTTTTTTTTCCGGGAATGAGCTGGCGAAAATCCAAATTTACGGATCTTACAGCGCCTGCAGGCTTCAGCAAAATGATGTCGCTGCTTTGCCTTGTGTCTTGCATACCAGGCAGTTTTTTTTCCGGGAAGATATTTTGATATCTAATGCCCCCGGATTAAACGAAGGTCATATATAGTTTTCTATAGTGTAATATAACGCACACATCTCTACTCTGAATCGTTTTTCTATTTTGATGGCTCATTTCGAAGGCTACCATTAATCGGAAACTTGCATTGAGGAATCTCGTTTTCCCATTTTGATGGCATAAGGCAACTTCCCCAGTTCGGGGAAATCTTTTTCGTATTATATTACATTTACCCTTCGAAGGCTACCACTAATCGGAAACTTGCATTGGGGAATCTCGTTTTCCTATTTTCTCGTTTTCCTATTTTTGGCAGTTACCAATACAAGGTAACTTCCCCAGTTCGGAGAAATCTTTTTCGTATAATATTACATCATGTTATGTGTATCAGTATATATATAGCTATCCTTCGAAGGCTACCATTGATCGGAGACTTGCTCTCGATAAACTCTTGGTTTGGTCGGTTGATAAAACTTTCTTGGTGTTGGCTTGAAGAATTCTAATTTGCTATACGGTACGTATAATTATTGCTTATACTTAATTGGTATGTTAACATAAGGCGCCGTTAAGCAAACTCACGACTAGTAAAATATACCTGAACAATTTAGCAAGCCAATGTGTATACATGAAATTTTCAAGTCGCTTGTTCGTTTTCTATTGCCAAACATCAAGGTTACAATTAAATACGCAGAATTTATATTTCTCAGTCGTCAGTATAAGAATTTACCATGTGCCATCTCAATGTGTAGCAATTCGAGTCTCATGTGACTACAGTGATGTGACCAGTGGATGTGACCAAGTCATTCTTTTTTAAGTGTGACGTATCTTACACCGTAAACAACTTCAAGTATATTTGCAGAAATACGTTTAGATAAGAACATCATTGGTTGGGCTCCCAGTCCCCACAATTGTAATACCAACTACTGTAATTTATACTAATGGTAACTAATTGAACACCATTTCGTCCCGTCGAACTTCTTATAAATCCAAATACTAACGTGGGGTGTTGGTATTTCTTGTCTGAAAGATCGTCATGGCACAAATCCAATTATGTACCCAGGCTTTTTTGTGTTGGAATTTTTAATGCTTTGTTGCGATTTTTAAGCTTTTGTTTTAATTTTTGTTACATTTTTAGATGTCTTCCGAGAAAGCCAATCGAAAGGCGATTAGGGGCACTCTTGAGGTGGCTTCCCTTGAGGAAAATGATACAAGATATCTACATGTCGGTACAGGTGATATGTCTTATGTGACAGAGGTTGCTGGTGAGTTGCGCCAAGAAATGCTATAGATCTATTTAATAGTGTTTTGTTTATCACAAGTTGTCTATTTAGAATCCACCTGAGGATTCCTATACGGATTAACTACTACAGTATTTACGTTCCAATATAACCAGGGAACAGCGTGGCTGCGTCTTCAAACAACTTAGCATCAAATGTGGTATAACAACTGCCTAAAATAGACAAAACACTTCTCGACGTTACGACCTGAGGGCCTTCGTCAGGAGAGTTATAGTATGAAAATAAATAGGGGAGAATACATGTTTTGTATGGGGGCAAAACACGTGATAAAAATAGGGCCAATAGAAAACAAAAAATCAAAAATTGGAATACATTACGTTGCCAAAGAGACGCCTACTACAGTATTTGTTCTACCTATGTGATATAATATTGAGCACTCCTGTATTTCATGAACTAAGCTAATTCTACTAAAATCATTTCTACTTTATTTTTAGGTCATCAACTGGTGCTAGCCGGTGCTAATGCAAGTGCAGAGGTAGCTTCAACCCAAGCGACAGCTGAAGTCACAGCAATTCAAGCTAGTGCTACCGCCAGAGCAGCAGGTCCAGAAGCGGAAGCAAATGCCATATTTCTCCAGGGAGTTTTTGAAGCCAACTCCAAAGCTGTTTCAGCTGAAGCTACTGCTACTGCAGGTGTAGGATTAGAAACTCTTGGTGCTAAGGCTGAAGCAAATGCTGTCGTTGGCAAAGTCTGCGCAGGTATTAAACATACTCCTCTCAAGGTTCATGCTCAAGGGCCTGGGGCTTCTGCTGAGACTGGAGTGTCCTGGGATTATTCTGGAGCCAATGTTGCGGCCAGTCTTGGTAAGTATATTAACGATTTATGTTAACAAAACGTACAGATCTTGCCTAGAGAGTTTTCAGAGGTTCAGTTTTCTAAGAAAATGCTGATCAATGCATTTATATTTCACCGCAAGGCCTAGCTATTATTGCTCTTCAGTAAGATTTTGTCCAGAAAAATCAGGAGCCATGGCCAACTGGCGATCGGAACTGGTTTCTCAATTATAATCGAGAACCTTTAAATACATTATAAAGGTGAAGCAAGAGCTGGGCCGTTTGCTGCAAGAGCTGGAGTTAAATTTGGAGCAGGAATCAGAAATGGAGTACCTGAAGTTGATCTGGGTCCTGTTACAGTCCCTTGTAGTATTATGTAAGAAATCACAAAGAAAACGCTACTTTCATGGATTTATTATTACACCTATCGCATTTCTAATCTTTGTGAATGACACTGCACTAAACATATTCTGTTATGTTGGGTAGAACCATATTTTACCTTATTGTCAAATATTGAAAAGATTTTTGAAACATATTCGTTATTTTTAAATATTATGTCTTAACTAAATATATATATAGGCATGATGTCTGGACATGATAGCCATGATATATAGGCGTCATTTGCTGTAAAAAAATATTCAATTGTACGCAAGTTAACAGAGATGGTTGCGCATCACTTCTTCGTAACCTGTGAGAAACCAAAGATCTATTAATAAGTTATTCATTTTCTTTACGAAAAGCCAAGTCATTAACCTGTTTTTTTCCTGTTAACATTGCATTAGGGGAAAACCCTTTTATCTATTATAAAATCATAGCATGACCCATCATCACAACAACACTGGACTTTAATACATGGCCATTCTTAGAAAATCCTGACCAATCACAATTTTACTTTCACTTCTACAAAGGAAACTCTCGTTCGTTTGTTTACCTCGAACTCCATCAATTTTATGTGGGGCTAAAATAAAGGAGTAGCTATCTTATCAAGACGTAGTAAACGTGAGTATTGATCTATATGGTTTATATTGACATGCGTCTTCCAGAGTACTGAGAGCGGACTGTATATACCATTAATTCCTCAATCCATATTGCGTAAAACAGTCAGTACAGAGATGCCTATATTTTCATTACATTCCGTACTGCGCTTTGTCAATTCCTATTACAAATACTTGAATGTAATTGTAGCCTGAATTTCAAGAACGGACAAAGCATCTAATTTTACTTGCCCCTTCGTGTTTAATACTCGTACAATTAAAATTGCTTGCTTGGCGTAATGGGTTTAGAAAAGACGACGACACAGCATTCTTGAAATGCTGTTTAATAGGTTGTCTAGCGCAAGCATGGTTTCTCTTAATGTCGTTCTTGCAAAGTTTTATGAATCTCGTGACATTTTCAACAGAAACTTTATCTTCTAAGGTGACTATATAGTCATGCGACTACATTGTCATCATTGTTAAATTTAAGCTTTTGGCAAGAATGTCAGCGTGCGGTGAGTCAATTGCAGAGTTCAGTGGTGAACTGTGCGTCAATTTCTTATTCATAATATCACTAATTCTGTCGAATAACGATTGTTTATGTCTGCCATGAAGAACGAAACTTAGAGCTGTCTGGGTCATTCATCATGAGTCGTCATTTTTCAAAACCCAAAAGCTGAAAGACCAGCTTTTTAGTAAATTTAGTAAAAGTGTTAATTTTACAGCGCAGAGTTGACTTGACGCTGAGTGGCTCTACAATTGAAACGAAACGAAAACGAAGTTATAATTTAAACTGCGACATTTGTTTTCCACGAAAAACCTGCAACGACCTGAGTCTTTTGCCTTTATCTTATTCTGTCTCCTGATTGGTTCAGATTTTTTTATCCTTTATTTATTGTGATGTTTCGCTGACTCCGACGCAGATACTTCTGCTACAAGAAACTCCTTTCCATCCCTAATACTCACCTTTCTCTACCCCTACGACGCGCTGTTGAATTAATAATAGCTTATTATCGCCTACAGGAACGGGTTGAGCAAAAAGGAGTTTGAGAGTTCAATAACAGCTAGTGGACAGCTCTGACCACTTGCGATTTCTAAAATTTAGTTAACAATGCCGCTGGATACAGTATTGTGCTTGGACACTTCAGGATCAATGGCTGGTCGAGGTATGAGAGAACTAAAGCGAGCGGCCGAACAATTTCTTGAAGGCATCCAAGAAACAGCAAAACAGTCTGATTTGAAGGTTTGTTAAGTGAAATGCTTCCTTATATCTAAGCGAAAATATTCATTTGCCTGGTGTTTGTCAATAAAGTCAATAGACGATGTTTGCGCTAAACTATTTCCCGGTAAACCTCGAAAATATTTTCTGCTTCATCTTCCAAGAATAAACACGCTGTGTTAACCGCAACAGCTTCAAATTTGCATTTCCAATAGTTGTGTTGAATTTTTGTTCAAGGCTTCAAGCAACAAAATTCTGAAGAAATTAAGCAAAAAAAGAGTTTAGAAACTCAATAATTGCCTCGCAATGCATGGCAAGATACCTGTTCCAAATATATATACGGTTTTGTAATTTCAGGAAAACGTTGCTATTGTGGAATTTGGAGGAAATACTCGGATTGTGAAGAATTTGTCAACAGATTACGTTGGTTTGAGAAGATCTATCAGTAAGCTTAACCCAATTACCCTCCAATGCTCCTCGCTAGGCCTCTACCGTTGTGACATAATAATCACGTTATTGAACTCTGATTTCAGACAGTTTGTCAGCAAATGGCCGAACACCAATGAAGGAAGGTCTCACTCTTGCAATGAAAGAGATTCTTGAACATGGTAAGATTAAAGATTTGTGTTTAAACTTATTGCTGGGGTAGTAAAGCTGAAGAGCGATGCTGGAAAATTAGATTGTTTTAACAGGTGGAGTGGTGAACGTAAATGGTTTGAAGCTTTCTCCGCGCATCGTGTTAATGACGGATGGAAAGCCCACAGGCGAAACAGAAACTCAGGTATAAGGATTTGTTTTTCTGCAATCAAGGTTTAAGAATTGTTAGGTACAGTAGTTGAGTCTATTGTCCTATTTTATCATACGTGTGTATTATGTTTCAGGCTATAACTGAGGTTTTAACAGTCGCTGCGTTGTTTGGTCAACATTGGAGACAGGTTGGTCTTCCTCATCCAATTCCCATCGCTTGTGTTGGCTGTGGTGATGCTGATAAGGTGAGAAAAGTACCATGAAGTACTGTACCATGAGATACCATGAAGTTAATACCACAAATATGTATAATTGTGGCATTCTCTCTGAGGAACACATCCTTACACCTTGACCTTGTTCTATTGCAGAAACTTCTTGAAGGTATTGCCAAAATAACCAAAGGCATGTTCACTATGGTTGACAGTATGGAGGAATTGAGCACCTTCTTCCGCAGACAAGTTATTCTGTCAAGATTCGTTGCGCAATTTTCTCATGGTTAGTTCAGTTTGTTTTGGATTAATTTAGTGGAGAGTAGGGCATGCAGTGAGCTGGTTGGTTGAATATTCCTCCTATAACTTCAGACATGTCGCAGTTACGATCATTGCTGGCTCTACAACAGTTCATGAGAGCTTGTGGGGAAGCCGTAGAAGAAGCAGAAGCGGTGAGATGGTTTTTCGCTTGTTACCGCTCCCATATCGCAGGCTTTCCAAGGGTGTTACTATACATAACTGTACCATACCGTGCCTAACTGTACCTTACTGCACCATACGATACCATACCATACTTTTCTAGCATTATTTTTTCAACAATTTCTTGTGTTTTTCAGCGTTCTCTTCGTGGCCTTCTTGGTGCAATGTTAATTGGAGCAGCTTTGGAAGACAGCGATGATGAGGACGGAGATAGTTCAGTAAGTTTTATGCCTTGAATTTGTTGCTTCCAGTCTAAATAGCAAACGGAGTATCCTCGCCTAGATATCAGATGTCGAGTATCGTCTGCATGTAGGCTTGTAGTATAGTTTCTCTGTCATGTTCGTTGATCTGTTCTATAGTCTTATCCTACCCCTCCACCACTGGGAACTCGTATACGTCGAGGACCTCAATGGAAATGGGGGGATCAAGATGGAAATGGAGTGGGCACTATTGTCAAACACTCTGATACAAAAGGTGAGTGAAATACTGATCTTAAAATCATAACTGAATGGTACATTTCTCAGATAGATAATGCATTTTGTATCCAGGCTGGGTCGATGTTCGTTGGGATAATGGCAGGAAGAATTCGTATCGTTTTGGTAAAGACAATGCAATGGACGTAAAGGTAAACTTTAAAAGCTAAAAAAGGAATTCATTGGTGCCCTTGTGTCCGAATTAAAGAAAGGATTTCTTGATACTGTCATCTAGGTTGTAAACGAGCCTCGTAAAGTGACATTTCATGAAGGCATTAAAGTTGGTGTGCGTGTTGTTCGAGGTAGATCAGTTCAAATACATTGATAATAATTGTAGGATTGAGTTGTATTCTTTTCGCTCAAACACTCAACCAAACCAGCTAGAAGCACTTTAGTAGTGAAAAACGACTCAATAATCCTTGTAACTAAGCGTTACAGGCAAGATCTCTGAGGTGAAACTTATCTAATGTTGTCTCAGGTAAAGACTGGAAATGGTCAAATCAAGATGGCGGAACTGGGTCAAAAGGATACGTTTATGATGTCAGTGAGATGACTGGAGTTTGCAAAGTAAGATTAACGAGATATAGCTGGATAACTTAAACATGATGTTACGTTTCATAAGTCAAAGAGCTGTAGAACACGAGAGGAATAAAATTATATTTATAGAAGACTTTATACTTCAGGTCCGTTGGGAAGATGGCAGCACAAATACGTATCGAAATGGTGCAGAAGGAGCCTTTGATTTACGTGTCTTGCCTGAGGTAAGAGAAGGTCGTGAGGGGAAATAGAGGTGAGACAAGGGATGCGTGAGGTGGTGTAAGAGGGGATATCTAGGATGAGTTAAGGATTATGTGGAGGGAATATGCAGGATAATGTATGGAACATATACGTGGTGGGTAAGGGGGGTATGTGGGGTAAGCGGATATGTTGTGGTATACTGATAAAAAGAAACAAACGCGCGACTGATCTCGCTTGCATTTTCTCCGCGTATAGGACGTGAGTGGTATGGGAACTAAACCAACCCCAGGAGCTAATAGGGACCCTGAGGATTGTACAGTGATGTAGAAGTTAGCTTTCTTCAAGGAAGGCCTGTCTCGACGATGCAGCCGGTCGAGAGTTTGAAGTAGAGGGCCACAATATACAGTATTAACGTGTCAATATTCATCGATATAAAAGTCTTCACGAAACTATCAAGTATATAATATTCAGTAAAATTTTCCGTTAGTGACGTTTAGTTAAATATCTAGGAAAATTAGTGTTCCTTGTATAGACGGTTAGAACATTGAAACCAGAGTTGACAGTTAAATTGGTTAAAAAATTACGTAAATTTTTTAATATGTAAAATTGTAAAAGCACAACAATATTCTTGTTTGATATTAAAAAGTGCAGATATTCTATCTGAGATAAGATAAACGAAGTTCATAGAAATCTCTCAATGATGTCCAAACGAATTATGCAAATTTCTGCGCTGGGAAGCACAATAATGCAATATCGGTACTATACCGTAGTAGAGTTTGCGCTGTTATTTCTAATTTTAGAAATTGCATTCTATAAGACCTTTTTTTCATTGCAACCTCAGAAAAAAAATTTATGTTATTTAATTAATATAATTGATATATAATAACGTCAAATCCATGCTTTATATATAACCATAAATACACGTCAAGTTTCACCAAATATTTAGAGGGCACCACAAATGTTACACTTTTCGATAAATTTAAGCGTTCCGTTATTTGTCTGACAAGTTCGATTACAATTAGAACCAATTAAGAGCATTCTAATTCTACGTTATTGATGCATCGCAGAGTCGCGTTTAGATTCGGGGAACGCCGGCAGTACAAACGCCATTACGGTTGGTTCCGATGTAGGTTTTTCCCCTTCTTCCCTTGGTTTAGGTTTCACCTCAGGTTTTGGCGGGAGCTTTGGTGGCTCTGGTTCTTTATGAACTCTGTATATGTAGTAAAACACAATAACACAAGCAATCACGCATGCGAGGATGCCAAATAGGACCGAGAGAACGATAACAACTGTGTGATCCGATTCTGAAACACACATATGATGACAAGCCTTGCATGGACCAGACACTTTCACCCCATCACAGTTGAAGTAAAGAGGGACACGAACTAAAATTGACGGAGGAAAAAATTGAATTGAGAAGAGATTATACAATACCAGTATATACCATATCCCAGTAAATTTCCAACTTTTGCTATTTTTTATTACCAGTCGAATGTACCATGCATATACTGGTATATTTGATTGAGAGAAAGAGCTGGTGGTATGTCGTTACCTATGCTAATATTCTTTTTCCTTTCGGTGAAATGTTCCACAGATTTTTTGGTAGCAATGGCAAAACTCAAGCTACCACTTGCAGCAATATCGAAAAGACATTCCTTAACTCCACCACAAGCTGCTCTGGCTTGTATTTCCTGAGCTTTGTCACTGAACAGAGTGTCGAGTTCATCAAAGAACATAGGTTTATACGACTTGTTCACGAAATCTTCGTATTTTGTATCTTCATGGTAGGTAAATAATGATTCTTTTGAACTGAGCAACCCTGAGTGAAATAAAATGATGTTAAAAGAAGTAACTTTTTTGACAGGTCACCCCAAGTGCATGGAAAATCAACGAACACTTTTGAACAACAAGCAAGGTTAGTACCAGAAAGAAATGTTCTGTCAGAAAATGTTTCTTACTAGTCCATATATCACTCCAGGCTATTTTGAGGACACAGCCCACCCTGATAACCTATGCCGGCAACCCAACTTACATTTTTGTCCAAATTTGTGTATTTTTCGCGACTTTGAATTTATGTCCATTTGTTCACCAGAGGGTAGTGTTAAATCATTCTTCTTATCGTCGTCCCAAACTCCAAGCAAACCTTTAGTCTTCCCTGAAACACAACGTATTTAGTTAAAAGAATTATCTCTAAAAAAAACACGGCAAAATTCCAAGTGTTGACACCAACCTTTGAAAGTTTCTGGAAACAAAGTCTCGAAAGAGAGTGAAAAATCGTTCTTGCTGACGCTAACACTTATTTCAGATCGAAACATGACTTGCAGGTCGGATTCATTTTGTCTCGTTAAAATAACGTTATCAAACTCCATTAATGTTGTGTTGGTGTCAAAAGATTCCTCAACGCCGTTTACATAGATGGCCAGCTGTTTCAGAGAATTCATTTCAACCTAGGATAAAAACGTAAAACAAAATTATGAGCTACAAAAACCACACGAACATTACAAAACCACAAGTGCCTTTCTAATGTCGTACAAACCTGAACAGTATCACTGTAGTCATCTTGAAGAACAAAGGCCATTAAAAATGTTCCCCGCGAATTCGTTCCCTTTGTTTTTATCGGCTGCATTCGTGCTTGGAATTTAAAACCAATTTCATCAATGTTCACCATCGTGTACTCGCCATATCCGTTGAATGTGTATTGGAAGCCATCAAGAGTAACCAAATGAGGATCTCCAAACGTTGTGGCTGCACAATATGAAAGAAATCATTAATACCTGAAGCAAGCTTATGTTTTTAATGGGGAGGAAAGAAGCAACTTGAAAGTCTTCAAAGCGTTCCCTGGCGTTCATTACTTACCAATCTGTGGCGGAGTGTATCGAGTACCATTCTCTGATGGTCTGCTAGCGTAGTACAAGCCACAACTCTTGCTTAATCTACAGCAAAGGTACCAGGGGTAAATATCTTCTTTGAGATGTTGCAACGTGGAAAAGCGTGAACTGCCTGCATGATATCTGTCAACTGTCCCTCCACCAGGTGGACCAACCACTAGTCTGCCCTGTTTTGTGTAGCAACACTGCTGACCAGCTCCATTTGGGCTGTAAGAAGAACAGAGTAGGTGAATAATATTCCTTCAATCATATGGCTTTCTTTAGTTTGGTATCTTTAGAGTTAGTAAACTTGAGATAAAAAGTACGGTTCTCACTTTGGAAAAACAGATCGAAAGCAATGATATGAACCATTGTGATACGCTATACACGATGTTGTTCTTGGAGGTTTACAATAATCATCTGACATAAATCTGTTGTCTGCTTCAGCTTGCTCCAGACTTTTTGGACACCCAATCAACCCATCTAAATTAGAAATATAATTCGCTCACCTAAAGCACAAAGAAAGTACATTACCGAGTACCATCACCGTCAACACAAAACCTTACCTAAAGCACGTCTGACATTAAAATTATCATCCCCAAACCAATCTTTACACCTCTGAGGAATCGCAAGTTTATCATAAGTAGCCTTGATCTTTTTTGTTATGTTTTTAACTGGAATGGCTAGAAATGGTTCGCTGTACAGCCGTGCAGGAAAACCTCTTGCTGGTTTGGGAGCGCTTATTGTTACGATTGATAACGGCGAGACGTATCTTTCTGAGTTGTTTAGACTTACAGGCGGCCTGTCAGAAAAAAGTATTTACATTTTATCACGTTCTAGCTTTCTACAGTAAAGTAAATGTCTCTTTTAACCAATATATTACTCACATATGATAAACAGTCTGGACTAAATCACGGACAACCTCAAAACCAAAGTTCGCAGTATTTGCTTTTACAACAGTCTTATTCTCCAGTAACTCGAAGGTTTCCCAATCAAACTTCGCGACTTCAATGTTAATAGGTTCGCGCGTTCTTAAGCTATGAGGGTTCCAGCCGATGACGAGTGTGTCGATTTGTCTTGTCCAATCCTTTGACATTAATCCTGAGATGCCTGGCCCATGTCGTCCAAGAGCAACTGTTTAGAAAAACAACAAATGGTTTAATACATGCATGCAGGTGCATGACAGATAAAACTTTGAAGAAAAGCAAGCATATGTCAGTTAAGCAAATTAAGAGGAACTGCCAGTGAGAATTTTACAAAACTGTAAAGTAAATAGACTAACCTGAAGTAAATTGTGATGTGAAGTTGTATGTTATACCATCATCCAAGGATAATTCCACCGACATTCGTCCAATATCAATCAAAGGTGGAGTAACACAAGAAGCCTTATATCTATCAATTATATTTCCCTCAGCTATTATTTTCCCATTGAAACGACATACGACAGCATCAGATGTTACATTAAAGCAAGGACCAGATAGCTCCACAATAGTTCCACCGAGAACGAGACCACTTCTTGGTGAAAGAGTTAAACCTCCTGCAAGGAAAATATTCAAAATATTGTCGCCTGATGGTGAGACAGATATATTTATGGGACCATTAAACCAAGCTACATTTCTCATAGGAAAATTATTCTTGCTACTTTGGAAATGGGGACACGCGACTGCAACAATATCTTCAATGTTTTTCTGTCTTAGTGATCAGACAGTTTTATTTATAAGTCGAAGGGTCCTCTTGAAGAGAGAATGAATTTGAATATCTGGTTGTTTGTCGCTTCATTCCTTCTCTGGCCTCTGAGATTCCCAAACATTGTCTCTGCCATGGACAAGACAGGACGAGTTTCATCTTTCACACACTCCAGCACTATACACTGGTCTAAACAAGGTCTGAAGCTCTTTTTTAACCGTTATTTTAAGGAGAATACTTTAGATATGGACAAGATATATCCAGTTCTGACCTGCTGTATTGCAGCCTCCATTTGTAATCTCAGCCTCGTCTACCCTAAACACGAACATTCCTGGAACACCAACGTTAGAAAGCGTCGGCAACTGCCTGATAAGATCCGTCTGAGAACCACGAACGCTGTAGTATCTCGTTCCATCACCAAAATTAAAACCAGCCTAAAGAATAAATGAGGGGAAACAGATTTAAGAGAAAGGCCACCTCTTCTTGGGTCAAGTGAATTGAACACTTATTTTTCTCAATCGAGTGTCTGAAGTGTTTATATCACATTAGATACGCCAATCTAGATTATTTTTGGAATTTTTGTGGTTAGTATGTCGCCTTTCAACAAGGAGTTAAGACTGTTCTACAAAATGTCGATGACGTGCATGGTACTCGCTAAAATTAATTGCCTTCTCAACTGCTTTACCTGGGCAGGAATCCCGCCATAGATGCTCTTACTTGCATCCCCAGTAGTCCATTCAATTTTTTCATAGTAAAACAAAGCGAACGAGTGACGTCCATTTGTGATGAGAACAACTTGAAACGTGTTTTTCTACAATAAATATTAGTGCAAGTTTAGTGATGAATGTAGTATTAAGGTACTTGATATGATGTTGTTCCGGGGAACTAGACGTTTCGTGTCTATGTCTTCTTCTCCACTTGCCATACCACTCAAACGTGGACAAACCAGGAAACACTTCCCAGGGAGATCCTCACATTTGCATGAGAGCGAAATGACAGAAAAGGGTTGGTAGTTGCAAAGAAATTTTTGTCAACTGCCGGAAATAGGAAGAAAAAACTTACCAGGGGATCACCAAATCCAGAATATATAGATCTGCTTCTTCTAAAACGTGAGACATTCTGCCAAGTGGCTATGAAGACCCACGATGCTTGGAACGAGGGAAACTGTCCAGGGAAATATTTCTTGACATCATTCGTCGCTCGTTGAAATAATTCAACACTGGTTGACTGACGATAGAAGACCTCTCCTCCGTTACGTGTGTCTACGTCAGCCCAATACGGTGCGATCATTGGCTGGTTATTTTTCTTTGGAAATGTAATTGGAGTAAACTCTTCAACACTGTCTTTGAATGAGATAACTCCATTTGTGTTAACCTAAAGAAATATCATCAAATATATGTGAGAACAGATCTCATCGAGGTGGCCAATATTTATGAACAGAAGTTTTAAATAGATTGTGAAATTTTGCAATCATTTGCTTTTAACAATTTCTAAGATTCTTTTGTCTTTTATCGCGAAATCTCGATCTGAGAAATGTCAGCTTGTTCACCTGACCTGGCGACGAGATGAAACTAGTGCTTGTTTTCCTACTTCCTAGACGAGTTCACTCAAGAATCACTGCCGTTTATGAGACGAACATTTTTATTCCAGTTAAATTGATCAAAGTAATCATACTTAATTTTTACCCACAGGTAAAGTTGATTACAGAGAATGATTTTTCCAGATTGCTTTAACAAGAAACCTCAGCCATGTATCTTCACTGGCCAATATAACTAAGGTCAAGAAGATTGCATGCATCAATCTTTCTACCCTCACGAATTCATCTGGTAACCCTTAGAAACCACTAGGCTTCGTCAGCGATTTAAAACTCGCTAAATATGCATCAGAAAGAATTGCAAACAAGGCCGGAGGCCATTTTGTTGCCAGAATGTCTTGTTAAGACATGCTTAATGCATGTTATCGTTGTATTACAAACTGAATGTTTTGTCTGCCATATTTGTTTTTTAAGATATATTCAACAACGCGTCTTCAGTCTGCCACAGATGACGCCGGAAACTTGCTAAACCAATTAGTGAACTCGCTAATCTTGGATTGAACTACTGAACCGCCTCTTATCACAGCTAAGTGTTTCGGTGTATACGAGGCTTTATTATTTCGTCGAAGCAAACTATGGATACACAAGCATAGGGATTTTAAAATGTGTATTTAAAATGTACAGGAATGTACTATATGTGCCAATGTTTTCAAACACTTCAACGGTCTTTATACTCCGTCTTGAAACCCCCAGTTACACAAAAAATATTAAGTATATGATGAATTTCAGAAGCAATTAAACTCGCTGGTAAGATATCAACTATGAAATTATATTGCCACGATTTTTTAAAGAAAACACACTACTCCGCTATACGCTACTAAACGGCTAACACTTGCCTTCGCATGTAACTTTATTTCATCACTTATATAGGCAGGTAGGCTTTGTAAACTAATGTTAAACATTTTTTTAAAATATACAACATAAAATGACCGTTCTACTTACAAACAAACGCTGATATTTTGACTTGAAGAATGGGAATGGCACAGATAAAGTTAACTCGCCAGAACTACCATCATCATTCGCTGGCAATTTCGCGTCCGTAAATCGACTGAATGGATAAAATTCTCTGACCGACACACCCTGTACAATAAAACACTGAACAAAAACGAACAAAAGACACAATCCGATTAGTCTCGTCTCCATTTTGAAGACCCGTTAGGCTCGTATTCGACTAAATGTTTAGAACCAAAACTTATATTGTCGGGAAGGCAAAAGAAACTGCGCAACCCTTTTTAAATGGAAGGCGCATATTGCGAGCCACTTCAAGTGAAGTGTCTTACCTTGTTGTTGTGGAGATAAAATTTGGTAGTAAAAACACACAGTTCAAAATGACGAGTTTGTCGAACGCAATATTATAACTATGATGTTTATTGGGCTTTATGTAGTAATAGTCTATGTCATGTTTCTTGAGTGAAAAAACGTGAGCAGTCCTTTCAATCAGGCGCGTGGGAGGGCTGGATGAGTTGACTTTTATGGAAGCGATCACCATTGAACATTTAAACGCTGACGAACTTTACTATATATGACAAATTAATATTTTCAACTTTTGCAATGCATGCAACCTTAAATCCAACGAAGAACTGCCTGCAATTATTTCCAACAGCGACTTTCAATATATTTAATAATCCCATCAAAATAATTAATACATGTTTTAGGAAACAGTAAAGGCTGTACGATCAAAGGATCCATCAGGAAATTGCAGCTAATTCTTGCCAAGTGCCGTTGGAATCAAGTGTGGGAAATTAAGTGTTTCCTGGCATTATATGAGAGATCTTTGGCGACATTGAACAGTTTCTAACACTTAATATGGATATCTTGAAAGTGGGACACAAAGAAGAGATATTCTAGAGCAATCTTTCACAGCTTGTCATTGGTAATTATCAGACGAATTTAGATGAATTATTGATCAATTTTAACTGGTGATATCTCTATAATAAACCTATCACACTCAATTTCATAATCATAGTGCGTACGACATAATTTTCACAGGAGTCTGTCATGTCATATGCCTATGGGTCATTGATATAGCGCATCCCTAACCCCCACTGCAGATTGCCCTGACGATGCAATTTTTTGTTGGGCAAGTTTTCCCTCGTGAATATTACAACTCCTTTTTGCTCTTATTCTCATTACTGTAGGCTGTATAACGCAATAACAAAGATGAACTATCGGGTATTGTGATTGCGTTGTAACTCCCAGGAAATACGAATATAATTTCATCGCCTCTCATAGTTCTGAATAACATGAAGTATTCCTTCCTTTGCGAAGAAGAACTTTTTCCAAATCAAAGCAGAAAATCTTCAGAAAAAGCGTCATTTTTCAGTGTTTTATTGCATTTGTATTCTTCATTATGACAACACGTTGTTCAAGTGCATCAAATTTGAGCGATTTAATCCGCAGGGATAACTCAGTGACTGTTCCTGGGGTGGGAAAATCACGAACATTTGGATGTCAACTCTCAACGTTGGCTGCCAATGATTGGCAAGATGTTGTTAATCAAGTTACGACGCTATTTCAAACCAAAAGGATGTCGATGAAGCTTCATGAGCTAACAGAGAAAGTAAAAAACGTCAAGTCTGAGGCGGGTAATGCAATAAACGAACTTTACCGGGAGTCAGTTTTAAAGAAAGGCATGATTATCTTGCGAGAGGAAGTGAGAGAGAAATCTGGTGATTATTTGCAAAAGTTAGCTTATTGTTGGACCGTTTTCTTTTGCAATATCTTGCCAACGTTGCAAGCTGTATTTGCTTCCTTGCCTCAGTCAAACGGGCTCGCAGTACGGGAGATATCTCTGGTGTATTTCAGAGATATTGTGGTCTTGAAAACGAAGTTGGATGAGGTGATCGGTGAAGGAAGAGAGGTTCCCCCCCGGATTGTGCAAATGTTGCTCGTGCTGCAGGTAAGGAAATGCTGCATGTCAGGGGGGTTAACTTGATGACAGCATGCATTCTAGGATTTGGTGAGATTTCAAAGTTCTAGGATTTAACGCAGACTCTAGAGTTTATTTATTTATATTTACCTAATTTATCTATATTAGAGGCTAATAGACTGTTGGTCTAGTCACCTAATATCACCTTAAAAAATAAAATAATATGAGTTATAAGCTTCTTAAATGAATTCACACATCATATTCAAACAGACATATTATTTTCTGCTGCATCATCTTCTTTAGCTGAAATCTAACAGCTCCATTTCATAAAACAGACGGTTAACAAATCTCTCAGTGCCATGAATGATGTTAAAAACAGACTAGTCATGTTAGTCCAGACTTTACATTACTTTAGAAACACTTTAGATTACTTCAGAGACTTATTTGTTGTCAATGAAAGTTGAAGTGTTGAAGTGTTATTTTCCAGAGTGTTCATGATAGCAATGTTGAGAACTATCAGAAATTGGAAAGAATTGTGGCAAAAACAGTTCATCCCTATCTCAGTACTTCAATATTGTCCCTTACAAAAGCCAAGATATCAAACATAGAGACTGATCCAATAGAACTACAGCATCAACCTAAACATTTCATGGTTGGAAATGAACGACTTGACCCTGTAATTGAAGTTGACGTTGGATCACAGAGATCCTCTGTGTCGTCCACGTCGAATGAAAGTATGACTCTGGCTCCATCCTCGCTTAAAGTACAAAACAATGAACCTGGTTATTCTCATAGTACCCCTTTGTGATAAACAAAATCTCAATTATTTTCTTCATCCATGCCTGGGAAAACAAACAGACAGACAAACAGAAAGTACCTAATTAAAGACATCAGTCCTCTTTTTACTTTTATTCATGTTTATTCCATATCAATTGTCATTGAAAATTTAAGAATAATACATCATTAAAGAATATAAATTAATTCTCAAACCAGATCCTAATTTTAATCCCGTAATCCATTATGATAAACCCCAACTGGATTTATAAAAATGTGTTGCAATAAACACTAATATAGTATATACTAAATATGGTATGAATATGTACATTAAAAGTTCACCATGGGATTTAGAATCCTACAAAACATACAAAAACAAAAATTTCAAATATTTTCACTTTCAGCTAAACAAAAGCCTCTTGCTGCGTGTTGCGAATTCGCTTTCGAAGATCTTTAGAAAATTTCTTTGACATTTGTGGATCACCTCCTGATTCTTAAATGACAAAGAAAGAAATGATTGTCAATAATGAATATCACAGCATAAACTAGTAACGCAATATTCAAATATATACCTGTGACTGCTTCTTTGCAAATTTTCGCTATCTCATTTTCGTTCATATGACTAATTGATGCCAATTGGGTGATGAAGTTCTTTTCGTGGATCTATTAAAATAAGGACCGTAGTCTTCAAGTTTTTTGTCAAAGGCAATCCAATACCGGGACTACAAACCTGTAATTCTTCCAAGAGTTTCTCTTCCATTATGCGGTTTAATTCCTCCTTTTGTTTTGAAAGCTCTAAGTCCATTTCCCGTCGTAATTCCTGAAAACGGTTATTTTAGTTCCGGGAATTAGGTAGTGTTTTGGATACACGAAGGATGTTAGGTCTTTTTTTATGCGACTACGGTAAAAGGTAAGAATATTACCTCAAGTTTATGCTTCAGTTGTGTTTGAGCGAGAGCATTTATCATCACTCTAGTTGCTGATCTGTGGATTTTGTTGGAAACAAAAATAGGTTAATGCAATGTTCATATTATCATGCAGATTTAAATAAACGGCTTTAGTTTGACATTTAGTAACTGTTTTATGTACGCACGCACGCAGATACAGTATCAAATATCCTCGCGTGCTAAAGATCACGCCTCATCTCAACAACATATTAGATACGAGTTGTTTATTGAATAATAACTTATAATACACAACCTCACGCCCTGCTTCTTTTGTTGTTCAGCCTTCTCTTGGACCTCGGCAGATAAAGCTCTGTAAGATATTCAAAACAGAAAACTGGTTACCTTCCATTTTCACAGATTGATAAAACTATACATCAGCAAATGCTGTGATTGAGAAATACGGAATTTCGTTCGTGATCATCCACGGATATTGACGAAGGTTTTTACCTTTCTTTCTTCAATCTTTTTGCCTCAAGTTTCTGGTACATATTACGCTCTTGAATTTCCTTTGCTCTGGAATCAAATAAAATTATTTTGGAATAAGAAAAGAAAGAAAATCTAGTAGAAAAGGACAGAAGAAATAAATGCAAATGATATGAGAGCGTGTATTACTCGTTAATTTTTATTTCCAATGTTTTAATTTGACGCTGATGTTGCTTTAAGATTTTATCCGTGGCATTTCAGCAAACGTTCCTCTTTTGTTAATTTATCCACCATTTTCTCCTGTGCAGAGGAAGAAGATGTGAAATTTGCTGTTTCAATCGTATCGTCACAAATCTTGCAAAGATTTTGATCTTAAAAATCTTAATTTTAACTTGAACAAAGTCAAATTAAACGAGTTATGAACCTCGATGGCTTTAATAGTTTCATTCTGTCTTCGGATGATTTCATCTCGCCTTGCAACGCCAACCTAAATATCACAGATTTTATCAAAAAGGATTCACAGCTTATAAGAAATGTAATTTTAAAGCCTATTTTGAGACTATATTAAGAAATATTTTTCGGTAAAAAGTAAGATTTATTTCAAAAGACATTTGTAAAAACAGAAACGACTTGCATGAATTTGAAAGCGCAGCAATATTTACTTGAAGGGGTACTTCAAATGCCGTGGGAACGTTAGTTATATTACAAGATTACTCTCGCTTACTTGATGTTTGCCTAAGATCTCTCCTAGTCTTTTATCCTGCTCCTTCAAAGCTTCCTCGGTTTCCAATGCCAACCGCCTGAACACAAGCCATAAGAATATTACTATATAAAACCTAATATTGTACCAGAAAAACATAACCACTTGAGTAGCTTTTAAATATCCTGTCTTACTTGCAATTTAAAAAAGTTTTTCTTTCTATAATATTTTGTTCACACTCGCGCTGTTGTGTACCTTCTTAGATCCTCCAAAGCTTTGTCGTGGTCGTTTTCTAACTTCTTTATTTCTTCCTCATAAGCTTTATTCTAAAATACAGGCAAAACATAAGCGTTAGAAATAGTATTTCACGGAAAGAAACTGACATAAATAAGGTGATGTTGGACCGTGATGTTGGATTGTCGCGCTTCAAAGCGCATGATGTCTCCCAGCAGTGATGATTTGAAAAGGTACAGTACTTTGAATCTTCCTTGTGGTAACTAATGAAGTACATACATCCACCAACCTGTTCTCTCGCAAGATTTTCCTGTTTTTCCGGATCATTCTTGGATAATTCCTGTTCTTGGGCTTTCTTCATCTCCGCCAGTTTTGCTTTGCGTTGAGCCAATCTTTCCTCCAGTCTGTCGCGATTAATATCAGTTTATTTACCAGAACAAGCAGCATAAAATGCTAAACATGTGGTTTAAACCACACAAATGTTTCTTACCGTTTTTGTTGTCGTAATCGCGTGATTTGTAAATGATTATTCAAGTTCATTAAATTTTGTTCATGCTCAGCCATAACTTGTTTTCTCGCCCTTAAATAAACGAAATAGATAGGAACTAATCAAATACAATAAGTGTATCAGATTGACCAATCACAAGCACGGTAACGGTCAAACTAGCCAATCAAAAGAGCCACGTCTCGTACATACTCTTCTGTAAGACCAACTTGCATCTTCAAGACTTGATCAATGACCTCCTCTTGTTGAGTTATCAATTGTGTTTGTTCATTCTTGTGCTGAGCTCGTTCACGCTCCAGTTTTACTTTACGAGCTTCAATTCGTTCTTTCAACTGTAACCGTTGCTTATTCCTCGTTTCCTCTTGTTTCTCTGCAGACAAATTCAATCCAGCGTTAGAGAGGCAAAGCTCAGAGTGCAGAAAATGTAAACGTAAAAGTGCAAATCTATTTGGTATTTAAACTCACCGTTATATGAAGCCATGTCTCTTCTGTGATCTTCCATAAACTGTTCAACGTCTTGGTCTGACGACTGCGCCATGGTTTCCATCTTCTTCACAATGGCCTCTTCATATGATTGGATCTTTTCCTCTCTCTCTTCAACAAGATGCTGAAAGGTAATTGCAAGGTTTAGCAGAAGGAAAACTACTGGTATTCATCATCATCTCTTGTGCAATCCAAACCGCACACACCTGTCTCAACCTCTCCAACTCCTCTGCCTCGGTCTTATCAGCCTGTTGCTCTTCTTCCTCTCGTTCCATTGTGTGTTTCTTCTTCAGTTTAGTTTGTTCCTCTACGAAAGCTTCCAAATTCATTTCACCTTCAGACACTTGTTGGCATGTCTAAATGAAACACAAGAATACTTCTCAATACTTCTTCCTTTGATCTAAAATTTTGTCTGTAATTTTCACGCAGAGTAATTTCCTAAGTAACCTGTTTGTAGTGTTCTTCACTCTCTTCTTGCTGTTTCAAAGCTAGCATTCGCATCCTTTGCTCTCGTTTCTCTTTCAATCTAAGTGACAGCTTGTTTTGCTGAGCAAGAACATCTAAAAACGAGAGTAAATCATGGTCTCGTCAAAGGTTTGTTGATGGAGGCTGTTTGTCTACGATTGACCTGTCCCAGGTCAACCACTAGCTCCATATGACAGCCTGATTTCTGTGGAATCCTCACTGAGGGAAGAAACTTACTGTATTCGTGATTCTCCTGGAGTCGAGCTAAACTTTGTTCGTATTCTGATAAAATCCTTTAAAATAGAGCAAAAGAAAATAAGTTTCAGAAACGATTTCAAACGTAGTCTTGAACAATCAAATTATTACTCGTCTCGTTGCGATTCGAGGTTGTTATCGTCCTGACAAAGTTTGTCAAAGGCTTCCTTGTGTTTCTTTGGTAGATCTTCTATCACATCTTTTTCCTAGAAAAGCACACATTAAAATCTTCAAGAACACACAAAAACACTTAAAGTTCTTAGTCATGCAATACCTGGTCATTCATTTGATCGCGCAATTGAACCAGTGCCTGTCGACGTAGCAACTTTTCTTGTAAAACCTAAAAAGCAAAAGCCTTATATAGGATGTACTTGTGAGAGTAAAAGGATGTTGTTTACCTCTATTTTGTTAAGGAATCTACTTAAAATTTTTAGCAGACGAACGATACTGACCATGCTTTGTCTTGTCTGTTCTTCAACAAAGAATTTCTCACTCGCTGCCAAATTACTTTGTATCTTCATTATTATTCCATTTGCCTAACAAAAACAAAAGCTTTCCATATAAAATCACTTTATTCTAATTTATGATAAATATCAGGTGAATATCCCAATAGTTCACCTCTTCCTCTGACAATTGTGACTTTTCTTTAAAATCATTCGCGGCCGAATTTTGTAGCTCTGTTAATTCAGCCACAGTTTTCTTGCTGTACTTGCTGTGTAAGCTCTCTAGAGCTTCCTCAAGTTCATTCGGGTCTTTAATCTCTGACTTTAATCTCTGAAAACATCACAAAATCGTCTTCATTTTATGAAGTATCGTGTTGAGAGAAGACGTAACTTCATCACAAATAAATTCTCTGAGCATGCAGGATATCCCATGACAAACCTTGATTTCCTTCTCGTGTTCCAACTTATTATTTCTGTGAATATCTTCGACCGCCTAGGAATAAATTTGAACTATTTTCCACAAGATTTCTGGGTTATTGAGAGGTTTGTATAACAAAGAGGCGAACCTGCTCTAATCTTGCAATTGATTCTCGCCGATATATCTCTGAAATTCGACCTTTGTTGAAAAGAACGTCCAAAATCATCCTCCATATATGCAAAAATGTCTGCAAGAAAAGAAAAAAAAGATATTTGATATGCATGTACATTTTTAAGCATCGTTTTAAGCTATCAATCGTACATATAAATGATATAATTTGCAAACCAACCTCCCCCTTTTGCTTCAGAAGTTTGTCCTCCATTTCGAGAACAGATTTGAGATCCTGACCTTGAAGTTCCACCTCCATCTGTTCACTAAACGATGAAAGTAAATGAAATAAAATAAATGAATTGAGAACTGGCCAAAAAAAATTAAATTCGACTACGCCGTCTACGAAACAAATGCCATCACGTTTCTTCTGATCAAACTTGCTTAAGAAAAGACAGATGAAAGCAGAGAGTTGAAAGAGCCTTTGAACACGCTACCAACCTTGACATTTTCGTCAAGATTTCAATGATTGAGAAGCCATATTCCTGTGTGTCAATTGTCGGGTTTTCGTTCTCAGGAATATCCACAGAACTTCGTAAACTTGGCAGGCTTGTTCCTGTGGTTTTAGATCCAGCGTCGTCCTGGATAAAACCTGATCCATTTTCGTCAACAGGAGGAAGAGGCGAAATTTTATTTCGAGTGAAACCCTAAAAGAATTTCGTACACACAAAGTTTCGTACACACAATCAGTATCGTATTTCAATCTTGTTTTTTGCTTGATGCCAAACAAACGCCATCTTCCTTAACATACAAGCGACACTTAAAGCGACATATCACACTGACCGTTTTAGACCGTAGTTGACCATCTTGCATAGTTGGTGAAGATTTGTCAATGTTTACCATCACTATATTTTCTTTTCTCTTTTTCTTCTGGTTTTGTCGTTTTCGTTCTTTGTTTTCCTAGATAACGGAGTTTATAATATTTCTTTGTCACCAACTCGTTCAGCAACATGTGCTACAATTCTAATTCATACTTCAATTCTAATTGAATTCTAATTCAATATTTCAGTTCTAATTTTACAATTATATGTCACTTTTATCTATCGATAAAAAGTGTTATGTGTCATGTGTGTTACTCCTCAATGGAAAGTATGCAAACTGCGTTTGATATCTCTGTTGCGCGATACAAACTTTATCTCACTATACTGATTTTTCGTTGATTTGAATTGTCTTTTAATTTTTTTTTAATTTTTTAATTTTAAATTATGTATTATTCTGATTGCATGATAGTTCGTATATTATTTAAGTTGAGTTTAGTAGGATAATAAGTTAAATTTTATTTACCTCATATCTACGGTTTAATGCCTGGAACATCCCAGGAAACATAATACATCTAAGCGCCAAATATCCAACAATTGGCAACAAAAGAAGAGCTACCAAGATTGCCCAGAGCCAATCTGACGCTGAAAATTTGTTTGACATATGCTTCTCGCTGCGTCTTTTTTCTCCTTCTTCCCGCCCGGCAAACACGACTAATACCACAAGAAGATTGAGAAGAAAGACGCATAGCAATGCAAACACGATTACGATATAAACTTTATATCCAAAAATCCAAACATGTTTCGAAGGATCGCGAACGGCTGAAGTCGTAGTTTCCTTTCTACGCTTCGCCTCGACTTCACGGGCCACACAGCGCACGACAAGAAGTGCGAGAATAGCTCCGATTACAAAGAAGCCTAGGAACGTTAAAACTACAAATCCTGGCAAGGTATCGTCTTTTGGTAGCCATTCAATAACGTTTAAAACAGTACAATCACTAGGAACGTACTGTGATGAAGCGGCCATATTGCCTGTGTTGACAGATCGTCGCCATTGCCATGGCAACAATACGACGATTTATTTACACAAGAAAGATGGCGGCGACGAAGTCGACAACGTTTGGTAAAATGCCGCATAAAAATGGTACTTTCATCGGGAATTTCAAGGCAGGAAACACTACAGATGTCTCACCAGATCTTCATCTTAAAATGTCCAAAAAGATCGCACAGCTTACTAAGGTTGTTTATGCTTTAAACACGAAAAACGACGAGCAAGACAGTATCGTAGGGTACCTAAAGGAACGTCATGAAAATGAAATGCAGGAATTACTTAGGGAAACAAAAGGGAGAGTGAACGAACTTCAGCAGAGAATTGAAATATATGAACAGCAGAAGGCAGATGTGCGCAATTTAGAGCAGCGATTTCGCGAAGAAAGCGAAAAAAGGTCGCTTGTTGTAAGGGAATTTGAACAGTACAAGATTTCTGTCAAAGAAAAAGAGGAGACTCTACGAACAGAGAGAGAAATGAAGGCTAACGAGAACGTGAAACAACTTTTAGAAACAAAGAATAGTTTTGAGAAGCAGCTAGAGGATTTTAGAAAAACCCGAGAGCTTTTAGAGAAGGATAAAGATAAAGCAATGGAAGAACTGGTTGGTAAACATCACGAAGAGCTGGAAGAACTCATGAAAGCACATAGAGTGAGGTATGATGAGGTTGTTAAGGACAAAGAAAAACTAAAACAAGATCTTGAAGCAAAAATCAAAGATCTTAGTAATTCTCCGGAAGTTTTTCGTGCTGAACGCGAGAAGATTGAACGAGAATACATCGCAAAGTTGGACAAACTTAAAACACTCTACGAGAGGGAATTAGGCCATGCTAAAGAAGCGACAATAAAAGCTGAAGCATCTGTTAAAACTTTTCAACAAAAGGAGATTGATTTGAGAAACTCATGGAAGAATCAAGAGAAACAATATAAAGATAGAATTTTATCTTTGCGTAAAGATCTTGATTCTACAAAAGATCAAATTTTAGAGCTGGAAGGACAATTATCTGATGTTTCAAAAGAGGCAGCACTGAAAGGGGAGGGTAGTATGGAGATGAAAGGAAAATTGGATGAAGCTGTAAAAAGTGTTAATTCACTGACGAACGAATTGAGACAGTCAAAAAATGAATTGCAAGTGTTGATGAAACGTTCAGAAGGTTTAACTGATGAACTATCAAATAAAACACGTGAGTAAAACAAAGTGTCATGTCAAATAAACTGTCACGATAATTATTCTGTTTTTTATTAAAAAAACTATTGCCGTAATTTGTTTAATCAAATTACACTTGCCTCTGTATGGTTGTTAATCTAATTAGAGTTAATTTATGCACAAAATTTTCTAGTTGTAACATACTAATTAAATATTAAATGTAACATGTAATTAAATATTAATCCAGGTTACAATTATGTGACTGTAGTGTATTCTCAGCACTTATTATGGATCAATTTTTTAAATTATTTTATTTCTAATTTATAATGAAATATGTGTTTAGGTTCTCATCACAAACTAGAAGCAACATGTTTGAATCAAGAACAATCAATAAATGAATTGAAGAAACAGCTAGACTTATCCAAAGACAAGTCTTCCAAGCTTGAGTCTGATTTGAAATTGCTTGAGAATAATAAGGAAAGTTTAGCTACAGATTCTCAACAACAATTGCGCAAACTGGAGAAGGTAATCACACTTGTACACTACTGTATAATATTCAAACGATGTTGCAATCATATGTCTCTATTTCCAATCTTAAGCTTCTGTTTTTGATCATTTGTGTTCTAATTAAATATTATATTCTATGTAGAATGTTGAAGCCCTTGAGAAAGAGAAACAAGATATTAAATTTAAATATATCCAAGAAGTAGTTCTTACTAAAGATGAATCTGCCAAGAAGGAAAACAACTTGAAATCCCAGCATGAACAAGAACTGGTAAACTTAAAAAACAAATATGAACAAGCACTTGAAGAATTTAAGATGAGTTCAGAGACATTGTTAAGTCAGCAAAAAGCACAGCTGGATATGCAGTCCCAACAAGAACAAGAAAAACTTATGTTAGAAAAAGACGCTGTAATTGAGGCAAAGAACAGCGAACTTCAAAAAGTTCAGAAATTGTGTGAGGAAACATATATTAAGGTAGAGGCACTTTCTGGTCAAATACATGAAAGTGAAATTGGCCTTGGCTCAGCATCGTCAAGAATATCACGTTTGAATGAAATTGTGAAACAAAAACAAACAGAAATCAGTTCTTTGGAGGCGGAACTGGCATCATCGAAGACTTCAGTGGACAGTTTGAAGGTAAGAGCTAAATTTTATGGTACTTCTTGAATTTGTTTTTGATATAATACTGGTGCTACATTACAATTTCTTTTTATCTTAGAACGAAATTGAGGCGACCAATAACTCTTTAGAAAAAGAAAGAAAAAACGCGAAACTTTCGCATCAAAGGAATTTGGAAGAACTGAGGAAGGAATTAACTCAAGAATGGAGCGAAAGATTGAAGTAAGATTTTTAATATTTCACAGAATGTTTTACTTTTTGTGGAAATCTGGAAATATTTTTTTATCGTAGATCAGAGAACTCGTCGCTGCGAGCTTTGCTTAATCAACAACACGAAGATGGTCAACATGCGGCATTGAGACAACTCTCAGAGTTAAAGGAAGAGGAAAAGGAAGAGATTCGAGTGAACTCAGAGAAAAATATGGCCATTCTTCAGTCAAAGGTACATACGCCATTCCTTTCGTGTTTCATATCAGTAGCTATGTTTTCTTGAAGTGGCGTCTTTAACTGAGATCCCAACTTCTAGATCTGTCAACTTGAACAAGAACTAAAGGAAACTTCATCAAGACTTGTTTCATCTGAGAGAACGTTCAGGGAAAGCGCGAGTCAACAGCGAAGGACAATTGAAGAACAACGGTCCAGAGAAACCTTGGAATACAACGAAAAACTAAAGAATATTGAAGAGAAATATCGAGACGAAATTGCTCTTTTAAAAGAAATCAAAGAACAAGAATTAAAGGTAGAGATCTTTTAATACCATTCTGTCCAAACCTTTATTCTGGTTTTGTAAATTAATTATGTTTTCAACACGCAGGAATTGGAAACTAAATTAAAGAACACGCACGATGAGGAGACTTTGTCACAACTCAAAGCGTCTCAACTGAGTTTAGAAGTTGTTAGATCACAAGCTGAGATTGAAAGCAATAAGAAAATGGCTGAAGAACGAGTGAAGTTTGAAAAAGAAAAGGACGTTCTTGAGGGTGAACTTTTACGACGACGGAGAGAAGAAATTGGAAAGGTGAAGAATGATTTCGAGACACAGTTGAGTGTTTTGAAGTTGCAAGTTGAGAAAAGTGATGAGTTACGTACGAAAGAGGTACAGTAAGCTTTCGGCTGCTTTCCTGTCTCATTCCTTTGCATGGACGTCAAACTACACCTACCTGATTTCTCAGAGAAAGGATTTGTGCTTTCCAGGCCTTTACCAACTGATAATGATATATAATGTATACCTTCCTCTTTATTCAGACGGACAGACATGCAGCTCAAATCGAAGAATTGAGCAGTACCATTCGTCAGAATCAACTTCAAATTAGTGAACTTGACCGAGAACTTTCTGAAAGTAAAAACCAAACGAAACAACTTCATCGAGAAATTGAATTGAAAGGTCAAGAAATTTTGAATGTCAGACGAGAAGCGAATAGTCACATAAGGTAAGAGTTTTTATAGTCTGGATGACTTGAAAAAGGACGATATTTTTTAGTAATGTGTACGGCTCCTGTGCTTTAGGAAAAGTGAGGAAAAATTAGCAAAAGCGCACCAAAAAGAAATGGATTCCCAAGTTGCTGAACATCTGAGAGAAACACAAAATATGGTGAATGAATTTAACCGAGCTCAAGAACTGTTAAAAGACAAAGTCTCTGCTTTGCAACTCATGTAAGGTCTAAATTAGAACGTGTTGTTCATTATTGATATTCTTGGGCTTGTTCAGATTGCAACAACAGCGATTTACGTGACGTAAATATATTTCATTTTTAGGCTCGAAGAAGCAGAAGCTCGCTTCAGAAATCGACCATCAAGAGATGAGGACGTCGAGGTTCTGCAAAGTTTGAAAACAGCTTTAACTGAGAGAGACCTCGAACTCAAGAAGATGCTGGTACGTACACTACAACGTTGCTTCTGGTTCGTGCTGGGATAATGGCTAATATAGGATAATTTGGGATAATGTAGGATCATATAGGATAATAACTAATATATGATAATATAGGATAATGTGGAATAATTCAGTGTTGATTTTTTGGATTTTATTCTTCAGGATGAAAAGAGGTATTATCAGTTGGAACTATTAAACCGAGAGACAAATTTCAATAAAGTGTTCAAATCTGCACCTAATATTGGCGTGATCAACCCATTACAACACAAGGTAAGACCATAACCATTTTGTGTTGTGCCATCATCAGACCTGACGTTCATACATCTTCCTTTATATTCTCAGAAAAAACAAGGCAAAGAACAATATTCAGGCCAAGGAAGCACCATGATGCTGACGTCATCAAGACTTGAGCCCATGCCCGTCTCAAACCTCTCGGTCCACGAGAAGAAGCTGAACAATACCAGTCCCCTGCCCCCCGCGCCACCCAAGAAAATGAGCGCAACAAAAAGAACAACTGTGTACTAAACTGGAGTGAGAAACCACTCTTGAATTAGCAGAAATTTCGAGTGTAGATAATAATGCGCGTGAGATAACATAACATGTCTATGTTTATTCGACTATCGCGGCTGAAATAAATTGTAGATTTATCTGTTTGCGATTTAATTAGACTTTGATCTTTGTGATCGCGTGTACACTTATAGCAAGTCTATTAAAACTCTTCGGACGAGCGTCTAAGAGGTGTGGTAATACAGCTGATTATAACAGCAGGAATATTGTGAATGAAGTTTTAATTCATCGGCATCGGGACGTTTAATTAAAAATGACGCAAGGTAGCGCCCATGTTTTGCCTTTTGCGTCATGGTCGCTTGGTGATCTTCAACACAAGATGGTTCTCCACTCCATAATGCGTCGTAGAAAAAATTTTTTTGCACTCTAGATATTCTTAACCTGTTCAGTAAACGAGAGAATAGCTTATGGTTTGCCAGTTTGGTGAGATGGATGATCATTTGTATGCGATTGAAGCATTAATCCTACTTGAGGTAATTGCAGTGCGTTGAACGTAATTTGAAGCATGGGAGTGTTTTGAGAGAGATCACGTATCATTAGATCTCTATAAAAGCGACTCGATCTTGCTATCACACCAAGCATTTGGTACAAGCAAGAGTTCTAGGACGGTAAGTGGAATTATCAAATCAGTGTTACAATTGTGGTATATACGCCAGCAGCTTAACAGACTCTGTTTTGCTTATAGGTAAAGTTGAAGCAGTTGTACTAGGAATTTAAAACAAATACGAATACAGAAATGAGGATTTTGGTATATATTTGTGTTTACATTGTTATCCTAACTCAATCGTTGCCTTCACTGGAATGTCTTCCTATAACGAAATGCCTTGGGCAGGACGGATGCGATGAACTGAAAGAAATTAGGACGAATGCACCAACGCAAATTACACCAACGACAACAAGTTATTGGTCTTTTCCTAGAGCAATTTGCCCACCTTTTTTCCCAGATTTGAAAGAAACATTTCTGGAATTAGAGAGAATGCTTTACGAGAAAACAAGACAAGGTTATGATGCTGCAAAAGAGGTAAATACTTCATATTTCACAGCATGATCAAGAGTTCTTCTTTTATGCGATGTTATAACGTACTCTATATTTTCTAGCTCTTCAATCCCAGACAGGACCCTGAAACACGCAGCGTTGAAATGTCGACCAGCACTCAGCCAAGCGTGGAGATACGAACGACCGTGTTGGCACCAACAACTGCAGACCTTGATCAACCCTCACCGAGTGAATTCCCTCATTTACTATCTTAGGAATCGACGCAAATCGACGCAAATTACTTTTAAACCAAGTAATGAATTCAGACGATTTTAGATGTCATATTTTATTATTTAATTGATCAATACCTATATACATCGTTATTATCCATCCAAAAGTGTACTGAGACAAAATTGAATAAAGATGTGATGATGTGACGTGCAGTTTTTTCTGTCGATTTTGTTATTTATGTAATCACAGAGTTATTGTATTAAATTTGTTCCCATAAAAACTGAGTGGTTTCTCCTTCAACTTTCGCAGGCTACTTAGCGATTTGCCCAGACGTTGTTGGTAGTATTTTGTTTTACACATCTTCCTTGCGGCATTTGCCATTGAGGTTTGTTATTTGTGTCGCACACCAAACCCTTATCACAAGTGCCATCTGTTCCCCAAAAACCATTGCAAGTTTCACCCAGGATCTTGGCACAAATTTGAGAGCAACCACATTCATCCCAGGCCAGACCACCTTTGCATTTCAAACTCTGGACGCTCTTGCATGGCCAGTACATATACTCACAAAAACATTCATACGCTTGACACGACGCAGAAAAGGCAATAAGGAACAACAAGACGTAGGCAAGCTTTTTGTTCATCTTTTAATCTAAATTAAATGATAGAACCGGTTTGTTTATTTTTTTAATACAGGACACTTCACGAGATTCTAGGCTAAATCTTTCCAAAGTCACACACACACACTTCCTTTCAAAGCTGGATATTTTAATAAAATACCTTTCATCCCAGTTCAGCAATGATTTTTATGACAGAGCAGGAGGATTTTCTTCACAATACAAGTTTCAACAGTACTTATTGCGTTCAACGAAGGAAAACACTTCCTAATCGTGACCTCACGGACCACGGCTGGATGTTACGTCGTTTGAGACGCAGCGAGATACTTGCATTTGCTCCGATTTCCGGATTTCTTGCCGCACCCTAATCTTTATGCTTTCCATATTTCGCGATAATAATGAATTAATAAACTGTTGTTTAGAGGCATTTAGGCTTTCGTAGTCGTTGTCAGTTATTCAGACGTTAAGCCGGTTTTCCACTAGCGATATTTTTCGCGCGAAGCGACATTTTACTTTTGTTTCAGAGCTCTCAACTGCAACCATCTGGAACGAATTGCTCAAATACAAAGGAATAAAGTCGCTTCGCGCGAAGAATATCGCTAGTGGAAAACCGGCTTAAAGTGTTTGAAGTGTTGATCCACATAGTTAGGGTAAGTCTTGCAAACCGGGTAGATATAGTTAGTGACCTTGTAAAGCTGTACGAGTTGAGAGCAATGCTCAGAATAATGATCGTACAGTACAATTGTCCCGAATAAGCCAACATTCCTCCTCTCGAGTGTGAAAAACCCTGTTCAAAACACCGGCATTTTATTGACCACTGCAATGGACAATAGAAATATGCAAAACATATTGCCCTGAGAGTGTAAAACTTTGCCTCATTTATTCCGGGCTATTCTTCCAAACTGGGTCGGGGAAATTACATTATTTGCATGAGGCTTTTACTGTAAAGTGTTATCGATGCATAAGTTGCATTGTTCTTTGGAATGTCGATGATCTCACCCAATCGAAGAGTCGTGTGGCAGATGAGTTGAGGCAATAAAACGTGGTTGAATTCGGGAAAGAATTCATAATGTGGTGATAGTCTCGAAGAAGAAGGATCTTGAAAAGAAGCTTCGGGAAAAGTTGGAAGAATCCTGCTCAGGTACATGCTTCTGGTTGTTTTAAAGAATCTGTTGGCTTGATCTTTGGCTTTGCAAATTAATTCCTTGCCGTGTTGATTTGAATAGACAGAAGACATTAGTGCATGGAGGCATATTCTTGCTGATTTTCACTGCTATATCTTCTATATTTCGATTGAAAAATGCCAAATGCAAGTGAGCTGTTAACTTGATTATGTTTTTTCTTTCTTACTTGATTTCAGAACGAACTACGGCGCCGAAAGATGGGGAAGGAGAAACACAAACGCTTGCTCGCAGCGAATAATAGGTATTGTTCTGTTAATATATGTGTATTTTGCATTTGTGACTTGAAAAAACACGTTTGTACTTTGTACACGGACAGTCACGGTGGACGAAACTTAGAATAGTTTTGATATATAGAAAGGAATTCGAAGTTTATGACCGTAACTAACTTTCCCGGCTGGCCCTATTCGTTTTTCGGACAGGGTTGTCATATCGGGAATACTCGTTTTGAAGAAGAAAGACGGATTGAAACTCAATGCCTATATAATTATTTGTATTGTTATATGAATGTACTATGCTAGACTTCCCTGTCCTTTTGTTTTACCGAAGTTCTGTTTTTGTAGAACGAAAGAATCGTAAAGAGATGTCGGACCTGCCTTGGGACATTTATGCACGCAAATACAAAACTCGATTTCGACAATATGCATGAGTTAAAATTGCATGGAATTTGGCTTTTGACTGAGATATAAACTGAACACTCTTCTGTTTACCTCCTTCATTTTCAAGTTTTCCGCCTGTGCATGATTTTTGCATGAAGTCTGGTCGTATCAAGCGCATGCGGAGTGAATACAAGTGATTCTGGGGCCCCAATCACTTGTGTTTTCTCCATCTTGACGACTATATAGTCCGGACAAAAATATCGCTCAGAGAGCGCCTAAAACATAAAAACATGAAATATGTATTTCTAGAAGGAGATGATAGTCCAGTGTTCTTGCTTTCTTGTACAAAAACGTGCATGACATTTTGTATTAAAACGTGCATGACATTTTGTATTAAAACGTGCATGACATTTTGTACCAAAACGTGCATGAAATTTTGTATTAAAACGTGCATGGCATTTTGTATTAAAACGTGCGTGACATTTTGTTTTAAAACGTTCATGACATTTTGTATTTAAAACGTGCATGACATTTTGTATTTAAAACGTGCATGACATTTTGTACCAAAACGTGCATGACATTTTATACCAAAACGTGCATGACATTTTATACCAAAACGTGCATGACATTTTGTATTAAAACGTGCATGACATTTTGTATTAAAACGTGCATGACATTTTGTATTAAAACGTGCATGACATTTTGTATTAAAACGTGCATGACATTTTGTATTCGCGTGCGCAATGCGAAGGCCTTACGAGTGACTTACGTTGGAGTGTTGGAGGTTCGGTATAATTTATCCTTGAGTGCTTTATACATAAGTGACATTTCTCTCTTGGAAATTATTCATATCACACTTTTGTTGTCAGATGATGAAGGATCGTCGCAGGATCAGATGTTGAAGGATCGTCGCAGGATCAAATGGTATGGTATTAGCACCCAAGTGGTATTTGTGACTTGGAAATTAATATCATATCTTTGTGATGAAGGATCGTCGCAGGATCAGATGTTGAAAGATCGTCGCAGGATCAGATGTATGTTGAAAGATGGTCGCAGGATCAGAAGGATCGTCGCAGGATCAGATGTTGGTCGATGAAACAGATTTACAAGTAGAAGCTGGTTGAGGTATTATTACATACCATAGGCAGAGTAATGCATGATTAATGTAGTGCATGATTATTGATTAATGTAGTGCATGATTAATGTAATGCATGATTAATGTAGTGCATGGTTTATTCCTGCTGGTGGTCTAACCTAGTATATTCACACACCAAGTGACATTTTCACTCTTTCGACAATGCATGATAACAGGAAATTTCTCACAGCTCTTATGAGAGCGTTTTTGAGGTTTCTCGAGGAAAAGTTTTGTCACTTGGTGTGAACGACTTAAGTTTATATTCTTGCCTTATAAGACCACCTTAATGCTACTGCGGGAGCATAATGCATGAGGGGCTTTAAAGCGTTGAAATAAAAATAAGAAAATGCAATTAGCATTTATGATATTATCGAATTCGTATTAGCCTAATTTTAGATTAATACGAATGTAATCGCGAGTACTTATATGATTACATAAGTTCTCTGTTCAGCTTATTATAATGCGAGCATTTCGAAGGACCGTCCGTCTATGGCAACAAAAATTATACTTTTGCGGCATGGAATTTAACCGAATTTCGAAGTTTGAAATGAAGAAGAAAAAATGACCATTTGATGTTTAGACACTACACTCTTCTGTCTCTCTTGTTTATTATTAATTTTTCGGATTGCAGTTCAGCTCTCGAGAAAGTAAACGTCCAAAATATAATCTTTGCTTTGACTTGTATGAAAAAGAAAATATACCTCCTACATTACATTACATGATATATTTCATTGCACTGACTTGCCTAAAAAGACTGATTAGCCCTCTTAATAGCCTTTGCATTTTGACACACTTACTATGTTGTTTAATTTTTTACACGCTCCACCGTCGAGATGTGGTTGAAGAACTCAACTGTTTGGGATGAAGCAAAGAAGCGCTGAGTGAAATGCTGTATTTGTACGGCGCGAATCAAGGTAAAGAACGTTATATTGATTACCCATACTTTGAGTAAGCTGCATGTTGATTACCCATATTGAGTAAGTTGCATGCCCAATTTTCGACTCCCTTAAACGAGAGCATAAAAAAAGATAAAATTATGCATGAGTATTAATACATTAGGTTGCAAGTCGTACTACATGAGGTGCATGCATGACCTAACAGAAGAGTGTTGTTGTCTCTACCGACCGTGCATGAATACGAATCATTTCTTCCAAAATGCCGGATTTCCAAAAAAGCATGAACATTTGAATAATTGAAATAATTTTTGTTGCCATTGTCGGACAAAGCGCAAGCGCAGTTAAATTAATCCTAGCCGCTGCTGTTTTGCAACATACACCATATGCGCGCTTCGTTTGTTAGACCACCACCAGAAATAATTGACGAAGCCGAAAAATTGCATGACGATTTCTGAAAAATAGCGGATCTCAAACAGTCAACTAAGATAAAAACTGAGGTGTCGTGTACTTGTTTCTATTGCGGACGGTTTCTAAATAAAAATACCAAATTCGGACCGCCGGTCAGGTAACCTGAAATTCAGGTTACCTTTGGAGGGTTTTTCACCGGGCACTCCGGTTTCCCTCCTTTTCTTTTGGCTTTAAAAAACAGTGTCCATGTCTGGGGCCAAACCAAAACGTGTTCGTTGATAGTGAAAAGATTTCTAGCATTTTTTAAAAAAAAATAACATGCATGAACTGCAAGTTAAAAAGGCATGTGTTTGGCTTCTGGGTTGAATTCCCAGAGCACTGACGTAAAAGAATTGAACATGTGGGAGACTGGGCTGAATCTTGTTGAAAATTGCATTCCCATGACGCAATATATACAATAATGCAAAGTTGTTTTTGAGATAAAAGCACGTTGAAAGCAATATATCAATACAAAATATTAATATAAACATGGATTGCAATGAGCAGTTCCATAGTGTGAAATGGAAAACTAAAAGCATGCCAAAACTTTTCGAATTGAAGTCCGCAAATTTCCAAAATGACCATATTGCAGCTTGTGGCGGTATAAGACAAACTACATCACACTGCACTGCGCGAACGTGAGAAAGAATCTCGTACACGCGTATATAATGATAAATGAAGACAGAAGCTGAGGCAGGATGTGATACATTGTGTTCCTAAGCGACTTCCCGCTTGAATATTGCTTCCTAAGCTATTTCATCCCAGGCAAGGCAAAAATGCACCGGCGAGATACAAACATGCACGCAAATATATTTGATCAATTCCAGGTTCTGTTTGACGTATGGGGAAACAATACATAATCCTGACACAATCGGATGAGTCAACATCGTATGTTTCAACATATTGGTAAATTATATGCGCAAAAATAGCCTCTTAACCGATTTAACCCTTTTCTGTTATCAACTTATCAAGTCTGTAGCCTTCATTCACATTCAGGGCACTTCAGAAGTCTATATATATATTTAGTATTTCGTAAATCGATTTTATATTAAAGCGATCATTTCTTTAAGTTGCTTATGAGCCCGGCTGCTTATGAGCATATCTGGTGGCGCTTACTGGTCATGTTGTTGAATGAAAGACATTTTAATTACCAATATGAATTTATGGTTGGATCCCCTCTTAACCCGTTAAACATCATTCTATTATTATAAAGTGCGACTGATGAAGGCGTTATTAAAAAACAAAGAATAATCCAAAGATTAGTATCTTGAACCTAAAATTAGGTGAAGATTTTCACCGATTATATTTTTAGATATCAGTCTGGCTGATGACGATTTAGAAATAAAATCGAAATATCATGATACACGAACTCATTGGGTGTCTTGTTTGCTGTGTTCCCGCCTATATTTCACGTTTCCAGATGTGAAACCTCACCCTTTGTTGCTTTATATCATTAAAGTATTTCTGCACGTATTCTTCGGCTCTTTCAGATCAAAATTGGGCTGAAGAGGATGTCTGAATACGTGTAAGTATTTGCAATTGAATACAACAATGCGGATAAGTTATGACGTTTGCGTTGCTGGATCCCAGGAGGGAGATGCAAGGTGATGATGAATACTGTCAACGACTTCAAACATTTCTACGCAAACAAGGCGCAAAATAACGCAGCGTTGACGCAAAACCCAGGCTATAAAACTTGCGTATACATCATGAAAATCCCCAAACAGTTTTGTCTTTGTGTGTTTCAACATTTACGAAGTCTCGAATTCTAGTTCGCGCTATTGACTCGTTCAATCAATCAAGGTGAACGCTAGCTGACACTTGTTATCAGGAAATCATTGCTGAAAACGTATCAGATTTCCTGTCCGTACCTTATATAAGTTAACGTTGGTCAAGGTCGCAATATAATTATTGTCGCATCATTAGAAGACTTTGGTCCGCAAGGGAATTAAAAAACTCGGGCGTTAATATGAACACACTTATAGGCGTTATCACGTTGTTTTTTCTCTCAGTCTATGGGGCTGAAGGACTCAGTTGCCAATGTCGTGAAGAAATGTGCGACACTCTAGATATACTGAAACAAAAATGTAAGGGAGGTTTAGTGTCTGATGCTTGTCACTGCTGTAAAACATGTGCCAAACTGGAAGGTGAAAGATGTGGTGGAATGTTCAACCTTCATGGAAGATGCGACCAAGGTCTAATTTGTCAATATTCTTCGTGGATATTTTATCATAGAAATGGTTTTTGTAGATTGAGAAATCAAGTCGTAAGAACCGAAACACCGCCAACAAAAGCTACTGTGGTATGTAGAAACTTTATATATTTTATAAATATTTCTGTCCCTTCTTCTCTTTCCCACTTCAATCGAATCGTATTGTTGTATTTGATCAAATTATCCTTTTCTTTCCAAACTTTCGTGTTGTCGATTTTTATAAGAACACTTTTATATATGTTCATAATATAGCTTCCAAGAAAATGGCACAAGATATTAATAAAAACTGTTGAAAATACTAAGCTTTCCTTTGGCTCTGGGGATGATGATCAGGAATCTGCAGTTAAGGCTCGAACGCCAAATACCGAAACATATTTTGAAGAGGGAACAAGTCCAGTTCAAACAGAACAACCTAGTAAAACAGACTTGTATCTTGAAGAAGAATTGAGAACAACTCAGCTTCCAGACCATGAAACTGAACAACCTACTGAAGTTATTGATTTATTCTCTGGAGATGCGGACGACGACGATGATGATTCCAAAACAACTACTCAACTTCCAGACCATGAAACTGAACAACCTACTGAAGTTATTGATTTATTCTCTGGAGATACGGACGACGACGATGATGATTCCAAAACAACTACTCAAGCCACTCAAAAGCCAACTGAAATCACTGAATTATCCTATGAAGAATTAAAAACAACTTCCACGACACGACAACCACACTCTGAAACAACAACTGCAGAAAATAAGGTGAGCAATATGGTTTAATTGCATCCTGTGTCCTTGTTAAAAACCAGCTGTCACATGCACGTATTAAATCGACTGAGTTTCCGTACCTACTCAATTAAATAAACAGGAATATGGAAGATCGTATGATAATAACAATTTTTTATATCTTGTAGGATATACATTGTATACATTTTATAAGAACCATTTTATATATGTTCATAATATAGCTTACAAGAAAATGGCACAAAACATTAATAAAAACTGCTGAAAATACTGAGTTTTCCTCTGGCTCTGGGGATGATGATCAGGAATCTGCAGTTAACGCTCGAACGCCAAATACCGAAACGTATTTTGAAGAAGGAACAAGTCAGGTTCAAACAGAACAACCTACTAAAACAGACTTGTATCTTGAAGAAGAATTGAGAACAACTCAGCTTCCAGACCATGAAACAGAACAGCCTACTGAAGTTATTGATTTGTTCTCTGGAGATGCGGACGACGACGATGATGATTCCAAAACGACTACTCAAGCCACTCAAGAGCCAACTGAAATCACTGAATTATCCTATGAAGAATTAAAAACAACTTCAACGACACGACAACCACACTCTGAAACAACAACTGCAGAAAATAAGGTGAGCAATATGGTTGAATTCCATCCTGTGTCCTTATTATGTATTAATCGACTGAGTTTCCTTACCTACTCAATTCAATAGATAGGAAGATGAAAGATCGTTTGATAACCTTTTTTTTTATATCTTGCAGGATATACAGATCATCTTCTAATCAAATTGAGGAATTGATATCTGCCTTGTAAACACAATTATGATGGTTCACAGCATACATTCATCTCAATATCGAACTGCTTGTTTGCAATTGTATTTATGATACAAAGAGTAATGTTAATTATAGGTACTTGAACATAAAAATATTGAAACTGTCAGAATGCATGGAGAAATTGAAAAAGAAATATATGTTAAAAAAGTAGTTTTTGTAAACGTGTGAAAGATATTTTGTTAATAGAGGTTTACATCACTCCGCACTTAGCCGAGATTCAACGAAGCGTGAGTTGACTTTGAGGTAATAAAAGAGTATAAAATACGATCCTGGCAGTGTTGTAGACACATTATACGGCGGTAACAGCGTCAATGACAGCTTGCTTCATCCAACCGAAAAGGGCAGATGGTTATGTGCTCGAGCAGTTTAGGTTAACGATCATAGATATGATATTTATATATCGCTTGCATCCTCTTAACGAGAATGATATTGTTTGCAAGAAAACAAGGTCGAGCTAATTGCTCAGAGAATTTTATTCATGGTGTGCTCAGCAAGTTTGTGGTCGAAGTACAACAGAGATGTTAATCATTTCACTTATTTTAAATTGTTTTATACACGCGATTTGTAGTTCATCATGCTAATGCATGCTCAGGAGAGGACGTCTTCTTCCCAAGGTAAAATCATATGTTGGAAATGGCATTCAGGACGTTTTTTTCCGTAACAGGTGAGTCTGTTGTGCATGTGTGGATGAAATTCATGACTTTGTCAAATATCCGCGATTATTTTAAAACCGGTCCTTATTTGGCGTGAATTTTGTGGAAGTGATCAAGCTCATAGGATTTGTCAGAATATTTTATCCACATTCCCAAGCATATCAAACGAAAACACAAAAGAATACAAATCAGTTGTGGGCGGTGTACCTATTTTCATATGGATTAAATGCCCTCCTATTCCATTAATCCGTTTTGCTAAACTGTTGATGTAACGAGTTATGTTTCATTAGTTTCTACCCATATTTAGTCTGCTATTTGAAATAGCTGTGGAAATATTTCGTCAATTTTCCCGTGTCAACTCTTGACGCGTCGGTTAACGTCGAAATTTCCAACGAAAGAGTTCAAAATGGTTGTGTTTTGACACGAAGAATCTGTATTTTGGGATAATTGTATTGGAATATAGTACAAAACTGGCATTTCCTGACGATTTTCCATGTTTCAGAAGCTATAAGCTGAGTGTGCGGTTTGTGGTTTATTGAATATTCATTAAGGCCATCATTTCCTAGGGAGAAAACTATTTTTATTCAAAATGATGCAATCTAACGTATTTATAGAACTCAAGACCACTATATAACCTACAGTGGCTCACAGCCACAGGAGTCAAAATAGACAAAAACCAAATTCCAAATATAAGGATGTCTCTCCAGATTCGAAACTCACAATTCAAAATTGTCAACTCAGAGTTGCTCTTTAAACAACTCTCGCGCTGGCATAGTCGCGCTGGCATAGTCCATATCACGACGCAGGAAGAATGATATTCTATCGTATGGTTTTCCACACTTAGATTTGTATCTATACAATACAAATTCTTCATCAGTTTCTTTCAGCTTATCAACAATTGTTCCGTCCAGGTATAGAATTTAGTACTCTGCCTTGACTAAGTCCTCAGAATGTGCCATATGCTTGTCTGTTGCGATTTTTAAAAGCCATTTTTGTTGTATTCTTTTTCAAACTGCTGATATACAACCCTTTACCACGTTGTTTTTTAAGTCCAATGGAATCATCATATAGCATAATGCCAATGTTTACTCGGACACTCTCATCATAATCTTCAGCTGGCCGTTTTCTCTTTCCTTTGACTGATCTAAACAAGGGCGTATGAAAGATTAATATTATCGTGTGAGATATTCAAAATGTATGGTTTACTGATAGATCTGAGTTTACGACTATTGTCTTCGTTAGGGACACACACATTATTCCCAAAAATCTACCTATTATTCTATTCCCTTATTCCCAAATCTTTACCCCATTGTTCTTAAAATTTCTTCCGATTATTTTCAAAATTGTTCTCGAAATCGTATTCTGCATTTGAATTTTGAATAATCCAACAAAGACGCCATGTGCAAAACAACTGCCAAAAATTTCATTTTACACAAAGTACTTCAGCTCGGTGCTCTGCAGTCCGAAGACCGCTAACACTGCTGAAATTTGTTTATTACAATGACGTCATGTGGAAAAATTTGCCTATTCTCATTATCAATTCCATTTTTACAATTAATCTCGCTTTCAAAAAAGTCCCCTATTATTCTAAAAGAAATTCCGGAATAATGTGCGTGTCTTACATATTTGCTTGCAGATTAAACCTATACATTTGGAAGTTTAATGTATACTGTATTTCTATATTATTTTAAGATCTTGCTAATCTTGCGCGCGTCATACTTTGTCATACGCCGTACTTTTTCAAATGGTATATTGTTTTAGAAACATACAGATAACTCATGTAATTCCTCCTTTACATGAGTTACCTCCATTCTTGCCATATTTTCCATAGAATCGTTATTTCCACGGAAAATCTTTTACCTCCTTTTCCTCAGTGTTTAAGCTCACTTGTACCTCCTTAGGCTCTATACCAGTATTCAATTTAGATACACTCAAAATTAGCATTTAGCATGGTCTGACAAAATCCTCAGATTTTAGGCGACTTTTACCTTTCTCTTCAATCTTGTATCTTCTTCTTAAAACACACTGTTCTTCTTTCTTTAGTTCTTATTGGAATTTTAAAGTTGAGTTCAGGTTCATGGCCTGATCCTTGGACAAGTAAGTAATAAAATTATCCTGAAAGAAATATGAATGGTGCAAGAGTACAACCTTGAATCTCTTGCCTTCAATCTTTCCATTCCGTTGCCATCTTTTTAACAAAGAAACTCACTTTGGTTTTGTATGATTATAGATTGTATTCAAAATCCAATTGATTTAGTATTTCTCTTGGATGGCTCCGGAAGTGTTGGAAGAAGTCGTTTTGGTTCATTTAAGATGTTTGTGCAGAAACTGATTCTTCGGTTGAACGTCGTTGAGGAAGGAACCAGGGTCGCACTGGTTCAATTTAGTGACGTGAAGGAAACGAAATTTGAATTTGGAATTACCAATTACACGGATGTTGGGGAAATGCTTAATGCAATTGAGAAGATAGAATATCAATACGGGAGCTTGCAAAAGACTGAGATTGCATTGCGACTAGCTGAGACTAAGGTAAGGTCTAATCTTCAGGCAGGGAGACATTTTTTTGGAAGAATCTCTCGCCTAGCATATCTTACGAAAAGAGTTTTACAAGCAGGAAATATTGTTTCCGGCAAAGTATGTCTTTTGTAAAGTTCCAAAACGATGCTTCCTTTCAAGCTATGTTTCGTGGCTGAACTATGCTTTCAATGGTGCCGTAAACAGAGGACGCTTTGTATTCTACTTTAATCAGCGTTTGTTTAATTTAGGTTTTCAATGGTGAAAATACAACAGACAGAGCCTGGGCTCCTAATGTTGTGGTATTGATATCTGAGGGGACGTCGACTTATCCTGTAAAGAATGTTCTACAAGAAGCAAAGCACTTAAAAGCCGCTGGAGTTCACTTAGTTGCTATTGGTGTAGGTAGACGAATATCGTCACCTGAATTTCAAAAAGAGCTGTATTCTCTGGCAAGCAGTCCACAAGATGTCTTTTGGTCCTCAGACGATGATATACTGTACTTGGTAGAGGATTTAGACACAACTCTTTGCCCAAACATCACTGTGGTCTCTTCAGGTATTGGTGTAATAAATTTTGTTTCAGTGTGTCTTAAGCTTGAGGATTAATTAGGTCGTGGTAAAGGGATAAAAAAGTCATGCATTTCCGCTTCTGAGAATCAACTAATGTTTAATCCCTTTAACTGCTTTACTCTAACGAAAATTCCTGTGTCTTTTGCTACACTAGTTGACGAAACAACACAGGTTTTACCCACAACATTTCCAACAATTCCTGACCAAATTGTCACCTCTGTAATTATCAAGACTATGACAGTATGGATGACGTCATATGTTACTGTGCCAGCAATTTGTGAGACATCAATGAGCCCAACCCCGAGTCACACCTCTAGCATCACCTCGAGCCACTCCTCTAGCTCCACCTCTAGTCCCACCTCTAGCCCCACCTGGAGCCACTCTTCTAGCCCCACTTCTAGCCCCACCTCGAGCTACTCTTCTAGCCCCACCTCTAGTCCCACCTCTAGCCCCACCTGGAGCCACTCTTCTAGCCCCACCTCGAGCTACTCCTCTAGCCCCACCTCTAGTCCCACCTCTAGCCCCACCTGGAGCTTCTTCACCTCTAGCCCCACCACGTCAAGCCAGTTTATTAAAGTCACAACAACATCGTTTAAAATCCCAACAGTCGGTAATGTGTTTGTTTAATGTTTCTGGTTGTTTTCCATTCCGTGTCTATTAATAATCTAATCCACTAAAAGTCTTTTTAAAACTCTCATTAGTTCAAGAGAAAAAAATTAAGAAGAAAAGAAAGAATACTTCGAAAAAGGATGCAGGTAAAACAAAGACTATATTAGTCTACCAATATCCCGGGTACTTGTTTCAAGTATTCTTGTTTTGCAGGAAAACTGTTGAAGTGTTTTACGTGTACTTACGATGAAGACGTTTCAAAAGAGTTTTCTATCGATTGTAAACAACTGGATTGTGCCCCCGATGAAATTTACTGCGCAGACGCAGTACTAGAGCATGCTGGAAGAAAATTCGTGCGCAAGAGATGCGCAACAAGTCAGTTTTGTAATACAACCTCGGACCAGTGTGTGCTCGACTTTGGGCATACCGCTGAATACACGGACTGCGGCATTACGTGTTGCGGTGAAAATCTCTGCAATCCTTACAGTCATGCCAACAACGTCTTCATGCCCGCTCACATGATTTTCCTCGTAACTCTAGTCGTGTTGCTGGCAGGAATGATCGTGGACAACCATTGAGTATGGGACAGGCAAGAAAACAATGAACAGAATCGTTTTATTGGGTAGGATAATTCGCCAGCTGTCCAATCTGGTCAAACATCCAAAACATACACTGTTTACTGTTTACATACATTGCATTAAGCTTTCAGTAACATTTATTGAGCCAATAACAATAGTTTAAATTATAAAGAAACATGATAATATGAACACTTGTGAATCAAAATTAGCAACTCAAAAGAGTGTTCTGCTCTAGGCAAAGTAATATATTGCTAAAAGTCAACATCGTTCAAAAACTTTGTATAAATCAGGAAGGTTAGCGACCTGAAGTAAAGTGCCATCTTCAGCGAGATGTTTTGGTGGCACGAGCCCAACACGAAACGCAGGGAAAAGGACGTGTTCAACTGTCCATTTCCAGTTTTTGTCATGACTATTTTCATTATCTTCTTCTCCAGTAAAAGGATCAGGTTTGAACGCGTAGAACAAGCCACATTCTTTGGCAAATGATTGGAAACATTCCTTCTCCTTTTCCCAGTCAACCTGTAAAAGATAATTCTATGAGATATATCCCAGCAATTACTATCATTCATAAATACCAGATGGCTTTATCAGATCTACTGAAAACTGTGTTTTTCTTCCTGTAATCTGTAGTATGACAGGATCGTCAAGTTGTTTCCATTGCTAAATTAGTTAGTTACGCACCTCAGTGGCTAAACGTAACACAAACTTTGGCAGTTCATTAAGATTAGGAACGTAATCATGTAATAAGAGAGGTAATGACTTCAACTTTCCATCTGCATCGATCACCATGGAAAAATAATCGCCCAACATTTCAGATTTCTCTTTCAGGATTTTCACAATGTATTCCGCCAGTTCTTCCTTTGGACCGTCGTTTTCGCTCCAGCCTGAATTTGGAGCATTTAGGGCAAGAAGTGCTAGTTCATAGATAGATGCAGGTGGGTTCAGGTTGATATATCCAAAGTTACCAAATGCAAAGAGAACAATTTGGTAGAAGAACTCTGTGCTAAGGGAAGTGACGTTAGTCAGGTATAGTCCAGTACCATGCTGCATTAAAGCAAACGATTTTTCAACACAACCAACAAATTTATGATTTTGAAACATTTCTTTAAGATCTTTGTGTTCAGCTTCGTCAATCTCATCTCGTAGTTCTAGGACGCTTGCCAAACGAATTTCACGTCGCTGTGGGTAGAGCGATGATTTGTCTGAAGATTTACGCGTTGTGGTGTCTAAAAAGAAAGTAAACACACTCGGATCTCTTGTGGTATAATAACACTTTCACCTCTTTCAATAAAGAATCATGAAACATTTCAACTACCAGAAGTCTCCATTGATGTTTCATCTCCATCTTCAACTTCAATAATTTCGTTTTCATTATTTGAATCAATGACAGAGTCTTCTTTTGTTTGATTCTCAGTCTTTTCACTGCAAGGAAATAGCTCACAGATACTGCATGTGCAAATATATAACATAATAAATGATGACACATCAAGACAAGCTTATTATATGTTTTCTGTTTTCATCAGGTTGAGTTGAAATGTTGTTCAGTATTCAGGTGATAATCCCGGTCAGATCACGGTGTACCTGGTTGTGTGAATCAGCCTGTGCTTCAGAAACTCACCTTGTGTTTAAAACTGCAGTTGATTGAGGTTTAACAAAAGCATGAAGCGTTTGTTCTCTGCTGTCAGTCCGCACCAACTGATGGTCATAGACTCTTTGATTTGTTTTGTTGTTACTGACACTCTCTCCTAAAACACAAATGCAATAGTTAGCCATTTTTTATGTATGGTCGCCAAAACTTTCCCAGTCTACCTACCTGGCAATATATCACTTGTTTCTAGGATTGCATTCGGCAACAACTTCTGGGTGTAATATGTTCGTGAGGAATTACAGCCAAGTAGCTTCTCTTCAAATTGCTTTTGGATAATCTCAATGATGGAGTTTTCATGCAAGAAATGGACTTCGTGTTTTGTTGGGTGAACATTAACATCAACATTCAAAGGATTAATTTCAAGACTCAGGTACACAAATGGGTGTGTCCCTTTTGGAAGGTATGCAGAATATACAGCATCAATTGCTTTACGGATTGCACTAGAATCTACCAAGCGATGATTGATAAAAAGTAGGAATGTCAGTCGCTTCATAGAATAGTTAACATTGGTTATATAACCACTCATTGTAAAGCCATATTGTTGATTGTCACAAGATATCTCAAGAATTTCCTTAACAACATTTGTACCATAAATTGTTGATATATTATCAACAATGCTAGACTGGTTTAAGGTCCTCACATCTCCCAGATTCTGACCATGTTTCTTGACAGTGAAAGCAACCCCAGAATTGTGAATAGCATACTTGCCAACAACATCAACAATTTTGGCATACTCCTCACCAGGGCTTTTTAAAGCTTTTTTCCTTGTCGTAATATTGTAAAACAGATCCTCAACAGTTATCTGTGTCCCTCTGTTGCCTGCACAGGGTTTTGGATCGCTTTTTGGTTTCCCGTCAGAATACAGTGCTTTGTATGCACAGTTGGACTCTGCAGTCTTTGTAATGATTGAAATATGTGCTACATGGCTTATACTTGCCAAAGCTTCTCCGCGAAAACCATACGTTGCAATCTTATTTAAATCTTCAAATTTACATAGTTTGCTCGTAGTAAACCGCTCGCAAACAATGCCCATATCTTCTTTACGAATTCCGCAACCATTATCTTGTATTTGTAAGAACTTGAGACCACCAGATTTTACCGTGACTTGAATGGCGGTTGCTTTTGCGTCCAAACAATTCTCTATCATTTCTTTAACAGCATTCACCGGTCGTTGTATTACTTCGCCGGCCGCAATTCGATTCACTACAGTTTCATCTAGTTTCCGAATTGTTGGCGTCGCCCCTGACGAAGCCGCCATCTTGCATTGGATTTTTTAGCAAAATTGGTAAGTGATGGTGGTGGCATGTGATTGGTGGAAACGATATAGTGGTGGCATGTGATTGGTGGAAATGAGATGGTGGAGGACAACTTTCTCAGGGCTGCTCGGTGAAATCCAATATGGCTGCCAATACAGAGGAGGGAATTTGGAAATCCAGAATATAGCGAAACGTTCGTTTCTTCAACATGGATATGACATCGACCGTTGTTGGCGAGGAAATTGGAGAATTATGTAGTATTTTGATGGATGGAGGAGATCGTTTTGGTGTATCTACTGTCCTTTTTGACTCACACGAGGAGTTGATATGGGTTGGCAATGAAGAGGTGTGTACAGTACATTGTGTTTTGCTATTGCAATATTATATTCTATCATCAATACACTCTAGTTTTTAAAGCATGTAATAAATGGCATACCAATCTTCATTAACAACATTAAACATCTAAGTCAGACTGAATAGAAGTTTCTGTATAGGTGCATGTAGTTGTGTTGTTACTATTGTAGTGTTTCATGTAATATGTTTTCATAAGTATGTACATCCAGCTCAATTTTCCATCAGCTATAAACCCTCTAGATCATAATAGTCTTGGTAACTTCTATGCCTTTCCAGGGACATATCACATCCTACTTTGGTTCAGAGATGCAGAAATATACATCATTTCAAGCTCACGAGAATGAAATCCGTCATTTACTAACAAATGATGCTGGTGTGTTGTCACTAACAAACAATGAGATCAGATTCACAAAAAGACAAGGACTCAAACTATTTAGCCTCAGGTGGGTGTCATGCGCATTATGTAGAAGTCATAATGAACATTTTGTGCAAGTAATAAAACCCAATGGTTTATTTTTCAGTGGTTCGAACATGACTGATATGCAATGTATGTTGCAAAGAGATGATGCAACATTGCTTATTGCTGGTCATCAGGATGAGATATTTGAGCTAGATCTTAACCGTCATAAAATTTTAAAAGAAGTATGTTATTGCAATTCATTTAAATTCCATTAAAGCTACTCTTGTTTAAACAATAAAAGTAAGATTATCACACAAAGATATGAGTAATGAAAAAATACTACAGGATGATTCTCTGGTCACACACCTGACATTTCTGTTTCTTCATATTTTGCATGTAACAAAAAAGAATAACATTGTCACATGTGTGACCAGAGAATCACCCTACAAGTGTTCTCATGTCTGCTAATTTTTAGTACACAGTTGAACCAGGGACTTGTATCATGAAAGTTTCATCAAAATATTTGTGTTGTGGAGACACATCAGGCAAGGTAAACATGTTTCATTTCCTCGTAACATTTCTTGCCGTCCCAGTCAAGGTTGATTTCTTTCCTTCAGATACGTTTAAGAGATCCAAAAAGTTTGAAATGTGAGCATGTTCTGTCTGCTCATTCTGGAACATTGTCTGATTTTGATGTCCTGGGAAATACGCTGATTACTTGTGGGTTTTCCAGCAGGTAGTAACTAACACATTACAGTAATAAACCTCTCTAGTTTAGTCTTTGAAATATATACCACAGTACCTCTTGTGGTTTATCAGACTAGGTCATTTGGCAACGGATCGTTTTTTGATGATGTATGATATGAGAATGTTGAGAAGTTTACAACCTCTTCAGGTACATTTTGCTGCTAAATCTTGTTTCATATGAATGCAAACATGGAGTGTTTATATAAAAAATCAGTTCATTGTCTTTCCTCTTCCAGACGCCAATGCTAGAACCGTTCATGTTGAAATTTTCTGGTACAATGTCATCCACAGTTCAAGTTGCTTCCCATGTAAGTCAATAAAGCATGTTAGTATGTGTTTAGAACATCTGTTGTACAGGGTAATCCAATTAATTCCCTTGAATAAAATTTGCTCTTTATACATTTTATACAAGATTTTTTAATTATTTTTTATGTTAGAGTGGTCAACTGCAGTTTCTTGATATTGGTGGAAGCATGACAGCAAGATCCATGTATGTTTATCACGTGAACACACAGGGAGGGATGCTGACTGGTTTTGACATTTCACCCAATGGTCAAGCATCAGTATTTGGTGATTCTGCTGGTAAACTTTGTTATTATCTTGCAGTGATCTCTAAGCCTCCAGGATTCATTAGAATATCCTCCTATAGGTGTGGTCCATCTTTGGGTTGACCATGGCATGGAGCATTTGAATTTTAATATCTATTCAAGACCAACAAACTTTGCTGATGAGGTGAATGACTTTCTTGTATCCCTACTGATCTAAAATGTAATTCTTGCCTTAACTCAAATTTTTCATTTGTTTCCAGATTCATCATTCCCATCCATTGGCAATTGATGATGACAGTGTTCCATATTCCTCATTCCCTCTTCCTCACTGCAGGTAATGGATTTAAGAAGCAGGCCTGTATATTAACAATGTATTAGTCACAATTTGATAATCATTAGTATCAATTATCAAGTAATTATTAACTATATAGAGTATCAATTAGTCAGAGTAATCTATAAAATTGCAAATTATTGCATGAAGATTAGTCATTGAACAACTCTCATGAGGACCTCATTTTCATGATTTTCCAGAGCCCTCCATATTTTTCTGTGTTTTTAGTGAACCATTGCTTTCTGACTGGCCAAGAAAATTCTTGAAACGACGGGACAGGTAACGAGAGTCGAGTGAATAATTTCATTTTTCATTTCTCAGAAATTAATTTTCATTTCTAAAAATTAATTTTATTTCCCAGACCCACTCCTCCAATCGACCCGGAGATATTGAGAACGATGGTAATGAAAGGTTTCATAGGACAAGCTCCTAACCCTGGAAATCGGCTACGAAATCAGGTTGAATACTTCATGTCTTCTTTCTGAACAGAAGCATTTCAGGATTTGATAGTTTTTTTTAAATTATTATCCAGGTTCCTGACATATGGCTTTCAACAAAACAAAAACGTCAAGTCCCAGAATCTCCGATGAACAGAGGTGAGAATAATTCACATCTCACTAAAGCTCTCGTTTCGTTTCGCTGATAATTTGTTTCGTGAATATCTTCATATAGAGAAAAATCCTTTTTCATTCCTTGTGCCAAAAATATACCGACGTGTGGAGATGAGATACTCCAAGTTAGGTACGAATATTAATGATTAGTTCTGGGGTATACTCAATATTATTGATTATGCGAGTATTGATCAATATTATTGATTAATCTAGTATCGTGATAGAATATGTGTTGATGTTCTTTGAAAGACATCATCTAAGCGTGATTTTGTTTTTTGGTCACAGCATAAAACGTGATAAAACATCTTTCTATGCCAGGTGTCGATGATTTTAATTTTCATCATTATAATAAAACGTCATTTGCTGGTCTTGAGATCCACATTCCTAATGCTTATTGTAACTCCATGTTACAGGTAAGAAATATTCCTCGCTAACAGTATTTTGGGTTCTGGATGTTTCGTAAAAGTTTGACGTGTTTTATGAGAGACAAAAACAATCTGAGGTTTGATTTTTTAGATATTCTACTTTCTGGAGCCGCTCAAAGTTTCTCTTCAAAATCATTTGTGTAAAAAGGAATTTTGCTTGGCTTGTGAGCTGGGATTTCTTTTCGACATGTTGGATCAATCCTCTGGTCAAACCTGTCAAGTAAGTCTCAATGAAAAACAATGTCAACTTTAGTATCTCAACTTAAACCTGTTCTTCTTGTTTCCTCCCAGGCGAGTAACTTTCTTCGCGCGTTCCGCACATTACGAGAGGCCTCGGCACTAGGTTTACTGCTGCCTGACACGGATGAGTCCCTGGGACGAGTGAACTTCTCTCGGCTGATTCAAAGTTGGCAGAGATTCGTTCTGCAGCAGCTTCATAGGGTGGGTGAGACTGAGAATGAATGAATTATTTGATGCTTTAAAAAGTAAGCAACAGTCTGCGCTTTTAGACCACGAGAGAGCTTATTTTATTTCGTGAATGGAAAGTGTGGATAACAGAAGAATTTTTCCAGCTTAATTTGATTTCTTTAATCGTTTCAGGATACAGAAATTAAAGAAGAAATGGGTGAAGAAAAGGAAATAAGGTACGTGCTTATTATTTTTAGTCAACTCTTTCTCCTGGCCTGTAGTAAATTGTCTCATATTCGCCAGATTTCAATCACATATGTTCACAATTTTTATTTCGTTTCTTTCCTCGTTTATAGGGAGACGTCTGTCATCAACTCGTTATTTGGATGTGAAGTCCAAAGAACAAGTCAGTGTAGTCAATGTGGCGCCCAGACCACGCGGGATGAAATCACTTTACTGACAGCTCTGGCTTATCCTGACAATAACGAAAAACGTATGTAGTAAAATTAGTTTTAACACGAGAACCCTGATCTCTCGAAGAGAACTGTTTTCTTTGTCTCCTGAATGGTTAGATGATTGAGATGAGATAAAACGAGTGAATATTTCTCTTCCAATAGAAGCCGTCAGTTTTGTGAATGTTTTGCAGTCCAGTTTACTTGGTATCCAGACGAGCCCAGCGTGGTGTGAAAATTGCAATAAATTCCAATCTACGGTAATATTGTTATGTTTTTCTAGAGAGGGTAAATCAGTTATGATTTTGGGCACTTTACTTGATTTAGAATACTTTCTAAAAGTTTCAATTTCGACCGTATCACAGACTGTGTTTCACCGAGGTTTAACCTGGGATGCTGTCCTCTGTATATTTCTAGATTCACAGTAAGAATTTGAAAAGATTACCAGACGTTTTAACGATAAACTGTCAAGTTGATGCAAGCAAACATAAAGAATTTTGGAACCAAAGTAATGTTAATGTACGTACATAATAACTGAGGTTGAAGATTGAGCATGAAGTGAGGAGGTTCAGACGTTGATGTTGGCAACTTAACTTGTTTTAGTTAGAAGAGAAGAAAGCGATAAACCCACCTTCTCAAAACACTCGATCAAGTTCAAACATTCCTTGTCGTTTTGGAGATGGCTGTACACGACCTGGTTGCACGTTCCGGCACCCAAAAGATGAAGAGAAGACTGGGACTGAACCAGGGTAAGTGACACTCAAATAACGACTGAGATTTCTCCAGTCAAGGTGGCTAATAATCAACAAGCATTCGTCACCTCTCACTGTCCATTTTCCGCTATTTCGAGCGCTGACTGACCTGTCGTTTTTAGTCAAACTCTGATTGCATTATTTCTTTTCTAGACCGATTTTTGAAAGTTCTAAAGAAGATTGTAAACTAACCTGGGTTCCATTCTCTTTGAAACTAAGAGTAGCGAATGACGGGACATTAGTTTGCTCAGAATTGGTGCGTGTAATGTTATCTTATGTGAGCAATTAAGACAGGGTGAAAAAAATATTGGTATTGTCTAAAGTTTTTAAGCAAGCGTTAAATGTGAATTATTGATGTGAGTTGCTTGTTTATCTCAGGATTCTGTAGAGGAAAGTTCAGAGGACGCTGAATACATTATTTACGATCTCAAATCATCAGTTGCTCATATCCAAGATTATAATTCACCCGGCAACCTCGTTGCGATGATAAACGTGGAGAAGTCGTATTGCAAAGAACCAACGGTATTGATTTCTTGTCGCAACTGAATGAATTCCGGCCATATTATAACTTTCGAAAGTTAACAATATTATAATGCCTCTTGTGTAGACTGATCAACACTGTGGTTGGCATCTTTTCAATGATTTTGGAGTTTGTGAAATTAGCCAGGTACATATGAAAATATTCTTTCCATGAACTGCGTTTATTTACTCTCCTGAATGTCAACCTAAAATCATTTTATTTGTTTAGGCAGAAGCGGTTGAGTTTGATTTGTCGTGGAAAACACCGTGTGTTCTTCAGTTCGTCCGTAGAAATATGAAAACAGACTATGATCTTAACGGTATTGTATGGATGACTATGTTTAGATACGGTGCTAGCGAGATTTTCCCCTCCTCTCTCTCCCCACACGTATTATTAACGGTGGCTATTCTTTCAACTTCAGTGTTTCGCGCTATTGATAAACAGATGATACTCGCCGATGTTTCCCTTGCTCAGCGCCACAATCCATCAACACAGAAAACGTTCACACCTCTTAATCTAAACGAAGTAGTACAAGAAGGATTTGTCGTTGGAATCGATTGTGAGTTCGTCACATTAAATCAGGTAAATTTAGCCAATTTCGGTAGATTTGAGTGAATGTTCTTTGTGTGTTCAGAATGATGCATAGTTGTTGCATGCAAGTGCTGTTGTTTGTGACTTTGTGCCCATATTATAGTAGATTAGTTTGTGATTGTATTTCTTTCAATATTTACAGGAGGAATCTGAAATAAAGAGCGACGGAACTCGTTCAACTATAAAACCAAGCCACATGAGCGTCGCTAGGGTCACTTGTATACGAGGGTGAGTTTGCGGAGTTCACATATCATTGTTCCAGATGAACCCTCTCTCACTCCTAAATAACCCATAGAATCCAGAGGGGGAGATCAGAGGTGGGGGATTGGGGAGTGCAGGCCAACTGCAGATCTATCTCAGAGTCAAGCTAAATATTTACTGTAAAAATTATCATCTTTCTAGCGAGGGACAATTGAAAGGAATTCCATTTATTGATGACTATATTTCTACGTCTGAACAGGTATGGTAAATATTTTTAATCTTGTGGATATAAGTTAATTCATCTAACATCACTCTCCAATCAAACTTAACCGCTTTATTCTTCCAGGTCGTGGATTACCTCACGGAGTTTTCTGGTATTAGTCCTGGTGATCTGGATATAACGATCTCTACCAAGCATCTTACAACATTAAAAACAACTTATTTAAAACTAAAATACTTGTTACAGCATAACGTGCTGTTTGTGGGACATGGACTAAAGAAGGACTTCAGGGTGCTAAATATCATGGTAAATTTTGTGTATAATTGTGCAGTATATATCATTCACGAGGTTTTGATTTTTAATTTACGTTTCATTTAAACGAATTATGCTTTTCCAGGTGCCAAAGTCGCAAATTGTTGATACAGTTGAACTGTTTCATCTTCGACAGCAAAGATATATTTCGCTACGGTTTCTCGCCTGGTATTTTTTCGGTGAGTTTTATTCTTAGGTGTACTGGCTTGTATAAACTTTTCAGAGTGACAGTTGTCTGTGGTAGATTGTAATGATTATGAGTGTACAGGGAGAATACGTTGGATAGGATCAGAGGGAGCCAAACGAACGGTTGAAGCCTAGTTTCCTGTTAATAATCCAAGAAGGTATTGATTGTATATGTTTTGTGTCGTATTCAGGTATAACAATTCAGTCAAACACCCACGACAGTACAGAGGACGCGTGTACGGCACTCAGGTTGTATCAACGTTATAAAGAATTGATGCAGAAAGGTGAACACGAGTTTCATGGAACTTTAAATCGACTGTATGAGACTGGTCGAAGTTTAGGTTGGCAAGTCGAAGACTGAATTTAAATAAGACTGGAAATTGGAATAGAATGTAAATAATGTGTAGAGATGTTTTATAGTAAAAGGAAATTCATTCGCAAAGTAGATTCCTTTATATGTAGCCACTTTCGCGCGTTCAAGAACGGAGAAAAACGAAAAGAAGTTGTTGGGTTTTAGACATTTTTGACAGGATTTTGATGTTCCTAAGAAGGACTGTTGGTAGTGATGGCGCGAAGGAGTCTGGGACAGTAATGTGGAGCCATATTGATTTTATATAAGGGTGGATGGTATGAAGATATCGATTATTTCTCGTGTTTTTGTAGTATTTCTTTGTGAATTTTTGTTATTTTCTTCTCATCTACAACACCTTTAATATCTTGCCAAGGTATTTCAGCAAGCTGACACCAGATAAGTTCGTTGAACGAGCATCAATTATTGTGCCACATTGATAAACTATCTCTACTGTCCGACGATGTCTGCAGCTTCAGAAAGTAAACGAAGCAATAGAAAGGCGAAAAAGAAGCGATCTGCACAGCAAACGAAGGAAAGTCAGACATCCAAAGTGAATGCAACAAGCAAGGTAAGAGATTTTCCTTCAAAACTGCATGTTGCGAGTACAAGCACTATTTCACCAGAATCAGAGGTCCTTGTGTTGTTTATAAAGTCGGACAAAATCATATAAATTTGCTTCAGGACTTTAAAAGACCTGCGTTTTTTCGGTGCTATCACTTTTCCCGATTTTTTTCTTTTATTTTACCTATTTTTTAATCAAACATACAGCCAATTGCAGGATTTATTTATGTACGAATATTGAAATGTACATTTTTGCGTGTTTGTTCATGAGTATCTCTATATATGTCATTTGATACAGGTAGTTGTTTTGAACTTTAAACAACCGATAAAAATGCTTTGTAGAGATCTGGGTTATGGATATATGTCTCGAAGTGTACATTGTCAAATATTTAAGGTTATGAAAGTCACATTAGTTTGAAAATATTATTGTTCTCAAATCTTACGATAGCGAGTAATGGGTATATTTTCTATGTTTTGTTATTTTACGAGGTCAATTTTTCCATTAGGAATTTATCAATCAATTATTGAATGCAGTGATTTCTCGCATTTCAGTTAACACCAAGACAAATTCTACCCTGGATTGTGTTAAATTTTCATCTTTGCTTCATTGGATCAAAGCACAAATACCCAGAGGGCATCCCAAATCCCTATATATTTTAGAGAATACCTCCCTCCCTACAGAGTTTCAGCTTAGAACCAGTTATAAACTGATGTGTGAAATATCTTGTTGTAATTTATAGAAAACTGGACCTTTTGCTAATGCAGGTTTAGATGCAAGTATTGCATTATCTCAGGTAGACAATTGTTGATATTTATCATCAAATAATTTTCTTCACTACAACACATTTTAATATGAACAATTCTACTAAATATTGTGTACATTATTATACAATGTTATTAGGTTGTAAACAAGTCCAGTTTCACCCCATTTTTGGATGGTGAAAGGTGCATTTTATGTCATCAAGAGAGGCCGACCATCACACGAAAAGGTGGCTGACTTTGTTTTCTACAAAGTTAATATGATAAAATTACTTTTCCCAGTGTGAGTTTAATTGAGACTAATCTTTCACATATTTTTTGACAGCAGAGAACCCTAATGCTGATATTTTGCCTGGTACACAACAATTTGTTGATAAGGTAAAAAAATATGAATTAATATATTATATTGGAACAATATGTTGTCTGTTAATCTATATAACTGCTCTAAGTATAAGTTGTATAACATCCAACTTTTTTATCAACCATGAAAGGATATAATCTACCAATGTGTGTTGTTAATTATAATTTTAAATATTTTCAAGTTACCACTATGGGTGTGTCCAGAATGTCGTAAGAGAGTTGAAGAAGATGAACAGAAGACTGGATTGAATACACTGGTATGGTGCTTTTCATTTCTCTAAGTATTTGATCCTTGAAAGATAACATGTTAATATAATCCTGATGATGTGATATTATAGAATAATGATATGCTATTTCAACCATTGGATGGTGTAGCTTTGAACTCATCTGTGTCTGAAGGCATTCCTAATAAAGATTTATGTAACTGTCATATCTGTTCTGGTAAAAGGTGGGTGAATATCACTCTGTCGTACATGCCTAGGCATTTTGTAGTGACAACTATGTCCTAAGAGCAATTCTCAACTATTGCACAGGCATTTGACAACAATCTTTACCACTGTAATAAATCATGTGTGATTTTTTTTAAAACCAGGCATTTAGTCCCAGCCAAAACTAAAGAGTTTGGAGAGCTACAGGTAATAGCCAATATTTCATAATTTTGCTACCTTCAAAATTCAAATGTATATATGTACTAATTGTTAAAATGTGAGTGTATCTATGTATTTATTTGCTATGCGATTTCATGATCGAAGGAAGCGCATAAATAAATTGTTTTGTTGCATCAAAATATTTTTCATTTTCAGTTTTCATGGTTTGAAGTGAAACACTTTGTAAGATGTGTTTACAGAAAAGCTGGTACAACCTTAGCAGGTATTGTGAAAATTATATTTCCTTCCTTATTAAGGAAGCCCTGTCTTCCATAAAACTTTTTTACATGATGATAATGATTTTCTTTCATGTCATTTATGTTAAATGATAGATGATGATAAACTAACCAAAACTTCACTGGACATTGATAGGATGAAGAAACATACTAAGAAGTATTATATATTGATTTTATTTCAAGTGCTCGCTGTTGCCCTCTTAGTAGTTGAACTATTTATGAGCTTGTAATTGAGAATCATACTTAATATCTGGCTGAATTTTTAGTGCCTAAATTTGTGTCCCAAATGCCACCTAAATAGATTGTCTCAGCTTAATGCCCCATGTCTCCGCTATTATACCAAATAAGATGGGATGAAGATAATTCATATTGAGTATATATCAAACTGGCATGTTATTTCTTTAGATTGACTTCACGAGATTCTTATCAGCTCTATGAAAGATTAGAAGCTCAAACAAGGTATATAAAGTCTTTCTTTAGAGAGATAGAAATTTGTTTCAGCATAGTAATTGCCTTCTTGTCATCTCTCAGGGAGTACTTGACTGAAGTTCGAGTGAGTCTTATCAAGTTTTTCTCATCATCTTTCTCAAACACTCCACAACATGCGAGAGACTGTGTCATGACATTGCTGGAGGAGTATCAATCTCTGTGTGTTGCCATTGATATACTCAAACCATTCTTTCAAAAACTTGTGAGTGGATTGTTCATATCTCCTCTTTCATTGAAGAAGAATCAAGTTTATGACAAAATCTTTGCTTTTTGTTTCAGGATTCAGACTACTTAAGCTGCTTCAAATGGTCCTGGGAACTCATGAACAAAGAGTTATTTAAAGAAGAGATATTTAACGACTCTGTAATGCGTGTTAATCTACCTTTGCTGTTTGAGAGATTAGTCAGGTTTGTAGTCTACTGGGTTAGTGTTAAATTAAATTGTCTTTCATTTCTTTTTATTTCATTTCATTTTATTTCATTTCATTTCATCAGTTGTAAAGTAATGGTAGTCAATGTTCTTGCTTCTTAGAGTGGACTTTGTTAATGTTATTTTTTCTTATTCAGAGGAAACTTGACTGGACCATTGCATGGAATTCCTGTATTAGACAGAACCAACAATCCTAACGCTGATGTTATTGAAAGGTCAGCATTTCTTGGTTTTTCCACATATGATTTGTTATCCATCTTAACGTGTATAAACTGGTTGTGAACAGGTTTCAAGCGTTGACATGGGAAATGACCGAGGCAGATAACTGTTGGTTGGTTGCTGAGCCGCTGAGGGAGAAATATGATGAAGAAAAGGTAAGTGAAATGTGAAAGAGGTTGCTTGTGTATCATTATGCTGAATTTCATCGTCGTTTCTTGAATAGAATTTACATGAAAGAGAAGAGTATGAGAACTGGGACGAATGTTTGAAGGTAAATAAGTTAGATTTGATTGATTTTAGTTTATTGATGTGATGGAACTAACATTGATTTCCACTTCTTGACAGGAAACCAAGCAAGAGAAAGACGGAGAAATGTAAGAACAATATAGAAAGTTATTTCTTATCCTTGACAACCCATCCATTTTCTTCGCACTGTCTAATGACATCCTCACATTAAATGCGTTCTTTTCTTTAGCTGCGGTTGTGAACAAAATCACCTCACGTCACCACATGATGCCCAAAGTTCCTTATTATCCCTTAAACGTTCCCTATCATCCACGTCGTCCTCCAGCTCACACAGTTCCAACCAGTACTGCTCGAGGCATGCGCAAAATAGTTCAGGTGATAGCGAGGATCTTTCCAATCCAACCCAACTTCTACCAACAGCGTTGTTTCTTAATCGTTTGACTAATTCAAAGTGTGCACCATGCATCCGTGAAGCTCTTCATTCATTTTGCTTTGATCAGGTACGTCTTCGTTTGTTCAATTACTCACCGACTGTTTTCAAACATTGAGGTTAAAGCTTTTTCCTCTAACGACAACCTGCCATCAGGGCCCAAGTTATCTGTTTGTTTTCTGTGATTCAGAACACGCCGTCTACAAAATGTCAACACGAAGAACATGGTCTACCTTCTTCACCAAACAGCAAACTATCAGGTTGCAACAACCACAGCTCTCATGATCCCTTCTGGTACAATCACGATACGCCTCCCCCGGAAACTGCGTCGTCCATACAGAGTTTGGTACTTAATGGTAACTCACCAGGAGGGGGTCACTGCAAGAACCACGCTTGCTGTACCGAATGGGATAACGATGATGAGAGAGACGATAATGGATATGATGATGATCATGAAGGACACGATGGGTGTCAGGAGCAGCATAAAGGACCTTTTACACCCAATATTATGATCCCAGGTAAAGTTGGCTTTCTCCTGAATTTAAATATAACAACAGTGGTGTCTTATTGCAGTAAAGTCCAGAACAGAAGTTTCGCATAGTTTGAAAGTTTCATCAATGAAGCCTATTAACTATTATTGAATATTATGGATTGTTATTGAGTTCTTAGGTTCTGCTTATGATTTATTTATTTGTTAAAATGGATTTTTCTCGCGTGTTTCACCCCAGGCAATGACGTGGATGTCGAAGCTCCTCCATCATCACCCTCGAGTGATCGTAGCGTGGGAGATGGTAGTTCTTGTGACACTCCAACTAGTCGAAGCTCTTTATCTGAAGATGGCAAATCAAATAATGGAAAATATTGTGATTGTTGTTACTGCGAATTCTTTGGACATGGCACTGTAAGTGTAGGAAGATCTTTCTCTGAACATGCACTCCAATGAAATATCTTTGTTATACTGATTTATCCGCTTTCCTTTCCAGCCACCAGTAGCTCAGACCAGCCACAATTTTGTTGAAATAAGAGAAAAGTTAAGATTACGATTGAAAGAAAGAGGGAAGAAGGTAAATGAACTCGGAGAGATGAAAGACGCACAGATTTATCTGTATTTAAGAATAAACTGTGTGAGGGTGAACTACACTGCACGGTAGACAAGATACAGCAAGTATAAATATTTTTATTCATTTTCCAGCAGACTTCGGAGTTCACAGATCATCCGAAAGGCCTCAGTTGTATCGCCGACACTCGTTCTGTTGATGAATTACTCACGTATATCAACGGAGATAAGAAAACACAAGATGTGACTCAAAATATTCCAATCAAATCTAGTTCAAAGGCTGCGAAACGACAAAGACAGAAACAAAAAAAGGTTAATTGAAATACTTTCTTTTATTTCTGAAATATATGATGCAATAAATATCGTGGTATATAGCAGTGTTTTCGTTCATTTTAGGCAGCGGAAAAGGTGGTTTCGGTGCCTGAGGCAAACGACAAGGGATGTTTATTAAACAAGGATGAAATCATTTGCGAGAAACCACCATTCTGTGAGGAAAAATGCAAGAAGAGTAACAGACAAAGGCAAGCTGGCAATAACAAATCACAAGAAGATCTAACAGATAAAGAAAATGCTAAGAATCATGAGAAATCTTTAACGAACGATTTGAAACAGAATACGAATGCTCAGAGATACCCTGAGGATGAGAAACCCGCGGTAGAAAAACAGAGGCCTGAGACTGGGAATCATTTGGATAAACGAAAGAAAGGCAAGGATAAAAAGATCCCGATGAATAAGTCGGATGCCGAAGAAAGACGGGTCATTGTAAATGGGCAGGAGTCGTGTTCTTACGTGGAACATACGCGAGGTTCGAGATTGCCGGTACGTGAGGAAGCTGAACCAAAGCATTGTGGGGAGGAGGCTGCAGCACAGGAGAGCCAAACACAAAATCAAGGAAAAAAGACAAAAAATCGAAAGAAGAAGAAGGGGCAATATTTAGGTTAGACACGAGGAAAACTAGGAAGAGAATGAGTTAAAATACTGACTTATTTATACAATGGATACAACTTATTGTACGTGCATTTTCCTTTGCAGATGATGTGTTCCTCCCGAAAGAAAACCTTATGGTAAATATTTGCTTAGAGAGAGTTTTAATTCAAATTATAATCTTAAGTCCAGACTGGTTCAAAGTTACTTATTATTGGATAGTAATTCCCTGTCCAAAATCCACGAATATAACGGAATTACTAGCTACATTGGGTAATTCGTTGAACGTACTTGATTTTTCCTAGAACGGACATAATGTTGAAGTGGATGAGGCTGAACGAGAAGTCGAAGAATTCAAACGGTATGAAACAAAATATAATCAAAACTGATAGTTTACTGCATGTCCATTCAACTCTCATTTTATCATCACGTCTCATTTTCATTCTTTGACAATCTCAGATTCTGCGCCAGTGTTGCTCCAGTAACAACGAAGCTCAAATTACCTGCAAATGTCAACCTGAAAAACCTCAATCTGGGTGTGAAGAAAAGCTGACTATTTCTCTGTTGGACAGCAATTAATGCACGAAGACTGTTCGTGTAATAAAATATATTAATTGAAGCTGTTTATTGTTTTACTACAATACGTATTTCGTTTTTTCTTCCGCAGAACTCTTCTGAGCTGTCAGATGACTCATGACTGGTTGTGGTTTTTCATAGTTATCAATCAGTTCACATAGTTATATTCCTCAACCTAATAAGGAGATGATAAATGTCATAACCTGACCATCTCGGGCTTTCCTACACATTTATACCTTTTGTTTTTCTCAGCTCTCGAGCGGGCGATTACTTCAAACGTTTTATCAGGCAGTGCAGCTCAACACTGTAGAGAAACCTGTCCATTGATTCATCCCGTGAACAAGTTGGTGACAACTTGAACGGGTTAGTGACAAACAACTTGTTCCAACCTGATAGTTTTAAGACATGTTGGATCAAGCTTGTTAGAAGAACAGCACCGTTGACAGCAAGTTGGGTTCTTTAGTTCCTGTGATTCTTATTAAATTGTCGATCGCTGTTCGACCTGCCTTCAACAAGGTGGACTAACTGTGGTGATAGCCGGTCAAAACCTGATACTTTTTTCATTCGTGTTCTTCCGTCCAGTGAATAATTAATGATGGCTAATTATAAGGTCGAAACGTGTATTGAATATGTATATTTTATTAGCTTTCCAATTTCCTCCTGCATTTCAGTGTTATCTTGAGAAGTGTATTCATGTTGGTATACTTCCTTTTAAACCATGCTTACATACATGCTTTACCAGTTCCGTTTTTTGCTGAGGTGACGATTAAGCCGTATTTATACCAAAGTTTATGTGAAGCGCGTATCACGTTTCATGCGGGATTATGGCAGTCAACGTAGCAAGACGAAAGCGAATAATCGCGATAATTTTTGCGATTTGTCTTGTTACTGCATTATTTTTATACGGTAGAAGAGAGGGAGGAATGTATAATGTCAACACAGATCATGCGGATACTTCACGGTAAGAAATGTCTCAGTTTTTTTAAATGAAACTGTCGAGTCTGTCGTCAAACATCTGGTTCAGTATGACTGTGTATGTATAATATAATTAAAATTATCCACCCTGAAGCTTTTACATAATCTTCTTTACATGGATTTAGTAACCGTAGTTAAACAGATACATTGTATGTTGGGAAATGTATACAGTTCTCACCTCGGTTCTCACAGCATAGACACACGATTCTTTTTATATCTACGTGGGATAGGATTGTTTTTAAAGTGGTATTAAATCCTCCTAATGTATTGACTCAATACTTCGAAAGCAGACTACAATAATTAGGCCGCTAGCCGGCGTAGCCGTTAGGAGGAAAGTACAATTAAGTTGACGCTAACAAAGCTTTGAATTACCTGAAACTAAATTACTAGAGTCAGTGTGGCTAACCCACAGCAAATTAAGAATTGTTTTTGATCATATGATAGCAGGATTATTGTCGGCATAGGTCAAAAGGTTTGAACCATAGCCATTTTGTATTATTTTAATTCATGTGCATAATTATTCTATCACCTGTTCTTATTCTCACATTTTTTAAACGTCTCTCTGTTTATGTTTAACGATTAGTAATTATCATACCCTGCGATCATCAATGTATCTATATTTTGCTACTTGTTTTTCATACGGTTTAAAACTAGTGTTAAATTTGTTGGGCTTGTCATTTGACAGAATATACGACTGCTTCCTTCTTATAAACCTCATTATTCAGCTGAATCAAGTTTACAGAATTTGCATATATCCATATTTACAATGCTTGACTTTCGCCCCGACGCCTGACGAAAAGAGCTTTCGAAAAACGATAATGAAATGTACTGATGAATATATTTTAACTATTGCATAAAATACAAAACAATAGATCCACACGTGCGAATTATTCATTCGTGTGTTCCTCCTTGCGTTTCTTGTGAACGAAAAAGAATTAAAATCATCACGAGTTTTTAATATGTGAAGAATGAAGCTAAGGTAAATGCTGGTTGAAATCGCTTTTGAACTAAGGCTAAAGGCTAAAGTTCTATGTTTCAGGGCTGGTTTATCCGAAGAAATGACAACAGTGAAGGCAACGAATCCATTACCGACCCGAAAGTATTCTGTGGTTTACTTTACGGAAAAAACAGACAAGAATAGTGCTGAAGATACGAAATTAAAAAATACTGTCAAAAACGAAGGTTCGGGTAATAAAGAATCTCGTAGAAAGGAAGAAGAATTTCGTAAAAACAAAGCATCGCTTAGGAAAGAAGAGGAATCTCGTAGAAAGCATGAAGAAGCTCGTAGGGAAGAAGAGGAATCTCGTAGAAAGCATAAAGAAACTCGTAGGAAGGACGAATCTTTGAGGAAGGAGGACGAATCTCGTAGAAAGCATGAAGAATCTCGTAGGAAGGACGAATCTCGTCGGAAGAAAGAAGAATCTCGTAGGAAGGAAGAATCTCGTAGGAGGGAAGAAGAATCTCGTAGGAAGGAAGAATCTCGTAGGAGGGAAGAAGAATCTCGTAGGAAGGAAGAATCTCGTCGGAAGGAAGAATCTCGTAGGAAGGAAGAATCTCGTAGGAAGGAAGAATCTCGTCGGAAGGAAGAATCTCGTAGGAAGGAAGACGAATCTCGTAGGAAGGAAGAAGAATCTCGTAGGAGGGAAGAAGAATCTCGTAGGAAGGAAGAAGAATCTCGTAGGAAGGAAGAATCACGTAGGAAGGAAGAATCTCGTAGGAAGAAGTCTTCTTCACTCGAGTTAAACCCTTCTCTTCCCAGGCAACTAGCGCCAACGATTGGCGTTAAAACAGCGAAAACCATCAAAGCTAAAGATATCACTGTTCCCGTTGTAGATGTTACTACGACAAAACCTTCTTTGTCTAAAAAGACAACGAAAATGAGTAATCCACGTTTAAGAAAGACACGAGAACCTACAAAGATGGCATCTGTCAGTTCTCCAGAGGAACCCTTAGTTTGTAAGATACCAGCTTTGGATCCGTTTCATCCGCATGTTGCACGTCTTCAGAACAACGTTGGCACAAATTTAAGAAAGATTTGTAGAGGCATGCATCCATACACTCCAGCGTTCAAAGTGGTCAACAATAAACTAGTTTTGAAAAAAAATGTGAATCAAAACAGCGTAGTTAAAAGTTCTATTGAACTTAAGAAAATAAAAAGACAAGGTGACCAAAGTTTTAGTTATGAGAAAACCATTAAGCCATTTGTTGGGATGCTGGACATACATGAAAGTAAGGATATTGGACAGTCTGATTTCTTTCGTGTGGAGTATAGGATTGACGGGAGAAGATCCTCTGATTTGTATGCTCGCGTTTCACCCAGACTTGATCTAATTGAAAAACAAAATAAAATAGCTGAAGGATTTCGAGACAAAGGTCTGCAGTTGAATGTGCTTATTCTAGGTTTTGATTCAACTTCACGAGCTAATTTTGTAAGAAAACTTCCGCGAGTAAAGTCTTTTCTAGAAACAGAGTTAAACACGTATTTTATGGAAGGAATGTCCATCGTGGGTGATGCGACCACCCCTGTACTGACTGCAATGCTTACTGGAAAGGATGAGACAAAACTACCAGAGGGACGAACCTCATTTGGAGGGTAAGTGTAACATACACCCTTCCCCCGTTATGTATTCGAGCAATGAAGATACTATCTTGAATTACTTGTGGCCCATGATTGTACGTTCTTTTAATGTATCTTTCAGGAAACCTATTGATAACTGGCCATGGGTAATGAGAGATTACGAGAGACAGGGCTACATAACATTGTATGCTGAAGACGATCCTAGCGTTAGCGCATTCAACCTGCGCCTTGAAGGATTTTCTCAGCAACCTACTCATCATTATATGAGACCGTTCTGGCTTTCTTTAGAAGATATGCACGAGCGAGACGAGCCTGGGAGATGCTCAAAATCTGAATCAATGGTCAATCACACTTTGAAATATATTAATAGCTTCTTTGATGCTTATCCTTCATCGAGAAAGTTTGCGTTTACCTTTCATTCATATTTAGCGCATGCTCACCCAAACCACCTGAGTTTCGCTGAAGATGATCTCATGTGGCTACTGAGGACGTTCGTGGATAAAGGTTATCTTAAAGATACGATGTTGGTTATCATGGGTGATCATGGGTCAAGAAACTCAGAGTACAGGGATACAATGCAAGGAAAATTAGAAGAGCGACTACCATGGTTCTCAATATCCTTGCCTTCCGAGTTTCACCGAAAGTTTCCCGAACTCGCGGCGAACTTACAAAAGAATCAAGCCGTTATCACGTCATCATTTGATGTCCACGCAACATTACGTCATATATTAACCTATCCCAGTACGCCAAGCGGCGAGCAGACTCAAAGTCTGTTTGAGAGGTTACCACGCAACCGAACTTGTAAAGATGCGGGTAAGTTGTGGTGTTATTATTACTCATGTACGTTCAGTATAGTTTTACAGGGGAAACTTCAATAAATAATGTGCATAACAATTGTTTTAGGCATAGCTGAACACTGGTGCCCATGCTTCCATTGGTTGCCCACGGATGCGAACTCTACAGACGCTCAAAGGATAGCTGCTTCAGCGCTGAAAGTCATTAATGATAAATTATCTAAAGAAACAGTGTTGCACAGTTCATGCCATAAACTGACTCTGGATGGTGTCCTCGACGCCATAATCTTGCAAGCTAATAAAAAAGTTCGAACGTTTGATTCCACTGATCAAGATGGAGATCGAAGAGTTTCTTATGGAGGAAGGACTAAAGATTTGAAGAGGTTTCAGATTATATTCAAAACTCAACCAAACGGAGCCAAATACGAAGTTACAGCACATGTATCAAAACAACAAATCACGATCAATCCAGAAATCAGTCGACTTAACCGCTATAATGATCAACCAGCTTGCATTGCGAAACAGTATCCTTATGCTAGGAAGTTTTGTTATTGCAAAACACAGGGGTGATGATGCTTACTTTCTATTGTCATCGCTGGATACCATTCTGAAGACTGGCACAGCACAGAGTGCATGCTCAATCCCGGACGCTCGTGGAAGCAAGCAACAAGTCAGATTGTTCATTTAGGACATTTTAAATTTATTCCAAGCAATATTTACAAGCAAAATTTGCGTACGTATGATTTAGTTAGAATGTATTGATATGTCACAAATGGGGGAATCTCTTTAGAAATATCTATTATCTACACATACATTTTCAGTTGAAATTTATGAAGAGGAAGATTTATTATAAATAGGTAGACATCAATTTACCACTATGGTCTATATTTTTGAATTTACGTATATTATGAAGTTTCTGTGTTCGTTAAATACTTACTTTTTAAAAATTTGTACAAAAACAGCTTGCGCAACAAATGCTAACTAAGTTCATTCTCTGTGTTTACAGAATGCGCATGCTAATTTGTCCTCTCTACCAGTAGCTATTCACGGCAGCCATTCTTTTGTTGTGAATCCGCTGACAAACTCTCTTGTACTTCATCCGACGATTTTGGTACCAGACCTTGATCTGTTTCTCGGTCAGGCCCAGTTCTCTGGCAAGACGCATTCTTTTCATACCAACGGCGTACTTATCTTGTTCAAACTCCTCTTCAAGTCTCCCCAGTTGACAGGTCGTGAATGACGTGCGAAATCTTTTCTGTCTCTCGGTCAGCAACCGTTCTGTAAAACATATGAACATTTAACCAGATTAATCAGCGTTCAAAACTTATGTCATTGGAGAACCTTTCACCAGATTTAAACCCTTTTAAATTAAAGGTTGTTTAGAAATCAAGCACTGTATTTGTTTTTGTAATATCAAGCAAACAGGTAGCAACATTCATAAATGATAATTAGAGTAATATGTCGTAGTTGATAAAATAAACTACTTGAAAAACCGAACCTCTTTCGTTTGAATGTTTGGAAAATAGGCAAGGTAAAATACATGTGCTTTGAAAAGATTTTAAGAAACATTAATAAGTTATCGTTCTTCGGTTCGTGCAATAACATACCCTGACATACTTGCGAAAGATTGATTAGAAATCTTCTAATCCGTATAAAAAAAACGCTTCTGGCAATTACATAACTACTTGTTTACAAGCAAAGTCTACAACCTTCATTCCTAATCTAATTTTATTATCAGCGCAAAGGCGCGGAATTCTCTCAATCGTTTGTATCTTTTGTTTATCGGAAACTGTGGCTTTTAATGGAGATTCTGCTCGAGGCTTTTTATTGTGATTTAAAAGACAAAACCGAAGTTGTAACAAAATATATTAGATGAAAAATGACAACAGGAAACTAGGCGAAACTTGTTTATTATTTCTTGCTTTCCAGTTTCCTCGGCCTTCTTTTATAAACGAGTTTCTCGTTTTCACAAAATGGTTTGTGGTATCAACAACCGAACGAAGTATTTATCATGTCTTACGCACATCCACTTCAACAACCTTGGCGATGTCATAGCTTTATTCACTCATTATCCCTTCCCTATGTAATCAAACTTGATCATAGATTTATGCAATTTTGAAAGAATCTCCGCCCTGGGTTATCTAAGAGTGTACACTCTTTCAAATCTGTTTCAAAGATAATTCTGTTATATAAAGTATATCTGATTTTCACATCTAAATATTCGTGTGGCTTTCGTTATCAAAAATTCTTTTGTGTTTTCCGCATTGACATTCGCAATAGCCTCTGGGCACAAGTTAATGGAAAGAGATTTGGCAATTAAGGCGCATTTTTTCATTTCAAAACAATTTTAAATTGACTTTGATTTATTTGAGTGCTTTGTTCAGAGATCTCCCTCGTTTTCTATATTCCTTTAAATCAATGAAACAATATTGATTTTGGAGCACTTGGCTAGTCACAAAAAAGCTTCAAGTTATATCTACCAGAGAACGAGATTTTATCTACCCAGTGATTTTGGATTTCGCTCCGAAATGTTTTATTCAACAATTTCTGAAACAGTGATATATATATATATATATATGTATCAATCGTGTTCGCAAAACGTCAAACATGGTGAACAAGGAAAGTTATATGCATCCTCATTTCACTATTGTCCCCTGAGAACATCCGGTTTTACAATGGTGGCAAAATGCCGAGTGAAATATCGTCGTTTTTGGTAACAATGTCAGTAAAACAACAGCTGATAATTCCAGGTGCAATGCAATGCGATTGTTTCTAAAAATGGTCATGAAAAGCGAGCTTGATCGACTATAATACGATTTAATTTTCTGACAAGTATTGTGTTTACTTTTGAGTCATAGCCTACTCTTTCCATTAAGGTAACCAACCCCTTGGCCATGTTCTCGGTTACAAAGAGGTCAATTTTTTTCAAATGTCGCTATATATATCATAGACACTGTTGTAACTCCTGCGTCATATATTCACACTTGCTAATTTAATCCACGCAAAATCCAAGTACAAACATCAAAATTACTAAAACAAACAACTTAGGTTGCTTGTGCAGTTGGCCGGTTCCCACGGTAAACTAATTCGTTTGTACTTTATTTAAATTCAAGTTTAAAAATATTTCAATATGTACAATTTGCATTTTCTGCGCTTTTAAAATGTCTATGGTGCTTTAAATGAATTGCACGCCCACAACGAAATTCCATGACAATTTAAGTTTATATTTGCACCGAGACTATAAAATCTTTAAATACCAATTGCGTATTTACGTTTAGGGTTAAAAAAAGTAATCAGTCACAATATTTGATAGTGTTTTGACCTTTTCTTACTACTCTGACCCTTCAGGCAATACTTTAGCGGTACTTTGGAGCGATATTGCTAGACACAACACAGCGTAAAACAAGGAAACCTTCTTGCGGTGAGTGCCACACAAAGAGCGTAAATTTACAAACTAGTTTGTAGTGATTTTGACAGTGTGATTGAGTACAGCACACATGACGTACTGCACGCACAAACTTATATCATATTCGATACGCGATATTTACTTTTTTTAAAATTACTGTTGCTTTGAATTACTGTTATCACCGCTTAGTTTTCATCCCTCCGAAGCTAAATTTTTACGCATTTTTCAAACGCGCTACAATATTATGTAGGTCATCACAAGAAGACCTTTTTCAACCAGGAAATTCTGACGCATGTATAGAAACAGCTGCGCAAAATAAAATCGTGTCAAATGTCCATAAAATATGATTCCGTCACTGTTAATTTTGGTTCATGGTCTCAGATCTAGTTCTGAGTCACGAGTATGATTTTGAAAGGCGCAGTCGATCAAATTTTATGTTCGAATTTTATGTTCGTTTTATGATATACTTTACTGCCACTAACCAGTGGTCGGTGTTACCTGCGAAAATACCGGCAAATGATATCATATTTTAATTAAACAATTCATGTTCTAGAAAATTCAAATTTCCAGCAAAATTGATGATTCCTACAGGTTATAAATACCGCAAGAAATACATCCTATTTCAGAATCCAAGTCTATTCGAGAATACCTTAGCGTGATCACAATGAACGATTCAATAGCGTGATTTTTAATATAAGATTAAATTAATAAGGATTATCTGTGCTATTTATAACCTGTTAAGGAAAACACTTCAATTTAAAGTGGTATTGAAAGGTGAAAAAAGCTGAACGTAAAATCTTAAAGAGGTCATTGCCAATGAGAGACATAAGGGATTTCTTTATGCTTCAAGGTTATTCTAACGGTACCTTTATATTGAGAGATACATGGATTTTAATTCGTACAAACCTAGGAGTATACATCATTCATATGCTCTTTAACATCGAGAATACATGCAAGTAATTAACTATGATTTATTGAAGTAATGAAGGAAATCATGACTGGAAAATAAGCAATGAAAAATTGCTGTAATATACTCATTTGTATCTAATTGATCTGGGTTGAATGAGGCCTATTGATTGCTTTAGTATAAGTTCGAATTGGTGAGCGACTGTCCTGCTAAATTGTATATTGCCTTAACAGCTAAAAATTTTTCGTGTGTGTTAAGTCGATTATAGTCGATAGGAACGGCGCCGTAGTTTTGATGACAAAGATTATTGTAATTTTGTTTATCTTATATATACTGAAAGTCAGGACAGCAAAGGTGAGATATTTTATTAACACCTGTAGGCTATAAAACTCAATGAATATGACAAAGAGTCATAAAGAGTCATGTTCTGACTGATAAATAGTAAGAGTGCTTCAAATAACGGCAAAACTTGGGGTGAAATATCCTGAAAAACAAGTCCTAAATTCCCAACGGAGATATCGTCATTGAAAACTAAACACAAGCTGGACCTCATCTTGCTCTCAGTGAGAAGTGAGAGCGTAAATATGGGTGAGGAATAAGCCTACTTATTTAACTGCATATAATTCCTGTGTATTGGCAAAATCCTATGGCTTAAAGTTGACGTATACTAGCTAGCGAAATACTCCGATAAATACCCATAACGTATGGTTTTCATAACGGAATATTGTTGGTGAGAAATTCATCCAACTCTATTGATTGCCTTTTTACAACTGTTTTAGGCCACTTTGAACCTGAATTTTAAATTGTAGACACCATTTCCGTCTTCGCAACTGCCGCGCTTTGAAATGATATTTCGTAGTTTAAAGCGTTGATTCGTGTCCTGAAGCTGAATTTGATTTCGTGAATTTTACGTCATGTGTTTTAAAAATGAAGTGCGAGGGAGTTCTTGAGCTAATAAAGCATATTAATGCCAGTATTGAATTGTACCTTTTCTGTTCAACTGAAGTTCTTGCATCGTTTCACGAGCGTCATAATCTTGTGGATCATGGCTCAGTGGAACCGTACGATACCAGCTAAGCATCTCCTCTTGATCAATCTGAGGTAACTCTCTGATACCAGCTGGATACGAGAAAACGGCTTCACTTGGACTGTTTTGTTTATTTTGGTTTATCGGGTCAGTTGGTGGCCATTGAAATGAATTTGAGTTATAATCCATGTTCTGATCACGGTGAAACTGTCCTGACTGTTTATTATACTCACTATAATATGAATAGATGGACATCATATTAGCATAAAGCGCGCTGGCTCGAGATGGGCGGAGTTTCTTCGATCAATGCACCACTAAATCATTTGTAAATATACCAACCCTCTTGTGGGTAACTTGTATTTATACCGCGTGGACGAGTTAAACCAATTGACGCATGACACAGCATGACTTCGTGTCCTTGTGCATGATATATTTAAGCGAACAAGGAGACCTGGGGAGCTCGGTATATAGAGCCTGGGCACGAGTCGTATAATGACAGTCAGTTGCACATGATGTGAAGGTTAATTCGTATTATAAAAATTCGTATTATCAAAGTTGCTGGGCGCTAAAAATTGTTGCAAGCTCCTCTAGCAGTTACAATAGTTCACAACAACGGTAAACTTTGGTAGTATTTCGAATACCTCGGCAGAGGAAGAAGGAAATTACGTCTTATAATCAAAACATTTACAGTATCACCTCCGTTTTATCTTTGTGTGAAATTTCTACACACACGCGTACATGGCGCGTACAAAATGTTAATTTCGTTCCACATCAATGGGAGGCATACGTAGTAACAAATGTCGAATAATAGTCTATTATCATCCTAATCTCGAACCAAATCCAAAGTTATGCGGTCTCGATATCCGAAAGTTTTGAAGAATGTTATTAAATTTTCCGGTTTCTTTAAATTCATATTAGCCTCGAGTCAAATTCGCGCGAAGCCTTCCGACTTGCGTGGTCAGAAGAATATGTTAAGCTTAATCGGGAAACCAGGATAATGTGTCAAGCGGTACAGTAGAAAATATGAATTAATATTATACGTGTTGTTGTAAAACAGTCTCCTTGCATATTCATCACGCAATGAGTTTCTGGAATGCGAAGAATGGGCGTATTGTACGATTCTTATAAAAACAAAATTACTTGGGATTTTGCCAAAAAACGCTCGTCACGCGATGCTGAATTTGAACAATAAAAACATCTGGGATTATCAAGCGACTAAAATCTCAGAAGAATTTCTTGGTACTGTACGTCTGGGTCGTGATTTCACACGCGATATCTGTCCGGCGCCTTATAAACACTTCAAGAAAAACTTAGTTTGAATGTCTCGTTTTCAGGAGAATTCATCACTGCTGAAACTGCTTTAATGTCAGCAAGGAAATCCCAGCATATCCCCTTAACTGGGCTAATCTTTTGTTGCTAGCTTTCCGTGTCCCGTCTGCGTCGTATTGAGGAACCTGTTTCCATTTTTTATATGCATCACTTCTTTATTTACCAAAAAATTTAAGGATCGTAAAATTCTGTTATTGAATATGTTGTAAAACAACTGGAAATAATCATCAATACTTTGCATGGCTATCGTTAAAGCAATACATTTTCCCAAGCTGGTAATTCAGTGAATCTTAAATAGTATGTTAACCAAACTATTTTATCTGAAAAATGTGTTTATCCCTTTTTATCAACTCTATCTAAATCTATCTTAAAGCATTGCAGGAATTCTTCATACCACGTCCGTAGACTAAAAGTTTTGTTTAGGACGCGTTTTACTCACAAGAGGTTTAACGGAGGTTTTCAATTAAATGAGGCCGCTTGTTTGAGCAATTCATCACGATACAGCACATTAATTAAAGAACGACGTCATATCGTGAATAACATGCAAGGTCACATCCTAAGGATCGTGTATCCCGAGGCATTGGAAAGACCGAAGAAAACATTTGTCTTTCTTGCGCGAATTGCGCATGCCCAAGACTAGTCTTCACATGCGGTAAGATTGCATGAGTGAAGTTTGATCAAGCGCGGGAATAAACATTAACAATTAACATACGTTCCAGTATTTTTTGCGAGTTCATTTGTTTCCTGTGTATTCCAATCAATAATTAATATTTTAGTGTCTATTGGTTTGATATCAGAGCGTCGTGCGCGTAGACACTGAAGAGCGGATTTCTGTAATTAGTTTAAACCGATTGAAAACTACCATTTTGCTTAATTAATTCACATGGTTGTTTCTGAGATGAAGATCAGTTAGTTTTTCCGTTTAGATAAGGAATTATATAACCTTGGATACGCCTACTAACTCTAACTTCTAACGCCCTCTGTTCCTCACTTTACTGTCATTGCTGCGAAAAGTATTTCAATGTTGAGAGAGCGAGAGGGAAAGCGAGACTCGCTCATGTAATATTTGTTATCAGCCTTAGCATGACAGTGTTGTCAATCAGAGACAGTTGATTGATTGGAATGTTCCATTGTTCTCATCAGTAATTTTTCTCAACTGTTGGTGTTTACTGATTAACTTTTGGCATAGCCTCTGTTGTTGAAACTTACAACAGTTTAAACGTTGGAAGTTGAAGATTAAGAAAGAAAAATAACTGAGTTTGTTCTTCATCATCCCGGAATGATTTATACATTAATACTTTGATGATTCAAGTAGGCGCAATTGACGCAAACATTAAACATTATCCTATTTGGCAGAACAAATTCCAAGTTTATGGTAAAAAGTAAAATAAACAGTCTCAATAAGTCGACAGTGAAAACTGGATTTGAATCTGGGTATATTTTCCAGACAAGTGGATGCATAACCTCTCGCATTAGGCGTGATCAAAATTCAACATGAAAATGGTTTCAGATCGTTCCCTCCCTGAATAACACGGACAGGTATTAAAACTAACCTTACGTTTCCTGGAAGCACCTTCTTCATTTGGGTGAATTTCTTGTGTCTCTGTGGTTCCAAGGATTGTCTGAAATTCAATATAGCGTTATGTGGTTGTATTAATCTGAAAAAATAGATCAGTTTTATCTAAATATTTATATCCAGTATTCAGTATAGGCGGCTTCTATAGGATTACCAGGACCGCCTGTGCTTTTGGGATTTCGAGTGTTTTCATATATCCCTTCCCACAATCCCTTTCAAAAGAAATCATTTGGCTATAAGGCGAGTATGAGAATGTACACCTAAGCTAAACATCAAGGACCGACTCTGCTCAAGTTTTTTATCTCCTTTGACGCAGGTAACAGGAAGGCCAAGAAACCTGAGGTACAGCTTCCCTCCGGACAATCAGTGATTCACGGACAAGTAAACAGGAAAAAAGTTGATTTTTATTGCACCTAGATTGTATTGAACATTTTTAAAAAGCACAGAGGCAGGCCTAAAATCAGAAACATTAAATCAAAATACTTTTTGTTTTTGACCTTGTATAACCGTCACAGAAATGTCGCATTGCCCCACTGTACATAAGTGGTAAAAAAAATGCTTCGTCATGTAGTCAGAAAAAATGCAATGGTTCCCCGATCCCTGAGCAGAAATTAGGCTCCCGTGTGAATCCACGGATGCGTGAACACAATGGAATAGGATGCGCGTAATTTTTTTTCTTGTTTATCAAACAATCAGTTTACTGACGACATTGCCACGCATACAATTCAGTTCCATTGTAATCACGCCTCTCTGTCATCCTCAATTTAAATAACAAAACAACCAACTATGACCTAACTTTCAAAAGAAGGTTTTAACCATGTGAGGCTTGGCAAGTCGCAAGACGTTTCATGGTTGTCTTGGCAAACTCTGATTATAAACTGATAAAACCATATCACAAAGTGAGCATTTGTGACTTAAAGAATCAAATAAATAAGTTACTTTGATGTTACCTAAACAAGAACCATGAAATTCCTACAATATCAGTACAGGAAGCTGTTGATACTGAGCAAAGTTTTATGATTGGTAAGAAGAATTTGAATGTTAGTAAGGTTAAACTGTTCGGTCATAAACGTTGAGATGAAAGTCTGTTTCATAGTTATTATATCCAGCATTACTGGGAGTTTTCTATGGTTTACAACCACTGTTCTGAACTTTATCTTACCATTAAACTATCTCCTCAAGCATAACAATCCGACTCTTGATAACCTGCATGTTCTGCGGTAGGTATTGATGAACTATAAAGACATGCTTGAGGCTTGTAAATTTGATAAAAAATTGTCCCGTGGAAGTACTTTCATATCCGTTAGTTTTAAAGCAAGCTGCGACTGCAAGCGCTATTTCCTTGAGGCAATTCTGTATTTTTAAGAAGGTGATTTGTCTTTTAAATTGTGGAATGAGAGATGCTTTTATGATGTTCACTTATGATATTACACACGGCATATTATCGAAATGTCACCATAAATACAGGACGGACATACATTTTATATTCGATTTACTCAGTATTCTGGAGTTCTTTATTAAGAAGTCAGACTTATTTGTGTTCTTTGATTTCAATAATGTCATTATTGTGTTTGATGCAGACGGCTTATTGCAGTACCATTGTCGACTTATGACTTTAATTTATTGTGTCAATATTATGTGATCTGATGTGAACTATTGAACTGAGCCTATCCCAAATTAACGCAGCGTACATATAAATGTACAGTGTGTAAAATACAGTACATTTTCATTGTTGTACAGCATACAGTAAGGGCTTGATTGAGTACAAGGCAGAATATAGTTCGTCTGATCACATGCAGAGTAAGAATCGATAAGATAGCAAGTACAGTGTCTAGTTAGTTCAAGAATAATTGCAAAATACTCTTGCAGCGCAATCTGTTAAATACGCTACGTGATTTGAGCATTGACAAAGGTATATACGAGCAGATATTATTATAATCATCACACACGAGGCGATATTATCTTCCTTCAAACGTTGCTTATTCAGGAAATTGAGTAATGTGTAAATATTTAGATATTGTCCATGAATACTTTTCTATAGTTTCGTACTTACAAAACAACTTGGGTATTGACAAACCCCCTGAGTTCCTTAATAACCCACGAGGTTGTAACTGCGATGATCACTCAAGCTGGAACCTCCAGCGAGTATTTATGTGCATTTTCACTTTGTTTCAAAGCTGTTGAAAAATATATGCCAGCATTTTGTAGATGGATCCCGTCAAAGATTAATGTTTTACTCACCCTGAGTTAAAAAGAGTCCTTCGTCAATCTTTGTTTGTTGATCTGAAGTTTGAAGTATGTGATATGTTACAATACCCACACAGTTTTATTGTGTTGTCTCAACAGCAATTCACTTAATTTAGTCTTTCATTGACGCGTCTCTCCCAACGAAACGACCTATATACTCGTCCCAGAAACAATCTCTCCTGAAAATGCAAACCGAAATGTTTTTGAAATGAAATCAAAACGCGGTACCGTTTGAAGGTGGTTTACCTGAACGCATTTTACGCTGATTTGACCGCAATCGCCACAGGGGCTATTCAAATAGCGCAATGTCATAGCGTAGATTATTCTTATTGGCTTCTACGCGCATACCTATGACGAAATCTCTTTAAATGCGAATATATGAAGTGCTTTGTTTTCGAGTAAGCCTTGGAAAGTACTCAGAAATTCGGAGAACACTTGATTTCTAGAAAGTATTTATATGTCGCACAATGTTTGAACACTAAGTTATTTAGGGAGTTCGTAATGAAAATGTTTCCTTTCCCAGTTATTCCCAGTCTGTATGATGACAGCAAGTGACTTTCAAAGACCTTGTTTACTAAATTGCAATTCATATAAAGGATAATATTGACTCGTTATTCACTCATTTTTTATCACTCAAACCCTTCTTGAGAACTGTGTTTCGATGTTTGAAGAACACGTCTATTGTATCCTTGTGAAAATTGCCGAGAATTTCTTCGAGTGATTTTTATACTGTAAGATAATATTCTGTCTTTTTATAAGACAATTAATTGCTGAGATGGTTGATATTAAACAGGTTTTGTCAGTGACCAGATTATGAATCCTTCTGCTGAGTTTTCTAAGGCACATCCCGTGCAGACTTTATGACTATTGGGATAAATTTCTAAAACAAACAAATCCTTGCAAATGCGTGAAAATGACACGTTATCATCATCTGCTGGAATAGATTCCCACCAATTTTAACACCTCGTGGTATATTTATGTGAACAACGTTTGAAACAACTAAATATAGATCGAAAGGAAGACGTTTGAACCGCTCCCTGCTGGGGTACACAATTGATACTTCGTCGTGAAGAAAGGAACTGACGCCTTTTAGGTTTAAATGATACATTATCTTGTGGTGTGGTCAGGCTCTGCTCATTTATGGTTCCACTCTTTTGAACTTTATAAGTCTTTAGCTTGAGTCAGGGTAATGCATCCCAGTATCAGTATCCTAAATATACCCAAGTGTACCTACTTGACACCTTATCTTGACGTGTACTATAAATTGATGTAAACATTTTTAAATTGAAAACAAAGATGACCATTTGTGACCTTGTCATTAATGTCCCACAGTGAATTTTGATTGTTGCATATCAATCGCGGCAGGTTATGTGTACAATACAGTAAAAATATTATTGATAATAATGCCAAGGCTCCATTCAGTCAAGGGTAGATTAAGCTCCACAAACTAAAGATGATTCATTGCCGGCTTATGCAGCATCAGAAGATGCTATTTCCTATAACACACAATGCATATTATAAAAAAATATTTTCCTCTTTGGCAAGAACCTAATTGCAATGCTGTCGATCATTTCGAGATTGTAAAAGTCTGCCAAGTGCGTGACATGTGCGCATGCAAAGACAATAAACGGAATAAATCGCGTGACTGGTTCCCAGTAGTGAGCCATGGCGCCAATTGTCTTTACCGGGCGGTGAAAATACGCACAACAATGTGGGAAAACACTTTTGCCAGTATCGTTGAGAAATTTAAAAAAGTGTGGGCTGACGTAAACATAACAAATAAGACGGGAATGATAGCTACGTGATTAATTAAAAATGCTATCGCTGGGTAATTGATGACGAGGTTATATGAGGGTGATATGAAATAGATAAAAGGTTTTGCGTCAAGGTCAAGCAAAATTGATTCCTGGTTATTTGCATTGAGATGTTCTTTTGCATTTTGCCGCCCGCAAAACAGAATTTCAAACTTCCCTTTTGAACATCTGGGGATGATTTAAGAAACTCTCAACCACTTTTAATTATCAATTACTCAAGTGAATCGTTGTTGACGGGAGAGTCCCTGATTTTGATTGCACTATGATTATCTTAACTACTTCATGCAACTGATCCCAGATTTCATTTTACTAAAGTTTTTTGGCTTAGTGTATCCTGTGACCGGCAAAAGTTATGTGTGTATACGATATTGAAAGCGTTACTGTAATCCTTTCCTGATCTTAAAGACGTCATTCTGCAAGTATACTATAAACAGGAAATGATTAGTTACCACGCTTGTATGCATGTTACTTAATTAGTTAATGAATACACCAACGTGTATATGGTTTATGTCTTCACTAATGCATGGCAAAGGTGAACCAGCAATTCCTGCTTGTTGAAAAAAAGATCCATTTTCACTTTGAGACGATCATCATTCATATAATGCTTAAACGTTCCGAGGTTATTAATTTGGTTATATGATTACGCAGGTTATATGTTTGCTTAAAAAATATGGTTTATGAATTCGCTTCAATGTTCTTTTTTTTTAAAGATTTTAATTTTATAATTTACTTATAGTGTTAGGTCAACTTCCCCCTCTAGTTAACATCTAATATGGTACTTTTCACGGCTGCACGTTGGCTTAGCTCTGCTATTATAGGAAGCCAGGAGACAAAAGAAATTGCTAAAACTTCTTAATCTTTCAAGAAGATAAACCAACAACCTTCCGCCAGAGACCTACCAAGGCCAACCGAACAGTTATAAGAAATTATTTCAGTATATCTCTGCTTTTGTTAGGCCAGGAATTTCGCGTTCATAAAAACTTATCCAGGCAAAGCAAATTAATGTATATGCAGACTATAATTTTGAATCTGAAAGTATATCATATAATTCTGGGGCTCATCTATACCACAGCGCTACTATGGTGAATCCTGTGATGTATTCACTGAACTCTATAGCCTTAGATCTAGATGACATTACAAGTATATATATAATGTTCGGTTTTTGCCCTACCCATGTGGTTTTTAGGGCAAATTGTGACGCTATTTTTGGCATGAATATGACAGCAGAATGCCATCATGCATGGGCTGTGTTCAAGTGATGAAAGTCATCCTATTTTATCTACGTTACGTTGAAACAATCTGAAACGATTCTGCTGATCTAGAAACAAATTATATGTTCTTCAAATTCCAATTAACATGAACTAGGAAACGAGATGTGGTCAAACCTTTTTTTAATCGTCAACTGGTAGTACTGTGTTTCCGGGGTGTTATGTCCTGATTACGGCTGATTTCACGTCAATATTCCAAACACCTTTCTAATTAGTTTGTACTAGAAAATATTCTATATATGTTCATACAACTTCACCATCTTATATGCATCAGTTCACCTCGTGTCTACATTTCGTCAATATTAATAGTTGAACAACTTCGCTCAATTTAGGTTAATAAAGTTCTTCGTGACAATATTTCTGCATTCCAGTAAGAATTGTTAGCCATAAAATAATTTGACCAGAGACTAAGATTGCTTAACACCTCGTGTTTAGAGGATTACGTTAAGATAATAAGAAGGATGATTTTTAAAGTACAATATCAATCAAGTATCTTTCACACCACGGAGCGGGCTATCGTGTGGTTTAACAAGATTACAAATTAAAATTTACGTAGTTTGGGACTTTTAGTTAAATTAAACTATTTCCATCACATTCTCCAAAATTAATTTGACTTTTAAGGAAGCTGTGAACTTGGCAGTCAGTTGGTCTTTTACATTTGAAAACGATGAAATAGGAAGTTGTAGCTAAGATGTGCATTTAGCACAGATTACCAATATCATCGCGGCTTTTTTTCCCAACCACATTGAAGGCGATACTTCTATAATCAGTCTCAGTATATAAACAGTTTTATAGGGCTGCTTTTCACTATCGGATTTTTTTACACATCCACCTACATGCACGCACGTAAAAGTCTAAATCCGTAAATATATCATATTTGAAAAAGCTAAGCCGGCAAATAAATCGAAAGAACTAAGTTCTCTGAATATTTTATAGTGTGCATTTGTTGACCCATTCGTTAAATGATAAAAATTTGGAGGCACTTAAAGTTTTCCGCGCTTAAAAAACGCCACAGTGGAAAACAGTCGTTGCTACTGTGACAAAGGTTTTTGATATATTGTCAAGAATCATTAAAGAATGGACGTTTCGGCAGGCAGGCAGCTCTGATCAAGATCAATCGTAAAGCTAAGCTAGCTATTTAACCTCTTAAACTGGTTATTTTATCACATTACTGTGGATTAATAATGCACACGAACAAAGTCCAAAAAACACACGCGCCAAAAACTATATGTTTCAAATATGTGCCGTCATGAATACACAAAAATTTAAACGATAACAAATGGAAGAGATATGTGTTCCAATATAATCAGAGTGAAACTCGGCAACGTCTCTAAATAATAAAATATGTTCAAGAAATATCGAGAGTTTCATGAATCATCAGTTATAGTGAGCTGCAAGTTTAAGAAAAGTTTGTTTTTTCAGATGGCTGCATCTAGGTATACATTTTCCTTTTCAGGGCAATGAGATGCGTTATTTTTCTCACGAGAGCTGCCCTATTTCGTAGATTTACCAATGCTTGTGTTTCTTTTCTCTTTTTTGACTCAATCCAAAATCCTCGTTTCTTTATAAGGAGAAGGCAAATCACCACCTTGGCGTCCAGCTGTAAGAACATCACTTAGTTTAGGGATAGTGTTGAGTTACTGGCTCTCATCGTTTGCTACTCTATGTCAAGATTTATCTTTTAAAACATTCTGGTGATAAAAGCTGCAATGTTATGATAACACGCACGTCAGTACCACTTCAACAAAGCTGTTAGGTTTGCTGGTAGGGACTATAATAACAACGTTATATCTGCGCTGCAAATCTTCCTGATATTCAAAAAAGTTCACAAAGCATTTAATTATATGTTAGAAATTATTTCGTATTCTCGAATCCAACTTTTCACTCAATGCTGTCTAATGCACGAATAACTACGTACATCCTTAAAAAGGATTTAGCAATTTTGAAAGGTGTGTCAAAAAACTTGTAAGTCAGTTATCGATGAATAAGCATCTTAATTAATCCCAGGGAAGAGCATTCATTATGAGTACAAAAAATATAGATGATGAAATTTATCATCATGCACAACCTTGTGGCAATGAGAAACTAAGAAGTGCATCGAAAAAAGGATTGGGATTTCTGAATATCGCACTAATATCTGAAAAAAAGCCAAAACATTTTTCAAAGACGACTATAGATCCCCAACAATAACCCTGGTTACCAATGCCCTTAAGGACGAACTTTAACTATGTTTTAACTACAGTTCATGCCAACTGCGTTTTTATTAGACTGGCTTAACTACTTGATTAAAGTTAATTACATTTTAACGACAATCAGGCGACCCCAGCTAATCCTTGAACTTCTTTCAACAGTCCTTGTACGCAGCGGGTTTCTCTTTTTTCAAACTGAAATACTTCATAAATTATGAGATGAAGTACAATTAATATTTCAGACCATGATGCTTTGCCGCACTTGCTGATTGCAAGATGATACCTGCAAAGCATTCTGGTCCTATATTAATTTAATAATGCATTGAAATGTCATAATTTTATGATCTTAGATGGAATTTAAACAGAGGCGCCTGTGATAACCAAATGTGCCTCACAACACTCTTATGTTCCTCAAATGTGCCTCACAACAAACTAATGTGTATATATTAATAATTTTGTTGAAATTTGCTTGCAACAACTGAACATTGAACTAAATCATTTGTTGCTTGATGATAAAAAGTCTGTTTGTATTATTTAAAACAAACGCTGTTATCAATCTAAAACTGATTAATGATAAAGTCAGGTTTAGAATTCTCCATTGAGACTGCTTGCTGTTCAAACGGTTAACGTCACGACGATGTCACAAAACTCGACATTTTGGCGACCATATTTGACATTTTTTGAATCTTTTATGCTTTATTTAGTACGATAAAAGTTTTAAAATAATCTTATTGACCTCGCCTTGTAACTTATACGATGTACGTGCGTCAATATGCATGCTATCATTTGTTAAACACAATTCAATCATAAATTGACAACCCCATACCAACTCAATGTGACCTCGTCGGCCGCCTCAGACAAACCGATTAGATTCTGCCACAGTATACGAAGTCATTTTAGCGATATTGTTTGTTCAACCCAGGGGATGTTTCAGTATTGGAGAATGAAATGTCTAGAAAATCATCAAACATGTACCATTGAAAAGTCCCATAGTCTAGTATAGGGTGTAGAATGTGGCATATATGCAATACATTGTGCATCAGATAGAGTTGGCATGATACAGCTTGATTGAGTTAAAATGTCTAGATACGGACGATGAATTCAAGGAGATGTTCAAGAGTCTATTTTAAAGTTGTCCAAATTGCGAATATCTTCACGATAGTAATTGAATAAAACCCATTAGCTAAATACTTGGTTGCAAGAGTATTTTGATAAATAACTATAGGTACTCATATCATCTAAGAAAGCGACAGGCATCATCGGCTTTTAACTTAGTCAAAACTCAGACATTGTTTAGTTATCTCCATAGTTATAGATTTGCCAATCGTAAACATAGCTAATTGTAAACGACTACTCTTGATCGATTTTTATCAGGGAATTTATATCAAGATAGTGTTGAAACATAAATTAATGGCCAAATGGTTTCCCGAAGTATAACGACTCTGATACTGTAGTGAAGTCCTTATATATACGACAGCCTGTTCAAGTATAACTCTCGAATTCAGCGACACAAAGTGCAGCAGTAGGTTAACTTTCTTGCTTCTGAGGTGCTGGCATCCACACCATGCTTGCTGTTTAATGAGAGTGAAGTAAATCAGTTCAAAGGGGATATTTAATTTTCGCTATTCTTTGTTTATGGGCATATGGAAATATCATTCAATCGTAAAGATAACAAAATTCTAAACAGAGCTAATTGTTTAAACTAATCTTGATAGATTCTGTCTCGATATTGTCAGTCTGAGGGTCGCCATAAGTAAGTGTGGCGTCGTGATAATATCCTACTACGATAAATTAGCTTATTTTCATCACTGTAACTTTCGATCCTTTCACCTGCCCCGAAGCTATAGAGGGTTAAATATACCCCACCTTCCTATTGTCCAGAAAGAAGGTCAACCTGCAGTATTGTTCGATCTTAACTAAAATAAGATGTGGAAATACCGTTAATCTATTCCAGCGAAGTTCGTATTTGGATCGTTAATCCAGCAAGTAGAAATAAGCTGGTTCTAGAAGCCTCTTTTATTGAATTGGTTTCGTATTGGGTCAGGTTTTAAAAAAGTTTTAAACCCATAAAAAAGTTCTTTAGTCCCTGAACAAAGTGGCTAAATGTAACTCTGTATAGGCCATTAATAACTGCGGGTATTTATGGGCCATCGTGGATAGCACTGCATGTGCACCATAGAATTGCAATTCATGCCTCGTAAATATATAGAAAAAGCTTTGGTCCTATTTTCCAATGCCAATTATGGACTATAAGCAAGATTCTTGTGATTAACTGTTCATTTTCTTGCTCATATAAATCAGTATATAGAAATGACCTTGAACAACCATGGTTATGATATTTATGGGGGGGGGGATTCGTCTCAAATTTTTAATTTCCACGTGAATCACGGAAAATCTGTGGTATCCTTATAGTGTTCAGTACAGAACGACTTAGTACACTTACTGATGCTTATGTATTGTTGCAATGAACTACGAGGCTATTTATTTTTCCCAGAATGCATGCAGTTAAAATAAATGACTCATTCTTATTAATAAGGAAAGGTATATTTCTCGTGTGAAAGTGTCAAGCCGTTAATAATGATTGTTGGTTTTGCACGGCTAATGTTTTTTCTCAGTACGGTGTGGTGTGAATGTGGGTGGGTGATATGTTTTATCTGACAGCTTTTAAGATCTTACGAATGCGGCCTTTACACAACCATCTGTTTTTAAAGATTTTCTCATGTCGGTCTAACCCTTTATTCTGTTCCCGACGGATTAAGCTATCACTTTCGATAATTTACTTGGCAATTTGTGTAGTATTCTCTTGAGATGTGGCTCCCCTCTGCGAACTTTGCCTTGGCAGAATCAGCCTGGGTTTTGTAAGTGGAAAAAAACTGCATTAGCAGTAAATTTTACGATGATTCGCCGGACTTTCAAATAAGAATCTAGCAAGGAAAATATTCACAAAAATACCGCAAAGACTTCAACAATTATTGTCTCAATATTCTGTAAAGACTGTAATGCAACGAGACAGAATGCCTGACTTTAGTGACATGCTGTATTTACTTATGTTTAGATAAGTTTAGGCCATTCCTGCTTATGACGCCTTTATGGCTGTATATAGAGTAATTGAAATAAAAATATTGATCGACGAAATGGTCGTTTAACAGTCTATAAACATGATTAATCTGCTGGTGGTGGGAGATTTACTTACTCTAATAATCTAAGTCAGAAGATAAGTTAAACGCTGCACATCAAATTAGACTTTTTATATTTTCTCTAAACTGAACCAAAATATAAATAAATTGGCAGGTTTGAAATTCTTCAGTCATGTAATAATATTTCAACAAGGATTCATAAACAGCCTTCAAGGAAAAGTACATAAGATTTTGATGAAGTGCCAGGTTTGTAAAACAAAGAACAATTATGATTTGATACTGTCTTGCGTTTCCATTATCTTAAGTACATTATTTCATTACAACATGTATTCTAATGGTTTTAGACTTGATCTAATTTGCATATGGCGCGCGAACTTGATACTTGTTGTAGTACAATTAGAGAAGTATCTTAGCTCAAACATCTCCTATTGTGGAAACTTTGTTTACAATCAGACGCCATTTATATTATGATGAGCTCGGTATAAAAGTAGGTGCATGTTCTCGCAGGAAATACGCGAGTTTAGAATCTTATCTGTTGCTACATCTTAAAGTGACAAACGCTAGCACAGCACACGTCAGATTAAACCTTCACCAATCATCTTGCACTTCCGACTCAATATTTCTCTTTGTTAACCATCTGCTTTGAGAAACAAAACTTACCCTTTCGGCAACGTTCTGCTGACAAATCCCCCTTGTAGAGCTTGACATCAACTCCTTACTGTACAGAAAAATCTCTCACGCGAAGATTAGGAATCACGCAGGGCCTCGAACAATGATGTTTAACTGCTAAATCAATAATTGTCGACGGGAAACACTTTTGGCCTTTAGACAAGAAAATAATTTGAATCATCTGTGAAAACGGGCAAAACCTACTCGATTATTCATGAAATTAGTAGAAGCACAAAGGCAGATATAACTAGAAATATATTGTTTTAGTTTTACGACCTAGACTTGTGTGAATTGTGTTTGAATGAGTTCATTGTTCTCCAAGCGATGAAGTGGAAATTGACCTCAGAATAAAAGAAATATTGTATGCGTGGATAGGTGGAATAGGAAAGGTTATCTTCAAAATCAACATCGCACTAGCTATGTTTATTACATTTCCTTTCCGTTTTAATAACTATACTAGGTTCAATACTTCAAATTTTTGTTGGCATGAGTAATTCTTGAAACATTGTCATTAAAAGGAAATCCTTGAGGAAATGCTCGAAATTGAAAACAAATTTCACATTTCACGCAGTGGTGTTCAGTGTATCGAAAGTTGTCATTTTAATCCTGTTTGATGAAAGCTCAGTTCTTCCATGATATTGCGAAGGAAATTGTAGAAATCCCAAACTGTCATTTTTTTGCTTATCTGGTGAAATATACGAAGCATCAATGTAGGAATTAAACAGAAAAGAGACAAGTTTTGATCAGTTTTAGAATTGTTTTAACAGAATTGATTTAACAGAATTCCAGTTTTTTATCCAACGTTATCATTGCGTGCATGATCGTCGTTAACGATTTGCTGTGAATAAAACTTTTTATATCCCATTTCTTTAAGATGAAAAGAATGAAAATAAAGTTCTCCAAAGTTCTCAAGCCTCAATTCGTCTTCAGTCAAAGTTTCACGTCGTTCAACAGTCGTTTGAGTAGGCCCGTGTTCAATTGATTGCCTCAAATATAAACCAGATGTCGGTGCCTCACGTCGCGACATTTTGTCGGTGGTGATATTAACTTGAGACTAGATCCTGTAGTTACTGACATGAACAAGGAAACAAGACGGAATTACTCAAGTCGTCTTTCACGGCGTATCATTCGCGAGTTCACTGAGTTGACACAGCTGGCTCGTATCGAGGGACTGTGAGTTAAGTTTAGGTCTCACAAGAACATTCTGAATTGATCATTTTAATTGCCAGTCTCGATTGCACAAAAAATTCTTTCAAACAACAGTGGCTGGTCGTACATATTCATTCCAAAAGCCCACCACGTATACCAAAGTTGTAGGACTAGTTTTAATCCTTATAGGAACACGCGTGCTCTGTACCTGTTCTAACAGGTAAATAGTCTAAAGTGCCTCAGGATTCTTGCTTTTTTACGAGGATTAACTGCAAGTCGATCCATTTTCAGTACGATATTTAAAAATAGGATGAAACAGGTTTCGAAAGTAGGGTGCGTCGCATATTTTGCAGGCGATGGCTATCATTGTATCTATTTTAGTCATTCATGCTACATTCACCGTGTTTGAAGAAACACAGAAGTCCTAAATTAAATTGCAAGCTTTTAGAAATATACTGTTCGCATCTTGACCTTTGAGTGGCGGAACGAACCACATTGATGGCCAGAAATTTACTTTAATTTGATAACAAGTGTTTCTGACATTGAAACTGATAAAGAAAGTAACGAAATATTCGCTTCGTTTCATCTTTTTCACTCCTAATCAGAACCGGTGAAAAGCATTAAGTATTACTTCAAAACGATTCTTTTTGCCTACATCTTCTTCCATTTATGCAGCAACTAACTTCAGGAAAAAACTCCTAAAAATGTCGTAAAACACTTCACTTTAATCACTTAAGGCGGCATCAATGTTTACGACAAATATGGTTGCAGATGATAGCTCAAGTGGAAAAAATTTTGCGCGTCGCAAATCCATGGCAACGATTTGCGCATATATTGTATATATAATGTCCAAACATATTATTTTAGCTGCCGTATATTTGTCTTGATGTGTTTTATATTCTGCTTATCAAGTTTCAACAATGTGTGTAAATGAATCTTTCTGTCATATAGATTTGCACAAAACGTATTTCCTATTGTTTTTTTCACGGTGCGCGCAAATGTAATTAATTTTTCATGGCAAAATGTAATCGCGCGCACTTTATGTTAATTAATGCTAAACGAGGTGCCCACGCGACGATCTTATCTGGTTCACGTCATTCTGGTATAAAGCTGAACCCGAGCCAGGAGGGAGGGCAGAAGTCATCTGAAAGTCAAGGCTCGCCAAACTCAACTATGCTCGACAGTTTCGCAATGAACAGGCCGATAAACAATAATGAAATTGAAGTATTCCTGCGCTCATTCTCGTATCCTGAGATTTGTCACGAGCTTGCAGCCGCAACGGGGAACACGGCTGAAATACATCCCAGCAATCAGATGAGCGAAAATCAGCCAGCATTCTTTCATAATGAACTACCAACTCACGATGTTTTCAACCTCAGGCAAAATCAAGCGATTGTTGACGAAGCAAATAAAGGTGGGTTATGAAACTTTTTTTATCAATATTGATTTTTGATTACAAACTACGAGGGGTATAAAACAACTACTTAAGTTGCTTCCTGACTTCTTTACTAAGATTATGTGAAAACGTTTTAAACCCTAGAGTACATATAATCAGTCTCCAATTTCCAAGGTAAAAATACTTTCTTTACAGAGTAGCTGACTTGGTTTTGAAATTTGCTTGAGAATATTAATTATTGTACTGCACCTACGATGGTTAAAACTGTGGTATTTCCTCATGAAATTGTGTGAAGTGTATAAAGGTCTTTACTAAAGGCGAAAAGCAGACAGTACTTTGTACAATGATTCTGTAGTGGGCACAGGGTTAATTACTAATAAGATTATAGACTGTTTTAAGATTTGCGTTCTTTGCTGAATGACTGAGACAAATCAAGGTTTAGAAATATATTAGGCAATTACTAATAATCAGAAATCTCTGGGCGAATGGTGGCGTGTGTGTCGCACTCGTTTAATGGTTAATTGCCGCAACCGTGCGGTTAAGTCGGTGTTTATAGTCGCTGCTGGGAGCTCGACCTAACCCCGATAATGGCAAACAGAGAATCACTGAGCATAATTCTAGTCTAGTCTGCGCTTTGGCGACTTGAAAAATTAAGCATTGTGGTGTTGATAGTATAAACAATGATTAATTATTGCATTTATACCATCTAATTATTAGGAACATTGAATTTAAGATTATTATGTTGTATCACACAGGAAACAGTTCACAATATTTTTTACTCAAATTTGCGCAAATTAACTGTGTCATTCTCACAAATTAGGAAGTTTTAAAATGCCCAATATTAGTTGTTGATAGTATGTTTTGTTTGCCAAATTCCAAACACAAAATGTTAAATGTATGTATCCTGATGAGTGATTGCGAAGTATAATCAAGTTTTTAACTCCATTAGCTCTGCTTTGCAGACTCGCAATCCATTTGAAACGATACGCGGTCTTACATGAGTGAGACTAGAGTTACTTCAATGTATCGTGTTTGTTTAACTATGTGTTAATGTGATGTATATATAATTTGCAATTTCGCGACACATTCTTGAATGCACTCCTTCAAGTAGATCAGTACATAGATACGATTTTATGCTTTGTCCCTCCGAGAGTTATTGTGTACAATAATTCCATTGAATACCCTTTGATCTTGAAATGATTTTGTCACTCAGAGATTAACTGCTGCAGCCGTATAAGTATTCTGCAATGACATTCAATTTCAGCTTCTGTTGTTTATCTGCAGTCTAATATGTTATTCTTAGAATGGATAAAACTTTGTTGGGGTGGAATTTAGGCAGACAAGGACCTGTTAATCATCTTAACACTATACCTTAAATTACAAACGTTCCTTATACTCGACAAACAAAGAATCGATTTCCGAACAGTTTTAACAAATTACACTTCTGTCTTATGACACGAACCAGCGCGAAACTGGCTATGTAAATATTTTAGCATAAATTGCGTACTCGCGTGCTGTTGTTCTGTGCGGCAAACAATGTTTGCTTACTGAGTTTGTATATCTGATCATCATGAAGCAGTTCCATTATATTTTCAAGGGTTAAAAGGTGTGTATAGCGTTATATTTAATCCCCTTAAAACTTCATTAATTAAACTCAGGCCTGTATATGAACTCTTGTGACTGCTCAATCTAATTTACTTGTCAAAACAGCATAAAAGACCACAGGGCATGGCCATGGACGTTCAGATTTATGGTTTCAACTTTAAACATTTTCTTCTTAAAGTCTTAGTAGGGTTTGAGAAGTCTAAGAACGCAAATTTCATGCATACCGAGTATACATCCTGTCTCAAAACATTTTACAATCCCGTTTGCAGAGACTTCTCGTAATATTAACAACACCAGTCTTGTGCAATTCCTAATTGTGTTTATAAAACTATAGTTCAGGAAATACTTTGGATTAAACTTTCGTCGTTTTATTTAAACCACTGAGTTTAAACGTATAATTAAATGTTGAGAGGCGAAGGCAGAAACATGCGATTATTAGGCGAAGACTGATCTTGAAAGACCATCAACAATTATAGTTCGGTAAAGTTTACTATCCCGGTAAAACAAGATTAGATTTTCTCGTACGAAAAAAAACCTTTTTTATCGGTACTTGTGTTGATCTTTCGCACGGTGTGAGCAAAGGATGCCGTGTTTTTAATGAACTACGGTGCAATGAGGTTATATAATATAAAAACCGCAATAAATGAATCAGCATATCCGAACTTGTTTATAGTTGGTTTTGTGAGATTGTCCAGTATTGTATAGTGATTGTATGAGATCTTATAATCATCTTGTTTACCGGTGTTTTTGAAAACATTCCCAGTTCCAGTTCTTCACATTTTTTATGTACATCATCTCTCGATATATCGCAAACTTTACAATCGAAAGTCCCCCCCGGACTCACCCTGAGAAATATGGGTGTGTCTTTGTATCCCCGCCATAATGTCTGTGCTAAAAATATTCGCACTCCTTCCTTTTTCACGGCTAATTTGCACTCTATAGAGTTAACAACCCCATTAGTAGTAAATTACGATCTCTTCTTTGTATTTAATATTTCCAAGTCACAAATCATAAAAGAAAAGGGCTTTTTTTCAGAAGAAAAAATAAAGAGCAGACAATGTCTCCTAGTTAGTTTCCGCCCCTGTCTCGTTAAAGATTATCAAAATTTTAAGCTATCATCGCTCAGTCGTTGAATTGACGTAAAATAGGTATCCTAGAGTTGATTTTTTATTTTTAAGTTTGATTTGGTTGGAAGCCAACAAAATGCTCGGGAAGTGGGTGGGGAGCCTCCAGGCATTCCATAGAGACATGGTTGAGTGAATTAATATTTCACCTTCCTGAAATGTGGATGTAAACAAGTATACTCGGTAGTATAAAACAAGAAGAACCAGAGACTAAACTTTACTGGTTACATGTTTTCAAGAACACCTAGACTGCTCCAGTATCACTGCACAAACTCTCTATATTTGCCCATGACTAAGGAGACATTGCTAAGGAGATAGAGGTATCCAGTTAATAATAATAAGTTCAGATTTCCTCCAGCATTAACGCTAGATCAATAAGAGATGATCCTTACTGAATCTCTCCGGTAGAACAGTGTTAAACCGATAGAACTATCCAATATAAATAAACTTGGTCTTCTTTTGCATCTTTGAGAGTTTATCCCTATTAAAAATTTAGGGAAGAGCAACAGCAGATTAACCTCGCTGTACGTCTAGGAAGAAGAGTTTAGCGCTAATAAAACTATTTGTGAGTAGAGTTTGTTTAGTTTAGGTACCTTTCTGTAGCAAAACTGATTATTGCTTTCGTCGAAACCTAATGATAACATACCGGGAGTCAATATACAGTAATACCCTAGAATCCACTTTCTATCCTCATTTATCCATGATTATCCTTAACTCTACTGTAGTATTTTCGGTCGTGCATTACCTAATTATTATTTCCAGTCCAGTTTCGGAGATGAAATTCATTCCTGTATGCTGATATGTAGACGAGAAGTGCCATTGTCTTTCATTAAGAGAATTTGACATATTTGCCTAAGTATCATTCACATTTGTCCTAAGAATCGCGCCGATTCTTAATGATAAAAAGCTTTGTCTGTCGGAAAAAAACAATAGATCGTGGATTCTTTGGACTGACGTGAACAAGGCTTAAGTAATCATCTTTGCAAGATGAGAAACGATATAAAAGCATGGCATTTTAGTCAGAGCTGACTACACCTGCTTATGTATGTGACTTTACTAAGTGTAAATACAGTCGTAGTCAGTCGTAGGTTCGTTTAGAAAAGAAATATTTAGAACTCGGAATTATTTATTATGTCAGGTCCCAGCCTTGAGACATGAGAATTTAGAAGTTTGTTGATGTCTAAGGGTGCACTTCAAGATGCTTAGGAAATGTCTAGTTTCATTCGATATATCATAACAATAGCTTTAAACTTGACGTTCCTAAAAGAAAATTTGTTGATTGTCGACTATTATCGTTCGGTAGATCAACGAGTATTAAACTGCTTTTATCGGGATGAGATGATAATCTTTCATTGGATCGTGAGAAATTGAGGAATTAATACATAATGTAATTTACGAGTATTGAGTATCTCGTAGAACAGTTACAATCCATTCCTGACTATGATTCCTGCATCTTCTCTTGCATCAGCTTCCTATCCAGGGACAAAGTCATTTCGAGGCGACCTTAGTAGCTACAAGCACAGCTGTTAAAACTGTTTACGGTAGTGCGTACTTTCTCAGGAAACAGGAAAGAAAAGGTTTCCGTTGTTGAATAGTATTGTAATCGTTATATTTGTAAAATATTACAGCCGTGTGTTGCTTTATGGGTGTGTCATATGGTATTAAGTGTCGTTTGTATTATCTAGGAGTGGCGCTATAACGAATGTAGCATTCTAATGTTGCTACAAGGAATATTATAAGGATTTTTATACTTGATTGTGATCGGATGGTTGATAACTCTATTTAAAAACAGCCTTAAAAGCATTACAAAAACCAAGCATAGATGAAGGCAGGCATTTTAAGCAGGGTTTTCCCTATATTGTAATTTGATATGGGGTCAAATTTTTTAGTAAGGAGTGGCTAATGTAATGAAAGCGGGGGGATGTTCTTCGTGGAGAACTTTTGAGAGACTTGGAGTTTTAGTTCGTGAGCCTAGAGGATCAATGCCAAGATATGGGATCAAATGGGGGAGTGGTTGTATAACAGCGATTATATTTCGATGTGTGTGGTTAAGAATTGGGTGTTTAGGGTTGAGCTAGGTTGACAGAGGATCAAATTTAGGATTATCATATTATATATAGAACTTAAATTTTAGTGTCATGACTAATATAAGAAGTTAGGCAATGCATAATAACCACAAGATAAGACGTGAACTCTTATTCCATTCCATTCCACTTATTTTTTCTAATTTGTTCAGAAATGCCCAAGGCTACAACAACAAGTGCCAGTGATAAACGCAAAAGAACTCTTTTTACTCCAATGCAACTGACCCGTATGGAGGAAGAATTTCGTCAGAATATGTATGTTGTTGGATTGAAAAGATGGCGTCTTGCTACGGAGCTTTGTTTAACAGAAAAACAAATTAAAATTTGGTTCCAGAACAGAAGAATGAAACTGAAAAGAGAACAAGTCAAAAGTAGATGTCTGAAGACAGGATTTCCATGGTATTAAACTGTTTCATCTTGGTTCGTGTGGAGGGATTCATTGAAAAACGTGAAATTCCGAAAATGTTCCGCACAAAAATTGAAGAAGAAAACTGAGAATTCAGGGAATTTTCGAAAGTTTTTTACCCTGAGAATACGGCAAATAATGAAGTTGTATTTAACTTTCCGGTACAGTCCGGTTTTAAAACAGGAATTTATTTACTGCAGGCCTGTCAGACCGTGGGTATAAAGAAAAGATGCATTGTGTATAGATAAACATGTGGCTTTTGAGTTGGCATCGACAAAAAGTTAACAAATCTACGTCTTGTTTGATTCCAAATAATTCTCGTTCATTGACAAAGCAATTAGCTTAAAGTACCCGTGTAAATATATCCTCAGATTTCTATCATTTAATATGGATAATAATACAGTAATGAAATATTTCGCTATTATTCCTAAAGTTATAGTTTAGATTGAAATTATATATGGAAAAGGTTACAAGAATTGACGCGACAGTCGTCTATTTGAATTTTCGTAGAACTGCTTCGGAAAAATCTCTGTGAATCTATAGAAATGGCAATTTTATCAAACCGTTTTTTCTATGGCTTCTTCCTAATTTATCTGTAAATAAATACCAAATAAATTGATTTTTGTTTAGAATACAATTTTGCCCAATTTCACCTTACAACTGCACTGTTTATACTTCGTTTACCAGCGATTTTCTAATGTAAATCCACGCCCGTGATGAAAGCCGCGGTTAAAATAGGCGCTGCGCTGTCTTACCAAGCCTTCAGGTCCAGAACATGGTTGGTATTCGCTTGAGATCAGTGTGCTTCAGTTGCTTGTGTAAGATGACTCTTTTCTTTGTTCCCAGGATCTTCTCTGCTCTCCGAATACGTCTCTCTAATATCAATCCTTACGAAATAACGAGCCCACAGTATTTGGCTAGCAGTTGTACGCTCTCCACTGTTGCCAAGTTGAATAAAAAAGTCGAAAGAAGCACTAGTCCAGTTCAATAATGAGGTCAAAGAGAGTAATCCTAACCTTGGCTCCAGTTTGAACGACTCAAGAGAGTTGTAACCTTGAACTTTCTTTATAATTAAAAGTTTTTTAATTCTCTACATCTTGTCCACTTTCGTGGTAACAACCACGCTGTAGTGAAGTGCAACACTTGATGTAATATGCAGGTAATTGGCTTGAGATAGATAAGAAAATCGTGGATGGCGTGGGTACCATATCGCTCTTTGCGATCACAATTAAACTATTGCTGGAATGAAATATATCGCTTTGATGATTAATATGTAATAAATCCCAACTATTCATGCCAAATCTCGTCACTCAAATTCCCGGAGCTTGAGTCTTTCCAATTATTTTATCGATGAAAAACCTTCAGATTAAACCTACACATATTCTGTCTCCCACAGTCTGTGAACGAGACTGAGTTCACATAATTTGCAGCTTCTAATGATAGCTTCTTCTCCCTGTTTTGGGGGCTATTTGAACTCTCATATAAACGACTAAGTCCTGCTAATTCGCCGCTTAATTATTTAAGACAAAAGGCGCAAATTTGCTCCACAATTTAGGAATTTCAAACATTTATAATGCGAGAGTATTTATGGACGCTTTATGTGTAAATCCTAAATTGTCTTTACAGTCATTTCCTCTAAAAGAGTTTTCTGAGCAGGCAGTAAGATTGGAGTAGCAAAGTGTGGTAATTCACCTGCGGAATGAAAGAACTATTTAGACGGAATGAATGATTAATGGGGTCGTTTAGTTGACGGCTCCTTCTGTTGTTACCCAAGAGTTTTGGACAAATATGGGGTGAACTGTATTTGACCTCTTGAGCGAACAGTTGGAATGAACTGATAGAGTTGGGAAATGTTTACGATTGCGGGGGAGAAACACTGCATGATCTAACATAATCATGCATAGTGAGCGTTAATTGATTATCAACCAAGACCTTATTATCTGTGTGCTGTAACATGACTCTCTCGTGAAGGTATGCGTGGGCTGGCCATGAATGTTTGGCATTGCACATCATATCTTGAAAAAAATCACCAGGTGTCTGGAAACAATGTTAATTGTGCATCCCCGGAATTTCATCTACATTTCGTAGAGCTGTTTCACTACGTTTATGTTCCTTTGTTTTTGATTATATCCTTTCTAGACCTTCTTGAATCAAACATTCTCATCTTATTAAAGCAGGCTCTATCTTAGAAATATTGCAAGTATCTCTCGCTTGCATGCATTGCTGTTTAACCATTCTCTAATACAGACGTCTTTCTACAAAGTACCTCTCAAATACGGACACCTCTCTAATACGGAGGCTTCTCTAATACTAACCTCACTCTAACATACGCACTCCTCCTAAACGGCCATCTCTCTATTTCCAGCCTGGCGCTTACAAGGACATATTTCTCATGGACATGGATTGAGAGAACTCGCCCACGAACACGAGAAAACACGCACATTCCTGTAATTCAGACACAGATACCTCTCTCTCTCTCTCAACTGTCTGCAGTTCCCTGCGAAAATTTTATTTTGATATTCCAATTATTATTTTCCCTGCTCCTTGAATGGAATCTGATTAAATCACCTGTCTTGTGTGTCATTTTTTTATCCTTTGTCCACAAATTGAACAAATTATGAAGATAAATGCGCTTCATTCCTGATCAATAGTGAAGTATTCTACTCCAGATTTGGTCGAGTCATGATTGCATGTTATAAAATCAATATTATGATTGTCAGACTTGCTAAGTTCTCGCCAGGAACTTGGTATGTTCTGTATCTTCTGCAATCAACAGGCTCTTGTAAAAGTGAGACGTTGTGGTTTCTCCAGACTTTTTACTTATCGCTCCCACGCGATACAGCTATAAGTTTCAGCTTGAAATCAACAAATTCACAAATCTTGCTAACCCTCGTAACAAGAGCACTAAAGCAAGATAAGAAGAAATTGTTTTGAATGTGGCTCACCAACGTGATTGTGTTGACAAACATTCATTGAAATTAACTTGTGTATCGCGCTTCACGCGTTGCTTTTGTTCTGTCTCTTAGTGTTTGAATGTTGTATGGGAGATTTTAATATCCAAATCTCGAGAAATATGCTGAAGAAGCTCCGTTCTCCGTTTCTTGCATCAAATGCCATCATTATTGTCTGCTCATTGTATCGTATTTGAAGTGTTTTTAAGTCCAGGAGAAACGCAGATAATATTTCCTCCTCTTAAATTTCCCCCACCGGAAATCACAATTGACCTTCCGTGTTTACGTCACTGTTCTTTATCTTAATATGCTTCCAACACGCAATTTATGCAAGAAATCTCGTCAAGTGTACTTGGTCGTTTCCCGCGCACTTGTCGTGGGATTCAAGACCCGTGTCTTTTTGCCCATTGACATTATACAGACCAGGTCTTGTATTTTGTATGGAGGCGTGTAAATCCTCTTCAAAAATTATCTTGGAACTGGAGACCACGCAGATTTATAATACCCTTTCCAAGTGCAAGAATATCTTTCGTGCCATCTCGAGGAACATATAAATGTATTTTTAAGAATTTTTTTTCTTTCTCGGCACATTGATTTCCAGTAAGGAGATATCTAATTGTGTTTCATTGTGCTAACACCTTAACATGATTAGTAACAGCGTGAAATGAAAAACAGGCTTAAACAAAGTATAGACACTCCGCCATGCAGGTTAACCTTAAGAGCAATTAACTTGCTTTGATGTACTTTATAGATTGCCTTTTCACTTCAGATTATAATTGCCTGAATGGCCATTTATGTTCAGATATGGTCATCCATTCACCTTTTCCATTTCATTGAGGTAGCTACTGCTACGAATTGATTATGAGAAATAAACTCATAGAATTTGGAATTGGAATTTGTTGAAATTGCATAACACCATTGACGATTTGCACTTTAAAGTGCTATGCAAAATAGTTATACAAATCAGAAAGAGGTATAGAAATCAAGAGATATTTTTAGACAATTGATAATATTATGTTTTAAAGAAGGAAATTGAATCTCCTAGTTTTACAACAGATTTTCAAAGGCTTTTTTGCACTAGCTGAGGACATTTTCCGGGTAAAGATTATTGTTAACACGCTTATTAACGGACCAGATGCTGCTAAAAGTGTGCTTGTATCATTCAAGTCTCCGTAATTTGCAGCTGGGAGAAAAATAGAGAACAATTCCGTTGCGCTCAGCACTGCTTGGAAACGTGTATTTTTTTATTGATCAAGGATCTCTTGTCTATTTGTTCAAAAAAAATGTAATGAGAAAGTCAGATGAAATGCAGGGAAGTATGCAATTATCGAAAATTTCTGAACTATATAAGTGATATTGCATGCCTGCAGTCGCCTAACTAACCGCTTGTTCTCGCAAGTACGCGATAAAATTTATGATTATAATTCTTCTTGACAGATTGTGGCATTGATGTGAATAATATCGTTCACCATTTTGGCAATATTTGCGATAAATTGCGCTTGTAAAGATCAGTGAAGATATACAAAGAATTTGTATCATTTTGAGAGGATCTAGTGCAACGCATTAATAACATTTATTATGATAAGCACCACGATAACTGTAAAACGACCTGATCATTTGAATAATGCGTTCATGCCATCGGCATGTGACCTTGTGTTCACAGGCAAGTACACACACCACGTGTATTCTTACAACTCTGATTCCTAGCTCTAATACAATGAACAGGAGATAACATTATCGTTGGCTGATCAAGATTTGGCTAAAGTCCAACAGCAAATGAAGATAGACTTACCTGTTAAAGAGTTAGGGAATAGGGATTACTGATTGATTTAAAAAGATCATTGTCTGCATATAATGCACAGTCTCTTAAAATTTCACCAGAGGCTAGTCTACGAATCACTTAACTTTAGCAAAAATTGCCAGATTTAAATCTGCTTGTACGAAGGGAGAAAAAAATAGGTATAGGCTTTTACCGTAATTCATGCAGAAATTGCATTGATTTGTTTAAAGTTGCGCGTAACTTTATGGAATATATTACGTGTTATTCCCTGTGTAAATAAAGGGAAAACAATGAGAGTCTATTAATGATGAACAAGAACAAGGAACAGTTTTTGCGTCAGAATGTGCCAATAAGTGTGCGTCAGTTCTCTATGGCCTTGTTTCAAGGTTGTAAACAACATTCCACGCAATGTTTCAAGATTGTATGGTCCACCCACATAATATAGTTACATTGAAAACCATTGACGTCTTGTTGATGGATTGCTCATTGCTTTCTACAATCATTTCCCAGGGTTTTTGTGCCTGAGAAGTTCGTAAGATTCGGCAAAAAATTGGAAAAAGAAGAATTATTTTGGACGAAAGCTTTCATGATTTTGGGTTCCGCTGCAGCGCATAGATAACCGGAACCGGTTTTTCACTGCTCTTAACCCACCACGATCAGGCTTGATTGATTACATACCGTGCACGAGGGGTATTTAAGCTCTTCTCGCAAGCGATTCACCTACTTTAATTACTCCAGCTGTAACAACGAAGGTCGCTACATATGTAAAAAGCATTATAGAGAATTTATGACGGATAAACGAAACATTGATCACAAGAATATGCGCAATTCAGAAAATGATTACGTGCCACCACCAGTCAAGAGACCAACGGTTATATTCTTTCATGGACTTAATGAGAAACCGATCGAGTTGGATGCTCGAGAGATCCTAGCTACAACTCCAAGAGGAGTAAAAAGATTCTTGAATGCACAAAATGAAGAGTTGACGAGGAAAGATGAACGGAAGTTAGATGAAAATACAAAAATATTCACACGAGGTGAGCAGAATTCAGTATTTAATGGTTTACTTTATAGAGTGTGTACTCTTTACGAACCAGTTGTTTTGATTCAATGGTTATTGCACTTGCATTCTAAATAAATAATGATGTACCTAGACACAACGAAGCATGAATAAAATCGTTACTATTATTATAAATTCACAGAAATTTGATTGCAAAGGTTTTAGTGTAGTGTACATATTTGTTATTGTACAGGTTTACTATATTGCGCTGGTAGAAATGATAAATTATCAGGGAATCCTATGCTCTGTATAGTTCCAAGTTATTTGTCAGTCTTGTCTGTTCAATGTCAAACAATAAGCTCGTATATAATTCTCTCTATTAAACAGATACTGACTTGAGGTATGCAATATTCTATGAATACAATGGAGATTGATTTCATTGCTACTGATGTTTAGAATAATCCAATAGTAGGCCATACAGTGATATAACATTGGGAACAAATTATGATGTTTGTTAAACGTTTGCTAAACGAATCAACTGTGTTTTGGTCGTTATGTTGAAGAATAAGATACAAGAAAAAGATCAGATGATTTGTAATGGCAATTGTACACAATGAAACATTGTACGCTGTATGTATATCACGCTTTTATGACCTCTTGTGGAGCCTTTTGCTTCGGTGGTTACAAGCAATGCGAGAGAATGGTTCGATAGTACATGCTGTCAAACCTTCATTTAGTTGTTCAGAAGTCGACAAGTGTTGCTCAATTTTTCTGCAGGCTAGAAATGCATGACTAAGAGGTGCGTCTTCTGAGCCCATTATAACCCCATATTGGTCACTTCGCTGTATTCACATCAAGCGTAATAATCAATGTCCTATTTCTTTCATATAATAAGATAAGTTTTCATTGCTTCAGCACTCGACAAGCATTTTTATCCACACGACGAAGTAAAATAACGTAGAAGCTAAGTCGTAATTTTGATCCTCCATAAGGTACAAACTGACGTGCCTCACCGTAACGACTGAACTGTTTATCACTGGTGCTTAGCTTGTGGGGTTTAAAAGCCATTTAAGGCATTGGTCAACATATTTTTCTGAAATATAAATATTTGTTTTAATAAAAATATCTTGAGTAAGGCTGCTTGACAGTATATTGTGTTTCAGACTTGTATAGTTTTGACTATATATATTATCGATTATAACAGAGCAATGCTTGGTATTTTTCTAATTCTATGGATCAGTTCTGCGATAGATATTCTCCCGTCTTGAGGTATGCTCAAGGTTATATCACGAGCATATGCATTGAGTTAAATGTCATTTATACCATGCAGTATCCTTAATTTACCATATAAACATGATTCTTACTGTGAATCTTGAGGCGAAATCAAGGTCCGCAAATTATGTTAATGTTGCAAGTATTTACATGATTTGGGAAACCCGCAAAATTTCTACGAAGTCGATCAACTAACGTTTAACAATATAACTGAATAAAATGTTTTGTAGTTGATTCATTTGTAAGTCTAAAAATGCATTTGTAATATTAAGCATTCGCATATATCTGTAGACCCTAAAACCATATAAATATCTTAAATTCTTGTATAAGCTGTTGTCTAATACGTTCCTTGCCAACGGTGTGACTTACGTTTTTGATGTCGTTTTAATAACGTTGTATATCTGCTTTCAGGATAACCCTTGTGGCCTCAAAACAAATTGAAATCAATTTCTCACTTCTATAAATCTATTAGTTATCAACCCGCATTAAACTCGTTAGAATATTAGTTTATATGCATGATTATAATTCAACCTGCTCCCGCGACCTCTTCAGTAAATTATTTGCATTTTAGATAATTTAAACATTTAATCTTTTCAGATAACGAATATTCGGAAATGGAGGAAGATTCCTTACGCAAACGTCATCGAACGTCGTTCTCCTCTTTCCAACTGAAACGACTTGAGGAAGAATTTGAACAGGACTGTTATATCGTTGGAATGAAAAGATGGCGTCTTAGCGAAGAACTAGAAATTCCTGAAAAACAAATCAAAATTTGGTTCCAAAATAAAAGAACAAAAATGAAGAAACATTGTATAAATTGCGAGCATAAGTGATATGCTGTGCTCCCGTAGATTAATTTGAATAAAACGCTCATGATAAATGAGACGGTTTAGTATATATACGCCTGTAAATTATTGTATGACACCAGAATGCCTCATGAGCATCCTAATTTTATTGAGCAGCTTGCTTTCATTTATTAATTGTTATAGATTTTTGCAAAGATTTTGAAGGGGTTTCTCCCGTTGTGGGAATTGTGTTTGTAATAAAGTTCAACGATACAAAATATGTCGTTTTTGTGTCAAAAGGCTTATGTATAGTTGCGTAATATACAATAAACAAAACCTACCTGTAACACTTTCTGCGTGCACAACTACAGAAGTGTTCATATTTTATTTATATCGTAGAACGCAAGTGCCTTGAATTGCGTTTTCTCGGTATTTTTGCAGACTCGTATACGAAGTTGTTTCTGTACGTGCTCTTGGGCCCAAACAAACACAGGAAATTGCATTGAAATGATTGGAACATCGATTCAGAATCAGCTTGCATGGACTCGGGCTTGTTCGATCATATGCATGCATTCAGAGATGAATAAAGATAAATAAACATTTGTTATAAAACCCCTTCGTACAATCCGTAAGTGAATGTTTAGCTTTTGCAAAATTACGCAATGCAATGGTAAAATCTACTTTGCTAAGAGTGTATTAACTTCTTAAAGAGCATGGATGGATAAAAAGATGAGATACAAAATGAGTGGGTGGGAAAATATTGCACAACTGGAAATCTCATGACTCTATTTGGTTAAAATCCGCTACCAAAAGCATGGAATTTTTATGATTAATGAGAACCCATACAACGCTGGGGCTTCAATTTAAGGCCCTCACTCCAACGACTTTACTCCTACGCACTCAGCAGATGAATCGAGTTAATGATGTTCACATAGTTGAATGATTTGTACCATCAATTAGTTCGGTTCCATAGCGGGTTCGCCGACCAAATGTTCATTTGCAGCGCGTTTTGTAACCCAACAAAACTGCAAAACATGTGTCCTGCGTCAATAACAATAAACAAAAGCAGACAACAACGCATTAACGAAGATATCCACGGATAAGTTTGAAATTCTTGAATTCATCACTTAACCACTTACGATTCTTATAAGTACACTTGCATGTAAAAGCTGGTATCATCCATTACGTGTAGAACGCCGTTAGCATTCTAGAATCCAAATGTTTCAATTTTTAAGTAGCTGTCATTTAATTTGCGCACATAAAATATGTATGAGAACGTATGACCACAAGGTCATACCCCTGTGAATAGTTCTTATAACTGCTTGTGCGCGTTGAATGCGAATATCCAGTCGCAAGTACTTTACTTGGAAACTAATGCAATGCACTAAAATCTTTGCGCGCTTTTGCGCGTTCAAAAAAGCCATTTGCTTGGTAAAGCATAATTTGCGCCGCACGTCCGGTAGCTTGTGTAGAAATTACTCATCATGCAGTATTATTGCTGTACTAGTAATAGTTATACTTTATCTTCCAAGAAATGGAACATGCTTCTAGTGTTTTATGTGCACATACAGTGAGGTCAACTTGCAAAAGGTATAAACCAAATTCCAGTTATTGAGATGCGCTGCTGGAGCCATCATTTCTAAAATTAGTACGAGATGTCATGGTGTTAGCCTGTTTATAAATAGATCAAGAATGTACAGGACCATGCACGCTGAGTTTCCTGAACCAATTAACGTGCGCAGTTCCCTTATTTGCGCAGTGTATGTAAATGAGACGTGAATATTTGCAAAATTTCTTGGAGCTTGCGCTCCTGACATGGCTGGCGACGAAAGCTGACGTCAAGACGTCAAAACATTTTTCCCCTGCGGGTAATGTGTGACAAAGTATTTGACATTAAGCTCGTATATCGTTGAATAGAAAAACAACGGTGGTACAATGCATCTTTTATGAACTACTTTAACCATCACAACCCGACTAATGGGAAATAATATTCAGTACTGTTTCAGACATTATATTTCAGAGCTTCATGCGGTCTTAGCGTTCAATGTTTTTCCCTTGAGTATTTCAGGAAATGATTGCTTGCAAAAAAAGCTTGCAAGTGTTGTGTTGAAAGCTTTTCGTTCTACTTTTGTGCTCATAATTCCAGAAATCGTAGTGTCCTATTTCATAGTGTCTCTAAGTTGAAATGGGGCTGTAAGCTTTGCAGCATGTTGAATATATCATTCGGGGTTGTCGAGTACATTCATTTGCACCATCAGGACATCAGCCTTGGTTTAGATAATTTATGACCACATTTCATAAATTCCATTCTCACTCGTAAACAAAATTCCTTTCTCTGAAAAGAAATAGCGTAATTGTCTCACCGTGTTATCTTCAGATTAGATAAACGCCTTATACCACATTACGTTTGTTGATAGATAAATAACGCACACTTTCAGCGGTCTGATAAAACACAGCTACTCTCCATTGAACGAGTTATGTGGAAGGCAAAACAAAGTGCATAATATTTTTGTTTGTACTAAATTCAACATCAACCTCAATCATCATGCAAAGATCTCAAGCCTGCGGTTTTGCCGTTGTGAAAGTAGCATTGCGAAAGTGGCTATCAACTTCGGGTCTGCATAGGATCAATCTCTTAAAATATGAGAAGAATCTCAACGGTTTAAGAAAAGGTTCTTCGTCTGGTCACATCTATAATGTTGTACATGAAGTTGGAGGGTAACGCATAGCGAAACTTCGTTTCTGTTAAAGAGACGCTTTCACCAGGAGTATTTTACCAGTAGAAAAAAGCACGTCGACCCTATTAACTCCGCCCATTTTGTTTGTAAATCCTACATAAAGTATAACATTGTGTGCTAGTTGGAGCAAGGATTGAAGTGAATTGCATTGATGATCTACCAATCCCAATATTGCAATAAAAAGAGACCTTGTGGAATATCATCTAGAATTTCTATAAATCCGTCTGATATAACTTCTCAAATAAAAAATCGAAGAGCCCCATTACTGTTCTACAATAAATTATGTTTGACACATTCCAATAGCATTCAGAACATTCACATTCAAATGGAATTTCATAGAAATTTTCATTGCTTTGATTAACATCTTCTGTTTGATGACAATCGGACTGGCCACGGGTACACTAGGACAACAAGCAACATTAAAATTTGTGGAATGACCGCTTCTGCAATCAATTAACATTTCCAAGACATGCACCATGCTTTAAGTGGTAGTTCTAGGAATTTTAATTAGCAATTGACTTGTCATTCTCCCTGATTCACGATTGATAACAGCTGGAAAGCAGCTCGGCAGCTCCAAGGAGTGAAGAACAGCTGTTTCTATGCCGAACCCCAGCAATGACATAAAAAAAGATAAAAGATATTTTATCTTTTCCAAATGTCTCATAGAGGTGATTTTCAGGTCAGATTTCTACAATTGCCAGCATGTTTTATCTCTTATTTCAATCCGGCGCGCAATGCTCTGGTTTACGCCCTTTGAATACGGTTACGCCAAAAAAAATTTGATTTACTTCTAGAAATTGCAATTGTAACATTTCTCTTTCCAGAATGTTCAACGCCGTGAAATATGCTAATACATCTTCGTACTTTTATTCCGGATATGCGGTGAATGTTCCAATGTCGACAAGGAGATTCCTCTGGAATTTGTCTGGTAAGAGACTGGGGAAGAAATACCTGTATACACGGAGTTTAAATTACTTAGGATTAAAATTGGGATTATAGGCAGGGCCGCCGAAAGGAGGTGTGGGGCAGGGAGGACAAACCTGAAGGGGGCCCCCGAGTTAAGAAAGAACCTAAATTTAAAGCACCATTTTCCGGCGAATTCGACCATGGTCGTATGAGCCGTTTTCCGGTGGACTCGACCAAAAACGCCGGAAAACGGCGTATAGGCACTAACGAGAATGCAGAGTTGACTGTCTGAATGTCTTTTTTGCTGTTTTACTGCTCTAAGGTTAATGAAAATGTTGATAATAAATGTTTGACGGTTTATGAATGATCTCTGGTATCGTTTCTTTCAGAGACTCAGCCATGCAGAGACTGGGGAGAGTATTCAGGGGTTAATTAATGTGGTTTTTAGTCGATATAATTTTTTTTTCGAACCCTATTCGGTCCATATATGTTTAATAACAGCATTTTCTTGTATGTAAAAGAAAAACTTGGAAAGCACGCCAAAAAAGAAATTTGGAAAGAACGTAAAAACACCCAGCAAAAGAGATCATCCAGCCTATGCCACAATCTAACCTGGTTATACAACTGGCTGCAATATTCAGCATAGTTACAACTACGAAAGGTGCAAGGACAGTTGCTATAGGAAGAACTCCCCCCCATAACTCACATCTTAACGGCCGTCTAAGGGGGAGATGCACTACGGCCCCCAGACCATGATGTATGTGCACCTAACCGTTACGTCTCAGTGAGAAACAGAGTATGCATCGCCACAAGCCTAGCGTCATAGACGAATCAGCTACAGTGGCTAGCCCTGAGAGCGAAGATAAATTTAACGTATTTAAGCTTTTCCTGGTCTCGGGGGGCGGTCCCTGACAAGTATATGCATAGAAAACGACTAATAAGACACACGCTTGGAAATGTCAAGATTTAAACGCCTAAACGTTTTTTAAGTGATTTTAGCGAGAAATTTTAGTCTTTTTATATTCTTTTAGAAATTTTAGTGTTTTGAAACAATCCTTGTTGGTTTTTAACGTCCAAATAGTCATTTTCTCGAAAGGAAACTCAATATAAATGACTGAACGACTTAGTTTACTAAAATGGTTTTTTTTACTGATTTTGTGTTTAGTATACGCCGACCATGTTCGAATACGGCGTTCTCCGGCGGACTCGACCATGGTCGAATACGCCATTTTCCGGTGTATTATTCGCACACTAGTCGAAAGTACGAGTGACAGTCATTGTTATTTTAATTTCTAAGATATGTTGATATTATTTGTCCCGGGCCCCACAATTTCTCTCGGCGACCCGATTATAGGGATTACGATTTAGGGGGTTTCGCTTTGAGCAAGGTTAGACCGATAGGGACGAGGAAGGTACATTTTGGGTAAAAGCGGTCAGGACGGGATAGAATGGAGTGTTATCCCCTAAAACGCGACAGGTATATCATGTTACCAACCTATAGTTAGCCTTCAAAAATAGGCATGTAGCTATAGTTATCCTTTATTCAGACTTCAGAGCGATTTTGCATTTTCATGAATCGTGGATGCTTAGGTAGATATTTATGAATGCATTGGCAAGCCTGATTCGACACTTCTAATCACATTGTTTAATCCTAAATCAAGATCTTATTATCGTTCGTCACTACTCTGAAACTAACCGTCTAAGACGACTACGTGTTAGTACATGAATACGGAATACCATACATATGATATGTGATATCTGAAGTGATCTCTGCAGGCTACTCGTGCCCATGTTGTGCGCTGTCTGATGAAGTTAATCCAGGTTTGGTTAAAAGCAGATCCCAAAACACAATTTAAAGTAAAGTCGGCCATTGACAGTTTCGTATATTGACTCTCATTTAAGATCTTCTGTCTTTTCGGAATTTTTTTTTTAACTTTTTTAAATTGTCGCCTGCTCCTGGGTTTCAGCTGGGTTTTTACTCAATTTCCGATTAATATTTGTATTTTTGTCAGCAAACTTGAATGTTTAACTTGACTTGGTCTATAGGCAAAAATTAGTATTCAAAGTTTCAAAATTGGTCTGTTCAAAATTCCTTTCTTGTCAGATTATTTTTTGTATTTTTTTTACTGCATTCATTTTTAATCTCGGTCCATTGCATCCGTTGACGTTGCTAAAGTATTTAATGATATATCCATGGATACCCTGAGTTACGGGGTGACGTTAGACAGGAACATGGACTTGCTAGTTTGAAAACAATTCTTTGAAAATGATTTCCCTTGAGGTAAGATACGGAAATCTGAGCAAGAACGTACCTGCCTGTTCATATGCGAAACATTCGTCCATTTAAATCACGTAGCTATGACTGACTATGTATAAGTAATGTGCCACAGTTTCCCAGCAGGTGTCAAAGACGTGTTATTATTTTACAATACAAATTACCACAGATTGTGTTCAGTGTTATTTAATCTAATTCTTATGTGCCCATGCAGTCATAACAAAATCGGAACTACAGCGTGATCCTGAAATGATCTGCGACGAACAGAAATTTATCAAAGTCACGCGCGATATTGCATGAGAACTTAACGTCCCTAAGTTCCGCTTAACTTTGTTTACTTTTTGTGCTTTTAAAGCCTGAAATACAAACACCTCAACCTACGCAATACAGATGGTTCTTGATCGCTGGAATATGGAGAACTCCGTGCTTGTCTGCCTTTGTATTCAAATTCTTTGTAAGTAGAATCATGGTTTTCTCAGTGAGTATTTTGAATTAATCGTACCTCAACTGTGGCCTAATTCAATTGGCATATCATCTATACAGTCATATATAGTTTCTGACGTTTAGAAGTGCAGTATCAAGTACCCTGAAACATATATCCATAACTATTGAACATAACATATTTTTCGACGATGAATTTCACCTTCAAATATAAAATAACTTAAATTTTAGGTGCAATATTTACCCATGGAGAGACTTTGCAGACGAAAGATCAACAATTCATTGACAGCCTACAGCAATATGAGTTTATTGAACCAATGTTTAGTGAACCTGTGAAAGATGAGATCGACGCTAACTACATCACGGTATGTTTAATTTCCCGTTTGTTAAAACAGTGAAAGAATTCTTTTTTATTAAACATCCAGACTACATGAATGTTCAGCTCAACGATTGTTCTGCTGTTTTGGTTTTATATAATGAGGATTTTATTATAGTCTTTTAAATTATTGATCATATGATGAGACAAATGAAATTCCAATAACAATTATGCTTTTCAAAATATTCGTAAATCTTTCATTGTTTTATTTCACGAAAGATAAGGAATGATATTCATGGATTCATAGATTGTTGGTTTTAATTTCGTTGACAACAAGGTTGCAAACCTCACTATCCAACGCCCCAGAGCTCAGTGATGACAATCTCTTTGTCGTATAATCAATTTAGGCCGAAGAAAAGAAGGTTCTCTCTTTCCGTTTTCAAGGACAGATCATTAAACTACTTTTGACGCTTAAAAGGTAAAATGATGAATTTCATTTCATTTTCGTTTTCAGTTTACATGGGCCCTGCCTTTGCGTAAGGCGTGTTCCTCATTAATCCTGGCACCTGATTATCCATCCCACAATATTTCACAGGTCCAATTTTAATAAGTTAGTTAACTATAAGCGGATATTATAAAGCTGTGTTTATCTAACAACAATGTTTGTCTTCGCCCAGATAAATATTTACAAAAATAAACGAAAAAAGGCACCAGTATTCTGTAACAAACTTGATGCTCTCATTACTCTGCATCAGCAAATCATTTCAGAATTTCTTTCAAGTTTTTTTACCGGGACTAGAGCCACCTGCATGATTTTTTGATAATCTTCTACGTGTTATATGAAGGTGTTTGTAAGCATTTGTCCTGAGAGTCTGAGACCAAGTCATATGATTGTTATAACTCACGAGAATTCCTTGGTCGTTTGGGAAGAATCAATTTAAGACACGGTCAATCGTAAGGTGCTCATTCGTTTAAAGGATTAACGTTTATTTATATACGTGATGAAATGAAATCGTTTAAAATGAGTCTTTGTTTGTTTAATCCCGTTAAAGACATTTTAAAAGCACCCCACGCCAGAGTTTTCGCATGACCTCATGAACTGCGCTCTACCGTTCAAAATATTTCCAATCCATGCATTTTCCAAATTAGAAAGTCAAGAACTGGTTTATTTAACTGAGGCATATTATTGCCGAGTCTGGAACAAACAATTCTTTTTTGTTTTAAAGCATAAGTCAAGATTCGACAAGTTGAGAGAATTCTCCAGCGTGTCTGGTCCAGCTCTGAGGAGAGTTTTCTCAAATAGAATCTGATGTATTCCTGAATATAAATTGGTGCATTTTAACGCGCGCTGGTAGACATATATATGATATACAAAAACTGATTTAATTTCGAATTGCTTATGTGATATCATAATTATTAATCCTATAAGCCTAATCGTTTACGAAACAAAGGATTGGCACTAGTGTTAAGTTTGTCGTATTGAGAAAGGTCTAGCTAATATAGATCACAATATATTATTCATATATTGTCGGATATGCTCTTGGCTGGTCTAATGTGGCCAAACTCATCATCTTGTGGGTTATGACCTGAAGACCGGGCGAAGATCATGTAGGGACTAAGACGTACATGACAGGGTGCATGCTAGTGAGCTCAGATTAACCGTAAAAAGAATTAGCACAGAAAAGAAGGAACAATTCTTTAAGTATAGTGACGTGTTTTAGCAGGAAAATTGCGTTGGTTATCATCCTGGTTATGATATGAAGGAAGTTCAGTTTTTAATAAATTGTCAGCCTCGAAACTATTTAGTTTTAATTCTTTTCAAGAATTTTTACAACTGTTGAAAAAATCCGCATCAGGTGGGAATAGCGCTATCAAGTCCTTTTCGCTTAATATACTGAGTTTTCACGTAGTAATTTACTGCTTTCATTTATCATCTCCTGAAAAGTGACAGAAGCGCGGCATTAGCTAATTTAGCTTGCCAAACAACAAACAAATTGTTATTTGAAGAAGTGGTCAACATCACGCTGGTTAATCCATATTCATATATAGCTATTAGCTGAACGAAACGTCTTAATTGGAATTTGGAAGCAAAAGTATATTTTATACTACATGACATATTGGCAGGTCACTAGTACATCATGTGCCTTATTCTTAACATTCCTGAATTCATGAACATATCAACCAATTTGAAACCATTTAAGAGATTGTCAGCGAATATACCAGTTCAAAAATACGTTTGTTTCGTTTCCAGAGTGTATAATACGCATTTAAGACATCATAGTCCGCCTTCAATGCCTTCAAAGCATAAAATCCTCCCAGATCTTTTAATCTTCCGATGAAATTCCATAAATAAGGTTTTGTTATGACGAGTTATTTTATCAGAATTATCGTCAAACAACGCATAAATATCAAAACAACACGTCCATTTAAATGACTATTAAATGTGACTGTTTCAAGTGGTGTGTTTGAATGTTTTTTTAAATAAACAAGTCGTTTTCAAATTTTAAAAACGTTCCCAAGCTTCTCGTATTTCTGTTGTCAATGAGAATATGTTTTTAAGTTTAAGTTTTCAAATTTCCAAGATATTTCCGCATTTCCTTATTTTGAATAACATTGTCCCTTCCACACTCTTTAGCATATGGCTATTAAAACCTGCCTATTCCAACATGAATATTGTTTAAATGTTCTCAATCCATCATTGTAGAGAAATATTGCTTCAATCTCTCACTAAGGAAGTAAAAACATTTAAAAGCTGACATGCGCCATAAGCCATAAGCCATGACGCGAGCAAACGTTAAAAGTCTGATATCATTGTTGTGTCATTGGGCACATCAGTTCCGTGTGAGGCAGAAATTCCCAACACAATCAATACAATGCATGCCGAGTCATGTATTGCCAAGAATACAAATCTTAGATCACACAGGTTTAATTTCATAGTCATGAAGTGGACGAGTAGGTATGTTTGAGGTGTATTTTAAAGGACATTTCCTACATCTTCTCTTTCAGAAATTTGTTTTCTCCAAACTTTTTTGAAAGATACGTCACTAAAGATGGATACGAGATTGTTAACGAGGTGTGTTATGCGTTATACACAGGTCCTTCTCAACGAGTTGTGTGATAAACAACATTGAAAATAACCGAAAAAATCAACTTCTCAGCAAAGGCATGAAAAACAACGTGTTTGTTATTTTACCAGGTCCCACGAAACTGCTATTATCACGGACATGTGGATGGACACAAAGATACGATTGTAGCACTTTCCACTTGTCATGGGATTGAGTGAGTTTTCTTGTTTTTCTTAACCTGTTTATTTTTGGGTTACATATGACGTCATAGATTGCAGTGATGGTAATTCCAGACTCAATATAATTGAACTGATTAAGATCTTGACTTGTGTGTGTTGTCCTTGTTTGCGAATATGCAAAGTTTCGTGTCAATAGTTGCTCTGTTGCATAATCGTCGAAACATTTCAGGCAGATCATCGCTCCAAAATCTGATTAAAATTTTGAGACCCATTGATAGCAATGAGGCATGAAAACAAACATTCCAGTCTTCCTTCTTCTCTGTATTTGTTTTAAACTGATTTTATTTCCCAGAGGTTACTTTACGTTGAATGACAAGACATTTTCAATTCATCCTGTGGAAACACTAGAAGGCGAGGTAAAGAGTTTTCCATACCATCCTCCTGTAGTCACTTCCTCACATGCAATTATTTTATTGTCATCGTTTCTTTAGAAACTGCATATTGCGTTTGAAACTGATGACCTTGAACTGCCAAAATATACCTGTGGTAATGGCCAAGTTTCAATCTTTGGTGTACTTTTTTCATAAACGGCCAAGTTTCAATCTTTGGTGTACTTTTTTCATAAACTGACAAAACGAAGTCGATCGATATACAGCATCTTCTCAGTTTCCTGATTGATCAATTGTGATGAATCATACCAAACATTTCTTTTCATTTAGACCACCACAGAGAAAATGTGTCTCGTGATACTTACGAGAGAAGTATTTCGGTAGAAAGACATCGGGTATGCATAACTTGATACAACTAAACATCTTGAAATCCACAACCTAACTCACTTTTCAATCTTTCCAGGTACGTCGCGATGTTTTAAGTGAAACCAAATATGTTGAACTTGTGATAATCAATGACTTAAGTCAGGTAGGAAGATTTCCTGTTGCAACTCGCACTGTTTTACTCTCACTTGGATCATATTTTTAAATGTCTTTATTTCAATATATTTTAGTACCAAAGACGTGGTTCGGAAACATCAACTCGTGCAATTAAAATGGCTAACTTTGCAGACTCGGTAAGAAGCATCCCTGGATAGTTGTACAACGTATCATCTGCGTGAATTTGTTGAGCTTACGACATGAAATTCTTCGTGAACAGTACTATATCTTGAATAAGATTCTTTGTCTCAAAAGTTCTCCCGAAACATACAATATTTTTTTGTTCTGCAAACTATTTTTCTAGACGTATCGCGTTCAAAATATCCGAGTGGTTTTAGTAATGATTGAAACTTGGAAACATGCAGATCAGATCGCCAGTTCCTCAGATAACGATCAATTTCTGGCGAATTTCGTTGCATACAAGGATAAGGTTTTGGATAAAAATGAAACAACTCAAAGTGATCATGCCGTATTAGTTACGTGAGTGACAGAACTTATTCCCTCGAATCAAAAGATTTTTAGCTTTCAATACATGCAGGAGAAATCTCACAAGCTTTTCTATATTTTCAGTCAAAAGAAATTGCAAAATGACCGCCATGGGTGGGCGGTTATTCAAGGAATTTGTTCTCCAAGTTCAGCGTCTTTACTTTATGTAAGTTGTCATGTAGTTGGTTTAAATAGATGTATACCCTTCGGTTGCTTGCATTGTGATTGGCAAAGATATCACCCAGCACTACATTTTGACGTTGCAGGATGCTTACGACTCCACCAATCTAGCTGGATCAGTTATTGCGCACGAATTAGGACACAGTTTTGGTTTCACACACATTTCATCCAGTAAGATGGTTTATTTTTCCCCCCATTTCACGTCGTATCAAAACTGAATGTTTTATTTACCCAACAGCTTGTTCTTGTGACGCTGAACCTTCAAAATGCCTCATGAATGCTGATGTGAGGTACGGTCAATTGTTCGGTTCTTCAGTCATTTAACTTTTAGTTTTAACAAAGAATGCTCTTGTTACTTTAATTACAAAAGCTATGGTCCGTTAAAGTGGTCAAATTGCACTAAAGCGAAGTTAAAAGATGTTTTGCTAAGAGACTATGGAACCTGTTTATTTAATCTGCCAACTGAAGTAAGTTGAAAACGAAGATCACGTAAACTTCATTCAGATATTTCCAAATCAACGTGAGTCGCATTGCTTGCGTCTTCGTAAGAACATCTTGTTTCTTTAGCATTATATAACACCGAAATGTCAAAATGGTTTGGTTGATCCTGGAGAAGAGTGTGACTGTGGAACGAAAGAGGTGCGTACAGTTTGACATGGCCGCCGAGAGAAATTGTGGGGCCCGGGGCAAACAATATCAACATATCTTAGAAATTAAAATAACAATGACTGTCACTCGTACTTTCGACTAATGTGCGAATAATACGCCGGAAAACGGCGTATTCGTCCATGGTCGAGTCCGCCGGAAAACGGCTTATTCGACCATGTTTAGCGTATACTAAACATAAAATAAACAAAACATTTTAGTAAACTAAGTCGTTCAGTCATTTATATTGAGTTTCCTTTCGAGAAAATGACTATTTGGACGTTAAAAGCCAGCAAGGATTGTTTCAAAACACTAAAACTCCTAAAAGAATATCAAAACACTAAAATTTCTCGCTTAAATCACTTAAAAAACGTTTAGGCGTTTAAATCTTGACATTTCCAAGCGTGTGCATTATTAGTCGTTTTCTATGCATATACTTGTTAGAGACCGCCTCCCGAGACTAGGAAAAGCTTAAATACGTTAAATTTATCTTCGCTCTCAGGGCTAGCCACTGTAGCTGATTCGTCTATGACGCTAGGCTTGTGGCGATGCATACTCTGTTTCTCACTGAGACGTAACGGTTAGGTGCACATACATCATGGTCTGGGGGCCGTAGTGCATCTCCCCCTTTGACGGCCGTTAAGATGTGAGTTATGGGGGGGAGTTCTTCCTATAGCAACTGTCCTTGCACCTTTCGTAGTTGTAACTATGCTGAATATTGCAGCCGGTTGTATAACCAGGTTAGATTGTGGCATAGGCTGGATGATCTCTTTTGCTGGGTGTTTTTACGTTCTTTCCAAATTTCTTTTTTTTTGGCGTGCTTTCCAAATTTTTCGTTTACATACAAAAGAATACTGTTATTAAACATATATGGAACGGATATGGTTCGAAAAAAAATTTATATCGACTAAAAACCACCTTAATTAATCCCTGAACACTCTCCCCAGTCTCTGCATGGCTCAGTCTCTGGGATCATTGATATACATCAAACATTTATTATCAACATTTTCATCAACCTTACAGCAGTAAAACAGCAAAAAAGACACTCAGACAGTCAACTCTGCATTCTCGTTAGTGCCTATACGCCGTTTTCCAGGGTTTTTGGTCTAGTCCGCCAGAAAACGGCGTATTCGACCATGGTCGAGTCTATCCGAAAACGGCGTATTGACCATGGTCGAGTGTACCGGAAAATGGCGTATTCGACCATGGTCGAGTGTACCGGAGGTACAAAATTCATTCTAAAGGTCATTCCTCATTTAACCAAACCTCTCGGTTATTAAAACGCCTGGCCTTTATTTAATTGTTTGCCTTACGGAGAATGCTTCTTATATTTTCTGGAACCTGGTGAACTTGTTTGTTAGGAATGTGAAAGAAAGCCGTACCATTGTTGTAATTACACAACTTGTAAACTTCATCATGGGAATGAGTGTGATAGTGGAATGTGTTGTGACAACTGCACGGTATGATATTATTAGAAAACATTGTTTTCCTCAAGTTCATAGGTTAGTTCATAGAGTATCGTATTTTTAATCCTATTATACCCTAGAAGTGATTTTTCCCTCAGGCTTTCACCCTAGAATTCCCCGTGTGAAAACAGACTATAGTGATACAAATTATTTGGCAGATAAATGCAAAAGGTTCATTGTGTCGAGATAAGGTTAATGACTGCGACCTCCCAGAGTATTGCGATGGAAAGCACTCAATGGTAATTAAGCGTTTTGTGATCATTGCACTATATGTTAACTATTTTTACTATCTTTGCAACTAGTAAATTTGCGTAATCTTATCATTCTTATGAACTAACCTTACTGATTATATGATGTTATATTTTTCACCTCATGTTTCTACCTCGTTTTATTTCCTTGTAGTGTCCTCCCGATATGTACGTTCACAATGGCAGATCGTGTAGCGATGTCAATGTATGTTCTTTTACATCTTCGCTAAATATTTCAAAACGTCTTTATAAGTCTACATAAATTTTCGATGTTTTAAGGACACAAGCCTCTGCTATTTTGGAGTTTGTCACACTCATAACAAACAGTGCGAAGCATACTGGGGGTCAGGTACACTCGATGATAATCGTTGAAACGATACGAAATGATATCATTCAGTAAACTGAATGAATAGTTAATGAATATGTTAGATACGCTCGTTACTTTGTCTTTATAATAGAAGTATTTATGTTCTGAAAGGCTTTCTTGTATTTTATATTGCTTGTTTAGATGGATTTTTTTCCGAAAGGTGTCATAAAAAAATTAACATATTAAAAAATACCAAGTATGGATTCTGTAAGCTTCTTGGTGAAAACCAATACGTGAAGTGTGCGAAATCGTAAGTGTCGGCTTGCTGTGAAAACTGGGATATACACATGTGTAATGTATTTCCCCTTTTCGTTTACTCTTTTCCTCTTCACAGGGATGCTCTCTGCGGAAAGTTACAGTGTGAAATGAAAAATGAATTTGAAGACAGAACAACATTGGATGGTAACGCCGCAATTTATATCCAAGGAAAGTCCTGGTCACACAAGTGTTGGTATGTTTTTACGCTCTAAATTAAACCATAAAGGAGCAAAATGGCAGCGAAGAATTTTCATCAAATGTGAATTATAGAACGTTCTAACGTATACAAAAAACCGGCCTCTTGAGCCGTAGGTCAGAACGTCGTGAACTTTTGTGGTGCATCTTAAACACTTGCCTTGCCACATTTATTGAGAAGTTTATTTTGTGTACGTCTCTTTTCAGGAGTGGAGAGTTAGATCACCGTGTTCCACATATTGGTATGGTAGAGACTGGGACAATGTGTGGTGAAAACAAGGTATACGTTTTGCAAATCAAGCCACTGCCCTTGAGGAATGAAAACTATTAAACTATCGTTTTCCTCTATCATCGGCGCACGTTCTCTTTTCTAATGTTAAACACGGTGTTTTATTTGAAAACAAACACGATTGCTTATTTTTTAGGTTTGTTTCAACAACACATGCATAGATATAAAAGAGGCCTACGCAGATCAACCTGAATGTCCAAATAACTGTTCAGGAAATGGAGTGAGTGTTATACTTCATTTAAAACGACTGTTAGATGAGTCTTTCTTCATACCTGCACGTTCTAGATTTAAGTTAATTTCTAAGTTAATTTGTTTAATTGATTGAGTTATGAATCATCTCTATTTAGATCTGTAATAACCTTGGTCACTGTCATTGTAATCCTGGTTACAGCTGTCCTAACTGTTCAGAGAGATGTAATAGTACTGGTGGCAGCATTGACAGTGGCAATGATTGTTATTGTCCAGGTTGGTGCTCAGTCCCATGCATATTCTATAAACAAGTTTGACTAAAATTTCATGCTTGGAAAATCGACATAGGCGTGCGGGAAATAAAAAAGGAAACGGCAAGTTTGTAGTCTTTTTAAAAGCCGGCTTCCTGGTATAATAACCTCCTAGTTCGACGTTTAGAAAATAAAGCAAAAATGTGTTGAACGGAAGTAACTTTATAATCACTCTTTCTTTCTGTTTCACACAAGTTGCAACAACCACTGAGTCGACACAACAATCTACTTCTTCGATGACTGAAGAAGCCAAAACTACCTCCGCTGGCAATGAGAATGGTGAAACATCAACTTCACAAACAATTGAAACAACTCATAAAACTACTGGAGAAACAAGAGAACGTTCTTCGTCAACTAAAAAAGCCGCAGAAGGTGAGTGCACGTCTTTTTCATGTAAGATGATTTAGGGAGTTTGTCAAATGAATTTTTTGTTTCATGTCATTTTATCTTTTTCTTTGCGTCGACGAAACACGAAAGAACTCCCCACTTTCCAGAGTGTTGATAAGTGTTTTTGCAATGCCGTTTGACGTAACAACAAAATAAGACACCAGCCATAAAGATCGCTAAATTTTCATCAGCGTTTCATCAGTTTATTTAACCTTTTTTGTTACAAGAAGGTACAAAAGCTAAAAAAGAAACAGCAGACAGCGAATCCCAAAAGCAAAGCCAAGGTATATCCGCGTATTCATATTCGAATCAAGCAAGTGTGTTCTTCAAAATTTTTGCTTGAATGTGGTTTTAATATTTATTTGTGTAGACGACGTTCTAATTATTGTTCCTACGGTGATTGGTGGTTGCATTGTTCTTTCCTTTTTACTGATAATTTTGATCCGCCAAAAACGAAAAAAATTGCAGTAAGTGTTTTTAACTGATCATGATCAAGTAATATCAGTGCTAGATTGATAAATTTGTCTGATTCTAAATAACGCACTTCCTTGCTGACGGATTAGCAAAGATATATCCAGGGAAAAACCAAACCTACTCTAATTTGCACTAGTCTGATTCGTAACTATAGTTAACTGACTAGCTCCTGCATGGTAATTGTCTTGTTTACAGAATACCTGGAAACTACTTTTCCAATGTCGTTGTGACACTAAATTCTTCTGTAGGGCGCATTGTAAAGAGACAAAGAAACTGCCTAAATCTTGGCACCTGCATGCTAGCCCCTCCACTTCCGAGCAAAATTAATTGTCGTACCTACGAACAGGGGCAAAACCAAGCATTCTTATACCTGTACCTTAGTACTTAAACTTGCCCAACCGAAGTAGAGCTCTGTCGACTTATCCTTTTCTGCTCTTAATGTGTGGATTTATATATGAATGTAATTTTTACTAGAAAATCACGTTCTAATCCCGGTGATCCTCGCGTTGTTTTCTCACAATGTGAATTGGATGCAGGAGAATCCTTCTCTCAACATAATATCATAGATCAAGGGAAAGAGTCTGGAGATAAAAATATTCAGTTCACTTCGTTGTCTATTATGCCTGAGAGCAAAATTGGTAAGGCAATGCCCAGGATTTATTATCCTTGTGTTTATTATTTTTTCATCGTCTGATTTACCAAATATGCTTTTATCCACAGGTTCAACAAACACCGGGTCCTCGGTGTCTTAATGTCAACTAGAATCTTGATTAAACTATAAGATTTATGACCTGCTATGATGTTCTACCAACGATGTTTAACTGGACTGTTACAAGCTGAAAATTCAAAATTTTCATGCAGGATGCGATTTTGAATAGGTATTAAAAAGTAGTTGCTTTCCAATCATTAGTCGACCAGCTAAAATCCGATCGATTCTGCCTGGTTTTAGTGAAATGAACCAGAAAAAAAAGAATTTTATAGTTTTGTATGATCAAGCTGTATAGTATTTCTTACAACATTCGTAGTTCGGACATTTTTATGTCGTTAAATAGGGATATTAATTTATTGGTATTGTGGAAAAAATACTTGTAATTTTCTTAGCGTGAAACGCGATTTGTTACGCTTATTTTTAGCTGTGTGTTAATACTCGTGTCCCAGTAGGTGTCTGATCTAGCCTTTTCATTGATACAGGTATTTTCAGCGTGCAGTTTTGCCTATTTTTGGCGATGTGAGTGTGTAAACATTCTTCACATCTGTAACAATTTAAGAGCATTTCGCCCACGTCTTTCGCACAACTCCATTTTTAATGATCCAGTACGCGAGCTCTAGCAACACTCTCCTTCCTGTTTACGGTAACTGTAATGTTGCTAACTTGTCCAATTAAATGGGAAAATATTTTCAAATAAATCATGATAAGAACACTTCATTTACACTTAGTGTGTTCTTTATGGTAAATAATGGTCCTTCGATACCACTCATACCAGCCAGATTTGTTTAAAACGAATTCTTTCTTTGTTTGCAGAACAGATACAAAATGAATTAATCATGCTAACTTGTAGTTTTTGGCAAAAGGCGCAAATATTTAACATTTATTAGTTGTTTTTTCGCTGGGCGAATGAGTTGTGATCTATTCTTGTTATGCGTGGGTGATTCAAAAAATGATTCAAAATGTGGCTTAAAAACAGCCGCGTCCCACCTTAATTACGGCTCATCCTTGACGTCACTCCTCCGCTGGTGCTGACATACTGTGTCTCTCTGGTGTTTCTGTTTAGGACGATGACGCATGATTATTTTTAGATGAATACGTTTGAGGACAACTATCTAACTCTGATGCTATAAATTCCTTAAATAAATACCAAGCCTCTTGGAGACGCACCCATATTACAGACAGTTTCCAATATCTAGTTACGTATATTTGCTGCATATGTTCTTTTAAACCTTTTACTTCAACTTTTTACTTCTCTATCATATTAGAGAATAGACTTAGGAAATATGCATTCGTGACAACGCCCACGCGTGTGTTTGACACGGCCTCGATGAAATTTGAAGAATGGTTTTTTGCTGACGAGCAAAAAACCTCCCATTTCACTGTCGTCATAAAAACAACAGAATTCTCTTCCGTTCCATGTGCACACCTTATTGAATCGTGGAAAACCAACTGAGAGTCACGGAAACCGCGATTTATTCCGCTTAATTAACTTTGCGCGTTCGGCGCATGCAATCCTGAAGCCTTGCGTGCCTTATGCTAAATAACATCTCGAGATTGCTTTGCAGTATTCTCAACTGTGTAGTCTGTGTTAATCTAAAGAACAGTTTCATTATTGGTTTGTTTGTTGGGAGAACTAAAGAAGCGAAGGTGAATACGTCTAACCAAGTTAGTAATCAAATCTGTCAAGAAGTAAGTGCGTTCATTGATGATATAAATTTGGCTCTTTTCGTGTTATTAATTTGTTGTATTATTGGCTCTGTCTCGGGGCACTTCCTTGTTTAAAACTAACAATAGGTTTTATTAATTGTTTTCCCAGGGAATTTAAACGAACCGCAAGGTACAACTAACCAGTGTCCATTTACTATCAGAGGATGAGCTTCAATAATTTTCAACCAACTTGGTTTTCTTATCAAGCTCAGATCAGCGAAGACATGAGCAGTAAAAGTCTTATGGTCGGTCCAGATTCCGCAACAAGTCCGTTTATAGACCTTCAAGCTGTTGGAAGACAGACGAACTTGGGTCAATGCTTAGGAAATTACTCTAATGAAAAAGGAGTAGTTTATCCGCAGTGTGAGATGGAAAAGTCGAACCAAGAACCAATGATATGCTTAACGGAATGTAGCACTCATACAAATGGTAAGTTACCCTGAATTTTGACTTATATTCTTGTATAAATATTTACTCTCTGGAGTATCTGCCGTCACCTCAAACGTGAACGCAGTAACGAGGCGCAAATCAGTAAGTTATCTGAGTATTCACTCTAAGTTATCCTAGTATTGATTGACTTATTGCACGTTCAAAGGTATCGCGTGATAGTATCAGACATGAGTTTTCCTTTTTGCTAAGTATATGTTCCGGATTCATTATCATGAGCACGACCTTTACCTGTGTAATTCTTCTTTTTTAGTTGTAACTCGCTATTGAGTTGTTTTTACAATGAAACACTGCGATATTTATAAGAAAAACTCCTCCGTTTGAGAACTTACGTTTATAAAAACAAGCCGAATAATCGTGTGCGTCATGATGAATCCTGCAAATATTTAAATGTGAGTTTGTCTTAGAGGAGCTGTCATCACAAGCCGGGCAATAAAACTGCGGAATAAAACAGACCAGTTAGGATTAGATTATTTTGCAAGGAAAGGAAAGTGAACGAGTTCACAAGACAACCCAGCCAAAACATGGCGTTCTCTCAAAACATGAAGCAGGGTTTAACTTCTATCTGTTGTCAGGAAGAACTGATCTATTATTCTTTGGCCGAGACAGCAGAGAAAACTCATGAGTATTTAACTTGTCTTCTGTCGTAACTGATTCTTGGTCGTTGATTAATTGAAATGAAATCTTAGGTCAGTCAAATTCAAAACAGAGCCATGCGAAGAAAAACATGTTAGACGCATGTTATGTAAATAATTATTTGGTAAAAACCGCGAAATCCATAACTCTGTTTCCAGCTGTTTTCTTGGCTGGACATCGGAGACCCCCGCGGTGTGACGTCATACCACATGCCGCCTGAATTAACCCGCAAACAGCCACGCCTTATACACCGCTTCCCTTGAATGTTAAGAACGATCAAACCACTGCGTTGCGAGCGAAGGAGGCAATCGGTCGGAATGACTCAATACAACATTGAATATTAAAAATGCCTGAACACTTGTGCAAACCGTCCAATTTTCCAAATATTTTACTAAATCTACGTTATTTTCGACCAGGACGTCAAATCAAACGTTGAATTACATCTTCTGATTCTGTATAACTGATTTTCTAGATCCTAACCAGCTAAAGCAAGATTCACCTCGAAAACGTTACAGAACGACATTTTCTCCCTCGCAACTGAAACGTTTGGAAGGAGAATTCAGCTGTAATATGTACGTTGTTGGTTTGAAACGACTGCGGTTGGCTCAAGAGTTGAAACTTGAAGAACGGCACATCAAAATCTGGTTCCAAAACAGAAGGATGAAGTACAAACGAGATCAGAGATTGAACGAAAGAAATGCAGGTTTGGCGTTTCAGAATTATTGCTTCTATTGACCAATTCTGGACACCAAGTTTGACATTGCAAAATTGGAACTAAGATTTTGGAAAACTTAGTTGAACCTTGATGCAAATGATTTTGACGACCCTTCAGTGGGAAAACGATATGGTCAAGAATATCGACATTCAAGAAGACGTGTCTCACTGGTTCGAGACCATCTCTGCATCAGACTCGCAATTTCTCGCGCAATGGTAAAGGTCGATCTTGTGTTGTGGCTGGTCCACACTCAATTTATTATTAGACCTCAAAACTACGATTCGTTTAAACCATATTCATATATTTGTTTATACTATATTTCATTGATCTATACTATACATATGTCATACAAAATTTTTGGATTACTATTTCATAAAATATAAATATTTATAAGGTTATCTACAGCGGGCTAGAAGACTCAGGTAATGGGGAATAATATGGCAGTATTTATATCGTCACCGCTGCTCTTACAAGCTAAGCTCAGTTTGTAACAAACGCTAAGCAAAGATTATGAGCGGGAGTATATATTTGAATTACAATACAATCTTCGTTCACGTCAAAAGAACTTCTTGTGATCTGTATTGCAAAGTTAGCAAATGTTCACTCTACTAATTTAATACAAAGACACGGTGAGTTAGTTGTATGATGGTGTGGCATAATATGCATGCTAACTGAATGATAATTGTCCACCTTCAGTCTCCATCTTGTCATGTAGATAAATTCTAATGTGTGATCTTTACCCATGATTTCACCATTGCATAAAATATCAACCTGAAACAGCAATACATCAAGTTATTGTAGTTGCAGCCAGAAAAATAATGAAATTCATCTTACGCTTACTTCTTTCTTGTGAGGAAGATTCAGTTTTAGACGAAGATATTTCTTAAGATGGCCGATGGTCAGGCGAATTGACGTTTTTATGAATTTCTTTGCAAGAGGTTGAATATATTTGCTCGAAACGTTGTCATTGCTGGAAAGAAGGAAATATTTTGTTTCATTCAAGAGACAAAATTGCAGGTTTCAAACAGTGTTGCAGTTTCAAACGGTGCCGTTTTAAACAGTCAACTTACTTTATACAATCCAAACAAAATGCAATCTGTGGGTCGTTACGATGGTCGCTGTATTGATGCTCATCTTGAGTTCCTCTTTGTCGTTTATACGCCGGTTGTTGATCCGACTCATCTTCTGTTTTAAGAAGTCAGTTTTGAGAAGATTTTCTCTTGATTGGGCAAAGACAAAACGAGGAAAACAACAAGCCTAGCTCTTTAATCTGGTTTTATACGAAAGTATTTGAACTGTTTTTACCTTTTTCTTTCCTTCTCTTCTGAGCAAGATTGAAGTTAGTCTCACGTTGCTTCTCACCTAGTTATTGTAGATAGACTTTTGTGTTGATTCTAGACGTCTCTAGTTTCAAGGACAAAATCTTAACAAAAGTTTTGACATTAAATACAAGACATACACCAATACATACTTTCCTGAAGGTGTGGAACTAATTTAAAAATAATATCTTCTAGTGTTTGGTCAGCTCTAAAATTCAAAAAATTGCCAAAATATAAATTTCAGTAAAAATTGAATCTTTCGTAAAAACTTTGTAGGTGAAATATAAAGCAAGAAGACTTTTTAATACCTGAGAAGTTCTAAAGGGTTAGTTTCATGAATAACTGTGCTGCATCTTGGACACTCGTTTTCATCAGAATCATCGAGATATCGTACGATGCAACTCCTACAAACTAAGAAACAAGAGCCTTGGCAACATTTTCACACGCAAGAACAGCTTGATACCGAGGCATCCAACTCGCTAGGAGCCTTCATTTGGGTCATGAACGAGGCATTCTAGTTTGAAACTTGCATTCAATCAGCTTTTGTGCGAAATTGAGTGCGTGATATGCTAATATATATTACTTTCAATATGATATTTTATTTTTCATTGATAGTATTGAACATCCATGTTTCAAACGATCCTAATTATGATAATCATAACCCGCTGTTCACTAAATTGATCTATTATAATCTTCTCTTTTGATGTTTACGTTTTCTGGGTCAGCTGCCATTATGAGGTGACAGAGGTCTGCCGACATGACGCTTAACACACAGTTCCTTTAATATTTTACTCCTCATGTCGTTGTGTTGAGCCTAATTTCTCCGAAACTATCACAGCAAAATGAAGACAAGATACGAACTCTAAAATTCTGCCAAACATTCGTTATTCATACAAAAGACAAAGAGTTCAATATCTTCTACCACTTGTTATTACAAAAGCCTAAATTATCTATGCATACAAAACATCTGCTCTGTTTTGCTCAGGGAGACGCTTGCTTGACAACAAGTTTCTTTTATATTATACCTCTAAACTTAAACGTAACTTATCCGATCTAAACATAAAGTAATAAATAATATATTTTGCTAGATATACGACTGCATGCGGGTGATATTTTATTATCATCGGACTAGAGGTCAACTTACATGTATGAAGACATTCGGCGATAGTTGTGGGTCGGATCCAGTAACCTTTGCATAAGTAACACGTCAACAAGTCGTTCAATTCACGAAGTTCAACAGTGATTGTTTTATTGGACTAAAAAACGAATGTAAGAAGATTTCTTCTGAGTGAGTCAACAGACTCGACACGATACAAAAAAAGTCAACATGTCATTGGATTCTTACGACATTGTTTTTAAATGTATATACATTACATGATACCGGCGCGGAACTTTATTAAACTCGTAGTTATAATCTGCACAGAAATATATCTCCCAGTTGTTAAAAGAAGATATTATTTCGTAGTTGTTGTGCTTTTCGCCTTAGATGAATCAGCATCATGCAAGGTTATCAATTTATTGCGACAATTTCTCGCGATCTTTATTACACCAAATTAGGAATCCGAATCAGATCTGTTAAAACTCGTTCAGTTGAAGATAAGTCTATCTTTAAGTTATTCAAATGATTATCGCGATCACGTCTCAACGAATCGTTGTTAAGTATGGATTAGTATAGTTTACTAAAACACTCCATACTGAAAGACAGTTATATAATCCTAGATTTAATGCTTTGTTCATCTTTGCTGGGAACACTATCGACTCGTGAAATCATATTCTACGGACTGGAATGTACTGTTGCCTTATTCAAAACATTCATCAAGTCTTAGGATTGCAAACATCATTATTATATTCCTTTAACTCAAGGGCTATTTTGCTCATTCAAGACTGACGTCTTATTAAAAAAATTCTCATAAATGTAATATTAGTCGTATGTCTATTGTAACATTCTCATTGCCTGATCAGTTAAAGACGCAATATTTCTCGTATTTCCTGATAAATTTTACCCAATCGCTAAAGCGAATTTCAAATACAAAAGATTATTTATATATTAAAGTTCCTAGACAATGAGATATGCTAAATCAAACCGCATTTTACATGGCCTGAAGTCATACAACGTCTTGTGTGTTCTTTTGTTATACGAAGCTTCATTCTTGGCTTCTGTCCCATATTACCTGCAGAAGATCCATTGTTCTTCACCCGTGTCTACTTCCTACACTGTATGTCTTACTGCCAATGTCTGTAATAATGGCGTCAGTCCTAGGTCCAGTGCCTTCGCTGTTATTTAACTACACAGCCACAAGACTATATCCCGGATGTCAGCGTCTACATTCATTTGTCAATATTGTTGCGAGTGGTCCTATAATAAACTGTCAATCATCTTCATGATTATAATCGAGGGATTTCATGCACACTCCCGTACCCCAAACCTTCTTACTAAATACAAAGTCTGGATTAGATTTTCAACACCGTTTTTATAAAGGGGAACAGCAAGGCAGCTTCTTCAAGCCATCTTCTTACGAGGCCACGAAGAAAATACAAGAAATCTCCAGAAATGCTTCTTGAGATTTCGACGTAAATCTTGCTCTCTGTCAGAAAAGGTGACTTCGCTCGAAACTACAGGCAGTGGCTGAACCAATTTAATGAGAACAAACGTGAAAATGATTCACTGATTCGTTCAAGCACTCCGTGCCAAGAAACACACCTGACTGCATGTTGTGCCGGGTAAACTAAGCATAACTTGCTCTAGGTAAGTGTGATATCAGTGTTTCGTAACGAGTGGAAGTTTAGAACGCAACAATTGTTTCTACTTAATCACAGCCACATGAAGAGCTTGCTCTGAGAGCTTGTTAAAAATTCCTCTTTTCAAGATTGGAACAATTGCAATTCAAAGAGTGGGTGTGTGTTGGGTGTGTGTAAGGCAAGTCAAGTGCTTGAAGTTTGCTATGCATGCTGGTCGCGAACTCGCGGTCAATGGCATTGCGATTGTGTTCAGTTATCAGTTCACTCTTTGAAAGATTAAAACAAGATAAGATAAATAAAAGGCACATTTTTTTCATTATGTAAATTCCACGAGCTAATCTCTCAATAAATATATCAGACATGCCTACAAAGACACGTTTATTTTCTTTTTGTGTTTCATTATTTCAATATTAATCCTATTGACTGCCCTTCCGTGTTTGGAATTAAAAGACCAAATTTCACCGATGGTGCAACAAAATAATAAATATATCTAGAAAAAACACATATCAAGACCTTGTCAACTTTACGATGACGATTAGGTCAAAACTATACAGTTTAACGCGTCTTTCCAGTGAATGGCTGAGAATTTGTCCTTTCATGAATCATGATCAAGCTTGTTAAGTGATAAGTTGAGTTTTTATTTTTTTACCCCGTAATTTAAATGATTTTAGCCTCTCTCTTTGACTCTTTAGATACCTTTGAGCTAACACAAACGAATCTTTCCTTGTAGCTAAGAATTAAGATAACCCTTGAAGACTGTCATTTTGCCTGTAGGCAATACCCCTCTATATAAACTATGATTTTTAATGTATATTTGCAAGTGTAGAAGCATATCGTACGGACATGCAGGTATAAAATTATGACAAGAGGAAACAGTTTTACATGAATGAAATGGTACCAGAACATCTTTATAGGATTGGAATTTGCCAAAATTAATATATTTCAGTCTCATTCTGATTTAGAAGATGCTCAGAGTGAGTGTGAATTGATGCGAAGTGCATATTGAACTGACGAAACAGTTCGTTTGCATATCATTTCGGCTCATCATTAAAATATGATGAACGGAGTGACGATAATCCTGAGTTATCCTGCAATTTCTTAATGTAATGATTAGTAATAAGGCATCCAGCAGATATTAGTTACGAGTATATTACGAGATGTCTTGATGTCAGCCACGGAAAGTGATATAAGAAAAGCTCTGGCAAGACGCCATAAATACTTGAAATACTAAAGGTCAATAGGTGCGACCTGAGGTGTTTTGAAAAATTTTCTTCACTTCCGATTAATCTGCTTTCAAACAGAGAGACACAGCTTGAAACCACGCAACTACGACAAGCACTTCATGGCGTACTAAAGTTGTCTAAATTTTGTCTATTCATTTCTTAATAATCTCAGGAGAACCATATCAAGATATTAAGAAGACGCCAAGCTAAACTCAAGATAGAAAGGTAAATATATTGTGTGATAAATAAAACAAGAATTGAGTCCTAAATCTAAGTAATTTTCATTTCAATAGTCTTCCTAAGCATATGGTTTAAAGGCTAAACAGGTATACTATAACAATTACTCCACGGAGTATAGACGCAATTGAAGCCAAATTATATTCACATATTTATTGTTTGTATTGATACATGGCATTTTCACGACTCGGCTTAATGCCGCATACATACAGCGGTTTGTGTCTGAAGAAATTCGTACAACCGTATACGACCACTCTTGCAGTTTACATTTTGAAGTGTTTCCCTGTAATTCGTGCCACATTTGGCAAATCTTACGTCCCTGTCTTTCTGTTCTATACCTTTGCCTCAATGACAGGATGAACCACTTAAACATACACGGCCGGCACTGAATTTTGCCTAACTGCATGTAAATAGCATCAAATCCATCAATAGCAATTATACCAGCTCATTTCAATCTTACTTAAATAAAGACTGCCCTGAAGGATATTTTGGAAATCCATTGTAAAAATTCAGCGCTACCCTATGACAATTTTCGATTGTAATAGCCGCTTACACCTCCGGCAACAGAATCCACCGAAGATGTATAACACCAAGTCGATTACACTAGCTTTGAGACCAGTGCATTTCATAAAGACCACTGAATGAAGTTTTCTCAAATGGCACTAAACGAGTTTACTTTCTTTACAGACTTGTCATGCACTGCTTAAAAACCTTTTATTAAAAATCGCGAAGTTTTAATTGCAGTGATCTGAAATCTGAAAGGCTATATCATTTGTGTTCTGCGATGAAAAGACTTATTCTCATATATAGCTATACTAATATTAATCCATATTCAGTATATATCACGCAGACAACAAAATCCCATCATCATGCACTTTTAGAATTGACTGTCTTTACATATGGATCTATTCTCTTCTCGAGCTTCTCTGAAAATGTCATTCATCTCTGCATGAGTCGATATGTTATAGATTTTAGTCCTATCGATCTAATACAACCTCTTATCAACGACCCATTCCACTTGCTCCGATATGCTCTCGAACTTATTTAACTTTAACGCTTTACATTCCTCAAAAGAGAGCTTTGATTATAGCTTATGAAAGGTTGATAAATCTTCCTCTACTGTTCTACAAACTTCAGCATCAGACTGGACTGAGTTAATGAAAAATGTTTTAGCAAATTTCATGGCACTGTAGTCGATCTGCATGAGGTACTTTACATCAAATGTTATGGATCATGCACATCGCATTTTAACCACAGCTTAAACGAAACAGATTGACAACAAAAAGAGCTTTATATTATCGTTATTATACTTCAAAAATACTAGTCGTTAGATCAAGTTGAACACCATTCATATGACATACACCAACAGTCGTAAGAAAGACTCGACTTGACTGAATTTATATACGGTATTTAAGTGCCTATTTAAATCGTATTTTATATTAGTCTTGCCTGCCTGATTGAACTGATTCGCAACATATTTTCTGCTGTATCACCATAGATAGCCTTATATTGTTCTACTGTATATAAGCAAGAAATGCCAAGAATCATAGGGATATAATTAAACAAAATTATCAATTAGTTTACAAAATATAATCATTTTGACCGACCTACGACATAAAACTAACCATGCAGGCGTAGTTACCAGACCGTATATTTAAAAGGCGACCGAATGTGTAGTGTATTGCGTTGTTAAGTCATATATATACAGTTGAATGTTGAATGCTATATAGGAAAAAGTCTGTTGAAGAAATTATTTAGTGGTTCTGATAAAGTGTATATATATATATTGAAGATATTTATTGGTTAAACCATGCCTTAGCTAAATTCAAGTCCAAAATATTGATTTCTGTCTCCTGTATAAAGCTGCTTTCAAATACGTTTATTTAATAAACTGCATGCATGTATACTTTTATTGCATCCATGCCATTTTCCTTCATCTCATCTCCGTGTCGAGGTAATATTTAGCCGGATAATTAAAATAGTATTATGGATAAACTGCTGTTCGTGAGATATGCGCCAGTCCTTGTTTCTATATCAATGGTTCATTGAATGACGAGACAGATGAGTGTCTTCGCTTTGAAAAATTTTTACTGTATATATATATGAGAGTTTATAAAACTATACATGTTGATCATATGTAGTGAAGATACATAGTAATGATTCATATACGCAAATCAGTTGTCCTGGAACATCAACTGATGCGCATTTTTTCAAAATTCGCCATCATTTTTATCAGCTATAACATTTGATTTTAAATGTATACGGAAACATAGTTCAACCCCGTACACATGCACTACAATACTGAGTTATGAGTTTACACAACTGATTACAGATTATTTTCTGCATTATAAGTTAAGTCTTATAAGTACCGGAACAGTGTGTTTCATAATCTTCACTAAATTTTAAAGGATTATCTCTTGAATGTCTACAGTATGTAAAGACATCTGTCCCAACAAAGAAACAACTCGATTCATCAGTCATTATAAAGTTGAATAATTAAAGCATAATTAATATCTTTCACTGCCCAAAAATTCACGAGTAAAACGCTACAGTTTTTGTGCTGTTTAACTAACTATTGAAACGACAAAATATTTAATATTATACCTCTTTGGAATTGTCTTGGATAGAAGAGTCTAACAGAACAACAAAAAGGGATAAATGTTTCCGTCGTTTGAAAGTTTGACGTCAAAATGAAGGAAATGTCCACTTGAAGAGCTAGCGCGACACACGTCATGTTTTCATAGTTCATCCTGTAATCCTTCACAACAATTTTATGGTTTGCATTGTAGCCGAAACAAAATAACTCACGGATGAAACGCATGTAAAGTGGATAATATTGTCAGGAAACTGAAGATTACATGCCCATTAATACCTTTAATCTAGGTTTCTGCATTAAGAGTTTGCATGTACATATTATATACAAGCTGTGTTTAGGTTTTTTTTGGAAAAACATTGCTTTCTAGGTCTAGATATAAAATTTGTATGCATGCATTATTCTTAAGACCTGCGACGTGATGGAACAAAGAATGAAGATGAAAGAACTGAATGAATTCATAACATGTGGCATTTGTTCTGGGTATCTTATCAATGCATCGACAGTCACAGAATGTCTTCATACATGTAAGTTGTTAATCAACTCTAGATCTCCAAGATCCTTTCTAATTCTACAGCTTTGTCATGCAATTGCAATGTTTGTCTTCCTTGTCATTAGCAAAACGTATGCTTTTTAGTTTGTCGTAGTTGTATTGTGAAACACTTAGAAGAAAACACGCACTGTCCAAAATGCGAAAAGGTCATTCACCATAGCCATCCAATGAATTATTTAAGGTTTGCGCATTCTGTCTTTATACCTTCGTTATATCATTCTTCGCAATATTATTTTTATCATGATTATACAACATTAAATAATTATTGCATCAGTCATCGTCACAATTTTGTCTCAACATCTTTCACCATCACAGATGAAGACGGTGTTTCTTATCAATCTAAGTTAGTTATCTGGTATATTTCTTGCAGATTAGATAGAACAATGCAAGACGTAGTTTATAAACTGGTCCCTGGTTTACAAAACAGTATGTTTAATTAAGTTCTTCAATCAAATAATCATCCAGCTCTACGGTTGTATACGAGCCATCCACTGGAATTTTGCATTTTCAACTTTTAAGGAGAGAAAAAGAGGGAAGAAAAATTCAAAAGAAAAGCCAGTTCTACTGCAAAAACTAAAGGTATGTATGTAGGACACAGACAAGAATATCTTACGTTCTCGTAATGATCCGATTGTGAAAGCCGTTGGGCTGATATGTAAGATTGTTCATTTGTTGAAAAGCATTTAATACCAGTCAAAACTTCGAAATAACTTCTACTTTTCATACTTTTCGCATGCTTTTTGGATATTCTACCCTATGAATGACCTTTTCCCCCGTCCCTCGCCTTGAAATCGTCTGACGACGGCTCATTCTTCAGTTGAAGGTACAACGAAAAGCCACAATTCTTCAGTAAACAAATCCAAACGCAAATCAAAAGTAGAAAATGATTATCACAGAAATGATGAACAGGTTGCAATCTGTCTGGAGTGCCAGAGGTACGACATCAAAACCATAAGAATGCTGCTTGGTTCTTTGATCTAATGGTTCTGCCTTTCTTGTAGGTTGCCTGAGCACAAGAGATCAATACAGGTAGAAATCTGTCTTTCTTTGCTTTAAACTGATTTTTATCAATTCACCGACAAATTTCGTTGTTTTTATTTTAGCCACTGAAAAGAAAATACCTGAGATTGTCTTCTCAAGCAACTGTACAGATTCTACGAAAATATCTTGCGAAGAAATTGAAATTAAAAAGTCATACAGATGTAAGTGTGAAATCATTGCAATGATAATTTTTTTTCTCTGAAATCAAATGCACCCTCACAAGTGCTTTGGTCTTCCACACGTGTCAGGTTATTTGAAAGAAGTTTTTTGTTTTTGCTGTTCAGATAGATATATTTTGTAACGAAGAACTCCTTGGAAAAGATCATACGTTGAAGTTTATCGTTCTCACTCGATGGAAGTTTAAGGCAAGTAAAATTCTTTCAATTTAAGTTTTTTTTTTGAAAAATCATCCTTCGGTTGTCATCATCTGTTAGCATAGTTTACTCTGATGATTTTAATGCCAGTTTTGAATGTTTTTAGAAAGGACCACTGATGCTTCACTATAGATCAAGTCTCAAACTGGTTTGAATCGTCATTCAGTCATACGACATTCTTGCACTGTAGTAATATTATAGATAGGAATATTTAAATCTTTTTATTTACCACAACAGATGAAAAATATTTGGGTTGGGTATGAAAATAAAGACAGCTGGGTTAATGAAGTACAATTTTCTTTGAAAGAGGGGAGATAACAGCCCGCTTCAGTCTACCATGAAGGGCAATCTCAAAATTATTTTCACTGTACTCTAACGGGATCCGAACCATCATCTTCCAACCAGCAGGGCCTGTTCATATGAGACGGGTCAGCCCGTTTAGAACAATCTTATGTCTTTTACGTCATTGTGGCTGAAATTTTGCAACTCATAATCTCGAGATGGGCTTTTCTCCAAACATCAAATAAAACTTGAGACATTTTTTGTTCGTGCGCAAATGCATAAAGCGCGCAAGAGCTGGTGTGCATTCGTCATCCGATCACGTACCGAGATTTATCCGAATGGTCTCGAGAGTTCTAGACAATGGCTTACCATATATGGATACTATTTCCTGTCGGAAACAACACTTGATCATGCTTGGATGGTAAATTATTTGTTGTCAAAAAGATAGGTTTTGAAACAACTACAGATATCTGTTCATATATGTTGCCATTCTTTACGAAACATTGCCAGACATAATGGGGTCTTCTACACTATATGCTCTGTGTATTTTCCTACTTATTGAACTTATAAAGCCTGAAATAGGTACGTAAAAATACAAAACTAAATTTATGTCAATGTGCTTTAGGCTGATGGCTTGTTTGATAATTTAAACGTAACGCCTTGAATTTCACTGTATAGGGACTTCGTGGACAAAAAACGTGTTTATTCATTTATTTCGTTATTGTATAGTGTCCACAGATCATAATTAGTATCACAATTCGCAGTAAAACTCAGTATATTTGTTATATAATATCAGTGATTATACATCAAATTCCACAACATTTGACATACACAAGTATAATTTCATTTTCATGTTAATGAGAAATTTATAATATCTCTTTAGAAGCAAAACTAACAGATGATCTTCTACATCACAATGCAAAGCTATTAAAAAACATAAGATCTTACGAGGTTATTAAACCATACATTGGGGAAAGATTGAAGCGTCATGCAAGTACAAGAATTCCGGTATGTATTTAATAATTTAAAGACTAAATTTAAAGACTTTAAAGTATTTAAAGACTTTAATTCAAATATGCTTTAGTTTATTTCTCGAAAAGTCCATTTTACTTCCCTATATTTATCCCAAGGTCCAATATATAGTTTGTAGAGAAATAGTATGAAAGGTTAAATATTAACTCTTATATGAAATGCAGTTAAATATAACTGATATTAGTTAAGGTAATACTCGTTGTTAATATTGCTTCCTATTTCTTTTGCTTTAGTCTGGACATCTCCAAGAAACAACGATTGTGATAAACAGTAGAAAACGACGTTTTGACCTAGCAGTATCCTTGAACAAGTAAGTTTTAATATGAGATAAGATGACATTATTCTTCCTTCGGACATGACAGGATGGAATTGTCTTCAATTTTGCCCTGAATTTACTATTCAAACTTACTAAGGAAGGAAACATTCCCTATGGCGTGCTTCCTGTTTTTGTTATCTAAGGTATATTTAAAAGGTGATTTAAAGTGTTGGGTTGTATTTTCTTTGTATTTAACCCCATGCTGAACAATCGTGTGCAGTATTACATATCAGATCAACCTTATAACTGATCATGATTTAGAAAATGTACCAATTTTGACCACAAGTGAAGTAGTAGGCGGGTCGGATCTGATATTAGATACAAGACTTTTTTGGTCCATTGTCTGCTCAATGACTTCATCCATTTGTGCTCATCCATCTGTGCTCATCCATCTGTGCTCATCCATCACTCAATTGCGGAACTCAAATTGATTGTAATTATTTTTTAGTTTGTAGGTGCACCACATGCATTTATTTCTGCAAAGTTTTCTGTCCATTAAATACAAGCCTTCATGAGCATTGATATTGGAAATTCGCCATATGCAAAACAAGAAAAATATTAATACTTTAGCAAACTGTTTCCAACGCATTGATTTGTTGTATTTTTAGGGGATTGTTTAAACCAGAATTTGAGGAACATTATGTTTCAAATGATCATTCAGTGAAAATGGTACATCAATATTTTATATTTCTTGTAAATGTTTAAGAACAAAATACGGTATAAGTTACCAGTTTTTCAGTATTTCACAGTGGCAATGGTTTCATTTTTTAACCATTTCCATGTTGGTAGGTGCCTCATGAACATTGCTATTACCATGGTGTTGTAAAAGGAGATAAAAACTCTGATGTTTCTCTGAGCACTTGTGATGGAATAGAGTAAGTCTCTAATGATAGAAGAATTCAGCCAACAAAGATTCCACATACTAACTCACTATGATAACAGCCCAGATGGACATTGTAATGATTCTATACATTTGATTGTATACATAAATGTCTGTGTATAAATGCATGAACAAATGTCTGTGTATAAATGAAAAATCATACAATAAATTAAGACATACAATTAATCACATAGCCTTTGTCACATTAATGTTTCAAAAAATAAATCCAGAATATATACAGTATATATTCCTCAGTCAATTTGTAATTCTTATTTATAGGGGAGTTATCAGAACAGCTGATGGTACCTTCTTTATCGAACCCCTAAAGTCTAAGGATGGCCAAGTATGTTGATAAAGAAGAACAAAATCTTGATTGTAAATAGTGGATTTATGCATTCTTATAATTTCTTTTGTTAGGTTCTGGATGATCATATTATTTTTAATGCTGATGATGTTGATGAGCAACCAGCAACTTGCGGTACTGATTGTAGTTGATCTAATGCTTTATTCTTAATATAATGCTGCTATTAGAAAGTGTAATTTGCATGTTTGTTTGTGGCGTTCAAATGTAACATGTTATATCATATTGGCTAAGTTATTAAAATGAAATAAATGTTTAGGCCTTGAAGACTAATATGTAACCTTCAATATAGGACATGGTGATCACAAAATATCACTCCAAAAAAAAATCAATCATAAAAAATCAGTTGATCTCAAAAACAGGGTAAGTATTGCTAAATGATTGAATTATACAGGCCTTTTCAGACACAGATTTAGTTTTTTTAACCTAATAAATTTCTCTAGGTTAAAAGAAATGTTGAAACAGAGACCAAATATATAGAATTATTTATTATTAATGACAGGAGACAGGTATGAGATTTGAACTGCTCGATTGCTAAGCAAAAAGTAAATAAGACTGTCATACATGTTGTAAATAATTTAACTTTAATCTGATATGTTATGGGTAGTTGTATTTTTTTATTTTTAACAAAAACCAGGTATTTTTCGGTGATAAGTATCCAGTCTTGCTGGGGTTTTTCAAGTGCTATATGTGGTTTAAACTAACAGACTTTGAACAACAGGTCCCAGCCTAGTTGGTTTAAGAATTTACTTAGTAAAAGTGGTTTAAGCTGCAATGTTAATGAAAGAGAAAACATAACTTAGAGTAAGTTTCTATTTTTCACTAATAGTATCAAGAATATCAAAAAGGTACAGGGAAAAGAGCAAAGGAACTGGTTAATCATCTTGACTCAGTAAGTTTTAAAAAAATACACTCTCTCTTGATGCATCAGCTAGGAAATTAACATGAGCGACAAGCAGTTATATATATTACGAAAAGTACTAGTATCAGTTATCACTACTCAGGAGTGGATCCAGACTGACACGACTTATGTGATTGCATACCTTTGGTATCATGTGGTATCATGTGATACCTTTTTTCAGTTCATTCGACCATGGTCGAGTGTACCGTTCTTTTCATCAGAGCGAAACAATACAACTTAATTGTTTTACATCTTAGACTTTTAGACACCGCAACATAAGAGTGGCTTTAGTTGGAGTTGAAACATGGACAGACAGAAACCTCATCTATGTTGATGTAAACATTACAAAAACTCTCAACAATTTTTTGGAGTATAAGAGGAAAACTCATGATCACTTACATGGAAAACATTTTGACAATATTCAACTAATCTCGTATGTATATTTTTATTTCAGTGTAGTACGTTAAATTGTAGCTGAAATGGTGATTTAAACTAAGGCAGATACAGTATGCATATCTTGATGGAAGAAAACTGGCTTGCATGTTGCATGTAATGATTGATGTAAATTTATATTCTTTTCCCAGGGGGCTAGATTTTTTAGGATCAACAGTGGGCTATGCTCCGATACAAAGTATTTGTGGGCCAAGATCTGCAGCTGTTGTGCAGGTTTGTGAGCTCTGTGGTTTCCAAATACTAAATTATTTATGTTCTTGTTTTAATTTAAAATACTTTGTTTAGGACTATGATAAGAGAGCTGCTCTAACTGCTTCAACAATGGCCCATGAGCTTGGTCATAACTTTGGTATGAAGCATGATGAATCCAGTAAGTGAATCCTCATTTTATCAATTAGGTCGAAAACATTGGAGACGGTTGTTGAATGTTGTGATACTACTGTTTCTAATCCTGTATGATATGTGTTTTCAGATTGTGAATGTCCAGATCCTAGCAGCCAGTGCGTTATGAGTGCATCTTTAAGGTTTGTTGGAAGTTTAAACATTAAACATTTACACCACTGAATAACAAAGGCTTACATAAATCATCAGTTACCAGATGAAACTATATTAACTCTGTGCTAATGAAAGGATGCTGTTGTGCCCAGCTGTGAAAGAGTGACTGGTACACATCACATCTTGTGGACCAGAGTCAACTTTGCCATTTTGCAAACTAGCTTGTATATGATAACCTTGTCTACGCAATTCTTTGTCATGAGGATCTGATCAAATATGCAATTACTATATTCAGTGTCTTTCCTCTGTAGTGGGGCTGCTACAAGATTCTCATCATGCAGTTTGAAAACTCTGAGAGAAACATTGAATGGTGGTTATGGAACATGTTTGTTTGATGAACCAATAAAGGTTTGATATATCTTTGTTTATTTGCTAATCGTCTTGAAAAACTGAGCAAGAAATATGACCATGCAGAGCTGAGGCTCAAGTCTCAGTTAATTCCTCTTAATGTATTTTGTAAAACCATCTCCTTGTATTCAAGTAATATACTTTTTGGTTAAGAGGCTAGCAAGATTGAAAACTAGTTGCATCTAGTGTAAAAGTACGGTGCATGCATCAGTATGACAAGGGTATTGTGTTTTTGTAGCATTATGGTGATCCAGTTTGTCGTAATGGTGTCGTGGAAGAGGGTGAAGAATGTGACTGTGGGACACAGGAAGTACGTCATGTTATATATTAAAGTTGCGTGCAGAGATGAATCTTCAGTAGCTTACTAACGTATTACTGAACTTTTATTTCATTAGGAATGTGACCATTTTAAACAACACTGTTGCAATACAACAACTTGCACGCTTATACCAGGAGCTGCTTGTGGTCATGGTGAATGCTGTGATAATTGCCAGGTGAGTCAAATTATGAAGACACTTACTTCTGCATGTTTTTCATTGTTTTTTTTTAATGTCCAACGTTTAAATATCTTGCAGTTTAAACGAAGAGGAGCATTGTGCCGAGAGCAATACAATGAATGTGATCTTCCAGAATTTTGCACCGGAGATCACGGAATGGTAAATATTGATCCGTTTTGTTGTTTAATCATTATCAAGAGTTCGAAATTTGATGCTTATTTGCATGGTCCCTGGTGTGTTTAGTGTCCCGAAGACACCCATATTCATGATGGTCTGCCGTGCGAGACACACCAAGATGTAAGTTTAATACTAGTCATTAGAGAAAACATCCTTGGAAAATTAACATTTTGTAAACTGAAGATATGGAACTTGGGGTTTATGGTTTCAAAATTTCCTCACCGATGTTTCAGGGTTATTGTTATGGCGGTGTTTGTAGACATCTTCTTCTGCAATGTCAAAAGCTTTTTGGGAACGGTAAGTATTGCTTCCTTCAATTAAACAATTTTCAGAAATATAAAGGAGAGTTACAAAGATATCTTTTTCTTCAAATGTTATTATAAAAGACTGTATATTTGTTTCAGATATTAAAGTCGGTGGCGACAACTGTTTTCATCGGAATACCGAAGGAGGCTCATTTTATAATTGCCCAAGTGAACCTGGAAAGTACATTCGTTGTGCTGAGAAGTAAGTGAATATATATTAAGACACGTTTACACTTGCGATTTTGCATCTAAAATTGATCTTTGGCTAAACTGAAGGCCTTCCTGCCTTGTTGTATGCATGGAATCGAGTTCAAGTTTTGGAAAATAAACCGTTTATGTTTTCATTCGTTTTAGGGACGTGAAGTGTGGTAAAATTAATTGTTTATCAACGAGGAAAGATCATAGACCAATTCAGGGACAGCAACGATACCATCATTGGATTTCATTCAAGACAGGAGAATATTGCATGTAAGTTTGATATCACTTCAGGTAATCTTGCGCTTATATCGTAGCCAATCACCGCTCAGAATGCTTTTAGAAATAGAAATCCATTGTACAGAATTTAACGGATTAGATTTTTCGACATTCGTTGTTTTTTTTTATGAAATAAGCCGAAATTTTGTGATTATGTTTAGTTATAAAAACTATAGCTCTGACATAAATTGTTGCTGGCTTTTGTCGTGGTGTATAATTTCATGTCCAGAATGATTCTAATTCTAGTCCTTGATTCTAATCCTTTATTATAAGTACAGTAGTTGGGTAAGGATTAGGATCAGGTTTAGGATTAAAACTTAAAAAGTTGGAATTATATTCGTGGATTCTGGACATGAAATGATTAGCAAGAAAGATCTGAAGATCTGAGTTTAATTTTGTAGAGTTCCCGCTTCCACGTGGGGTGATGGTCTTGATCCAACATATGCTGATGATGGAACACCGTGCTCCGAGGGAAACGTATGAATTGCTCAACATTTTCTGGTTAAGCTTACTCTGGGTTTTTGCTTTAAGAAAATCTGATTCCTCTTCGTTCTTAGATGTGTTTGAAAGGCAAGTGTATTCCTGTTAGTGAGGCCATCCCAGTCTCCTCCTTTGGCAAGTGCACGAATAATTGCTCTGGAAATGGGGTAGGTAACATTCTATGGGTAGCAACCTGTAGGTGATACTCTATAGGTAGTAATCTCAAGTTAAGAAGTTTGTTTTACTAGTACAAAGTTTGCTGTAGTTGAAGTTGTTGTTTTTTCTTGTTTATTAGATATGCAACAACAAGGGTAACTGCCATTGTCATTCTGGCTTTGCATGTCCAGACTGTAATAGTATTGGGCCAAATCAGGGGGGTAGTGAAGACAGCGGCCAGGGATGTCAACTATCCGACAAGAAAGATTCTAGTTGTAAGTGTACATCTGACTTCAACTAGAGAAGTCTTTTTTTGTGCAAGTAGCTACTATCAGTTGTGATAATCGTGTCGTGTGTGGGACGAGTTCACCTTTCTGATATCAATCCCAGATCATTTTATTACAACATTTTAGCCAGCACCAGGATCAATGTCGCTGCCGCTGTTCTTATTCCGCTGTTTCTGTTGTTGTTGATCGGGATCGCTATTCTTTGTTACTTCAAACGAAAAGCAATTCAAGAACGTCTTCGCCATTACAAGTTTGTTCGAAGAACCACGTGAGTTTTACTCGTTCGTTTTTCAAATGAAAGAAAAGAATGATAAAACAGAAAGTACGATCGAGCTATCGAGGGTTCTGATGTGTGACAGTTTTAATGTAAACCAATCTATTTAATGATGTTTTAGGAGTCTCTCCTCAAACAGTCAACCTGCAAGAAAATATCAAGCTTCGGCTGGTTTGCATGCTGGACTCATTTCTGAACCAAGCCCCTCTCCTCAGCCAGCAGGACAGGCGGCTAGAAGGGCACCTACAGGTGGGTGTAATCTAAACATTGTCATATATTTGTGATATTAAATGTCGTCATATTGAATGTTTTAGTTCCGATTAAAAACAACGAATCATACCCGCAAGTTCATAAACCTCCTCAAAGACCACTCACACAACCTGTTGCCGCTGCACAACCACTAAATGTTCATCAGTCCGTGGCGTTGTTTCCACCAAGTGCTGCTCCAGTCTCTCAAGAACCTGCTAAAAAACGGCCACTCCCTCCTACTCGTCCTTTGATAAAGTCAAACCTACCTAGAACGCCATCCGCCCCACCAGCCGCACCAAATAACAGACCTCGACTACCACCCTCTCAACCACCTCCTAGTTATAAATCTGTGCCAGACATCCCCGCTGCCGCAGAAGAAAAGACTACAGCACCCCCGAAAAAAGGGCCGAGCGCGCCGGTTCCCAAACCGCGAAACATCGCCCCCCGGCCGGGCCACCAGTCAGTCCCACTTTTTAACTTGCCTGAAAATGAAAATGACGGGGGGTTTGTGAAGCCGTCAGCTGTCAAAGCTACGCAAGCAAAACCATCACCGCCAAGAAGACCCAGAACAAACGAAAATCAAGACGATAATCGCGTAGACTTTCGAGCTGCCCTCAAACCTGTTCCCAAACCATGGGAAAAAACTTAATCAAATATTTCAATATACAGGAATTTTAATGTTGGATATTTTAACAGAAACACTTGCCAACATTACGAGCTGTGGCTATCTTGTCAGTTGTCCGTTCAAATTATCGAAAATTAATGGTCAACTCCCATTGCAGCTAAAACAATTTTGATTGAAGAAAAACAGCGTTTTTAATTTTAACATTTCTATGTCATGTTTGAAGAAACAGCTGCCAGTCTTGCTGACCACTTTTAGACATAACGAAGCCTCTCCTTTTTATTCAAATATATAGATAAAATGGGGGAGTTTGGCAGCAGAAATCTGCAAGCAATATTTGTGTTTATATTTTATCAATTTTACCATGATTATCGACATCCTGATCATTCAGAAGAGCAAGGCTGTAATATAATATACTATTTTTCAATCATGGATTGGTGTTTACCTACCTCCTTGTATTTTAACAGTGGTTTACTGTTCCTGGATTTCATTTGTAGCGTAAAATCTAGCTTGTTGTCATGAGCTTCAGTATGATTCCTTAATAATTATATCCACACACTTCAACTTTTTTGTTCACAAGATGAGGACTTGGCGTTAAAGTATTTTGCGCCATCTTCACACCGACAATCACGGAAAATATTGAAGTGGATGATTTGAAATATTTGTTATGTCATTCATTGCTTGCCCGGGCTGCTGTGATTTTGTCCAGGCAATGCTAATAATAGCCTCATTCTTGCCATAAATCATAGTTGGGATAAGATCTTTGATCTAGCCGTTCCTGTAATCCATCATTTCATGCCTAATTAGCAAATCCAGAGATAAAAGGGAACTTCTAGGCGATAAAAACTATAATAAATACATAGATATAATAAAAATCATACTATAAATGCATTTGTATGACCTATCCACTTGTGTTTTATCATAGGTTGGCTAAGGTAGCCCAATGGTTTTATTGAAACAGAAGATGAATGCTAGTAGTCTATCCTTGATATTTGATAATTTCATAATGCAGTTAACTTTAAGCTCGTTTATTTTTTATTAATGTTACGACATCCAGAGCGAATAAAACTGCCAATTAAATCTATCTTTTATTTTAAATCCTTTGAAAATATCGTATTGCATCGTCAGACGCAAGGATTGAATCAGAGGACACTTCCATAGATTGAATGAAAAGTGAAAAATAAAGAATGATGTAGTTCTTCGTCGCGCGCTACAGAAGTGAAAGGTCATTGCAATGGTCACGCAGTTTTATCGTTCGTATTTCAAAGTTAAGACCCTGAGTGCAGTGTCTACAAGTCCTTTCACATATGTCTTTGTTAATACAGTCTACCTATTTAACCTCTGGGTGCAGAGGATTACACAGTTTGTCATAGCGGTAATGATATAGAAGCACAGGTCAGATTACTAGATTTCACAAAGACGCGTCATGGCAATACACGGCATCAAATACACTATCCGGTATAACCCTGTTTGTTAGCTTATGTTTTGACTTTATTAAATATTCATGTCTAGATCAGGCCTACATGAATATGGAAATGATCTTTAAAGATGCAAATATCACACAACGTGTCTTGTTATCAACACAAGGAGACTATAGTCAGTGTTCGCGGGTATGAGGCTGACCAAACGAAAGACATTTGCTTCTTTACTTTTCTGTGGTTTGGCATTACTTACTCTTTACCTTTACTTGCTGTCTCGCAATGAAAACTGCTCGTCTGGCTTACAATGTCTCGTTGTTGGGTGAGTTTGTGTATAGTCTGCTAGTCTTGTAATCAGTCTTACATTTGTTGTATGTTATTCAAGGCATCATGCAATGTATGGCAACCGTCTGTGAATTCCTTTCGTTTATGACAACGTCAGTGACCTTACAGAGTATCGTGTTAAATCTTTCAAATGTCGATTTAAAATAGGACAGGAACTTTGAATATATTTTGTTGAGAGTATAGACATCCCGTGTTTAATATTACGTCAAGTGAGTGTGGTGCGAGCAATGGAAGGTAATTGATACTTCAAAGTGCTGACAACTACTTTTGTCGCAATTATACGACTAAAAACAATCACACTTCGATTCTACGCATTCAATTTCGAGAAAAATCCTTAACAGGATTTTAGTTGATCAAAAATATCAAGCATCTCTTGTTTGAAATAAGGAAAAATGCAGTTTGAAGACTCAGATATTACCTGAATTTTTATCTCGTTCAGACTTCTTGCTGTTAAACAATGGTGGATTTTCGCTCCATGCTGCACGAACACTATACAATATGACAGCGGGGTTGAATCCATATGTCTCAAAAAGAATTTTTTGAATGATTTTGTCTTTAAGATAACGCAGTTTGCTTATTATAGACTCGTTGGATTCGCTGAAGGTTTGATTCGAAGCCGGACATGTCAAACATAGAATTCAGTTTGTTTCATTTACCTCGGATTTTATCAACAGGCATTGATATTTTCATCAGTCAAGATTAAATATTTGAGAAGCACTTGACGACTGTTTTGGAATGCGGGATTTCCGATTTTGCCTTGTGGCATCCTGCTAAATAGTTTAAAATAGCGTCAGCTTAGATCTATCTATTTATCTCTTCCTTCTGTGGTTTTCTTGATCAAATATTGATCATGTAAGAGTTACAATCTGCTGTAAAGTTATCATTGCTGATTGGGTAATTTTGAAAAATTGGCAATGATATTGTACTAATTACTCGTTAAAGGGTAATTGATTATACTAATTACTTCTGGACGACATTTTATATCCGAAATATTGTATCATTCTTTATTTTATTAGCGATTGATGATTATATTTCTATTTGTTCTCTCAAGTATCCAAGCAATATATAATTTAATACGGTCACAGCGTATTTGCCAATACGCCTCAGTTTCTGTTAGTTTGTTTGTTGTAACCGTCGTAACATCAATAGAGAAGCTGAAGGATTTGAACGGGTTCCAAGTGGCCCACAGGTGTTTCCGTTTTCATATCTTTTGAGATATTTTTATACAAGTTCTCTTTGGTGATCCTCAGTGTCGGAGACTTGCATTAACGAGTTTTTAATTTAGAGGTTCTTATTGAGAGACATCTTCGGTCATCTCATCCACAACTCAACAATACATTTTGCATCTCACCTTTGAACTCATCTGTGAGATGTGTCTAGGCAGTAAATTAGGATTTGTCTAACCTGTGAAAAAAAATACGCTTTATCTGTCATCATTAAACTATACCTTATTGTTTTAGCAACCAACGTACAGTCAGTTCAGATGAAAGTCCAGCAATCTGCGTCCTGCCTCAAATCGACCCATTTCACGAGTCTGTCAAACATTTGATTAAAAACTATCCAAATGATATCACTGCCGTTTGTGGAAAACCAAGTAAACTTTTTCAGCTGGTCAATGGGAGAATAAAAATTCGTGATAATTCTTTGTTGACAAATATTTCAGAAAGAACAGCAAAATATGAAATTGTGATTCGTCCTCGAGGCGAAGACAACAGAATTATTTATAGCGAGAAGGTTGCCATTTCCGCTGGAGAAGGTCAAAAAATTGACGGCGATTTTACGAAAGTGAGTTACAAGTTAAAAAATGGCAGTAGAAGAGTTGAAATGTTTGCACAGATTGTGGAAAAACTGCACGTCTTTAAAAGAAAATCGAATCCAAATAGATTCAGGCCTAACGTTGTTTTAATGGGTTTTGACTCAACTTCAAGTGCAAACTTCAAACGGAAACTAAAAAGAAGTTATAAGTATTTAGTTGAGAAACTTGATGCGTTTGTCTTTAATGGATATATACACCATCATTGGGGACGGAACGACACCAGCATTAACTGCAATTTTAACTGGTAATTTACTCAGTTCAATGTTGGCAAAGAATCACACACATCTGGAATCATGGCCATGGGTGATGAACAACTATAAACGAAGAGGATATGTTACGTTATACGCTGAAGATGATCCACAAGTTGCAAGTTTTGTCAAATTAGGAAATTTTCGTCATCAACCAACAGATCATTATATGAGGCCTTTTTGGTTGGCTGCCGAGCGCCACGGTATTGATGGGAGACGCAGAAATAAGTCAAATTCATTGCAACGCGTTTGTTTGAACAACGAACCTTTACATAACATTACGTTCAATTATTTGAAGGATTTTCTGGCAGCTTATAAAGGACTTCCCAAATTTGCCTTTCCCTTTTTCTCGTATCTTCCCCATGGAACTGGAGAGAAATTGAGCCTCGCCGACAATGACTTTTTATTGTTTTTGAAAAACTACGAGAAATATCGCAATAATAGCATCTTGATAACCTTTGGTAAATGATTATTTTTATGTTTTATCATTAGCACGTACAGTATCCATCTCTGTTCTGTTGACAAATTTCCACTTATTTTAGTATCCTCTTTTATTTTATTTAATTTACCTTTCTTTTCTCCGAGGGTTGGTAAGTGGTTAAATAAAACTTAGTTTTATAGTTTAGCAAAGAAAGAAACTGGAATACCTCGGAAACTGGAAGAAAAACCTCGAAGCACAGCAGTAAACTGACCATGCAACTAGTCGCAATCAAGTAAACTGACCCTGTCATTTTTGTATTCAGATATTATCTCCTGATTCTTCAACCATCTTCACCCAACAGGCGACCACGGAGCAAGAGTCGGAGCCATTCGCAACACAATTCAAGGCACTTATGAAGAACATTTACCATGGTTATCTATAGTAGTGCCACCGTGGTTTAAACAAGAATTTCCAGAACTGGCAGAAAACATGATAGCCAACCAAGACAGAATTGTTTCAGCATTTGATCTCCACCATACTCTACACCACATTCTCAACCTGGATCGACAAGCGCCTGGTACAAGTTTGATGTCTGAATTAAATCCACTACGAACATGTTATGACGCAGGTACAATCATCTTCTAATTTCTATGTCAGAAGTCAGCCTCGTCTTTTTCGAATCTTAATCTATTAATTTTTTGAACGTTATTTCAACTTCTATTCTATTTAAAAATATCCAGGTGTGACGGACGAACACTGGTGTCCGTGTATAAGGTGGGAACCAGAAGATGTAAACAGTATTCCAATAAAGAAAGCTGCGCAGCTTTTGGTCAATCATATCAACAAAGTTATTTCGAAAAAACAAGTCTTTTTAAACTTGTGCTTCACCGTTTATCTGGTTGAAATCATTCTGGGCGCAAGATCCAAGACAGGAAATATTGTTTATTATCAAGTAATCATTAAAACTAATCCAGGCGAAGGGCAATTTCAAGCAACTTTCAGATATTATCCTGATTCAACTCTCGTGATGACATCACACGTTAGTAGGACAAGTATGTATGGAAGAAACCCGTGGTGCTTGGATCGGAAACATCATTTTATGAGGAGATTTTGTACATGCAAAATAACCTACAAAAAACACTCCAAAAGGAAAAGAATCGCTGAAAAAACGTGAACATGTAAAAGAGATTTACTGGGTCAACTTGGTAAGGAAGGGAGTGTATAAATCGCAGTCTTTATGTCTGTATAAAGCATTATATTGAGTCAATATATTTGTAACTTTTTTAATTTTTATACTTGTACAGGTCAAACTTGTATTTTACATTCTAATCACTTTGCTACTGGTACAAAAAAAGGAAAGACTGAACATTTTCTAATTGAAAACACATTATTAAAAATTGACAATTTACTATTTGAATTAGTGATCGCAGAAATGTAAAGTATGTACAACAAAACATTAGTCAACCCAGTGGGTATGTCATATGTCAAAAAACACAAGATCTGTAAGCAAGCCAGCGCAAGAGAATGTATGATAAATCACTATAATATGTCTCTAGTTTGAAGTTTACAGTCTGTACATTACATGTACACTACACTTCATTAAATTGGTATTATTGTGAGGAGAAATAAAACTCCCATAAATAATGTAAATAGAATAAGTGGTGTGAAGAAGCCCCATAATGGCCACAATGCATATGTGCAGCTAAATAGAAAAGAAATTTCTTTATTAGAGACTTTTGGAATGATTTTAAAATAAGTTAGAGAGGGACCAACTAGAGAGAGACCTAATTAGAGAAGTATTAGGAGGGGGCTTGCTACAGAGCGTATTTTTAGAGATGGGGGCTTATCTGAGAAATGACATATTTGAGCATATATTCAAAGAACATCTCACCAAATCATTCCAGCAATGAACGCTGCAGTTGCCACGGGCACTGCAAATGGCGCGTATTTATCCCAATCCTGAATATTCTTATAATATGAGCACCAAAATATGAGGTAAAAGGCTATTGTAAAATTCACCAACAAAAAAACACAACCAACATAGAGCCATAACCTAAACAATAGCATTCAACGTATTATTGATAGAACTAAACAACGAAAGCGTTCGGTTAAACGAAGGCTGGTTTTGTACTAGGAGCAGTACCTATAAACTCTAGGGTCAATTTTCACTGCCATGTAAAAATCTGTGTAATAAAAAACTCCCATCGACGCAACCATCCAGAAGACCATGTGAATATTTAACATGGCTTTTGACTTATTCTTGGGATCATTCTCTTCCAAAATCTTTCTACCTTCTTTCTGGAGTCGATCTGAAATTTCCAAACATACTCTCAGTACAAGCGCTGCATGGATAGACATTACAAATCACGATACACTCTCCATCATTCGCAAGCTTACCATCTAATTTTTTATCATATTCTCCGCGACGATGTTTAAGAAATGCTTCTTTTAAATTTTCATCCAATTTGAACGCCATCTTCGTTTCTTGTTTATGTTGTTGTTTGCGGATACTTCATGTTAAGATGATTGTGAGATGACTGTCCTCAGCCTTTAAATTACTCGTGATTTTCTTGTCATTATTCAACTTTAATAATGACTATTTTTCTGTATTTTTTTAAGACGTAGCCATTCTTATCATGAAGAGCGTTGTTGTTACAAGCTCTTTACCAGATATTGTATATTTCTGGGCGGATGAAGAATTCAAGTCGCACTTGAATAGTGTGTTCTTGAAAGACGGTGTCATCAGCCAAGATGATGATCCAACTAACGTTGACTTGAATGCTGTCTTGCAGTATTTTTCACCTCTGATCTTGTCACAGAGGTGTATGAAAAGAGAGAATTGTGGTTACAAATCAATCACCCTTGGAAATGGCATTATCATTGTCATTGATCAGGTATGCAAATCTTTACTAACCTAATACCTGTGTAAAATCATTCCTTCTAAGAGGTAACTTGAGATGATACTGCAGAACAATCAAGGTAATACTTCTACAACATATAATTTGAAATTCTTCACTGTTTAATCGACAGAGAGATGACTATGTGTATCTTACTCTAAATGGTGATGGACAAGAGTCTGAGGAGTTTTTGAGGCGGAAACTCAGAGTTTTTCAGTGCCTCATAAGTTTTCATTTTGGACCAAATACAGAACTTTTGAAACCTGAAAGTAGAGAGGTGCGAAAAGATCTGTGGGAATCTCTGAGCCATATTTTAAAGACATATTGTTTTCTTTGCTCTCAACAGCAAGGTTTTCTCGTTGAAGCGAATGAAATGATTCAAGTAAATCAGCGTGTGAATGAAATGAGTATTCATTTACTTGAATCTGTCCTAAGCAAAGCAAACAAAGAAGGGGATCCACAAGCTAAACATGCCATGCTTTTTGTTAATTCAAAAGTTCTTGCCCTCTACTCACAGTAAGTAGATATTTTGCACAGTACCCAGTGGAATTTGAGCTTTAAGATAAGAAATATTTACTCAATGTCTAATATGTACAATTTTCATTTTCAAGCAATAATGCAAGTAAACTTCAAGCTCCTGATATCATGTTGCTAACAACACTTGTTTGCTCCAAGTTTTCTCTTCCTCCTCAATCAATCCCCCTCTCTGCAAACAGAAGTCCTCCCCCCCTGGCACATGATATTATCAAGTTTGACAATGTTCAAATCAAAGCAAAAGACTGTCCTTTTGAGAACACAGATCAAGACTCCAGCTCACCATTTGGGGAAGTAAGATCAACCAGTTTTGAGATTGTATCTCCTAAAAACACAACTCCCTCGATAGAGGATACTACAGATACTACAGATACTACAGAGCAAGGCTCTTCAAGAACAGAAAACAATGAAACTTTTGAAGATATAAATAAAGGAAAGTGCTCCACTGATTCCGTAAGTTCCGAAAGGTACTACACCCCAGAGGAAGATGAAAAATTTTTCTCAGAAACTACGGTAAGTTGACCCTTACCCAGGACTATAATGTAAAGCATGATACATAGGCATCATTTTCCGCTCTGTACGGACTAAGTCTCAACCATTGCTCGTATACATTGTGAGATTTCAGTTAGAAAAGGCAAGATGAACAAATAAACGAACTAATTTTCGTTTCAGGAAAGTTTTGTAACGAGCAAAACAAGATTATGGGATGAAACAAGTAACAGCAGTAACAGTTTTGTTGATCAGGATAATGAACTGTTTCGTAGACGAATATTCTTGAAACCAAGACCTGGGATCTTTGTTCCACATACAGTACATGGGCTACAAATATCTCCTGGAACAGTCCTGGTCATCATCAGTGAGGTAATGACTCCCAGAACAACACTCACAGAACAAAACGACGTAAAAACTTGAAGGTTCAAAAGACAGTTTTACCTCGTCGTCACTTCCGTCATAGGACAATTTTACCTCGCGTGTACAATTTTATTTGGTCGCTTAGCGAGTATATTCTAGTTAATGTCCATTGTATTATTGCAGGTGAGGAAATGTGAAATTGCGAAAGAGATTTGTAGCTTGATTTCGATTTTATCTGGTTTGCTTGAAGTCAGAGTGAAAGATATGGCAAATATGATGGAGAAGATGGAACAACATATGAAGAAAATTACTGAAGTCTTCAAGAACAAATCCGCACAAGCCAAGGAGGTTTTTAAGAACTATAGTTTAAAAATTTAATACTCCCCTGTTAACAACTACACTAATATAATCGTTTTTGGAAATTTGTACTCTAGAAAAGCGTAGACGTGCGCGTGAACGCGCTCCGACAGAAATGGGAGAAAGTAAAGTCAAACGACTTGCTCAGTTATCTGCAAGGAAAAGAACGACAATTGTCAGGGAGACTTGAAGGAGCTCTTGTAGACATGTCCAGAGGTTTGCTGATGTTATTTGGGACTGCTTTTTGTGCTGGCGATCTAATGAAAGGTCCGTCCATCAGCATTCACCATGCAAAAACGTTGTACAGAATACAAGAAATGGTCCAGATGGAGTTGAAGGATTATAAGGGGTTTTTATCAGTCAAAGGAGAACGTAATATCACCATGACAAGATATCCTTTTTTTCACCTTTTTGCATGGCTTTTAGAAACCCTTTGTTAAGTCTAACCACCTCTATGTTAAGTCTGTTTTCACTTAAAAACTATTCGGGAAACATTCACAGTTCTTCTGGTATGATGCCTCGGAAAACTAATCATTTTCAACTAAAAATGATGATTTTCGTTGACTAATTTTCAGATATTTAGAAGAGTTTCCAGGTCTTATTCATTTTATCTACGTTGATCGCACAGCCAATCGTGTGATCGCGCCGTCGATAAACACAGACGTTTCTCAAGTATTCAACCATCGTGATGCTGCACATTTTATTAAACAGAGTGTTTGGGATGGATGGAATTACATACAGACATTTCTTGTACAAGGTTAGTTTATATATTTCATTATTAATGCACAATCATTATGAAGAAGTTGCCAAATTCCCTCTAATGACAGTTAGTTTCTTTCAAAGGTTACATGAATGTTTCTGTCCGTTATGGAGATTTTCTCTTCACGTACATTTTATGGTTTGAAGACTCTTCGGGAAATCAGAGAAACGTCAAAGATACCAATGCATTTGTGGCTGAATTCCCAGAAGCTCCTGGAATCATTGGCTCCTACTTTTACAGGTACAAACTTTGATGGTGTTTCGCGCGATATCCCCGCATTTCAGTTGCAGAATTCTGAATTACTCGCGTTGAATACGTCATATTATTTATTATTCGTAGTGAGTTAAAGCGACGCTGTTTTCCGTCCACCCCCCAAGACAAGATTTGTTGTCACGAATTGTTCTGTATGCACTTGGGCGTGTTACCGCTGAGTCAAGCAACAGGGCATTCTCGCAGGCTCGCTGCCATGATGTGGGAGGTCTCGGGTGGAGCGATGGTGGTCCCATTACTTGCGTAAACATTTTTCAAATTACGTGCGATTTATAAAGCGATTACGCATAAAAACGCGAAAAAAACGGTCAAATAAATTGGCAGGCACTCTATTTTTAAGGCCAATTTTTTATGGCAATAATTTGATGTGGAACTTTGCCAGTGGGTTGTCGTTTTGGCTTGTTTAGGATTCGTCTAAGACGTTTACACAATAATGATATACAACGGTCAATATCATAATATGAAAGAAATCTGTGCTGACGTAACAAATATAGTAACTAGTCGAGTATAAATTTCGATAGAATAATGAATCTGTATTATGATCGTTTGTAAAATGAAGTGATTACGAAAACCACTGGGTATTTTTATTGAATACAAAACAATGATAATTCCGAAACCATTTCTCCACGTTTTTACCTTGAACTTATTAGACCGGAATATTCTGGATGACGTCATTGTTTATTGTTTGCCCTTTATTAACCTCAAACAAAAGAAAATTTCTAAACACGTCTGTTTTCATATCATGTGACAAACCCGTGCGGCTCACATGAGGAGACACGTCTTTATAAGCGACGTTGGGTATTATCATAAACTAATATGTTTATGAACTTGGAAGACCTTTCGTCTTTCGCGTGAGCAAGTTTCTTTCGAGACGCACTTTTATTGTGAACTTTGTGTGATCGTGTCAAGCAATTTCTTCATAATGGCGATGATATACTGGTGTCTAGCGCTCGCCTGTATTTACGTGGTCCAAGGACGCACACCTCAGATCTTCCTTAAAAGACCAGCGTGTTATCTCAACCCAGAGCTGGACAAGAACAGTAAAGAAGTAATGTATGTCATTTTGATTTTTTATTGCATCAAATCTAGAAACCCTGGGCCCTGGGGAAGGAAACAAAGTGTGCACTGTATCAGTTACATCACTGTATCATTCAAATTTTCGCTCGAAAAACAGTAATGAAGCGTTCATCGCTAAAGTTTTCCGCCTAAAGTTTTTAGAAGGAAGTGCGACAAAAGGGCACGAGTTTTGCGGCATAATCTCAATTCATTTTAGCGTAGTTGCCGCAGTTGCAAATTTTGCTTTTGTGAAAAGATCGTAGTATCGTATTTCACTTTACGTATAAATATCTTGACCTTCTTGTGTTATTAACATAATGCCCCGACAACCCCTCTGGATATTGATTTCCTTATATAGTAGGGTATGATAAGGGTGGGATATGGCCTGATCACGCTACCCTCTTGGTAGGAGCCAATAGTAACAATACAATCCTGATTTCTGACAGAAAAACACCAAGGCCTCATGAGTACATCAATATCAAAGATCTACCAGCCTCTTTTGATTGGAGAAATGTTGATGGACAAAACTACGTGAGTGTAACACGTAATCAACATATCCCACAATACTGTGGTTCATGCTGGGCTATGGGAACCACAAGTGCATTATCTGACCGAATCAACATCCAAAGAAAAGGAGTGTGGCCTGTGAACTACCTTTCAGTTCAAAACGTCATCGACTGTGGTAAGTTAATTAAACGAAAATGAACTTTAATAAGTCGTGGCATATGTAGCGGAATCCCTGACCAAAATGGTACCATTTATTAATTTTCTAGGAAATGCAGGCTCATGTAACGGCGGGAATATGATTCCTGTGTATGAATATGCACATACTGATGGGATACCTGATGAAACTTGTAACAACTACCAGGCAAAAAACCAGGATTGCGATACGGAACATCAATGTAAAACATGCTCACATTCCGGCGAGTGTTACGCTATAAAGAACTACACTCATTATAAAGTTAGCGAGTACGGTAAGACAGATTTTAATGCTTCCTTGTGGTATTTCTTGAGGTGTTTAATATACAACAATGCAATGTACAACAAACTTTGTTGTTCAGGTCGTGTTAGTGGTTACGACAAGATGAAAGCGGAGATCCACGAGCGAGGTCCCATTGCTTGTGGGATAATGGCAACTGTGAAGTTGGATAAATATCTTGGTGGAGTATACTCAGAATATAACAAGGATATTTTCATCAATCATGTCCTGTCTGTGGTGGGGTGGGGCGTCGAGGACGGTGTCGAGTATTGGGTTGTCCGCAATTCCTGGGGGAGTCCCTGGGGGGAAAAAGGATGGTTGAGGATTGTGACGAGTGCATATAAAGGTGGTCAAGGAAACGACTATAATCTTGGCATCGAGACCGGTTGTGCCTTTGCTGTTCCTATTATTCCCCCTGAACTGACCGCAAAATGATTTTTGGATTACCTGGATTACCACTGCTAAAGAAAGGCCGGAAATTTGGACTGAATATGTAGCAAGTTTACAACTAATATTGAACTTTCATTTTGACCTGAAATATTGAAATAGATTGATTTAAATACCAAATTATAATAACTTTTAAGTTTCTTCCATTTTTTTAATACATTTCCCATTTCAACGTAACTTTAATTATTTTTAAAGCACGGGTAGACATATTTACACTTTATGTTGTGTTTTTAAATACAACCAGTTCATACACCCATTTCTAACTTAAAGTAAATAATATAAATCGATTAACTTACGCAATTTTTTTAGACGAAAGTCTGCACATGCGTACAAAAATATTTTCTCACACATACATATATATCCCCAGATATCCCCTGGTATTTCATACCCACTATAGAGTCTAATTCCCAAAACTTCATTAACGACTATTTATATCAAAGTATCAACTTTGTGTCAACTTTCTGTTTCTTTATGATGACACACAAGCACTCTAGTAAAGATGCTCCACTATACTTTATAACTACAATAATTCAGAAGAACAGCTACTAACAAACAAGTGTTATCTTAGTGCGTGAACAATCTTTCACTTGATCAATGAACGACGACAGTCCATCTGAGCTTCCTAAAATGATATTACTTTCGTTTCTTTTGCACTTTGATATTCTCCTTCGTTGCAGCCTTTATGTACCAATCATTTTCAAGCAGATACCAGACTGGTGGCCATCTCCTGGATTCCAGGCTCCTTGCCGTGTTTGCCGGAAGCTCGTTCAACGCAGCTGCGTTGACTTTCTCAAAATTGACAATGATGTAATTCTCTGTCCATGCTTTCAATTGTGTTGCGTTGTGCATCTCGGCGGCGAGAAGATATTCTGAAATAAAATGATATTTCTTAGCCTTAGGTACAGGTTCCTGCAAAGCAGTGATTTCTCTCTACGAACACCGAGGGTGGTACTCTATGCCTGGTAACTACCGGGAAGAAAAAGGTGGAATATTTGATTCCAAGAGGCAAGACCAAGGTGAGCTTGCTCTATTCGCAAACACCTGGAGACAAGGAAGAAAGAAAGGCAGAGGATTGGTTGGGAGAAGCCAGCTAGAGAGCAGAGCAGGCTGTTTCAAAACGGTCTGTTGATGATCCTAGCTGTTACCCAGAACGACCTTTAACGATGCAGTGGGATTCTGAGCTATCTAATCAAATTCCGAATATTGCAAAGTGACTCCGAAATCAAAGTTCTTGTGAGTGAAAAGTGATACCTACCAACAACAGTTTTCACATTGAATATATCCGTTTCTGTCTCTTCGACAATCAGTTTCTCATACAGAGCAACCAATCTTGGTAGACAAAAGAAATTTGCTACAGCCATTGCAGCAACCTTGTTGTCCTGGTAGTTCTTGCTTACTTCGTCAGTGTAAAGATATTCCAACACCGCTAAAAAAGCTTTCAAATTCATGTCAGGAAGTTTGACCTAAAAACACAGTGAAATCCGGTTAACTATTTCCTCTTGTGTAAACACGATAGACCTTGCGAGGATATAGTTTGACTCTTCAGTTCTTTAATTAATTTGCGCAAAAAAAGCTTGAGATATGGTTCCTTGCGTATTTCGAATATCGAACGTATTATCCGGGTTCTAATTTTCACGTTTCTTAATTAGAATAACTAGAATGCCTGATTAGCATAATTTGCATAAACTAAGACGTACATTTTGGTCACTATGTGTTCAAAAGTATGAAAGAAAATATCGTTCCAAAAATACAATTATTTAGAAATATCATTGTTTTAACTTAGTTTCTTACTATTTGCCTGTTTGCTTCTTCAAAATGACCTTCTTGAAACATCGCGGCCATCATGGGGCAACGTGACATTAATATGGCTTTGTGTGCAGGAATAATATTGTCCTCGAGGTCAAAGAAAATATCTGCAAATACGAGCTGTTTCTTAAAGAGTAAGTTTCGCATATTTTCTACAACAATCGTCTTCCACAAGATGAAACTGTTCGAGGAAACGTCTTCGCCACTTTCAATGCATTTGACAATAGTTGTGTTTAAAAATTTTGCAGCCTCGAGAATATCTGGGGTGATGTTTGATAGCATGGAACCTGAATAAAGAAACTGAAGAAGATGGTTTAGTGCATCAAAGGTAAGAGATGAATCAGTGTTGATGATTGTCACAGAGTGGCTGTCCGCATGAATATGTTGCGATTCTATCAAGCATTTGTCGTCATCCAATGATTTCATGGCAAAAAGGTTTGGCATTTTACATGCTGCTGCAGTGAGGATAGCTTTATGGGCTTTGATTTGTTTGCCCTCAACAATAAAAACCACATCGTAATGAAACTGACTTTCTAGGAGAGATGTTAAATCAGTTTGGTAGGTGGAAGGTGGGACCTCAATCGCTGGGGTTTGGGGTCGTGGGGGTTTTTGCGGCACTTGCAATTGCGGTGGTAACACTTTTCTTAGTTGCTTTGACAACAATCTCTTTGCTCTTTGGTTACAAAGTGCTGCCCGGATGATATTGTGAAAAACATCTTGCAATCCAGACATGGAAAGGACGCTGCATTCATAGTAATATGCTCCAATTTCTTGAGCAATTTGTCTACCCATTCTAGGCGCGACAATACTGCATTCTCGGAGGGTTTGAGAAAAATTTGTCCGCTTGAACGGATTCATTTCCTCTGGTGGTTGACCCTGTCTACAGTCCGACTTAGTTCCAACTAATATAATTGGCGTTCTTGGACAGAAATTCTTTATTTCATTGTACCAGAAGTAATTCACACTTTCCAAAGACTGAGGGCAGTTGACAGCAAAACACAGGGCGACAACGTGAGAATTCTGATATGCAAATCTTCGATTCTTTTGATGGTCTCCAAATGTGTCCCATAGTCGTAAAGCAACTGGGACACCATCAATGATCATGTTGCTTCTTGCTTGAATCTCAGCAGACTTGTAATACTTGTCAATTGCAAATACTGAGGGTTTGTGTGAGCCATGAGCACATTGCAGAAGTGTACGTTTAGGTTCAAGTTTAATAGATTGTCCGAGCGCTTGTGCACAAATGAGCTTTGTTTTTCCAACACCACCATCTCCTACGACCACACACTTGATGAGTTCTCTTGTTGACTCGCCATCTGGTAGTTCTAATGCCATCCTTCACAAACAAGCTAGAACCCTCAGCTTTTTTGGGTAGAATATTTGGCTCTCAAAAATCCACATTGACATGAAACATTCTTACATCTAGAATGTAAACATACATGTGTGATTTCACTTACACAAATTTACTTTTACATCTTAATGGTTAAATAATTTGGTGTTAACTAACTCGTTTACTGCAAATTGTTGCATCTTCGTGCGATATTAAGTACTTTTATATCAACAGAAAGATGGCAATATCGCATATTACGTTGCATGCGTATTGACAACGGTAATGAAAAATAAATATTTATTGGACAAAGTGGCAATTGTTTCTTACGCAAAACATACAAATACTGCAGAAATTTAAATTCAGTCTGTCTAAGACCATTATTAGCGTTTCGTAACGATTATAACAGCTTCAAAACATACAGATTTGATTTCATCTACTACAATATCGTTGACTTTCTTCCTCGAGCTTGAGATTTGAGTGCCAAAAAGCGGATTTTGTTGCAAGTGCAAGATCTTACCTAGCACGTCATTTTTAAAGAGGATTTACGGAAAGATAATAGCAGGACCGTTTCCTAAATGCATAGCAGTAGACTAACCTTGTCAAAACGTGAAATATTATGGTATTTTCTGCGCTCCAAAATCCTTTGTTTACCTCCCGGCAGCTGACATACTGTGCAAATGTAAACAATCTTTAAGAATCATGCTCAGTCCCCCCACGTCCTCCACCTAAATGTTGCGTGACTTTGTGTTCCTCATTCTGGTCACGCAAGTGACGCAAAATAGCATCAACTGTTATCTTATCATGGTGTTTATTATGGTGTTTATTATGGTGTGACCAGTGAGCGTGACTCACAAACAAAGATTCTTTTCACATAGAAAAAGTTTTATTTGCATTTGTAATCTTACATTAAATCTTGATTACATAAGATTTTGAATGTCAAAAGGTATTGTGGTTCAAATGCCATTCTTGTCTCCGCTTATTATATTCATGAAGATGTTCCGACTCTTTTTGGATTCCAGACTCCCAGACGAGCACATAGCCAAAGTCGCGACTTGTAGACTCACGGGAAGACGACCAACGTGGGACAAATCCCAGTCCTCCAGATAACACGACAGAGATTTGTTTCCCGTCTTTTTGAAGAAGTTCAGCAGACAACAAACAACGTACAGCGGTCTTATGTCGGCTCATTGCCATGAGCAGGGAACTGGATCTAGTATCAATAAGTAGTATGTGTCCACCCCCCGTCCCCACCCAAAGAATATCATTTTGTATCAACATACTAACAACGCGCATGCCTCGGGTAGAGTTCTCGATTGTCTCCGAAATCGGAAAATCATCACAGTTCACAACTGCGCGACGTTCCTTTGACTTCATATTCCACAACTGAATTTTTGTGCTTCCTTTCGTGGAAACCCAAATGCCATGTTTATCAACTATGATATTCGACACTAGTCCTTTGTGCGGATCAGCATCAGTGGATACGCTCCAGTGGGATTCAGGGAGCATGTCAGGTAACCCTAGTTGAAACACAACGATATTATGTCCAACACCACAGAGCAGTTTCTTCGAGTATTTGGTCAAAGCAAAACACAACATTGGAACGTCACGACAACAAACTGAGCCTCCAATATCTATGATTTTCGTTCCTTTGGGTGGGCTTCTGAGATCCTCAATGCTATACATCGCTAGTTGGCCATTTGCTAGTCCTGCAAACACACGATCAACACCTCCTACGCATGCGTGAAGCAAACAAACAACAACGTCTGGGAGTTTGCTCATGGCGTGTGTGAAACGTTCTTTGGCAGCATCATACACCCAGATATGACCAGTTTGTGTTCCAACGAGGATGAAGTTTTCACCAACTACGGTCAGGCATATGATTCGACCATCTTGCAAAATGGTTCCTTTACAACCCTAAACAAAATTAGTACAAAGTTGAATTCTTTAGACTGTATTCATTATAATTCCCTAAAATACAGCTTGTTATGCAATTACACTTCTGCTGGGAAAGATCAATTACCTTGGGTTTTGATGAGCTCATGTCAACACGTGATAGTTGTGACGTATACGTTGCTTTGTCACTGTTGTTTTTCGTATTTGTCCAATCAAAAGCTCCACTACCGATCCAGACCTCCATTTTCCTTACGCCTTCATGAAGGTAATATCGGGTTGCCATACACTCGACAGCTTGTCCCTTACACACAGCAATGTCTTGTTTCAATGAGATAAACTCCGCGTCACTAAGTCGTTGATAAACCTAAATCAAGTTGCTGCGTTTTAATTTAGTGTTGCCACCAGTTTTATTGAGCGAGATATTGATGACATCGACTGTGATATACGCTGAATATCACTAGCAGTAGGATGAAGCTTGATGTGGTTTAGCAAAGTAGGAGGATCAAGTCTTTTTAAACTCAGAACCTGATTGAATATTTTTGCAAACTTACTGAATGAGGAGAACAATTTCAGGTCTTACCTGGTCAGCAGTTGGTCTTTCATCAGGCTCAGACACCAGCATATTATCCAGCAGATCCTGCATATCTGGCCAGGGGGGTGCACCCGCTACCACAATTGGATCAATTGCTTTCCCAGTGATAACAGCCTCGTCATATTCACTACGAAATTTCAGATCACTAAACGGTTGTTTTCCTTCTGTTGCTAGTTCATACAGAAGCATTCCTAGCGAGAATATATCTGCCTTCTCGTTGTAAACAACGTCACCACGAGCCACCTTAACAAATCAGTCGCATAACGTATCAATGGATTGCTTTAAGTAACATGAAGTAATATGCCGGGTTAACAAAGCAAGGTTATGGCAAATACCTCCGGGGCTCGATAGCCGGGCGTTCCTTCAGGCGCAATAAAACCACATGGCGTTGCATATCGACAACTTCCGAAGTCAGAGATCTTAGCATTAATAAGTGAGCCCGCAGCAAGAGAAAATATGAGAATATTGTGTGGTTTGAGGTCTCGATACACGATGGTATGATGATGTAGATATTTTAGCCCATCTGCAACCTGAAACGAAAAGGGAGAGAGGTTTATGAGAGAGGTGTCCTTTCGGAGGTGTCTTTATTAGAGAGGTGTCTTTATTAGAGAGGTGTCTTTATTAGAGGGTGTCTTTATTAGAGAGGTGTCTTGATTAGAGAGGTGTCTTTATTAGAGAGGTGTCTTGATTAGAGAGGTGTCTTTATTAGAGAGGTGTCTTTATTGGAGAAGTGTCCTTATGAGAGCGGTATCCTTTTTCAAGGGATTTCCTTACCTGCATCGCAATCAAATGTTGAACACCACGACTTAATGGTTTACCACTACGAAAGATCATATTAAGTGAGCCAAGTGGAGCTAGTTCAAGAACAATGATGTAGCGGGAACCACAACACACACCAACCAAATCTATCACACTTGGATGACGTAGCTTAGCCAGAAATATCACCTCTTGTTCCAACAATAGGCGAGGATCTGATTCGATATTTTTTTGAAAAACCTACAACATAATCTATTATTTAATAAATGAACTAACGAACCATAAAATGTCATACCATAGACTATACCTTAACAGCCACGTTCTTGTGTCTATATTTCGCTCGATATACAATTCCAAAGCCTCCTTCTCCTAACACAGAAGCACGATTCTCTTCAATATTCAAATCGGTTTCGTCAATGATGAACCGCTGATCAACATGGGCCAGCAATAAGTCTGGGACCAGCTGTTTCAACGGTATCAGTCCCCCCCCGGTGCACCTCATAAATGACGTAATACAATCTTCCAGGGGAAAGTCGTGTTCTCGACAAGTACACAATGCTGTCTTCTGTATTATTGGTCGGCTGTGAAGGTGATCAATTCCACCTAAAATTGTTCAGTTAAAAGGGTGTATTCTATTCTTACTATGATCTCACAGAAAAGCCTCAGGTTTACTTACAAAGATCTGGGTACCACTCTTGCAACAACGCGTCAATATGGTAGACAAGGTTCGCCAGAATAACATGGCCTTGACGACTCTGTGGGACAAAAATATCCAAGACATTTCCAGATATCTTCACCGTAAAGTTGACTTCTGATGACCAAAATGAACAGAATTCGCCAGACCAAAATTGAATACTTGAATCCTAGTTAACAAAGACAATCTTTCGCAAAGGTGGACACTTCGGGATATCTGGGAATTCAGATTTTGCACTCGGAGTAATATCATTAAGAATCCTACTCATCTTGAGTACCTGCGCAATCTCTCTGATCAGCGGTCGTTGACCTCGAGCCATTTCCTTGCGATACAACAATAAATGTGTGACGAGACGGCGCCAGAATCCCTCGGGGGCATAGGGCATGATATACCTGCGACGAGGCATTGTGTCTGTGTTCACCAAGACGGAGGGTGGAGGGCGGTCGAGGTTTGACGTCAGTAAATACTTGCATGCGCTCACTGGTAAAGCTAGTTCAAAATCTTCCAATAACCTTAAATTAGATTACATAAGTCCTGACAAACACTCGGCATTAATTAACTTACTGGATCTGCTGATGCTGTCAGATGGGAATGTGGTAAGTAAAGATCTCTCTAGTAATAAATAACAACAATAAATAACAAAGTATCCTACCTTAGTATCTGCGGTACATGTGACTCAGAAAAATTCTCACTAACGATAAGGTTAGACAGTTTCTCCCTAGTAATCAGTTCCTTCGAGTTCACAGTGTTTACAACGAACGCCACAACTTTCGCAATCAATGCAGCTAATTTGGGAGGGGATAAGAAAAATAATTCGTTCAACTTTGCTGCAGGTTTAGCGTAATTCACCAAAAGACCTAAAAAAATACAAGAAAGATGATGAATTAAGTAAATATTTTAAACACAGATCATCTCGTAAACCTACCAGACTGACGTAAGCATACAACAGCTTCGTGTAACTCGTCATCTTTGATATCAAGTTTGGAATCTTGCACAATTTTTTTTATGGAGTTAAGATGAATGACGCCGCCATCGTTCGTTTCATTTCTTACATTGTTCTCGATTACATTCTGCAACATGATAAAGCTTTTCGGCATCTTGTGAGTGTGAATTTGATTTCCTCTCGTATTGCAAGCCATGGCAAGGTTTAACAATCGTTTTGCCAAGTCGTCTACGTCGAAATTTTTACTTCCCCCGACGAAAAACATTCCTCGTAACACCGGAATTCCTGGAAGTTTGCGAATCGTCTGGATTCTGCTCCTGATATTCTCCAAGTGTGTTTTTCTTCGCTTAAGCGAGATCTTTTCAGCATGAGTACCAACTAGGATGACTGTTGAACCAGGACATTGGTCATGGATATTGGCCAACCACGGTTTCACGTTGTCAACTTCTTCAACATTTCCACTCGAATCAAAAACGACAATATGAAGATCTGTTTCGTTCAAGAAACAACGATGAACGTGTGGACTAGCATTGGTTCCTGAAAATTCCCAAATTCGCAAGACGAGACAGACAGGCTTCTTTTTACAACAATCACAATCTCCTTTGACATCGTTGATGATCCATTTCTGGACATTAAGGCAATCAAAAACACTACTCTTTCCCTTTGACTTTCGACTTTCGTTTACACAAGGTTTCTTCAAAGTCTTATTTGAGGCCAGCAGCCGTAGAACAGTTGATTTCCCGCTTCCAGGAGGACCACAGACAACCACTTTCCTTTGCGGGTTTGAAGCAGATCTTTTGAGCCTGGCGTGAAGATGACCAACCAAATCACGAGTTCTCCCGCGCAGGAGAGAAGAATTGAGATCGAGTTTGACTCCTTTGTGTAAAAACTCCCACAGTTTACTTAAATATCCCATTTCCTCTGGTAGGATATTGATTCTAGTGTTTCCACTGATATCTAGCTGTCCTAGAGACTTTAGCTCGCCAATACCTGCAGGGATTTTTCTCAAATTATTATCACTTAAATCCAGTCGTGTCAGATAAGACCATTTTGTCCCAGCTTCACTAAGGTCGATACTTCGAATGTCATTGCCAGAAATATTTAGATCTCTCAAACGTTGACTTGTCCAATTTGACGGCGACGCGATTGACTTAAGGTTGTTTCGACTTACATCAACTGTATGAACATTGCGAAGAAACACAATAAACTTTGAAACAAAGATTGGATCTTTCTCCACTAGATTGTTGTAAGAAAGCTTTACAACCCCCAACTTTGTCAAAAACGGTGCAGAGGTATCTGGTAGGCTTTTCAAACCGTTATGCGATGCTTTGAATGTTTCCAAGTTGACTAGGCGAGACAAAAACGAAGCTGATACAGTTTCAATTTCATTATGACAAAGATTAAGGGTCTTTAGGTTGCTAAGCTTGACGTTCAGCCATGATTCACCTTCCTTAACACTTTCCAACACGTCGTCACTTGGCAAATTCTTGATGTGATTATGGCTCAAATCAAGATGTGTTAGAAACGGAAATCCTTCGCAAACACACTTGGGAAGATCTTCAATTGAGTTGTACGAAAGATCAAGATGCTGGACGAAGCTCGTGACATGATTTCCCGGCGTCTCGACGTTCTTAATGTTGTTATGAGAAAGATCAACCCACTCTAGCACTTCGCTACAGGTGAAAACACAACTTGGAAGATTTGTGAGATCATTGTGGCTTAAAACAAGTTTTCTTAACTGTTGCATGTTCTGACTCAGACCAAACGGTAGTAAAGCTAACTTGTTGTGACTAAGATCCAGGTTTTCAAGACGCGAAAGATGAAACGAAATTGTGCTTGGCTGTTCTGCTAAAATATCAACATTTGAAATCTCGTTTCTGGACAAGTCTAGACATCTAGAAAAATCAGAAATATTACAATGTTTAATATGACCTGCTATAACAAAATCATCTTCGTTCAGTTACTCACCAATGGACTGTAACTGGTACTCACCTCACCATGTTTTTTCCTGCATGAAGTGCAGAAACATTGTGGTCAATTTCAATCATGCTGCTCGATTTTGGCCGAGGGAGTTGCCGTTTCTTGTCTCTGGGAGGTGTAGATCCATGAAATTGACGATTTTCAACCTTATCCAAGAAGCTAGAAGAATCGCTGAAACATCTGTTACGAGAATGGGATGACATCATAATGGTTTTCTCCAAAAATGCTTCATTCAAATTTTCTCTAGATTGTGGTAGAACCAGACGACTGCATTCAGCGACTGTGATCATCCGTGACTCACTGACACTGTGACCCAAAGATAAACGATTGCGCGACTGTCTTCTGGATTGCTTATGGATAGGGATATCGTAGTCAAGGAAAAAATCGTCGCTTTCCAGTGAAGCGTCCTCGTGATTACAGCTAACATTGCTTCTGGTCACTCTGGGACTTTCCCCTTCTGACGTCATATCTTCTTGTACACTCACGTCTGTGGTACTAAGTTCCGTCAAAATATCCTCATCGATATCTGCGCTACCGATTGTGCTGACACTCAGACGATGTCGAGACTTTCGTATTAAACTCAACCACTGTGTTGACGCAATATGGAATGAGTAAGTTTCACTTCCTATCAACGCAGGTGCCAACCAATCTTTTCTCAGAGTGCCAAGTTTCAAACCTGGTAAAAAACGAAAATGAACAAATGATTCGTCTAATGTGAAAGAAAACGGACCTGGTTGTCTGTTAACGATCAGATGCAGGAGACAGATCCGTTGACTAAATGCATAAAGGCTTAACTCTTCAGAAAACCTTGGTCTAGGTAAGAGATTGAAAAAGTCTGACCAGTTTTATTCGTTCTAACCTGTTAATGATATGGAACCAGCGTCTTCATCATGACCCATACGTTTCAGAATAAATCCTGCCAACCTGTGACGTTTTTTATCCTCTAAACACAACGTTAACGAATGGTGCATGTCCGTTACTCCTTTCGTTAACAATAATTGAACTACATCTAAGTTGTTGGATTTGCAGGCGACGCTCAAAGGGGTATCGCCTTCTTCAACGTAATTCACGTCAGCTGATAGTTGAATAAGAAGATTAACTGCCGTTGTGTTACCAGCAGCACACATTTCTAATAACATCACATTCTTTAAATTATGTTCACAGGCCAAGACGTAGATGCAATCTGCAGCCATATTTAACACCGAATCGTCTTCAAACTTCGCGAGAATTTCAAATAATAGTTGATGCAGAGGACCCTTTACTAACTGCATGGATAGTTCGTGGTTTTCTTTGACCAGATGAAATATCATCTCACAACATTGTACCTGAATGTCACTAGAGTCTGGATGAGCTTGCATAACTCTCTTGATCTCAGGCATGAGTTTTGTAACAACATCTTCAGATGATTTTATCAACCTTTTCAGAGCGGCAAGTCCTATTGTTTGAAATTCTGGGACTTTTCTATTGCTTCTCAATAAGTTACATATCAGATTAACACATCCACATGTTAGTAAGATATCTGCAATACCCTCTGTTTTAGAAAACACACCTAAAAATTAAAATATATTCAACTACATTCGCCATCAAGCAATTGAACTTAAAATCAAATAATCATCAAAATCAGCAAGGATAGCAGACTATGATAGACAGATATCAATACTCCTGTGGTTTTCTTGTGTTTCATTTTTTAATCTTTGCTAACACTGTAGGCAAAAAAGACTCACCTAGTGTTTCAATTGTCACCTCAAGAAGTGATAAGCACTTTCTAAACTCTTTCAAAAAATGCAATAATGTAAGGTGAATTTCGTCAACAATGCACTGATAAGTTGCCAATGGATAGTCATCTGCCAATGTTCCTAGCAAGATAACTGCTTGTTTTAACACTTCACAATCCCCACAGAATACTTCAAAAATGTGACAGATATGTGACAGAATGTCCTCTTTCAAGAGCTTTGCTTTAAAATTGGAATTATCATGTGATATGTACACCAGGACTTGAAAAGCTTTAACAATCTCTGTGGTTTCCTGTGAGGTTAAGAGCTTTGACAAAATTGGCCCATCCAGTTTAGCAAATTCCTATTTAAACATATCATATATAGTTGAAGTAAACGACAGTTCAAATCAGGTGGTACAAATCTGGTGGTCCCAGCAAAGTAGGGCATCTTCCAACTTCCAAGATGGAAGAGTGCTATTAGGGAGGTAACTCTATAACTATAAATAATTTACCACAATAGAATTAAACATTTTCCACCTTTTGCAAACATGGCTCATGCGACAGGATCATTAAGATGATGCCACAAACACTCTTGAAAACAGCTGATTCATTTGAATGCCTGGCCATTGCTGAACAAATATTGCTTGCAAGGGGTAGCTGTTCTCTCTCGGTACCAATATATTGACACAAAGAAGGACGTTCTTGTAATATCGCTGCCAAACATCGACATGCAGTTTCTTGTATAGATGAAGATTCTGGAAAGGTTTCCATTGCTGTGTTTATATCTTCAAGCCATAACATCTTGCTAAAATGTTTTTCTGAAAATAAAAATTCTCATAAGTTGCAATTATTCTATTACATACCACCAGTTAATCAATCAAAAAATTATCGTTCTCATTGCCATTACCTTCTTCTTTTACATTTGCATTGTGTAGAATGTCATTTGTGATCTGACATAATGCTTCTAATGCATTAATTTGCACACTTTCCGTTGTTCTATTGTTTCTCAACTCAACCAGGAACTTCAATCCCAGATCACACATTTCATTGCTTGAATACGAGATTTCACAGTCTTCAAATGTTCCTGGTGGTTCTTCATGGATAATTTCACTCATTGTCACTCTATCAAATATTCAATGATGAAAAGCAGATTGATAGCTTAGTCATCAGTTTAGAACTACTAGCACAATAATTTCACAATTGTTATAATTTTTTACCAACACAGCTTAATGGTGATGAATGGTTATATAATAGTTCATGGTTAACGATGCAATATGTAGAATATTTTTTATAATTATGGTAGTTGGTAGACATGTGAATCAAATATGAAGTGCAATGCACAAACATTCAACGTGGATGTAAAATTAATTCAAAGTTTATGAGTTTATAATCAATGCGCAACATACATTCCTATACTTTTTTATATATTATACAAATATTTCTATATTATTTTCATATCCTCACCGCAAAATCAAAGTATAAGTTTCCGTTTTCTATGGCAGGATTTTGCGAGAAATTTGCATTCCATTCGTGCTGGATAGTCGTTGAGAAAGTATAATGGTTTAGATCGTCCCAAAGGATGGAGAAATTTAAATGAAATACAATGTAAATGGCTACAATAACTTTGATTCACTTCCGTGATTTTGGATCAAATTACGCTGTAATTTATTCAACATGGTGGGAAATTCAACTTGTAGTGTTTCAAATATTTGCGGCAATCGTGGTTTTATCTCAATGTAAAATGTAATCACTAACAAAATTCTTGAAGGTTGCAGAATATATCTAAATGGATGTAAGTCTACGTAGCATTTCTTTGCGTTTTAATATGTATTGAGTCAAGAATATATGAAAAAGGAAACGGTTATGTTAAATAGTTAATAAACTTTCTTCTAGAAAGTTGTTAAAATTCGAGAGATCAACCCACATATTGTATGCAGTCTTTGTGCAGGATATTTTATTGATGCAACAACAATTACTGAGTGCCTTCATACATGTAAGTTTTTACATTTTTTTCCATTTAACAGAAGTTGGAGTTCCTGTTAACAATTGGATAATGTCTCCTAGAGTATTTTACCCCATGAAATGGAGTTAATGAAATTTTACTTTATTAAATGACATGTACCATGTTCTCTCTGATAGTTTGTAGAAGATGCATTGTCAAGTATCTTCAACTAAGTAAATATTGTCCCACATGCAACTTAAAAGTTCATGAAACTCAACCTTTACTTAATGTAAGGTAAGATAGTCTATTGCCACTTGTCATATCTTTGGCAAGTTCTTGTCAGACAGCCCTGACCATGAAAAACAAACATCTTTATCTATGTTACGTTTTAGTTTGGACAGGACAATGCAAGATATTGTTTTTAAAATTGTTCCTAACTTGTTTGAAGGTAATCCTCAAGGTGTTTGCTATTTAGTCTTCAATAGAGTTTACCATGTTGTATGGAAGATCTTTTCTATTTTCACAGATGAGGAAGCCAAGGAGCATGCATTTTATGAAGAAAGAGGAATGTCTGTACCAAAGAAAGAGACAGAAGGTTTATCTTTGTTTGATATTACTTCAATTAAATTAATTTAATTTCAATTCATTTCAAGTCCAGTAAGGTGTTTATGAGTTGGTATTATTTTCTTTTAGATTGTGAAAGTGATGATGGAAGTCATTCCCCAATAAGAAATGATGTCACAGAGTACTTAAATAATTTCAGAGATGATGAGTTGATTTCACTGTGCTTGAAACCATATGAGTGAGCATTTTTTAGTGTCAAAAGTAAACATTTCAGTGTACAAATATTTGACAAAATATTGTTCTTTATTTCCAGATCATATGAACATGATGACAAACTAGTATGTTTAAGTCTTTTAATGCTCAAATTTTATTATTTTTATACAAGCTTTACTTAATCACTTGCTCGCCCAGGTTTTATCACGGAAATATCTGCGCTGTTCACATCGGGTATTAATTTTACATCTTGCAAAAATTCTCCAAAGAAAAATGAATCTGCCCCAAGATACGCAGGTAAGAAGCAATGCTACAAATGACATCTAGTTTGCCATCTGTATATATTGGTCTGTTTCTTTTGTTTGTTCATTACAAATTGTATTTTGTATTGCTTAATTTCTGTAGCTTGACTTCCTTTGTGAAAATGAACTTGTTCATCCAGCCTGTTCATTGAAACAGATCTTTGTTGCAAATTGGAGACAAAAAGTAAGACAAAAACAAAAAGCAATTCAGCTTTGAGCAGGACTCTTTGTGAGTAATTTTTTTCTACACCTTTATCTCTCTGCAGGCATTGCCCATGTGTCTCCACTATCAAATTCATTTACCTACCCTGGCCACACAAACCATTGAAGAAACAGTTCCTGCAGAAGAAAGTATAGAGCCTATGACAGAAGATACTTGGTTGTGAATGTTTAGATCAATACCAGAAAGCAAGATTTTTTCTAATTAAACTAGGACACATTTTGTTTGCTCTGTCTATGGTTCGAGTCTAACTAAGAGCAGTTTTGGACGACGATTTTCATTGTAAATGATACATGTAAGATTAGGTTGAATTACAATAATTATAAGTTGTTGTAGTGGTATGATCATGGACCACCAGGTGAAATGCCGAGGTATGGTATATTTGACCTATACGCCAGAATATGGTATATTCAACATCTGTGGGATCAAATGTACCAGTTTATTTATAAAGTTAGTGAAATGGTGTATTACATTATAATAAAGCTCAATAAAAAGTGATATTCTTACACTATGTTGAATAATTATGTCGAAAAATTTATCGCGTTTAAATTATCTCGCAAATTTGGTCAAATTCAAGATGGCAGCTGGAACCACCAGAATGGAGGTGCAGGATTTAGCTGCTGGTTTGATCGAAAATTATATGAAAGCTGAATTGGAAGATGAGCGAACTCAAAAGATTAACAACATTAATAAAGGTAAGTAGCTGTAAATGCCTTTTTGTAAGACAAAATGCCGATTATATATGTTATTAGATAATAATAGTAATTTGTGGTTTTATCTGGGTTTTGTAGCGATCATTGCAAATGATCTTAGTCTGGTTGATATTGTGGAAAAGTTGGGGTAAAAATGTGCTGCTTCTTTGTTGAATGGATTGCTTAAGAAGATGCTCAGTAAAAGAAATCAAACCTAACTGCAGTTCTTACTTGCAATTAATTAATTTTCCGTACCCCAGACTCACTGCAGTGGTACTCCAATGGTTGCATTGGTACCCCAGTGTGCCAACAAGCATGGCACCTTGGAAGCACCCTGGGTGTATGCATTGAGATTTTCGTTTGACTTGTATACAAAATAACTTATTGTCTCATTTTAGACCATATCTAACAAACCCTGATGCTGGTGAAAGATGTAAAGGAACAGAATTATTACAATTCATATTACATAGGTTGCTGTCTTTTAAACTGAACGAAAAGGAAGGTAACTTTGATATGACTTTCACATTAGAAGTGAAAGCATTGATTTATGGACTTCTAATCTTTTGTTTTCTAGTCGCCGTCTTGGTTGAGTTCTTCTGTGTTCGCATGAAAGATCACTTCTCAATCATACCACATGTTGTGTCCGGACTACTGGCGTTGGTGGGTTTTTGCATTGTTCGAAATTACAATTCTGCAATAATAATGTTGAAAACTACAATAATACTAGGTGATTATATTTAATTTCAGGTCAGTTATCAAGAATTACCAGAAGATTTAACAATTAAAATTGTGAAAGAAATAGGGACGGGAATCCGTATTCAGTCACTACTACAAGCAGACCGACACAACGTTTTCACTTTGTTTTCTGTGCTATTGAACAAAAAAATGGCTGGTATGAACCACGGATATAATTATTTTGATTAAAATATAAATGTTTTTCTCTTCTCTTTATTCTTTTTTATCTTTATCATCTTCTAAGAACTCCAAAAACTTGGTGGAGATTTTGTCTTTTGTTTCATTCAGAGCATGGATGGAGAGAAGGTTGTTATGTTGATCTATGCATGTGCATACCTTCAGCACATCAAAATATTTGTAAACCTATGTAATATTTCAATTTTAGGACCCCAGAAATTTGCTGCTTTGTTTTAATCTTGTGCAAGTCATTGTAAAGAACTTCCCAATCAGTAAGAGTCTCTTTATGCAAAAAAACTATCATTATTTATTTCTCTTAACGTTAACTCTCAATCGTAAAATTCTCCACCTGTGTTTTAGCTCTTTTTGCAGAAGATTTATTTGAAGTTACCTCTTGCTATTTTCCAATTGATTTTACGCCTGTAAGTTTTAAACCATTTATTAAAACTACTATATCAACTGCACCATTTGTATTAGAACAATTGTAATTTGATCAATGGTGTACTTCCTTCTTTCAGCCACCAAATGATCCAAGTGCAATCTCACGAGAGCAACTTATCTTAGCTCTCCGTAATTGTCTTGCTTCTACATCAGTATTTGCACCAGTAAGTAATAAATAGTTTAATTGATAACACATATTTGTACACACACAAATAGCTTGACAAAAGACCTGAAGTGTCATTATTTCCTGTCTAGTTTTGTCTTCCACTTTTGGTTGAAAAATTATCCTCAGATGTTATTTATGCTAAAAGAGATGCCTTGTTGACTCTTGTGAGTTTTCTCTAAACTATTCTAGATACCCAATTGTGTTACAGATATATGCATTGAACAGTTGAACTGCAGTTAAAGGAAAGTATAGAGTATTATATTTTGTTTCTAGGCAACATGTGCAAATGCTTATGACTCAAGATTCATATTTGAATACAGTAATACATTGTGGGATCACATCAAAAAAGAGGTCAACTGAATTTCATAATTGCTTCATTTTTTTCTCTAACTTGATTTATTGAACAAAATATTCCATTTTCATTTCAGATCTTCGCATCTTCTGACCACTCAATTGAGGTACCAAGTGGTAATTAAGATTGAGTAAATTAGTGAAATATACTGTACTTAGTATCCTTTACCAGCTGATAGTTTTAGCACATATAGAATTAAAGTAATTCCGAAAAATGAAATCATAATACAAATTTTATTCTGTATATTTCGAATCAAGATCGATTCATCTTCAGCAGACTAGTTTACGTTTACAAGAAAATGGCGTATTCAACCATGGTCGAGTTCGCCAGAAAATGGCAAATACGACCATGGTCGAGTTCGCCGGAAAATGGCAAATACGACCATGGTCGAGTTCGCCAGAAAATGGCAAATACGACTATGGTCGACATCGCCGGAAAATGGCAAATACGACCATGGTCGAATTCGCCGGAAAATGGCAAATACGACCGTGGTCATATTCGCCGAAAAATGGCAAATACGACCATGGTCGTATTCGCCGGAAAATGGCAAATACGACCATGGTCGTATTCGCCGGAAAATGGCAAATACGACCATGGTCATATTCGCCGGAAAATGGCAAATACGACCATGGTCATATTCGCCAGAAAAATGGCAAATACGACCATGGTCATATTCGCTGGAAAATGGCAAATACGACTATGGTCGAATTCGCCGAAAAATGGCAAATACGACCATGGTCGTATTCGCCGGAAAATGGCCAATACGACCATGATACGACCATGGTCGTATTCGTCATTTTACGGCCAATACGACCATGGTCGTATTCGTCATTTTACGGCCAATACGACCGTGATACGACCATGGTCGTATTCGTCATTTTACGCCCAATACGACCATGATACGACCATGGTCGAATTCGCCGGAAATATACAGAATGAAATTATTATTATGCTTTCATTTTTCGGAACTCCTTTAACTCTATATATACTTAGTATCATTAGGGTATTTTGATTGAGCATTTGTTGCCATATTTTTTTAGATGGCCTGTATTGAAGCAATCAAAAGTGTTGTCAGAAATTTGTCTACCGCAGAAGAGGTTCTCTTTTTGAATCTAACCAATTAAGATTTTTGACTTATTCTTCATGAAAATTCATCATTACTATTTTCTCTTTGTTGCATTCAGCAAAATCAAAATGGAGCTTTGAAGGAAATTCTAACAACTCTCCTTAATGGTTTGTGTCTTATTGTTTAATCTTTTCTAATAATTGTGTTTCCTCCAACATGCATCCCATCAGTCATTGTGATCGTTATTTTTATTAGATTGCAAAAGTCATTTACTGCAACCTGATCATAAGCTGATGAGAACATCAGCCAGTTTATTGCAAAATGTTTCAATGGCTTCTGGTATGTTAAAAAATTTATTTCATGGAATGTTTGATTAGGTAATTGTTCCAGAAATCTGGTGTGATATACTCTGGTGTTTTACAGATATGTCATGTGCTGAAATTACTGATAAAGTCTTTCCAATTCTCCTAAAACAGTTTGAATGTGAAAAGCAGGTTTGTTATAACTTATACTTCCAGTACTAGCTATTAACTTCTATTATAAACCTTGCAATTTTTTATTAACTCTCAGATAAACAATCAAAAAGCAATCTTGGACGCTTTGCTTGGCTTTCTCCAGGTTGCAAAGGATTTCCAAGGCAGAGGTAACCTTTTTACACAGCCTTCTTCTGATCTTAAAATAGTTTGTTAGGGTCAAAACTTGTTAAATTAGCGTGTATGGAAATCTCGTGAAACTAGTATTTGTAGAACGGTGAAAATATCTCTGCTTTGCGTTAAGATTCTGCGAGAATTTTGGAGAATTACAAGGAATCTCTTCTGGCCTTTCATGCTCTGTGAACCATAATCCTTCATAGAACGCGGGGCTGGTTGGTTGCCATGGTCGCTACACTTCTGTTGAACAAGAGAAATTAATCAAACGCGTAGGCTTACTGTTACATATTCCCGCAAATGACCACTTTTTAAATCGGTTTATTAAGGTGATCATTCCTAGATCACTTGGTTTGATCATTTAGATGATAAAAAAGATAGTCAGGTAAGCGAATTTTGTCTCGAAGAAATTCTTCATTTTTTCTAACAGACCCACGTGCACATCACGTGTGACATGCATGCTATTTTTTAGACATGAGGCAAAACTTGCTTTGGCCTATCTCTCGTCCCAGTTTCCCGTTCTTGTTCGCTCACGGGTGGTAGCACAATTGAGTGAAAAACTAACGAATAACGGTAAAATTGATTGACGAGGTTCATTATTATTAGTGAGTTACTATGTTAAAGATAACGGTCTCATTACGGTACTTTCTTATAGATGATTCAAATTTAATGGAAACAGAAAAAGAATCTAGCAATACCCCTGAACGTCATCATATTAACCACGAGTACCTAGTTACCACGTTAGCCACCTTGTGTACCTCACAGGAGAATGTGGAATATATTGTACCATGTTTGGTTGAGAACCTCATGATGCTTTGTCAAAGTATGTTTTTTGCTGGGAGTCTTGAACGTCTGTGTTAATTTGTTAAAATATGATAAATTATTTTTTAGATATTAGTAATACAAATCGAGAGAGGGATATGTTTGTGTGGATTGTTTTGCAGAATATATTTGAAGGTAGGATATGGATGGTCCATACATATGGCATGGTGCTGTAGGTATGGTATAGTGTGGGATGGTTTATTGGGTGTATGTTATGGTAATGTGTTAGTGTACTGTATTATGTGTGTATTTGGTATGAAATTTATAAATTTATATTTAGGCGGCCTTAGCTTTAAACATATGGATTATATAAAGACGTTATATTCTACGTGTTTTAAAACTGCAGTCGCCAATTCACTGGACAGTGAGTTTGATATCGTTTTGATACATTTGTACCCATGCAATACCTATACGGCATTGATAGTATGCTATACGCTTATCTTTGTCCAGAGCAAGAATTCGTTTTACATCGGATCCTGAAGGGTTTCAAAAATTCTCAGAAGTATTTCCGCTAAATTACCTGAAATTACGTAAGTTCTAGGAATTCTAAGGACAAGGTGTTTCAGTTGATACTCAATCTGTGGAATTTAAGGCAATTTCTTACGCACTTAACCAACATTTTGTGCGATGTCTCAAACCATCATCATTTGTATTTTTTTATACAGCTCCTCTGATTCGATTGTCTCAACAATCGGGGAAATTTTTCTGGATAGAAAACTTGAACGAGCCAATTGTTCCGCCTTATCAAATGGACAAGATTTTGACGTATTGAATGTAAGAAAAAGTTGCCTGTTTAATGAAATTTCTTTATTCGCTAGTTTTTTTTTCGATATCTATTTCGAGTCACTCTCACACTTCATAATCTTCTCGCTTTTTCCAGGCCTCATCACCATGGCAACAGACACGGCTGGTTATGTTAATTACAGCAACACTCTGTAACATTTCAAAAACGGTAACTTACAACTCCATTGGTTGACCGAAGAAATATAAAATATTGTAGTAAATGTCGTTTAATCACTGTTTTTTAGGCTGTTATACCTCGTTTAGACAGCTGGTTCTCGTTTGTTTTCCTAAGTACAGAGTCCACTCACAGGAAACAAATATTGAATCATCGAAATGTTTAGCTGGTCTTATCAACAGAATACCTGATGGTAGGTCTTGTGTACGTCTCAATACTTACCGATCATAAAGATGAAAGTGGTTAAGTTGTATTTTCGATTGTTTTATGGCTATAAATAAAGATGTTAAAGTCGAAGAGGAGATAAAAAAATGTCTTGAAAAGTTGGATCCATTGTTGCAACAAGTTACTGATGAGGACCGGAAATGGCGCGCGACAATTGTCTTAATATGGGTGAGAGTTTTCATGGGAAACACACACGTATCTTTCTTTAACTTCATAGGACAGTTTCAAGCTGTAATATATTATCTGTGCTGATTCGTAGGTAACAAAAGCTGTGTTGATACGAGGCCACAATCTTGGATTGAAACTACTTGAGAAGGTGCGGTGTAAAATAACCCTCTGTTTTGAATACTAAAAAATATAAATTAATCTTCAGTGACAATTATTGTATAAAGAAATTATATGTTGTATTAGTTGTTAGGTTTATTTTGTGACCCAGCTATAAACCAATGTGCCGCTGATGGTTTTTATATTATCATGTCCACCCCTGAAGATGTTATGAACAATTCATATAGTGCGAATATTAAGGTTGGTATTGTGTTTAAAAGTGATGCGTTTCGTTTGAAAGTGATGCGTTTGTTTGAAAGTGATACGTTTTGTTTGAAAGTGATGCGTTTTGTTTGAAAGTGATGCGTTTTGTTTGAAAGTGATGCGTGTTTGAAATTGATGCGTTTTGAAAGTGATGCGTTTGTTTGAAAGTGATACGTTTGTGAAAGTGATGCGTTTTGTTTGAAAGTGATGCGTTTTGTTTGAAAGTGATGCGTTTCGTTTGAAAGTGATGCGTTTTTTGAAAGTGATGCGTTTTGTTTGAAATTGATGCGTTTGTTTGAAAGTGATGCGTTTTGTTTGAAAGTGATGCGTTTTGTTTGAAAGTGATGCGTTTTGTTTGAAAGTGATGCGTTGTGTTTGAAAGTGATGCGTTTTGTTTGAAAGTGATGCGTTTTGTTTGAAAGTGATGCGTTTTGTTTGAAAGTGATGCGTTTCGTTTGAAAGTGATGCGTTTGTTTGAAAGTGATGCGTTTTGTTTGAAAGTGATGCGTTGTGTTTGAAAGTGATGCGTTTTGTTTGAAAGTGATGCGTTTGTTTGAAAGTGATGCGTTGTTTGAAAGTGATGCGTTTTGTTTGAAATGATGCGTTTGTTTGAAAGTGATGCGTTTGTTTGAAAGTGATGCGTTTGTTTGAAAGTGATGCGTTTGTTTGAAAGTGATGCGTTGTTTGAAAGTGATGCGTTTTGTTGAAAGTGATGCGTTTGTTTGAAAGTGATGCGTTTGTTTGAAAGTGATGCGTTTTGTTTGAAAGTGATGCGTTGTTTGAAAGTGATGCGTTTTGTTTGAAAGTGATGCGTTTGTTTGAAAGTGATGCGTTTTGTTTGAAAGTGATGCGTTTGTTTGAAAGTGATGCGTTGTGTTTGAAATGATGCGTTTTTTGAAAGTGATGCGTTTGTTTGAAAGTGATGCGTTTTGTTTGAAAGTGATGCGTTTTGTTTGAAAGTGATGCGTTTTGTTTGAAAGTGATGCGTTTCGTTTGAAAGTGATGCGTTTTGTTTGAAAGTGATGCGTTGTGTTTGAAAGTGATGCGTTTGTTTGAAAGTGATGCGTTGTTTGAAAGTGATGCGTTTTGTTTGAAAGTGATGCGTTTTGTTTGAAAGTGATGCGTTTGTTTGAAAGTGATGCGTTTGTTTGAAAGTGATGCGTTGTGTTTGAAAGTGATGCGTTTGTTTGAAAGTGATGCGTTTTGTTTGAAAGTGATGCGTTTTGTTTGAAAGTGATGCGTTTTGTTTGAAAGTGATGCGTTGTGTTTGAAAGTGATGCGTTTTGTTTGAAAGTGATGCGTTTGTTTGAAAGTGATGCGTTTTGTTTGAAAGTGATGCGTTGTGTTTGAATGTGATGCGTTGTGTTTGAAAGTGATGCGTTGTGTTAGAAAGCTTTGCGGTGTGTTGTGTGGTAATATTATGTTAAGGAATTTAATATCAAGCATGTCTCTCATTATTTAGCTCATGTACAAACAACGAGTGTTTATCCAAGTCTCGCCAATGCTGACGAAACTCTTTCACTCCAGTTCAAACGGTTTGTTATCAAAAATTATTTCATTTCGTAGATATATATTCAACGTTCCACTCAGAACCTGTCCTAGAACGTTGCCAGTTTGGGCTCAAGCCACTTTAGCCAGTCTCACTCGGCAACAGTTCTCAGTACGCCTTGATAGTTTGTGTGGATATTTTATTCTAGAAACAAAGCATCTTTATCTCTGTGCACTTTCACATATCTTACATTGGCTGCCCAAACAAGTTCTTCTTAGTGAAATACCAACAGTAGGTTAAACTTTGTCCACAATTTCTCATTTTATGCTCTATACTGCTCTACTTTATTTAACTAAGACGATTATGTTCATAATTTTCTTAATATTTTATAGTTGCTGCCACTGCTTGTTCAGTCATTATCCTGCGAAGAATCAAATCTTCAACTCTCAACTTTAGAGACATTCTACTCGTTAACTCATGACGTGCCCAAGATTATCTCGCAATATGTTACGTCACTCGTACCCAGGTACATACACCTGGCACAGAATGCGACGTCTCTGGTGAGAATATCTCAGAACAGATATTATCATTTTTTTCTTTCTCTCTAATGTTTGTTATATTTTTCTCCAGAAAATACGATGTATGTCTCTGAAATGTCTCGGAGTTGTGTCTGTTTTACCTCATCATGAAGTAAGTTATTACTAAGTATTAACTATAGGCTAGACCAGGGAATCTTCTTCAGCCTCAGACTTGTTCAAACAAGTGCAAGCTGTATTTTTTGTCCAGGGTAAAGAAAGTATTTGAAGAAAGTATTTCTTTTTAACAACAGGTTTACCCTTATAAAAAGAAAGTGATAAAAGCCTTAGCAATGTGCTTAGATGATCATAAAAGACTGGTGAGAAAGGAAGCTGTTCTCTGCCGAAATGAATGGTAATTGAATTACTTGTTAGCCTGGAATCATCACGATTACTCTGATATGATGATGTCTGATTTAGTTTGTTTTAAAATTTTCCAGGTTCCTGCTTGGCTTGGCTGCAGAATAGTGTCCTGCAAGGCGGTGAGAAGATGTAACTTGTAAGGCAGGCAATAAGACGTAGGATACGCTGGAAAGGAATCACCTCAAACCACCACTTGTGCGTGGTTTAAACCTAAAACCTTTAACCAAACAGGGGCAATTCATATGGTGAATTATAGTCATGGTTTTAAACTAACACACTCCCTTGTTTCTCGTCTCGACGAGAGGACAGCTGAACTGCTTTATGGCTTGATTTTAAAAGGTACAAATCAACGTTCGTATTGGTAGATGAACTTGCTGATCTGTAACATTGACCTCTGAACTATCTTGGCTTGATGTGTTGTGATTTAAACCTTACTTAATTTAGGGAACGTTACCCATACACACAGACGATTACTGTATCACTCAATTATTTCGTGTATTTGCGTGTGCGTCCCGCGTGACGTACCCAGGAAATAAATAAAGTAATCATCATTGTAAACACAGCGACGTAAGTTAAAATGCAAATAGAAATCATAGTAAATATGTACAAATTTGAAAGATTTCTATTTTTTTATTTTGTGATTTTTCTTGGAGAGGTGACAAATCTAATTGGTAAGTGTCTGATATTGCTTTTTAAAGTATTTTAATTCTTTGCTGCATCACGGATGCATTTCCGAAACACCTCATAGTTGTTCTCCACTTAAGTTGTCTTTTATAATTAGCAGTTTCACCGTGAATATTAAAAGCTAAGTAGCATATGGATATTAGTTTAGTTTACTAGTAATAGTCTTGTTTAACAACGTTAATCTCATCAGGCGTTCATGCCTACTGGGCCTGACAAGCCAGCTGTTGTTGCATCAATTCATGCAGGTGTTAAACCGTAATTCTGCCTTATCACTTGCAATGTTAGCTGATACGTGTATTAATTTCAGGACAAAATGTATACTCTGTTCCTGATGTGATGATGTTTGAAAGCAATGATTTGATCTATTTTCATGTCATTCAACCAAAGAAAGTTAGTTATGTATTCAAAGCACGTTTGGCCCAGGATTTTGGAGACTTTTTTGTAAGTTTCGTTTTTGAAGAAAAATTACCAGCTTTCTCATTCACTTCATTTTCTTGCTTACATGCAATAAACATGAGAAAAACTGTTATTTTCTTCCTAAATTTATAGGATATAGTTTATAATAAGATAAACTTGGTACCAGTGGAACCTCCCCTTGGCTGTCTGGATATTCAAAATAAAGATTTGCTCTCAGGATCTATTGCTTTAGTTGAGCGTGGGTAAGTAAACACCTCTCAAACATTTAAGGTTGCTCATGCAGTTTCGCAGCGTATCTAGGTTTGGGACATGTCTACTTTCTGTTATTCTCTAAAGGAAATATTTATTTTCTTTAAAGAGAGTGTTCCTTTTTAACCAAAGCGAAGAATGCAGAAGATGCTGGTGCAGTTGGTGTATTAATAGCAGATAATAATTTTAATAATGATCGAGTATCTGTCAATATGATCAAAGATGACACAGATAGAAAAGTGAATATTCCTGCTGGATTTATGTTGGCAAAGGACAGGTAAATTATGGCTATAGTTTGAAGAGCTGCAATACTTAATTTGATTGATTATTTTTTATATTCTATGAATAAATGAACACTTGAATAAACACTTAATGGGGTTGAATTTCAAGTGCACCTATATCTTGCAGTAAACATATCAAAGATGCTCTAAAGATTGAGGGAATGTATGGAGCCATAATTACTATTCCAGTGAATGTTACCACCTCACCAGAACTGTTTATTAAGCAACCACCATGGTCATACTGGTAACATTAATTATCCTTAATAAATGTAATAATTGAAGATCAAAGGGAGAAATATTTTATTTTATTAGCTTAAAGCCTGTGTCATAATGACTAATTTGAGTCATATGTCATATTTCAAATACAACTTTGTGTTACAATTTTTTTTCTCCATTTTTCAGTTTTTAAATACCTTGATAAAAAGGTCATCCAAAAATGATTTAGCATTTGTTCTGACATTGTTTTCAGGAATCGATGATTTTTTGGATGTTTGTTCTTTTTTAACATGATTTATTCCATTATAACATTTGTTGTGTGGATATGGAATGTTCTTGTTGGCTTTCTTTTGAAAGTAATCGTTTTCCAGCACTTGCCAAGGTGACCAGGTACCATTAAATAGTTTAGGATTAGCAGTTGCCTCACGATCTGGATTATAGACTGCTCTACCATGTTGCTGGTGATAAATCAGCCGTTTAAACATTGCTGCGGCTATTTTCTGCTTTCGAGAAAACAGGTTGTCGTATTCACACGGATCTAAATAGAATAATCAAACTCAACAACCAGCGTCATAAAAACGTGAGTACAATCTCTCTAAATACAGATGCTCCTCTAATACGGGTGTCTCTAAATACGAACATCTCTCTAAAGCAGGTGCTTTTCTCATAAAGATGTCTCTAATACGAACACGGATACGGGCCCCCTTAAACGGATGTTTCTCGAAAACACCTTTTAAAAGTCCGAGATCGAGTGTTGAATACCTGTCTCAATGTTGTATAGACACGGTGAGATGGACGGATCGCAGTCGAAGGTTGAATCCCTTTTTTCAAACTTTGTGCACAGTAATTCTGCTCCAGACAATACTTCCATCTTTAGAACCTTGAAATCATCGTCTGGATCTCGTCTCGACTGGAATCTCTGAACGAAGAAATACCAGATGAACGTGTTTGGTAAAGAAAAGTTAACAACATCGTGATCGTTCGGGAACACCTCATTTTAGTTGCAACGTGAAGCTCTTCTCTTCTCTAAACAATCATCATCATTGAAATAGCATCAGCGGAACCCCGATTGTAAGTATGAAAACTTTACCTGGTAAACCACGATGAATAGTAATTCATATTTTGATTCACGATCAACTTGTATTCCCCCATCCGGATTGCAGCAGTTTTAGTGACTGGATCTATATTGTGGAGCACTTCTTTCCGGGGGGAAGGCTTACTAAATGATATCATATCCCACATATTGTATCCATCCACTTTAACCTTGAAATTATCCAAGTCTCCGCCGGCCGCGTGGTAGAGAGTTGGTAACCAGTCAGTAACGTGCATAACTTCTTCACTAACTCGTTTGTTGTCAATCAAGAGGGGACTGTGTACGAACGCTAGACCACGCACACCTCCCTCCCATAGTGTATGTTTGCCTCCTCGAAGGGGATAGTTGCAGCCCCAATTTCTATGGAACATATTGAGGAAAGACAATTGAGAATCTCTGACTCTGAATAACTGTGTTTCGATTAACAAATTAGAATACCCGCAAAGTTCACCTCACAAGCGTTCCTCCTACCTTTCCATTCCGTTTGGCGCCCCTCCGTTATCCGTGACAAACACGATAATGGTGTTGTCGTATATTTTCTTCTTCTTCAATGCTTTGGTTACCTCGCCGATGGATTCATCCAGTGAACTGACCATTGCTGCATACGTCCTTCGTTCTTTGTTTGGAATGTGCATGAAGTTCTGAAAGAAAGTATTTTATCAATACAAAAAGAGGGATAGTTGGGCGTCTGGAATACTTAACCTACAATTAGAGTGGATTTAGTTTAATCTTCCTCTTTCCTAACACTAGATCAATAAGAGATTATCCTTGATAGACTTCTGGTAGTAGATTAAGATCAAGAGATTTACTAAGAAATCTATGCTTTTCTTTCCCCTGTAGTAATATGGATTAACATGGAGAGGAATCTGAGAGAACCATTCGGTATAAGCTGAGTTTCTTCACCTTGATAAGTTTATTTGGAGCTTGCAATGGATCTTCAGGATTTCCTGTGTGAACAGCTTGATGTGCAAGGTATATAAATAACGGTTTTTCTGTATCGTGCTTCTCTATGATATGAATAGTTTCTTTTGTGAACATGTCTGTAGCATAATGACCTTTTTGATTTTCAACTATCTACAAATAAATAAAATTAATAGTTGACTTTTTGACCCATTATTACGACGGTAAATTGTCAGTGTATTCTACTCAAGATATTTAACAAACCTTGCCATTTCGTCTTAAATCTAATCCAGAATACTCTTGATGGACTCTATGGTTCCAATAGTCTTCTTGACCGTTATAAAAGCCAAAAAATGTGTGAAATCCTCGCTTCTCCGGCGTGTATTGCTTTTTGAAAAACCCAAGATGCCACTGCCAAGAAATATTACAAGAATATCAGCGTATTTACAGTCGTGAGATAACTTCACAGCTGGAATTGCTGTGTAAAGGGATTCACCCTCCGTAGCGGCTTTAACAACATGAATTAAATCCTTACCTTTCCTACACCATGAGTAACGTAACCAAGTGGTTTAAGATACTGTGGAAGTATTATTTCCTCCAGAGGCAAGCCATATGGTTGAGTGCTGAATATGGACCCATGCTGAAGACCTACAGCGGAAAGAATAGTTGGATTTTTGGTCGGATTCAGCGGCGATCGTTCTGCGCAAAAGACTGACCTAATTTAATCGGGTGTTTTCCAGTGAGAAGTGCAGCCCTAGTGGGTGTCCCTGTTGGTGAGACATAGTGACTGTTCAAAATCACTCCCTCGTTTGCTAGTTTATCAATATTCGGAGTTGGAATTTGGTTCGAGCCATGAAAACTGACATCATCCCATCCCTAGAAAGATGAATATTGCATTAGATGCGTCGGACTTTGGAAATTAAAAATTGCCTCGATGTTGCTTGAGTCGAAATGATCGAACTACTTTACCAAATCATCTGCCATGATAACCACTATGTTCGGTCTCTTGGAGTTGGATTTGCATTTCTTAGCAGAACTTGATAGCAAACTCAACAGCAATATTGATACAACAAACCTAAAGTTTCAGTGAATATGCGCATGATTAGAGCTTAGCATTAGTTTATATAATGGCTAAACTGAATTGATCTATTTTGATACAACTGCTGGTGGTTGCATTTGGTTCAGTTGGATTGAAGACGACATCAAAAGATATTTATTTACATGTGTATTGCAGTGGATTCACTTCATTTGAATTGCTGCCATGCTTTTTATAAATTATAATTCAATTCATAGAAATAATCGGTTTTTTACAAAAACTTTACTTATCCCCATGACGCCGGAAACATTGAATTATTCTGACCTCTTTTACCACTGAGACGTACTAATAAGAACATTAATATTTAAAACTTACCGAAGAAAAAGACTTCTTTCCATTTTTAATATTCTAATTGCGCGTTCGAAGAAGAGTTTTCAGCACTCTTCTCCCCAATTATTCAATTTAGTTGGTAAAATAATAAAACAGCGACATTATAAAAATGTTTGAAAATGCTAGTCAAACGGTAATTAATTACTTGTACTACCTGCTTGTTTCAAAGTTAACTGACACATTTGTTTTGAAATGTTTGTTTTGCATCGATTCATTCAGAGGAAACAAAGGAATTTGTGTGTAGCCCGCATGTGTGGCTGGTTATTTCAGGAGAAGGTCGTCTTACAGAATTCAAAACGGCGGGGTACATAGGATAGGACTAACTATTTTAAATAGTTAATCCTATCCTATTCACCCCGCCGTTTTGACATTAAAATGTCATCCATCCAGAAAAAACAACGAGATGTAAAATGTTCATTACGATGCAGCTTGAGAGATTAAAGCCACGGACATTTTTAGGAGTACAGGAAACATTCTTTTCCTAACGAGCCATATTTCCTAGTGAAATTGCAGTATTCATCGCGGAAGAAATGCTAATCAATTTCCCGTTTCTTTCACTTGCCGTGATGTATTCTGGGAAAATCCTTGGGAATCCTTGTTCCCAATCCTCGCGCGGGGACATGTCTCATGTCGGTTCGAAACTCCCAAAACGAAAATAAATCGAAAATGGTTTTACCTTTGACTCGCTTTCTGCTATGAAAATAACATTTTCAGACAGCGGAGCAGATACATCTAGATTCTACATTACTGTATATCGCTTAAAGTCACCAGGCAAGGCGAAAAGAGTGAGAAATTACAAGTCAAAGTACCGCTTGTTTGATGTTTATAGAGTTTGGAATATTCAAAACTAGTGAATGTTTGTGATATTTTACCAAACAAGTGGTCGAGATGTCAAGACACGAAGGTAATATATTGTTTTCTTGCATTGAATCGTACTGTTCCGTTTGTTTTTTCAACGTTTGTGGTTTAATTGTTAAGATATTTATTGAAGTGTACTACCAATTATCAATATAGTTTGTTCTTTATGAATGACCAAACCAGACTTCCTTGCATATATAACTTCCTTGCTCATGTAGTATAAAAAGTTCATATTTATTGCCATTCTAGTCAATATTACTTCTGCAATTTATGCAGTGTATTTGTTGGGAAGATGTGTTGGGGAAATGTATGCTATTACCTTATTAGCACATGAGTTATAAAGAAGGAATTTTAGTTGAAAGAAAGTATTGGAAACTATTGATGCACATTTTCACGTCCTGATTTTTTTTGCATGCATTTTATCTCCTTGCTTTGCCACTAAGCAATTGAAAACAGCTTTCATGAATATGCTTATTGGGAACTGAGCCAACCAGGTTTTTTGAGTTGAAAACTTTAGTGTCTGATTCTGTCTAATGACAGACCCATGCTTTCACTATCAGTTGCATATTGGTACCTCTCTTAATTCAGTACCTGATAATCAATCTAAATCTAGCCCACAAGAGGCATGTCATTCCTTTGAAAATATTGTTGCATACTTTTTAACAAATTTTTTTGATGTTTCATCATCAGGTGTAAGCTGTGACTCTTGCAGCAAGAATAATTTCCATGGGAAGAGATTCAAATGTTTAATATGTTATGACTATGATCTCTGCGCTCAGTGTTATGACAGTGGTGCATCAACCACAAGACATACCAAGGACCATCCAATGCAATGTATCTTAACAAGAACCGATTTTGGTATGTTAAAAATGGCTGCATTATGATGGACATATCAGATGTCTTATTGTATCATTCGCACTTAGTGCTTTCTTGAACAGTGTTTGTGCTTACCGTTAGAAAGTTTATGTACCTGAGCAGTTCTGTTTGTAATAATTTAGAGCTTTATTATGGTGGTGAAGCATTAACTGTGGATCAACCTCAATCATTTTGTTGTCCATTTTGTGGCAAGCTTGGATTAACTGAGAGTGGTTTACCAGAACATGTTACAGCAGAACACCCAGATTCCACTTCTGAAGTTGTAAGTTTCCTCTGGTATCAAATATTGTATCAATTAAAGATGCTCTATGATTTAATGAAGTGTTGTATCAATTAGAGATACTGTATCAATTAATGAAGTATTGTATCAATAAATATAATGTGTCAATTAATAATGTATTGTATCAATTTAGGTTTGTCCTGTGTGTGCTGCTTTGCCGCGTGGTGACCCGAATCATGTAACTGATGATTTCATTGCTCATTTGACAATGGAACATAAATCACAATCAATAAGAGATTTCATATCCTTTTACTTCAAAGTACTGTGATTTATATATATGGTAGTAAGCTATCTTAGTTTATGTCCAAACTATCTGAGAAAGATATCTTCAATGTTCTGGTGCAGTGTAGGTATCATTCTACAATAAGCTGTCGTGGTTTGTATCTGAACTACTACTTAGGGAAGGCACCTCAAACATGGTGAAAAAAAGACTTATTTCAACAATTTTTCCTTAACTTCATTTCACGATGAACCAACAGGGAGTCGAGTCAGACGTATTCTTCATGGCGGCAGGAGCCTGGGGCAAGCTCGTGCTAGGAGAGCAACCAATCAGAGTTTAGGAAACTCGACATCAACAACGCCGCAACTCGTTTCTAACCCTGCAAATGTTCGTGATACAATCGATCCAATTGCTGAGTTATTGTCGCAGCTCTCCGGCGTACGACGAAGTGCGCAACAATCCCAGCAGTCTGTGCAATCCCAACTACAACTCTTGCAACAACAATTACAATTTGAAAGACAACAAGTGCAACAGACTAGAGAAAGATTAGAAAGATTGCCAAGACGACCAATGAATTCAGCAGTCGGCTCAGCAGCGCAAGCTTCACAGCCACCTCGAAATGAGAATACTAATTCTTCAAATTCTGCTTTTCTATTAACAAGGTGAGATTGGCTGAGATCATTGCCTAATCTAGATTAAGTTTCCAGTCAGGTATAACTGGGGGTAAGTCTGTATCCATGGGGATATGTCCTGCTTTGCAGCAAGCATTTTTTCCGCTCCCTTCGTACCTTGAAAATAATTTTTCTGTGGAAATCAGGTTTGAAGTGCCATAGAATGGTAGGTTTTTGAGTGGCTGAAGAAGGGGAAATATGTTTCCTTGGTTCGTGTTAACAAATGTTACGATAGTTTTCAATGTATTTGTCTTGTTTAAAGATGTTACGACAGTGAACTAAAGGCGAACGAAATGTCTGAAGTGGAGGAACAACGAGCAACCAGGAGTCTTTTTGTTCAAGATCTCTTGGTGTCAACCCTCGAGTCTGTAACGTCAGCACGGCCAGATGAACTGTTACCCATTGAGGACCAGACCTTACTAAGTACTGCTTCTGATACACCAGGAGGAGATGAAGTGAAAAATGAACGACTTTCAGATGATTTAGAGTTGATAAGTCTAGACGATGCGGAAGAGAAAGAGTTATAACCATTTCCTTACAAGGAAAATAGAATTTGTAGGTCAAATAGGAAATGTTTTATCGTTTTCCAATACCAATGTTTGAAATGCAAGGTATAATCTTATCAAGAAATCTTTAAGGTTTCATGATCCAAAGATTTTACTAGGAATACCCTTGGCAATAATGTGAAGTGGTGCCTGGTTAATAAATGAAATTAGTTTGGTATCATAATGACCCAAATCTAATTCTATCAACATTGAGATGCGTACAGAAGTTGAGAACACGGGACAATCGCTCAAGGGAGGATAGAGCGTGTAAATGACTTGCTTTGAACTATCTAACTAGTGTGCGGGAGTATCTTTTTTAATTTTTTGTCGTGATTGTCGGTTGCGTCTCTGTCTGAGTCTGGTTCACTGTAAGAAACCTTATCCCCAGGACTTTCTGGCGAAGCAGCGTGCGCTTAGCAGGTAGCCCTGGTTACGAGCTCTATCACGACATTATTTGATTTATTACACTTGCGATATTTTTACAAATGATAGTCGGCGCTACAAGAGTAAATATTGTAGGAAAATTGAACAAAATGTCATAAAACAGTTGTTGTGATTTGTAACACAAATGTTTGAGAATCTTGTATGCATTTCTGATTTTAATTTCATTTTCTCCAAGTTTTAGTACTTAATTATCATTCTGTTTTATTTCATTCTATGCATTGTCTCGCAGATTTTATTAATGCGTAAAATTCGTCATTCTAATACTTTAGCAATCGCCACAAAAAATGTACAGAACCATAATCTTGAGTTTATTTTAGACAAAGCTAGAAGTACATATATTTTCTCACAACAGGTCTAAAATCTTCATTTGAACTTTTTCAAACCTTTTTGCAGTTTTGAAATTTCAATAATGATGCTTGGAGTCAAAACATGTAGTTTTTATTGTACAAGAGATGCTTAAAGCATGTAAACGTATGTAAATTTACGTTGATTAAACTCCACGGGGGCTGAGAAATTTGTGTAGGATATGTTCAATTGTCCAATCACCTGCTGACTTCAAGAGCCGTATTTAGCAGCTGGCTTGCGAGGTTAACCACTTGCCGCGTATGTTTTCATTTTAGATCATTTTGTTCTAACTGTAGTTTAAAATACGTTAGCAACGGTTTTATACCTTGCTTTATTGAGGTCATATTCGGCTTTGAAAGATATATGGTGAAAGTTTGGTAAAGGTATATTTACTGGAAGACTGGACTATAAATGCTCGGCAAACATACAAGTGTAGTTCTGGATTAATATTTGTTGACAACAAACAAGTCTATTGTAAATATGAGTAAAATCTTTCGAAGAAAAGGCTTAGCATTTCTATCAGGACTTATTTCACTTCTTACAGCTGCGATTGTTGTGACGGTATTGATAAATGATCCTCATAAACCAGAGACTCGTCCTTGGTCTTCCTGGGTTCAGGCAAACTTTACGCGCACAATACAAGTGAACGGAGCAAGACAAGTTCTGGCGAAGACTGGATGGACTTATTTTGGTTTGTTCAAAGGTTACAAAGAGAAGTCATATTCCGGGGACTATCAAGGATTGAGGAAGGAATATTTTGATGGTAAGTTGCCTTAGCGGAACATAAAATGTGTTAATGAATGTGTTTCAAGAGATGGAGGAATGCTAGTTGCCTGGAAGGTAAATAAGTTTTAGTTCTTCACAAGCGAGTTACAGGTGACGTGGAATTGATGGAGAAATAATTTGTTTCATAGGCTTTCAACTGGAAAATTTAAGTAAACTATTTGTCGTCTGACACTAAGAAATTTGTTATTCAATTCAAGGCAAGTTAGGCTGAGGAATATTTGTGATGCTGAAAATCATGTAAACCAGCATGAATATTTAGATTTGTTCTGATTTCTTGAGTTTTCTGTCAGGATCCTAAGCTTTTCAGTTATGAAACGCGGAACAACAACTACAATGAAACGCGGAATGTTCTCAATAAAAAGTTATCGTAAGGTATAAAAGACTATTATTGATAACCGCGGAAGGATATGAATTATTCATTTATTCAGGTGTTGAAATTATTCCATTCATCCTCAATTATCGACTGAAATATCATTCTCTTCAATTTGTTTCACAACAGTAATTCAATGTGGGCACATTCCTAATTTAACGCCTTGATGCGAGCAAAAATTTACTAGTAATTGGCTTCAATGAATCCGTGTTATTCGCAAGTTTTCCCTGTACTGCAAGTTCCACACGATACAGAATTCAAACTGTGTGACTGAGCCTGAGGTTAGCTCAACTCAGTTGGCCGACTAGAGATTTCTAAGGCACGAATGGTATTACTACATTAGTTCGGTATTATGTCTTACGTATGATGATTTATGCATGGAACCGACGAAACGCACGTATATTGTTGAAATTTGATAAATAGTTTCAAAACTGTCTTCTTCCCTTGCTCAAAGGAATAAACTCCATCTCATCATTTCAAAAAATATTTTGTGATAACTCTATTGAACTGAATGATTGCTGATCAGAGCTAATTTCAACAATAGTTTTAGATAATGATTATTCAAACTTAAACAGGTCCATAGAAAAGATTTTCTATGTACACAAACCTGTGACTGTTACCAAGTTACAAGAATCAGATATTCAAATGAAGCATTATTGTCAGTGTGAACCTAAAAAACATTTCTGAAAGCAAACAAATTGAAAGATCGTTTAAGGGCTAACTTTATCTTAAATTGGGAGCATTTTTGGCGATCTACGACAGGAATTCGTCTTTGGTGTTTTAGTTTAGCGATCGTGAATTTCTGTAGTTGAGATGGGCAAAATTTGTCGAAGAAATTCATTGTTCTTCTTTGCTGGCGTACTTGCTCTTTGCGCCATTGGTTTGATAATATTCGCTCTCGTTAGTGAAGACTGGGTCCATTGCAAGATTAAGCGGCGATCGCCAAAAGGAAATCAATCGGCTTTTGTCACTTTTGATACGGGTTGGAAAAAGTTTGGATTGTTTGAAGGATGTAAAAAATTAAGAGTCGGAATGTTAGACAGCGTAAGAGATGAGTGTTTCGAAGGTATTTATAATGGCTGGACTGGATGAGGAAGTCCATACAATCCAGTTATAACAATAATACGGCTAGAAATATCATAAATAAATATATAGATGAAGTTGCTAAACTGCGTGAGATTTTATACCAAATGAAATGCCCGAGGTCTGCGTAAATTAGAAATAAAATATATTTAATGAAATAAGCAACCACATGCAACCTTAATTTAGCCGAATATCTAAGAAAGCGTCCTGTCAACTAGAAGACTTATGGCGTCGATGTGGGATAAGTTATTGTACAAAGATAATTTCAAATGCATTCTAACCTGTTAGCTTTAGAATGTGGTGTCTTGCGGTCAATACTCTAGGTTCATGCATGCAGTAATCTATACAACAGATTAATCCTTAATCTTTGCTTCTTGCAGTGTTCAAGGAATTCGATGGTGTTTTTAATCTGAAGATCCTCTACGCTGTGATTGGATGCTTGGTAGTCGCTGGGATTGTGTTAATAATTTGTGCTGGACTCAGTTTTTACAACGAATTCACCAAGTCATCATACGTCATCCTTGGTTCACTCGGCCTTTACGCCTTCAATGCTCTCGCGTGTGAGTTCTAAATGATTTATGTTTATTCAGATATATTCCACTTCAATCGATACAAGGGTTTGTATTACTATTTACTGAAGAATAATGACCAGTTGGTTTGGACCGCTTGTCCACTCTAGATTTAGAGAAAGGTCCCCCTCTTTTTGAAATATTACGTGGATATGGATATAACTCCTCTGCCCTCTGGTGGTGAAATACATAAAACAATCCCGTAATTATTTCATATGAATTTATTTTAGTTTTCTTCATGCTGTGCGCTGTGGGCCTATTCTCGGGGCTTTATCATCAACAAATACGAAAAAACGTTCTCACAACCGAAGAACTAGACAAAGGTTTCGACAGCGAGGACAACACTTCCCTCAAGTTTTCATTCTGGATTCTGGTTGGTGCTTGTTTCTTACCACTGTTAAACATGACGTTAACTTTCTTGAACAGTGCAAGAGCGAAGAGTTACTTCAACAAAACAACTACGATACCCACCAGCAATGTTGATGGGATGATGCTTTACTAAAAAATTATGCAAGAAACCTGCTGGGATGCCCTGGATTTTTACCAGCTTCTAGTTCTGTATTGAGGAATCTGGAATTGTAAAACGCTATCTTTGATATTTGAAAGTAAATGACCTTGAGTATTTAAGACATTTAATAAAATTTTATATTTCTTTAGCTGAAAACGAACTACACAGGCTATAGAGTAGAGTATAGGCTTCTAAGGGAGGACAATGAAGATATCTTTTATTGCTGCAAAAAACCCGAAAAAACATGATATAAAAATGCTTTTATTTAAGCAATCATGTAAGGTATCATTTAGCCATCAGTCATGTAATTAGTATTTTATATTTAGCACTATCTAATCACCTTGGCACGCGTGCTTTCTGAAAGGAAATGTTGGTATAATATATGTTACAGTTTTATTGATCATTCCAGGAATTCAACCTCAACGTTTCTACCCGCATTCGACAGTTCGTTAAATCACCAAAAACATTTGGATACCATTCCAAAAGACATGTTACAGGGGGAGGGACACGCTTAAACGCTTTTTCCATGGTACCATAATATCCACCCAGCTTAGTCACTGATCTATATAGAACATTGTAGTGTACCTTTTTTGCGCATGGGTACGATGCTGTAGCCTGGGTACGAGGCAAAAAGAAAACAAACTTTATGATTTGAAAATTGAAACTTAAAGAATGTTCACTTAATTACTCTAAAATGTGCTTCAAAACAACATGTGGAATCTGTGGCAAAATCACTTGGAAAGGTGAGGTTCACATTTTATACAAAAAGAACTTAAAATGTGTGAATTCCTTGCTTATATTGCTTCTATAATGGAGTTAAATATCCTTGTAGGGTGTGGAAAGCATGTTGATCAAGTGATGAAAGATGTACCCAAAGCAGAACAATGTACATGTCCTCGAGATAATGTTTAACTGCAATAAACCTCTGCAGTGAAATGAAATAACTTAGACAACACAATGTTATAACACATAGTTTACACATACATACTAATTGTTACAGAAAGGGCAACTATTGCTCAACTGACACTAATTTACACTACAAGCTGATTAAATTTTATAGTATTAATGTTAAAATTTGTGTAATATACATGTAGCAAATATCTTGTATACAACATGAGTACTAACATGCAATATATGTGAACAGTGTCTTTTATATCCCTAGTTTTTCTCTAGCTTTTTCTTCAAGATCTAAGTGACAAGGTGAGTTGTTTAGGAATGGTGTCCATGTTCCTTGTATTGAAGGATTATCTGTGTACCAACGTCGAGTATTTTTTTCTAATTTCTTTCCAGACTCACTTTGTAACCTATTTATCCATTTTTCTATATCTTTTGTATCAGTATTTTTGAGTGAAATCACCTTACTACTGCCACTTACTAAATTGAAAAAATATTATTTGTATTTTTGTATTTGAAGATGTCTATACCAAAAGCAAGGTAAAGCCATGAATGCATAATTCAATGAAATGAATACTCATAAATGGGTTAAAAATATGCTTTGTGCACTTACAATAATTCGCAACGATACGCGGATGCCTCCCTGGTCTTTCGACGATATATACAGCGATATTTGGATTACTCTCTGTGAATTTTATCACCTTTTTATCAACAAATTCTCTACAGAAAGCAGTTTTAAAGAGACGTTGGGTGAAAAAGTAAAGTTTCACAAAACAGTTTAAACGTTTATGTTTCAAAGTACCTCATTGCTCTGCTACTTCCACCGACAGGACAAAAATTAAACGTTAATCTTTTCAACTGGCAAATATACCTACCAAAGGCATTCGCGACCGCCATGTTATTGCGCAATATCTTCACAATCAAAAATCAAAAATATTTTTGATTTGATTAAAACCCGCAAAATAGCAAATAAAATAATAATAAAACCGAATTTTCACATAGTAAATATGCATAAACATAGCAAATTTATATTATTATGTTTGTTTGAAAATGAAATTAATACCAAAAATGCAAATCATCACAAGAAATGTACAATATCGTAAGCCGTAAGCGTGACGCAAGGGTACTTGTCGTATTGTGATGAGTAGTGATACAAACAGCAAGTAAACTGCATAAAAATACGTTTTTTGCAAGCTTGGTTGCACGTTTCATAAAGTTTTGCCGGAACTCCTGGAACACAGTTCCGAGAATTTTGTTTCCGACCTTCGGAGAACTTGCGAATTATTCTCGCGGAAATTTGCGCGAAATAAAATACAGGAAGAACTTCATGCATGTTTTATTATTTGAACTTCCGCCATGTAGTTACAAAGCGCCTTGATCAGAATATTTTTTTGTTTATTTATTTTATCGCCCGGAGTATAAATACCAACGAGCTATGCACTTTCCTACAAGAACAGAAGTCCTTTCATGGAATGAAAATCAAGTTGCCGACCTGCTTCGTGAAGTAAGTGACTCTATTTCAATTGTACAGAGCAAGTGCTTTTGAGTGTCTTACATCTCAAAAATATCTTAAACCGTTGTTTCCTAATATGTTGACATCAAATTTGGAAGAATATTTCGATTGATTTATATCCAAGGAAATGTTTTCTATTTTAGTGATATATCACTAACAGTGTTTGTTAAAAATATTGCCTTGAATATCATTAGAAACTTTTGTCCAGCCTCACCATAAAATCTTTAAAAGGAAGTTACTCTAGTTCCGTATCATATATTTTATAAATATTGTTTACGTCTGTTCGTTGGTTTTTTATTTTCGCATATTTTGGTTAAATTATTAATAAGTCTACTGTATTTGTTAGTTGTTTAAACGGTTCCCCGTTTTCGTATTTTTCTGCGAAGCAAAGACGCTGTGGTTTTATGTATTATTAAAATCAAAATGTTTTGAAGAACGTTGTATGCGTTCCGGTCAGTTAATTTAATAAAGATCAAAGATTCAGTGCTCTTATTTCATCGATTATTTCTACATTTGAGAAGTGATTTGCTTACAACTTTGCTAAATAACGAGGACCTATTTCTTCATTTTCTTGTAAAGATAATTAAATTATCCATTTTGCATTGCTTTGATGGAATGTTTTGTCAGCAACACAGCACTGGAATGTGCCCATGTTGAACTGTTCATTCAACATGATCCCATAACACCTCCAGTTATAATTTCCAAAAACTAACAATCTCTGTATACATTGCTAACATTAGAATGTGTTCAGGAAAACTGAATGTCGCTTCTAACAAATGTATTTTATTGCAGCACAAATTATTTGAATGTGTTGATTGTGTTTATCAAAGGCATATTGATGGACAGAAGTTGCTGGTAGGTTATTTTTTTCTGATACAAGTCTACTACAGAATTATTTGCAAGGTTTAATATTGATGCTTCACAAATTTTTCATTATATAAATGTCACTCATTTGTCTGCTTGTCTGGACTTGTTTATCTGTCTAAATTATATTAATGCAAAATATTACACAAAGTTTTTCTAATTCTTTTAGAATCTAAAGGAGGGCGATGTTTTGTTTTTCTTGGAAATTCATGACCCAAAGAATAGAGAGTATTTTCATTTCTTTTAAGCTTGTTGTGGTTTTCATTTTTAATTAAAAAGGCAGTTCTGTTAGGAGAAAGTAACTTAAAATGCATTTTCTGCAGGAAATTCTGGAATATTGTGAAGAGGATTACAGAAAAAAGTGCTGGCGGTGTTCACAGTTTAATGAAGTAAGCCAGGAATCAATAATGATCGAGCTGTTGGAATTGCTTTATATACCATCATTTGTCATTAATTTTGGGGTGATATGAATCACTTGTGAAATATCTCATAACCATCTGTAAAAACATATTTAGCAAATTTCAAGATGGGTCTGGATGGAATAACAATGCAGGTATATAATATGCTTCAAAGATTGTGAATATACTGATGTGTATTGAGGATGAAATAAGATGGATATTAGGAAAACCAGAGAGGTATTAGGATATGTAAGAGAAAAGTATCTTGTTCTTAAAAATTAATATGTAATGCAATTAATCCTTTTGACTATTGCAGATGATGATGGCAGAGACGATAGAAATGAATTTTCTGAATCTGTAAGTTAGAATATATTTTGTTTTATTGATAAAATCTATACCATTTTTTTCTGCTGGAAACTAATGGCTGGTACAAAATCAAGTAAATTGGATCTTTCAGGAGGATTCATTTAGTGATTCTGATCATTCTGATAATTATGATGAACCAGAAGAAAATAATGGGGTATGTTACCAAACAGAGCTGATGTAGCTATAAACATGATTTTTTTATTTATTATAATTTAAAATGTCAAATTTTACTATTTCTTTAAGGTTTCTGTAGAAAGAAGACTAACAATTAGAGATAGACTACAGAGCCTTATCAAACAGCCTGCTGAAACACAACATCATGTAACTGATGTAAGTACATTGATTCATGCTCACAGTTTGTTCTTTGCTCATTGAGGCACCCTGTATATCCTTGTAGCACCCTGTATATCCTTGTAGCACCCTGTATATCCTTGTAGCACTCTGTCCCTGCAACACTCTGTTTGTCCCTGCAACACTCTGGTTGTCCCTGCAACACTCTGTTTGTCCCTGCAACACTCTGGTTGTCCCTGCAACACTCTGGTTGTCCCTGCAACACTCTGGTTGTCCCTGCAACACTCTGGTTGTCCCTGCAACACTCTGGTTGTCCTTGCAACACTATGTTTGTCCCTGCAATACTCTGTTTGTCCCTGCAACACTCTGGTTGTCCCTGCAACACTCTGGTTGTCCTTGCAACACTATGTTTGTCCCTGCAATACTCTGTTTGTCCCTGCAACACTCTGGTTGTCCCTGCAACACTCTGTTTGTCCCTGCAACACTCTGTTTGTCCCTGCAACACCCTTAGCTTTTGTCCTTGCAGAACCCTGTTTTTCGTGCAGTATCCTGCAAATGTGTCAGTAAGACCACAGTTTAATTATTGACTGAAAATTATTGAAATGTATGTTCCAGGATACTGAAGATCCTGATGATCCTGAAGATTATCCATGTGATGACATTTATGACATGCCTGAGGAAGGATGTGGTAAGAATCATCCACAGGTTCAATGTCATGTTTTTTGTTGGAATCTTTTTAAAACTAATTAACGACTTCGTATCCAGGAGAGCCTGTAGAAGAAGATATGTATGATGTACCAAGCGATGAATCTGGAGGAGGTCTGCGTAATAAAAATTTTTTTATTTGTTAGTTAAAAATTACATAATTCTCTCGCTAATTTCTGGTAAAAAGAGCAGAATACTAACAATGGAATTGTGATTGATTTATCACGGGCAGGATCTGATCACTTTCTGATCGGATTATGTTGTTGTCTTAAGTAGCTATGTCATTAATTACATCTAATGATAAGGAATGAGGCAGCGTGAGATTTATGTCCGTGTAATATGAAACCAATACAAGTTAGGAACGCGGAACTGATGCTATATATGCTATATATGCATACCTACAATAAATTCGACCTTCGAAAGATTTAATAAAAGACGTTATAATCTATTAACTAAGCGCTTCGTGTGTGCTAGTTTCGTATGTTCGCATTGAGGAGAGTAATATTGCCGGGAACAAGTAGGATAAAAATGAACTGACAAATGTGGACTGTCAGAGCTCAGTCTCACCACAGAGGTAAAATATATTCCAAAAAAGTTGGATATGTCCAAATTCATATTTCTTACGAATCTATTGCCCTAAGTTCTGCTTTTTGTGCATTGAGGCAGATAATGGGATTAAACTATGCTTTTGATTGAAATATTAGCTTAAAAAAAGTACTGAATACCTAGGCAAAAGGTTAATCTTTTGTATATACAAACAATATAAGTGTTATTTAAGTACATGCCTGACTGTGTTGTTGAACATAGTGCTCGATGGGTGAATGAAAGAGATGTCACGGATATATCAGGCGCATGAAACATCCATCTTAACACAACATTCGTCTTAAAATATGGAAATATTCTTTTTTGTCTTCTGCAGGAGTTGTTGGTCGTCGACCTCCATTAGAAAGGAAAGAAAGCGAGCAATATCTCATACCAGATGATACAAAGCTTAAACAGGTGAAGCTGCTCGAGAAAATGAGTCTTTTGTTATTATTCATTTATTTTACCCTCGTCCAAGAAGCAGTCCGTTTCAAGCTCTCATCATGGATCATGAATGAATCAATTCTCAAGTCATATAAGTTTAACTGCCGTCAAGCAATTAAAGAAAAGCGGACGTTTCATCATCAGGAATAATTCAAAGTAAAATTTCCGTAATTTTCTTTTCTAAGCTCTCCGATGTCGAAGACGAGGAGAACTATGAGGACATGGATGGTGGGAAACATCCAATGGGTAAGATGTCGAAAGAGTTGCAAAGAAAACTGGGAATATGCTGTTATTGTAGGAGGAAAATTTCGCTGCATGCGAGAAAGAGTTTTATAGCTCATTGCCTGTAATTCAATGAGTTTTCAAAAAATATCAAGAGCAGTGGTATGAGATTGAGGATGATTCTGCGGCTTGCAATCCTTCCAGAGTAATAATAAAGCGTTTGAACGATTTTTTTTAAGTAGAGAATAAGACACGAAATCAACTGTTTCGAGAGAATAAGACACGAACTTTTAACTGTTAATGTAAACAGGAGAATTTTGAAAAGGCAGTTTTCAGGACACGCTCCTTGACTTCCGTTTTCTTTAGGTGATGATGATGACGAACCGCAAGATGATTATGTCGTTCCGGACACAAAACCAACGTCAATAGGTTCCTACACTCTTAAATTCTATGAATTGTTTACAGCTATGATGAAAAACGCCTCTAATACCTTCAAGTCTGCAAGATACCTAATTTATTATATTCTAGTTCCGCCTCGTCCACCCAAGGCTACTAATGTTAAACCTGCTCATTCCTCGTCTTTGGCAAATGGACACAAGAAACCCGCCGTGCCGAAGAATAACGCAATCAAACAATTACAAGCAAAATTCCTTCAGGAACCTAAGAAGGTATTAAAACAGAATTAATGAACTCCTTTCATACCCAGTCATCCTGTATGATCCTAGTAATATTATCCCAGGTAGTCCTATATTATCCCAAGTAATCCCATATTATCCCAAGTAATCCTATATTATCGTAACTAATTCTATTTTATCCTAAATAAATGCAATATTTCTATCTTTAGGAAACTCCTCAGCCACCGAAAGGTGTGTTATACTAACAGTATACCTTGCTATAACTCATTGTACCATATTGTACCTCAATGTACGGTCTGTACCTTGTATTAGTTGATATCACGTCATACCAAACTGTGGCATACAATACCGCACAACGAACATTGAAACCCTACCAAACTCTACTTTAATTCATCTATCAATCAAGTTGTTGAATGTTCTTTCAGCTTCCAAAAAAATGCCACCGAAGCCACCAAATATCTCCATACCGAGAAAGTCCAACACTACCAAGGTTAGTTTCATATCTGAATAGTGCATGGCCATCTAAAATACGAAGAAATGAAATTTGAACTAGACTTGATCTTTTTAGATGAAGGATCAGCCGAAAATTCCCGCTCAACCACCTCGAGGTATCACCACATTTTAATTGAAACGATATTAACTAAATCTTTATAATTCGGAGCATCTCATGTCTACTCTAAGAAAATATTCACAAAATATATTTTTTCAACTTTATTTTAGTTCCTACGAAAGAAGTGAAAACTCCAGATACTCCGGATGAACCAGATCAGGTGATGTTTCATCTTTATCTACATACCTCGGTCCTTCGCATCCAATGTGGATTAACAACTGACTAAAATACACAAGAAAGAACTTCTCGGGGAAGTGTTTTTGTCTATTTTAGGCATTTGTTTAAATTTTAAAGACACCATGAAACACGTTTTTTTCATTTACTAATTTTTATTTAGGAGGAATACGAGCTTCCGGATATAAAACGTAAGTAATTTCATGATAAAGAATTCATGTTTTAAATACAAATTATTTTGCTTAGTGTTAGTTTTACGTCTTTTTTCAGGATTTAATTGCTTTGTTTTTTCTTTTAGCATTTAAAGCACCGCCATCTGTTCAGGTAAAACCAATTTTGTTGGATTAAGTTTTTGCGTATGAATACGTGTTTGGATGAACATAGTTATTCTATTAGATCTCAATAACTGTGAAAATTAATGGTGAAAATTTAAAACTCGAAACCCTTCTATTACGATGGTAACTTCTTCTGTTTTCATTATTTAGCAACCCCGTGTTCCATCCCCCTCGGGCAAGTATCTTAAATTTCCTGTTGTCATACCATACGATTATCATACCGTACCGTAGTACCATACCATACCATAACATACCATACCATACCATACCATACTATACCATACTATACCATACCATACCATACCATACCATACCATACCATACCATACCATACCATACCATACCATACCATACCATACCATAACATACCATACCATACCATACCATACCATACCATACCATACTGTACCGTACCATACCATACCATACCATACCATACCATACCATACCATACCATACCATACCATACCATACCATAACATACCATACCATACCATACCATACATTCTCGTGATGCTCATTTCAATTCTATGTCTGTTAAGTAACCAAGAAACAGAGCAATCTCAGGAAAGTCCCTGAACCAGAGCAGGTAAGTAACTGAAATCTTACCACCAGAAACCCTGTAACGGCATATTTTTCTAAGAATTATTTGTAAAATTATTCTCGTTCTATTCTAGGAAACGTACGAGCCTCCAGATCAACCACCACGACGTAAGTTCTCAATCTTAAATGTTCATTTTCTCAGGTTTAGCTGCAACCGACAGAAATACATTAACGATATCTTATTGAACTCCGCTCGATTTTTTAGCTACAAAGAAACCACCAAATACTCAAAGAAAGGCTCCAGAGCCTGAACCGGTATTGGAAACTGATTTTCAAAATTTTTTCTTTATTCACGAGTTGTAATGTAGATATCTCTTTTTTTTCTGCAGGAGACTTACGAGCCACCTGATCAACCAGCACGCCGTAAGCTCTCTATTTATTTTCCACCCAAGTACTAGTGATACCTGAGAATATCGTACTATTGTACAGTACCATACTATACTGCTGTACCTGAACTATACCACATGATATACCACCACATCGTTACAGACCGCTGCTGGTGTCATCAAATAACATACATAACCACATTATTTATTCTGATGATATATTGTCCTACCTTATACCTTACTGTAACCATTCATTGGTGATACCATTTCATTGGTGATTCCATTTCATTTCAGCTCCTCCAAAGCCACTATCAAAACCACCACCGCCCATGGAAATGGATCAGGTAAATCTGCGCTAATCAATCAGTCACTGAACCAAAGTTTCTTACAATCATAAAAAATATCTTTCGCTTTAGGAGGAATATTTGGCCCCAGAGAGACCAGAGACGCCACTACGTGGTAAGTTGAAGGATTTAACTGATAAATATTGAGCTTCATTTTAAACCTGAGAACCAAGATTTAAAAGCTATTTTTTTATTAGCTGGTAAGAAACCGCCGAAGCCTGCCTTTTCTCAAGAGCAGGTAACTCGATTCATTTTTATATTCCTATATATTAATCCTAATTATCGTGCAAGATATGAATATTGAGTCAAATTCAGACCGGTAAAATCCAGCGATTCATGGAAAGAGTGGTTTGGAAATGAGAAGAATGTTCGGTGTTTTTTAGGAGAATTACGAGCCTCCAACACCGCCTAGCAAAAGTGTCCAAGGACGCAATCTTCCCAATCTCCCCAATCCTATGACTGGAAATGATCCTGTAAGTAAACATCTATGTTCACGTTTATCTAGCTTTAATATACTTTTTCTTAAAACCTAAAATTGCTTCTATCGCAAGTCGACATGCAATAAATGATCATTTTGCATCTCACTTGATTCATATATTCACTATATTCATTTGATTTTTAGGAAGAAAATTATGAAGATCCAAATATGATAACAGGTTCTTACTTGATTTTTTTGTACAAGTTCCCCAGCTATCGTACAGTGTAGATACACTGTAGATACATCTATATATATTAATCATATCCAATAAATCCCCTTTTTTGAAATATTTGTATATAAAACCCATTCTAAGTCTTTATTCGACAGTACTATATATTTTTCAGGCGAAGAAGAGTTCGATGATGCTCCGGTAAGACGAGAAACAGTTGAAGCGATTTCATCGTCGAGCTAAAGAGATTTGATAATGGTTTCTGCTTTGCAATGACTACATTGTTTTTTTTTAGCAAGAAGATTACGAGATTCCAGATACATCTGACGTACCGCCTAAACAAGGTAATCTATATCTGTTTACCTTAGAGTTTGAAGAAAGAGGAAAGGCGTTATTTAAAACAATAATTTGCTATTTCAAGTTGCTCCTGAATCGACCAAGAAATCACCTTTGAAGAGCATTTTTCATCGCAGTCCTTCAAAAAAAGTCGGTTCTGACCTTGCACCTAAGATTGAAAAAAAGAAAACATTTAAAAAGGAACCTCCAGCAAAACCTTCACCATCCGTGCCTGAAACTAAGCCTCCGTCCAGACAGGGTCCTAATTCTCTTGGAAAGAGTGTCATGGACAAATTTAGGCGAGATAAGAATAATGATAAACGAAGCTCAATGGCTTTGCCTAGTTTACCAACACCAAAAGATGATGTGGACTCCAAGCTTGGAAGGTACTTGTCGTAATGTTTGAAGTTTGTTTGTGTTCAGGATTTTCTTCAGTGGAAAGTAACTTCTCAACTTAATATATTTCAACTTTTTTAAATAGTTCAAGTCCCTCGCTACCTCCAAAACCTCCTCCAAAAGAGGTCAGTTTATCCTCAAGAGTTGTAGTTGTATCTCTTAAAGTAGGCGACTGTATCCCGACATTTATCCCGCTGTATCCTTGAGTGTAGGTGGCTGTATCCCAATATGTAGGCAGGGAAATGGTCCAGGTGTATCCTTTAGTACAACCAGCTTTCCTTCTGACGGTAGCCGGCTGTATCCCGCCCACTCTATCCCTAACTGTGTAGGCAACTGTATCCCAACGTTTATCCAGCTGTATCTCTGAGTGTAGGCAGCTCTATTCCTGACCTTCGGCAAAGATTAATACACAGTATTAATCTGTGGCTTAGGTGGCTGTATCACGACATTCATCCCGCTGTATCCTCGACATTTATCCCTCTGTATCACGACATTTAATACGCTGTATCCTGGACGTTTATCCCACTATATCCTGACATTTATCCGGCTGTATCTCCGATTGTGACTAACTGCATGTACCGTACTTTTCTTTATTTAGAAACCTGCCCCAGTTCAGCGAAATAAACCAGGTATGACATTATTTACCCCTTGTTTGACCTCAGGCTACGAGCCCTCGTAGAAAACGCAGGAAACATTTCAACAATCTTTCTCTCACTTTCCTAGAACCACCTGTTGCCAAACCACCTAAAAAAGTGAGTATATCGAGTTACCTAACTCTGGTTCATGGTATTAGTCTCAAAATATGAAAAAGACCAATATCATGGAATGAATAATTTGCATATATAGCGCAAACCTAAATATATCGAAGCAGCGATGATGGCGCACATGAAAAACGAGTTTTGTCTGTATTTAGACGAAAGAGCAGCTTCTCCAAGAACAACCATGGTTTCATGGTTCAATATCAAAACTACAGGTCTCCAACATACTGAAAAGTGCGAAAAAGGTTAAAAACATTCACCTTTTTTTTGTACTGTAACATTGTCAAAACGTATTGTAACAATTAAAACAAGGGTTTTTTTTCCACACCTGGAGAGAAGGTCTACCCTAATTTCTAATATACTGTGCTTAAAATTGAAAATACAAACACCAACTATTTTTTCAATCTAGGATGGTTCATATCTTGTGAGAAATAGCTCCAGGAATCCTGGAGAATATACCATGTCCATTCTGTATAAGAATGACATCAGACACCTTAAGTAAGTACCATAAACATAAGCCATAATTCACAGCTGTTGAGTGAAATTTTAATCACATTTACTGATAAGAACATTTTCTGGTAAAAAAGTCTATTAATGGTTCACATATATATACATTTGCTTCGTACTTTTTTTGCAGTATCCCTTGCGATAGCAATGGTCACTATCGTTTGGGGACTAGTGGAGTGGAGGTCAGTTTCCCTGTTCTTATTGCATTAAAATTTACTTAGATGTACAGACTGACTATTTAGGTTTTTTTATGTAGAGATTCAAAGATATCCAGGAATTGGTGACTTACTTTCTCAAACATGATGTTGAGTTTAGTGCAGGAGGCAAGACTCCTTTGACACATGCTTGTCATAATTAATGAGGTTTGAACACAACTCATCAATTCTGGCTACAACATATCAAAGATATATCAAAGTTGCATTGCAAGTTGCAGTAAGCCTTGTAGAGTTTGCATTGCAAGTTGCTGTAAACCTTGTATTGTGTTGCATGGTGTCAATAGAATGGTAAACTTCAATGAAACAAAGGCAAGGCTAGAGCAAATTTGAAAGACGAAGAGATGAAGGAGAGATCGAGAGCATGAATATACTCATGAAAGGGATAAACCTAGTTCTAGAATTGGTTAGTCAAGTTGTCCTGATGAAAACCAGTTTCCACAGTGTTGAAGGTATATGTAGTATATAGTTATCATATGATTTTTTTTACAACAATCTATTTTTCTTGCTAAATCTTATAATCAATGTATTTTCTCACAACATATTTTTGTAAATAAAATATAACTATATATGAAATATCAAATGAGAATGTAATATTCAGTGAATAAAATGTAATTTTTCAAATGTCATTCCCTTTCTTTTAAACACATTGTAACAAACTCTTGAAGTAATTTGAGATATTCCTCTGGGTACTTTATGTAATGTTGAACATGTAGTGAGTCGTCCCAGCATTTGCTGAACACCCTGACACCTTGTGCTTTACGATCTTCTATATGTTCCTCTATATCATCACAGTAAGCTAAATAATCACCCTTTGAGTAGAGAAACAATTGTGGGGACTTTAATGGTAGTTTACCAAGGTCATCAAAAATGCGATGCAAAAGAGGGGTTGTTTTGACCAGAAAAGGTAAGAATAATCTCACTGCATACCAAACTATTGAGCGAAGAACTGAATTCTTCATTTGCTCTGTGATGGATATTTGAACTCGTTCGATACTCTCAATGGTTGGTTTGTTTGGGCAGCTGTCAAAAACAGAACCAACAACATTGAATGAATTATAAAACTGACCACCAGGTGTCGTCAATGCTTCTGTGAGATGGAAATAAACAGCAATGCCACCATTACTAAATGAGTACAAAAACACAGGTTGGTCTTTCTCTGTCTGATCTTTTATAACCTCTGCTATATATAATCCAAGTTTCTTGACTTTAGTTCCTGTTCTGAAGAAGGTGTTGAATGATTTAGCAGGCAGGCATATGGTTGACCATCCTTTATCTTCAAAAATATCACTGTATTTCTTTAAATGCTTTGGTTTACAGTCATTCCAGCCAAGAATAACAACAAGGGGTTTTAAGGAGTTGTCTTCCAGAGGTTGAGTCATTACTGCACCGTATTTAAGCTGCATGGAAGCATATTTGTTAGAGATACTTGATGTGCATAGTGGCTTCAATCCTGAAAGAAATATGTACTTCTGCCACACATTAGTAGCTTGAAAATTTGTAGGTAAACATCTTCTTAAAAGTATTGCCATTGTTATTTGGTAATATATGTATTGAGTATTTTTTTTCATAGAAATATTTTCATAGAAAAATACGTAACAGTTATCATTGCTGCACGAATCTCGGTATTTTTAGCACGCAAAGTGAGAATTCCAGCACGTAACGGAGTAAACGTGAGAACGCAGGAGGCAAGTTCGGGCAAGCCTGCGAAATATTCTAAAATCAAAATGGCGCGAATGCTGAGATTGTTTACATCAAAAAACCGTTCATAACATGGACATGTCTGAGGAAATTCCAGATGTATCGCCATGTTTTATCGTACCTAACTCGCAAGCAAGTGAAATGGAAGTTGAAGAAAACCCAGACGCTGTTTTAAGAGGTTTAACCGCGCTCCAACCCGACCAAACAGGTGATATAATTTATAAATTTGAGTTGTATATTAAACTTGTATTCATATAGTTTTTAACTAGGATGTGACTGTGTGTTAAAATGTTATCAATTTTTAATCAGTTGCTGGTGAAAGTTCTGAATCTACCTTGCCAAGTTCATCATCTAGTGATACTCACTCGCATGAAACATCATCATCATTGACCTCAAGTAAAGAGGACTCAAGTGGAGAAAAACATGCTTCAAAAGAGCATGCACTCTAGTAAGTATTAACTTGAACTGAATTGCCAAGTAAAACTGATTCAACAATCATTTAAAATCCCCTACTCTCCATAGCAACCTTTCTTTCTACTAATTTCCATAGTCCTTCAATATAGCCTCCCCCCCTTTCACAATAAGCCCTCTTCCTTAAAAACCACCCAAAACTTGTTTTCTTCCTCCTTCTCCATATTTCTACTGCATCCATATTTGTTTTTCATTTTACTCTAGCATCACAAGATTTGAACGAGGAACCAGCGTTACTCGTAAAAACATGTTTCATACTTCCACCCCAATGGTATCAAGTGTCCTTTCTCCTTGCCATACTGTTGAAAGGCTCACTCCAGTTGAACATAATTCCACTAATACAACACCCCAACAAGAAAAAATTATTTTAGAAAAAGAAACATCTAGCTCTGACGATTTTATCTCACCTAGCGGAAACATGGTGGTAGAGGAGAGTTCTGTTGAAGAACCCAACAAAGATGTGGTAACAGACTCGGCCGGTGATCAGAACTCTGCTGGAAAAGAAAAAGATCGCAAGATCAATTTGAGATCTGTAGATGAGAGCTCAGCAGAAGAACTAATACATGAAGGTGGTGTGATAGACATGGCCAATGACCAGAACTCTGCTGGGAAACAAGAAGATGTTGTGATTGATTTAGCCAAAGATGGGAGCTCAGCAGAATGTGGTGTTGTAGACTTGGACAAGGACAAAAGTTCTGTGAAAGGACTAGAAAGAGATGATGTGATAGACTTGACCATTGAGAGCTCTGCAGAAGAACAAAACAAAGACCAAGATTTAGACATGGCCGAGGATGCAAGCTCTGCTGAAAAACAAAGCAATGATGAACTGCTTCAAGAGGAAGTTGATGCAGAGCACAAGAGCTGTAATGATCAACTTCCGAAGTCAAGTATTGATGAAAACAAAGATCAGACATGGAATTCTTTACCACGATGGGTTCAAGACATAACTGGAGGAGAAAAAACATCACCATCGATTGAAACTTTGACAAGGTCTTCATCAGATGCTTCAACAACCAGTAGCAAAGAGGTTTTATCACGAGACTCGTCCATACATCAATGGCAGTCAGAGAATGATGTCATGATTGAAACAAACCAGGATTGTCTACCAAGTGCTAATAACCAACAGGCATCTTCAGTCTTTCAACAACCTGACATGAGAAGTTTTCCACCACTTGTGTTATCTCAAGATATTTTTCAACCAAAGCCAAAAGGTATTAAAGTTATCTTTCTACATTCTAATTTTTAACATTTTGTTCACACGAGGACCAGAGGTAAACGTATTGTATGTTTTTTGCAGCAGTTATTGTTGAACGGGCAACGACGGGAGAGAAAAGCCGTCCTAGTAATGAGAAATCAACGATGGGGGAATCTTCTGAACCTTTACAAGCGCAGCGAGACCCTAGTCGTACAGATGACGTAATCTTGACTTCACAAGAGGATCTATTTTGTTTGTATCTAACTGAGTCACAGTCCAGTTCCAGTTCATCTCAGAGACGAGCCCGAAACGAGAAACAAACCTCCCCGTTAATTATGGACAGACTGGGACAAAGAGAAACGGAAATTTGCGATGTAACCCCGCCTCTTATTAAATTGAGTAATACTGTCCTTGTACCAACACCCATAGGACACCCAAGTACTACAGGCCACCATCAAGACATCGCTGAGAGTCAAACTGTCGCAGGTGAAGATTACTACTTTGATTTTTCTGATAGTCGTTTTCACCCATGTGGTCAAAATTGCTCGATCATCTGAGCTCTGTATATTTTTAAATTCAGACGCAAATCTGCCGGTTTCCTTTTAGATAAAATAATCTGTGTTTCAAGCGAAAATTCTGATTTAACAAGAGAAAACATTTCTGATCCCAGTGATGCCACATCAGGACCTGACAGCAAAATGAATGAAAGTACGGAATCAATAGAATCTGGTGTTGTTGGTTTTCATTTCGCCCCGCCTGCTATGCTGTTGAAACCTGTACCCAGGTCCTCCGCACCCTCTTTAGTGACGAACGTAGAAGCAATTCAAGGTAAGTTATCCACAATTGATATACACGGGTCACAGATCGATATATATGGACACAAATACCTCAGCGCTACCAACTGTTTTTTTTTTTAATTTATTGTATTTAGAGGAAATTGCAAGTACTGCCGAGTTTCGTCCGATTTCACCCGATGTGATTACGACTTCGCCAGATCGTTTCACGGCCGTATCCGAAAAGGCCATTCTTGGTACCAGACTCTCTCTATCGGCGCCAGTTCCCGATGAAGAAAGCAGTCAAAGCACGGACGAACAAGAATTTCACATCAAGAAAGACGCGTTAGATAATGATAACATTCCAATTCAACCAACACCTTTCGCGAGATCGGTTTTTACCAACGTTCGAGAGAGGTTTCAACCTACAATGGCGAGCTCACCTGATGATGAAATTGATCCTTTTGAGTTTGCAGACGAGATTCGTACGCCACCATTGCGTAAGAGGAAACAAAAAATGAGAAGGGAAAAGAGTAGCAAGAGAAGAAAAACTAATGGTAATGACAGGATAATGGCTGGTAATGAGGATCAAGTGGGGGGAAATGCTGGTAAGTTGAGTTATAGTTGTGAATACGGTGTTTGCTTTTTCTAAACTTGCAACTAAAGTTCGTAATTTTCTGTTTAAACTTAGGAACCAGCTGTCTGGATTCAAATATTCAAAAGGTGTCAGAACAGTCAAATAAAGAATGTTTCTGGAAAATTGTTCAGACAAAGATCATTACAAAGATAACTAAATCGATCGAGACTGAGACTAAGATTCTCTACACTGCGCAAGATGGCACGGTTATCAAGGAAGCAATTCTACGCGAGAATAGTCCGCCTACTTTTGAAACAACGACAGAAGAGAATGAGACGAAAGAGGAAGTAGATACAATACAAACGTATATTCCCTTCCGTAATGATTCAAATGATGAACTTCACAAGACAGCGAGGATTGGAACATTATCAAATACCACAAGTCCACCTTTATTTCCACCATCAAACTCTTTCTCCACGAGTACGAGTGAGCTCACAGCAGGAAATATCTCCAATCCTCGTGATATGATATCTTCGCCCGCAAAGAAGTACAAACGATCATTGGTTATTGATAATCCGAGAACGTCGCGTAGATCATCCAATTCGCCGCTTGTGTTGCATGAAAAGCCACGCATGTTACAAGAAGGGACTCGCGTGTTAGCTCTCTGGTGTGATAAGCATTATTACCCTGGACGTGTGATTTTTAAATGCAAAGATGATGCAAAATTTCGTATTAACTTTGATGATGGTGATTGGGCTGACATCCAGGAACAATGTATTATCGTTGTTGATTATTTACCATGTGACCAACCAGTGATGTTTTGCGAGAAAGCTGGGGGCGAGTATGTTGATGGCGTCATCAAAGGTTTTTACAATAACGTTGATGAGAGAGGATATAAAGTGTTAAGAGGAGATAAAAAAGTAATATTATGTCCAAGAAAGAATGTGATGCTTAGTAGAGAGCAAGCAGCGATATTTCTCTCGCTCAGAGAATCCGCTTTGATTCAAAAGTCCTCAGAATCTTTCGACAATAGTCCTACATCAGGTCGTCAAAATGTAGTCACGAAAGTTGGACGAAAGTCTCACGAGAAAACGACGACGACGACACGATCTCGTCAGAAAGATCCTCCCCGGAAACCACTTACTGATAAAAATAGGAAAAGAAAAGTGCAAAAAAGGAAGCCTCACAAAAGAAATATTGGTAAAGTTTTGCCTGGGAAAGGAAAGCTAGAAGAGAAACACAAGAAAGAAAATGTTGTAAAATTCGTGGAAGAGAAACCATCGACATCAGAAACGCCAAAATCAAGTCGTAAACATTCCGGGGCGAAATTTTCCACTCAATCAATTGATAATGTTGGTATCGAGGACAAAGAAGTACATGCAAGTCATGTGCGACGTCGTTTATCCACAGTTATGAACAGTTCTCCAGATAAGACCCATCCTATCCCTCTCCGTTCCTCTCCGAGAAAACTCAACTCAAAAGTGGTTAAAAAGGAAGATCTAATTCTACCCACGAGTAGAGATTTATTTCGTGGTTATGGGTTTATTCTTACTGGAAGTGACGTTATGAATGTCGAAAATGAGAACAGTCCTCAGGAAGAAGATCATTTGTACGTCAGAGAACATGTTCGAAATCAAATTAGAACAGGCGGTGGAGAAGTATTGGAACAGTTTCTTGAAGATTACCCCAGCCAATCCTGCTTCTTGTTATCAAATGCTTGTCAAACAACAGCCAAGTATTTCAACGCTCTTGTCTTGGGTGTTCCGTGTTTATCTCATGCCTGGATTCGAGATTGCTGCCTCGAGAATAGATTGATTAGTTATAAGAGTTACCTGCTTCCCGCAGGAAAAGATCTCATCACTCAGTGTTTGGTGGAAAAACAAAACTACAGGAACGCTCTCACAGGAATCAAGGTATGAACAATTGGCTGTCTTCAATAGATCAGATCACATTGTCCTCAGTTTTGTTAGCCAGAGTAAATCCCCCAGGTATCCTCTTGGCTCTCATAAGCTTCTAGCGACGGCCTTGGGCGAGTATCACCCCCTCTCCTCACCCTCCCTGCGGCTTTTATAACATCCTTCATTCAACACATATATTATTAGTTACATCAACATTGCTTAAGGGGAAGGCGGGGTGATATATAGGCGATAATGGACGGAAATACGTTGATTTTTCGAATTTATGTTCTTGTAAAGACATCGTTCTAAATTGTTGTTTCAATTATTGCAGGTTCATCTGGCTGGCGAGGAAGAATTTCGACAGAATTGGACTGAGGTTTTGAAGGATGCAGGCTGTGAAATAATAAAAAAGTTACCAGCCAATGTCCTACAAACCATTCAACGTGGCGAAGACGAGCGTGTCTGCGATGTTATCCTTGTTGGAGATGGTCATGTGGTACACAGTACCATACAAAAGGCGCGATTACTGGGAATTCCAACCGTCACGATTCACTGGGTGAAGCAGTGTATTTTAACTGGAGCAAGAGTTGATTTTAACGCACATGAAAGTTTTATTTACAGAGTACAAGACAAATAAGAGAATACTCCTGGGTTTTAGTTTAGAATGATAAATATGCTTTTACAAACGAAATACTTTAGAGAGAGACAACGTGAATGCATGAAAAATATACAATTTTATTAATCTCATATTTATATTACATTTAGCTATAGCAACAATAGTTGTAACATTTACAGTATTATGGAACAAGACATTGCTGGCGACTTAGTCCCATTTTGATCTTTTTCTTGATTCACTTTTGACCGGCTTTGTTTGAACATGGACTGGTTTCTGATCAGAATTCATGTATGCCAGGCATATAACGCAACCGGTCAGCATTATTAAACCAACACCCATCACGACTTTATTCTATAGGATTAGAGAAGCAGAAATTGTCAAACGTCATCTTGTCGACGTATTTCATGAAAACACACTAGCTGTGGTGGTTCGTTTCTCGTTGTATTTACTTACTGGACGGATAAAGAGCTCAGGATTTATCATTCTTGACGCAAGAGTTCCTCTTGTAAGTATATTTTGAGCCACTTTATCCTCGGCATTTGGAATTTTCTTTTTGTCCGCCATATTGTCCTTAGTCACCAGACTGTTGCATCTCAACGCACGACCAATATGTTCAGGTGAGATTTGCTGGATTGTTTAAATTGGTTAATTAATTAAACAGATTTAATTGGTTAACACTAAAAGGTTAACAGTATAAGAATTATGTTGAGGGTAATATTGAGATGCCATTGGACAAGGCCCTTGGTCCACACAAACCGTTTGAGGATATTCTGGCCAGTTGAAACAGTCTGGAATGTGAGAGGTATATCCACCCTGATTGACACAAAATATGGTGCGCTTGTCTCAAAGGCTGCTGTGGAAACACCAAACACACCGGTGGTGGCCATACTTGGCTGGAATGATGCTAAGATGAAAAATCTACAAAAATATAGCAAAATTTTTGAAGAAAAAGAGTGGACAACAGTATGCCTGCCTGCAACATCATTTAATACTTTTGCTCGGCCAGGCAGTAAAGTGAGGACCATCAGTATGCATATGGTTGATGTTTTAAAACAGCTAACATCTAAAGGAAACCCAGTTTTTCTATATTCACTGAGCAGTGGGGGGTGTACTGTGTATTATCACATAGCTAAAGCTTTAACAATGGAGGGAAGTCCAAATTTTGATGCATTTAAGGTTATTGGTGCTATTTTTGATAGTTGCCCTGTCAAAAATACAAAGGAAGGTGTTTCTCGTTTGCAGATTAGCGTCACAGAAAGAGTAAGCAATCCTGTGGTCAAAAATTTAATCTGGTATGGCGTTTATTTAGTTATGCCATTTGCGATGGCACTTGATCCTTTGATTGGGACAATATTTGATGAATTAAAAACATTGACCTTGAATTGTCCTGAATTATATGTTTATTCAAAAGCAGACAAGTTGGCACTCTATCAGGACATTGAGGACTTTGTACTAGAAAGAAAATCTCAAGGAGCCACTGTTTTAAGCAAACAATGGGATAATTCACCACATTGTTCCCATTACATGAAGTATCCTGAAGAATATCTTCGAATTGCTTGAACAATTTCTTGATGTCTGTTTGCCGCATGAGAATTAATTTTAATCAATTGAATTTGATGTAAATATTATAACTTTGCATTGCTTTATTTTTGTACCATAATTTTTGTATGCAAGCTTTTGATGTATTGAATATAAAAGTGTGTGATGGGGTCATTGATATGGTGTTTTTTCGTTATGTGTTTTGTGGGGATGGGGGCGACTTTACCCTACGACACCATTTGATATTAGGGTACATTTAGGGTTATTTAGGGTAAAGCAGGTTGACTGTCCTCGTGAATCCAAGATGGCGTTTTGGCGTTGTGCAAGAAAAGGTAAAAATCTAAAGTAAATAAAATAGAATAAAGAGGCTAGTTTTAAAAGATTATATGGCGTAAAACAATAGTTCTTCTGCTAACGTTTGTGAGTGCAAATTTTTAGTCGGTTTTCACGAAACGTCACCTCGCTACAATTTAATATTACAAAGTGATTTATATGGTACAAATGCATATTAAATGTACTGTACCTGAGTAAATGCACATATGTTTAGCCGTATTTCGTTCACTTTTTAAGTGCGTGTATATACCTCTAGGAAAACGTGGGTATATTCAAGGATATCCTTCCATGTACTAAATTATCAGTATTTGCTGTAATGCATACAGCAGTATTAAACAGCATACTTTCAGCAATGGATTGAGTGAAATATTTGCAATATAATGAATTTGACTTTACTTTTAGCTGGCAGTTTCCTGCAGAAGCATGGTGTTCGATATTGCTATAATGAAACCAGACCAAACCTGGGTATCAATAAAAATACAAAGATTATTTGTCAAGGTTTCACTGGAAAACAAGTGAGTTGAATCTGGTTGAAAAAAGGCAAGATATCTGTTAAACAAAACTTTCTTTAATTCTAATGATTTGATGGTTTTTAGGGCACTTTTCATAGTGAACACTCAATTAGATATGGTAGTCGTATGGTTGGTGGTGTGTCACCTGGTAAAGGAGGACAAACTCACCTTGGGTTACCTGTGTTTGATAGCGTTGCTGAGGTATTACAAGTGTCTTGACCCACATATACTGAAGTTCATCAACATTAGTACTTTACTCTGTCTAATGTTGCTGTGGAATAGTACTAGTGCAGATGAAAAGACTAGTAATGATTTTAGTTGCAGTAAGTTTAGCTGTAGACCTGTTGCCTCAGGTTTTAGCTATTCTACAACCATTTGGTCATTTTTCATGTTAGGCAAAGAAAGAGACTGGTTGTGATGCTACAGTTATATTTGTTCCACCAAAATTTGCCAAAGATGCCATTATGGAGGCAATGGATGCCGAGATTGGTCTGATTGTTGCAATTACTGAGGGAATACCGCAGCAGGATATGGTTAAGGTTCGGTACAAAATCAAGCATGTCATCTACAAAATGTTTCCTGTCGCATGGCTTGAAAATCTTTAGAATTTTCTTCAATAATTTTAGGTAAAACACCGGCTGGTTAGACAGAATAAAAGTCGTCTTGTTGGCCCTAATTGTCCTGGTATTATTAAAGTAAGCAGACCATGTTTAATGGCTTTTTAATACAATATTTTATCGTTTTTTTAAATGGTTTATCTCCTTTTTCTTAGCCTGGTGAATGTAAAATAGGAATAATGCCAGGTCATATACACCAAAAAGGTTCAATAGGTTTGTAAATCTTCCAAATGGTAAAACACCTGGTATATTAGAGGCTTCAGTATTAGTTTGTATCAGCTGTAAATCAATGTTACCTGTTGGATATTTCTAACAGGAATTGTATCAAGATCTGGAACGCTAACATATGAGGCTGTCCATCAGACGACTAAGGCAGAGTTGGGGCAATCGCTTTGCGTAGGTAATGACAATCGCTTTGTGTTTCAAATGCAAGTTTCTCAATTTTTATCATGTCTTAAAAATGAGGCATTTTCTTCAGGTATTGGTGGGGATCCTTTTAATGGCACAAACTTTATGGATTGCTTAGATATATTTCTTAAAGACCCTGAAACTGAAGGTAATCTAATGTTAAATTTATTCTGAAGAAGAGGAATATGTTGTAATCTTTTGTGTGTGTGCTTGTATTTAAAATTGTGCGTATGGTCTATGTACTCGCGAATATGGAAGTGTTGGTCTTTCAGAAGGCGTTATTCAGGAGGAATTTGCACCCAACTTTAATAGCAACTGTGAAACTTTGATTTGAGCAATGAACGATTATTTTCATACGATAATATCTGGTTTCCCATGTACTTAATATTATCCTTAGGTATTATTTTAATTGGTGAAATTGGCGGAGGAGCTGAAGAACGAGCTGCTGAATTTCTGTTGGAACATAACCAAGGAGAGAATGCTAAACCAGTCGTATCGTTCATCGCTGGACTCACAGCTCCCCCGGGACGACGCATGGGTAAGGTTTGCTGACAAATACATTGAGATAAAGGCAGACAAGAAGAGAGTTATTTAAAATATGAATAACATAATTTCCAGGTCATGCTGGGGCTATCATATCAGGAGGGAAAGGCGGAGCTGAGAATAAGGTAAGATTCTTGTTTCGTTTCTGGAATTAAAGAGTGTTTGTCAGCCAAGCAAAGTGCTCCTGTAGTTGGTACCGTTAATGAAACCAATTGGGTTCTTGTTGCTGTAGATTGCTTGTTTAAAAGAAGCTGGTGTGATCGTCACAAATTCTCCTGCGCAAATGGGAAACACTATGAAAGAGGTATCTTTTAAAAACTGATTTCTGTTGAACTTCTTCAAAACTATTTTACCTTTCTTTGCGTATTTTATACAATCGTGATTTCTTCTTTTTCAAGGCTTTAGCTGGAAAGATCGAGGCATAGAATGACACCTGAAGTGTTGAGAAAGAAAACATATCCTTCGAAATATTTGCTTTGCGGCGCCAAAAAAAGGAATGAAAACATCAACGTTGCGAATTTTATAGAAACATTGTGGTTCTAATTTCGTGATTTTTCCTGTAAAATATTCTGATATATAAGAAATTATTCTTGAAATTGTTATTGAAATTTATTAATCAGTGATTTCAGACGTTCTGGTATATTCTGTTGGATTTATTTCGTTTTTGATACGGGTGGGTTGGTGTCAGGAGTCACCCCATAGTGAAGGAAACGCATCTTCAGTTTGTGATTAGTTGGACCAAAATAAAATGCGTACATGAAGTATGGATTCTCCAGGCTTAAACTTAAAGTATTGCAAAATATATTTTGTTAACAGTTTTAAAGTGATCTTTTTAAGTTTGTAAAGCAAAATGAGTTGGATATTTCATAAAATAGCTTTAGTGAGAAGTTTTGCGTCTTTTGGTACGAGTGTTCTACCAAATATATCACAAAGTTTTGTGAAACAACCGTGTGCGCGAACGCCATTTTGGTCTATCACACGTTGGGTTCAATACGGCAATGAATACAAGGCAAATAATTTACAAAGGAAGAGAAAACATGGTTTCCTTGCTAGGAAACGTAGTAAAGCTGGTCGGAGGATATTGAAACGTCGCGAGGACAAACAGAGGAAATTTTTATCACATTGATCATCATCCTGCAAGTATAATGGTAAGTCTAATTGCTCTCTTAGTGTGGGTGTTTTAATACGTAATTTGTGATAATGGTGTATAAGCCAGAGGAAAAAATATTGAACGATGATAATGTTGTCCTTATTTGGTTGAGCATGACTGTGTAAATATAAACAACCTGGCTGAGAGAAACAAGCACTTGATGAATTGTCTTTTATCATAGTCACCTTGTATGACCATACAACATGCTGGGTGATGCAAATTAATTAGGCACTTGGTCTGTGAAAAAAGAGGTCAATATATAATATGCTATTGATTGAGAGATAGCCTCACAAGATAAGCCTGACTAGATATGCTGAACTGATATCAGTGTTATTCTGATTCATATGTTATATGATATATTGCTGTTTGATATTTTGTTAGTTAATTAACGTTGTAGGAAACTTCGAAACTTCAAAGGCAGGATTGGCAGCAAATGGACACCGTTTGATAATTAATTCATTTTAGTAGACAAAATATCCAGACATTGCTATGTGTGCTAGTAATCAAAACTCTTAGAACCACAGAGCAAATTATCTCTTGAAGATGACAAATATGACAATTTAACAGATCTTCACAGAAAAAAACATCTGATTGAAATCTCAACAAATTTTGCATTTACTGAGACTAAACTTAGAGCAATTAAGTAAGATAAAAACTGTCTATTCTGGGGTCTTTATTCTGAAACTTCTGGCAATATTCCACTGCAATACAGCACAACCTTTAGTATCGTGATTGATTGAAATGATATCTAGACTGAGGTGCAAGTTTTTGAACCAATAAATAGAGCAGTCTTCTACCATGCTGCTACGTTGGCCAGCCATTGAAACAGAAGACGGTTTTGAGCCTAAGTATTTAAAAACAATTTACTGCAATTATTTGATGAAATTTTCGTAACTTCGCTTGATTTTTGCGTGTTTTAAAACAAAAAAATTCAAGAGTTTCTTTGTTGCGCTAAGATAGACTTCGTTAGCAAAGTCAATCTTTATGTACGTAACGGTTTTCCGGGGTTCACAGTTTATGCACGCAACACCAAGCATCTTTAGTTATCAAATCATATTTTTATACCATTTTTACCCCCTGGTTGCCCGACTTTTCCTTAAATAGTGCCACTGGACAATGCTCATGGTGATGCATTCTTCTAATGCTAAAAATATTGTAACCTATCGGAATTTAACACTTCATTCCTTCCAAAATAGGTCTGAAAAACCCACTCGCTTTAAATATCTCTTCAAAGAAGTGAATGATATACTAATGATTTAATAGGTTTCCTTGGAGAAATGTTCATTGAATGTAAGTTTATTTTGAAGTATATATGAAGGATTTCTATTTTTTCTTTTACCTTTTAAAATAGAGTAAGGATTTAAAAACGGTTTCGGTCATTTGGTTTGCGTTTGAAGAGTTTTACATACGAACAGCGAGAGCTCGTGCAACAAAGCTTTACAGCTCTTTCATAACAAGAAGACGTTGTTCATGATATTGCAAGATTAACTCAAGTGCCTAATTCACTTATCTTTGTTCATCAGGAAACAATCGAAAGTAAACCACTGGTTTTCATGCAAACCCATATTTGAGGGTCAATAGCCGGATAATTTCATTAACTGTGATCGAAATAAAATAACGAGTTTGAGCTGACCAGGAATTGTAGAAATCGTGTTGAAATGGAGCAAGGATACTATACTTGATTCATAGCCACAATTATCATATAATTGTCAGAACGATCACAAGTTTTTAATAATTCAATTATTAAAGAACAAATTCCTGTATATTTTCAAGACTAAAACAAGGTATTCGTAATTTGGTAGTTATATTACAGTTCAACTATGTCTGTATATAATGATATCGAATAAAGCCTTGCTACATTGGAATGTTAATTGCGACATTTACATAGTCGTCGACTCGCTATTGGATCTAGTGGTTTCCAGCGATTAAAAAAATCTATTTGCGTCTATAATTAAACGTTGATAACTGCTTAGAATGCATTATAAAGATATAAATTCTGACGAGTTTGAATGATTTATGAGAAAAACATGCACAGATTCTAGGTAATTCTCATTATTAACCTAATGTAAATCCTTTTTCGAATTCACCTCATCCTTGCAGCACAAATGCGCTTTACTCCTGACTTCGAAACTCATTGTTCAGAGAGCGCGGGGACGAAGAACCATATTTCTCAGTGTAGCATCATAAGAACTTCACATCTTTTATGAATTAGTGTGGTGGACTTCTTCTAAAAATTCCGTTATGGCTTTACCGATCTCGTATGGCGAGTCCTCTTGTAAATAATGCAAACCCTTTACCTTAACTGTTCTGGTGTTTGGCCATGACATAGCTGTCTCCGCAATAGCTTTACTGAATACGCCAGGGTCTGCTTCGATGAATAGTTTTGGGATTCCTTCACTTTGCTTCATGAACCGACCATAATCTTGCACTATTTTCAGGACATCATACGGTCCTTCGCTTTCGAAAGGAATCTCTTTTGGCCAAGTGACCATGGGTCTCCTGCTTTCGCCTTTTTCGAGAAAAGGCTGTCGATATGCGTCCATTTCAACTCTGTGTAACTTCCTCAAAGTGTTCGCAGGAATGAGTCTTTCAATGAAGAAATTTTTCTTCAAAACCAATTTCTCGCCGGGTTTTTCTCGCAGGTTTTGGAAAATGAGTTTCGGCATCATTGGCCATTGCTTCCAGGAAGTTGCTGGCATCACAACGCTTTCTCCATGAACAAGTGATTTCACTCTTTCTGGGTGCATGTGGCACCAATGAAATGCTATTCCTGAACCCCAGTCATGGCAAACGATGGTGATCTTCGTTGGTAATTTCATCGCGTCAATCCAAACTTCAATGTACTTGTAATGATCTTGGAATTTATACGAACTTTCAGGCAGTTTACCAGACGCTCCCATACCAATCAAATCTGGGGCAAGACAACGATATTTTTCTTCAATATGAGGAGTAATATTCCTCCAGATGTAGGAATAAGTTGGATTCCCGTGCAGGAATACAACAACTTCTTTACCAGCTGTATCTGGAGCAGAGTCATAGTAGCTTATTGTTGAATCCAACACTGGAATTTGTTTACATTTGCTAAGCCATTCATCTGCTGACATTGGATTGCTATCGTCCCGACGCTCATGATTCACAAAATGTCTTAGAGAAGTATGACATTGGACAGTCAGTGATAATAGAGAGCCCATGTTCTTTCCCCCGCAAGGTCGTAAGAAAATACATAGGGCAGAGCTCCGTTGAGCTCCTTATAAATGCGCGCGGGTCAGGCGGGAATTCTGATTGGCGGAGATACGGACACCTCCATATTAAAAAATGTTCGGGGCAAGTAAGGTCGCTCGAGGAGACTGGCTATTGTTTGCTAATCAAGTCATTTTTTGAAGTTCACTTTCGTATGTATCGCTTCAGCGATTATCTATAGACTTTGTACTTAGGAAATGTAAACATCTTCGCACGCGTCAGGTCCGTGATTTGAGAAAAATTCACTGTATTGCCTTCCTCAACCATTTGCTACACGCCGCAGTCTTGCACGTTGAAACATCTGCGTTTATTGATTGTCCGACATGAAAATACACCATGCTTGCATTTGAGTTAACAGATTCCATTTTAATAGAATAATCGTTTGACGTATTGTTATTCATTCTTAGTAAAATAAAAATAACTTCATGTTTGCTCATGTCTATATAGCGACCAGAAGCTAAATAGTTTTCTTAGGCTGTATGAAGTCTCTCTAACTAAGTCAGTATTTGGAACTATATCTATAGTATGAATTGTCTATATATCATCTCTAGCAATGAACCTTATTAAAAACACTATCAGTTCATATTTCTTTGTTGAGAGTTCTGTTAGATTCAGAGTTATTCGGGCAGGATAATTTGCGCAGTGTCACGACTCTGCCACATTGTGGTTGACTTGTATCGGTTGATGCCTAACACTGGTCTTTGACCCGTAGGGAATGTAATTTACCCTAAAGATGAATCTTTGCGACATGTTCTTATCCGAACTTAGACAAAGACATGTCTCTTCCTGAAAGCAGTATAAAATAAAACTGACTGTTGGCCTTTGATGAACGTGTTGTTACGCAACTGATGAATGTCATCATACTGATCGATTTTGTCATTTTTTAGCTGGTATTTCTGCACATTAATTGCCCGATCCACTTCCTTATTGCTCATTATAGATCAAGGATTGTACTTGCCTTATCCGGAATTAACAAGTACTTGGTTTGTAGAATCCAACCGCAAGTCTATGGGAACGTAATATAATTGGACGGTCTATATAGCTGCCTGTATTAGCTATCAGTTTTTAAAACCAGAGCGAGCGTTTACCATGCCTGGATCTGGAAATCTTAGAGTTAGATTTCAATGATGTACATGGAGAACAATATTGAAGTGTATTCGATCTCTTGAATTCACTTATACAATATTCTATAATACTGATCACCCGTATATATGTCAGTCAAGGAAATCCACTGTTTGTACATGAGTCTTACATTCAAGTTTATTTCTTATGCTGTTTGTTTCTAGTACTATATGAGACAAACCCTTTTGAAATGAAATATATATGTATGCATGTAGCTTAAGTTGGAATCACTCTAAACTCTTTGTATATTGCCTGGTAAACATTTTTTTTAATATGCCGCTTTGAAGCCAGATCTTGTTACTTGTATAAAATTCTCGGGTATAATTCATGGTGAAGTGCATGGTCAATTAAGGTATCTAATTATATAATGTGGGTGTAAACCTTCCATAAGACATTTGCTAGAAAAGTGTTCCACTCCAAGTCTTGGCCTAATTTAAACGTCATAAATATGTATAACGACGTCAATGATACAGAAGACTTTGCTAAATATCTTTGTTTCTAGCACTTAACATCTCTTTTACATTTTCCAAAATATAATTATATCTTTTTTATATTTATAGTTGCAAGATGTTTGTGCTAAAATTCGTTGGACAACCCCACCACACACACACACGCGTGCTGACGTATTGGAGTCTTCTATTTACGTGAGTTTAGGTCCGAGCTCGTGCATCTCCTCACGAACAAGAAGACAATTAAGATTTTGATCTAAGTAGAAAGTTGGTCTAATGTTGCATGAAATCTTGTTTTAGCCTTGAGGCTATAGTCTCTATTGTTAAATCTATATCCATACAACATTTGAAACTTATCCGTGTACCTAAGAAACCAATTTCAAATGCGCAATTTCCAAGAATGATGGAATCTTAACAACAGTAATACACTAAATGTCAAGGAGTCGTTAATGTTTTCTTTTAAAAATATTTGTTCACGTGTACAGAGCGTGATATGAAAATATAATGACTGTTTTTACTTACTGGCAATCTACAACAAACAGAACACAAAGGCAGTAAATTTACTTTTTTACATGTATAGCAATTAGGTTAGACAATATGAAACTCTATTATGGCCCCATGTAGGGGGAACACATGCTATGAAACACACATGGACAATAGCCTGTAAGAAAATCTGGGCAAATAGCTGAAAATAGTATCATGTCAAACGTTTACAACTGATGCATGGATGCAGACTGCAGCGATTTAATGTTTCCAACAAGTTGCATGCTGACAGCATATAGCTCGCGTGATCTAAGAAACTGAAAGAAATACCTACTGTCACAGCAGTCCCTATAAAGCCTAGAAATGGATACACGTTAATTTTGTGTATGTGTTTATAGGAATTTAAATTGCCACATGAAATAGCGGTCTGTTTTTTTCAAGAATGTTTCGCTATACCAGCAGGACTAACAAAATAATTAGATTTCCTATCATGTCTAGACGAGCGTATATGTAGCAAGGAAAATATCCCAAACTGTCATCGAGGGGATGAAAAAAACTTGATTGTTTTTTATCACCTGGTGTGAACATTTTCACATACTTGCTGAGTTAATTATCTTCGTTTAACCTTAAATAAAACGTGCCCTTCAATATCCTTATGTTCAAAGCTGCACATGCCCGGGCGTCCGTTTCATTGCTATTGTTTAGCTTTACCCAATATGCACTTATTTGTTTTCCATACCATTCATTGTGCTTATATAGTCTTTTTTAAGACCAGAAGAGCAACATTGTGCATATAAAAATATTGCGGAGTCAGATAAACCACAGTCCATCAGTGCAGGTTTTATTTACATGTCATTTCTCAAATCTTTGTAAATATTTTCAACTGATATTTTGATTATCATCCTGTTTGATCACGAATAATGCAGAAATATGAAACTTGCCCCCCACTTCAATGTTTTACAAGGGCACAAATGCTTCCCTAAAGTGATTCATGCCCCAATGTTACTCAAGGTCAAAGTTTTACAAGGGTGTCATGCTATGTGTTGACACTAAAAATCATGTTTATTATTATGTTAAAGAGATTTTTGAAATAATATTATTCATGCAAAAAATTTTCATCATTCTGCGTGTTTTGCGGTTTTTTATTGAAGGAAAAAACACATTCCGGACAAGTCTTTGAAATTTGTTACTAAGCATATTATGGCCGAGTTAATGGCAGGAAGCCAGAAGCCTACACGAGACTAAAGTGTGTCTAAAACGTAATGTGATTGTAGAGAATGGCAATGAATGTTGGTAACATGTTGCTAAGATTGGCTAATAGCTTCGTAATAGATTACACCCTAATTAACCCCTTGATTAACCCAAAATGCGTCATATCCACCCACATATTCCTCCTTATTTGCGTCGTGCCTTGTTTTTCGTGCCTGTGTGCAGGCTAAAGTTGGTTGTTAAGGAAACTGTTTTTGGGACAGGCATTTTATGAAAATAATTCTGCATTAAGTTTACTTATAAACTGTCAAGATTTGAAAGATGAAGTTATGTATTTTTGCTGTCCTTTTCTTTGCTTTTGAAGTAGTGTTCCACTCGCAATACGTAAGTTAGTTGAATAAGTTTTTGTGAAAGTGTTAATGATCATGTTGGCTTTTTATACTTGGCTATACCGGCCTTGACTGTTGTGAATAACTACAGGGAAGATGTATTGCGTCTGAATCTGAAGGGAATGGTCATCATCGAGCAAAGCGTTCAACCAGCCCATTCAGTATGTGTTTTGAGATCTTTTCAATGTTTACAAGAGTGGATATCAACTGTAATGTACACTATTATGGTAATTAGAAGTCCCTAATTGAAATTTGAACCTGATATTCAATCTTCCAGGAATTCCACAACCGACCAAAGAATTTCCATTGGTCTTATTTGCTGGAGATAACTACAACAATGAAACTGAAGGAATCATTCATAGATCAAGACCTGGTGAATATCGTGTTTGGGCACAGACTCTGCCAAATGCTATTCAAGAATTTGTGTTTCGCTCGCTTCTTGTCTTACCAGGCTGGAAACTAACATTTCAAGCATGTTGCCCTTCAGGAAACAGGTGGACAGCATCTGTATCAAATGTTAGTAATATCTCTAGTCTGCATTATTACATGTTTGACCATGTGAGGATTGGAGAAGGAATTTTTTATACTCAATGGCTGCATTGGGATCAAGAATTCTCAGTCAAGGTTAGGAACTGTTAATTTTTCTCTAAAATATGTGTGTGATAGTCATGCTATGGTTCAGTTATAGTTCAGATTAGCTCTATAATGTAAGATTGATTCATGAATTTTTCTCAATGTAAGGTTGATCATTGTGAGTTTCCTGAATTGTGCACAAATTTAACATGTGCAAAAACATGTTATTTTGGTTCTTGTGGATTGGATGGGACATGTCAGTGCAAGGAGGGATATTCTGGAGAAAGCTGTGAGAAACGTAAGTCACTAACTGCATGATTAAATTCTATGGTCCAAACAATGATGATATGATTTTCATTAATTAATAATCTTTGTTGTGTAGGTCCACTTGTTTCAGAAGTCTACCCCAATCTTACGTATCCATTACTTCTGTTTCCACAAGCATATTTTCAAGGTACTCCAGTCAAAGTTGCAGCTGGTGTCTATCAGGAATTTGCCAAGAATGCAGAGAATAAAAGGACATTTATATATTTATCAGCAAGAGTTTTGTATACAAGAACTATCTCATTTTCTCGTAACAAAGAGACCGACCAAGTTAATCAAATTTCTCCTGGATCTGATATTGCAAACTTAGAGTTCTTCTTTGCATCAAATATGGATTTTGGAACTCCTCTTTGGTATAATTATGCCAAGACCATTGACTCTATTTTTTATATGAAAGTGGCTGGTGAGAATCAATGTGCCAGCTGTAGTGAAGAGGGTGGTTGTTGCTATACAGGTCAGTGTGTGTGTTTGCCAGGATATAATGGGACATTTTGTGACCAAAAAATGTGATGAAGTCATGAACTGAAAAAACTTTCATACATTGTACATAAATTATTTAACTGTTGTTCCTACTTGTAAATTTTAATTTATCTGTGAGTTGAAAGTAAATAAAGAAAAGGTAATTAAAACAAGCTTGGCTAATAATCTTTAGCATGGCAAACAATAATTTTTAGTCATACATTTGTAAGTATAGCATATATATTACAAAGGTTGTTATTGCTGTCTTGTATGCTAGGTAAATACGCTTTACTTGTGTGCAGGAGGAGTGAATTTCTGATTAGACTTTCTTAGCTTAGTCCTCCTTACACCAAAAGGACAACTAAAGGGCAACAAGAGGAAAACTAAAGGGTAACAAAAAGAAAAACTAAAGTTCGCTACTAGCAGTTTACTGCACCCTGGTTCTGAGTTTGTGATCTGAATCATCTGGTTCTGAGTTGATTGAATTTGATGTAACTTAATAAGCCTTGATGAAACTTGATCCAGAACGAACAGAACTTACTTATGTTAATCATTGATTTCCAGTCGATCGGATGAAAGTAGAAACTTTGCGTAGTTGACAAAAAAATCTTGGAAAACAGGTTTTCTGCAATGTTTGGGTTCTTTTTTTATTTCTTAATTTGATTGGTCAATCAGATAAATTTCTGCGCATTGATTGGCTATCAGCTTTGTTCTGTGGACGTCTGTGTTTACTGTGACTTCTCAGCCATTTTGACCGACATTTGGAAAAACTTTAGACCAGATATTTCAATTTATGGTGCCAATTCCAGGCAACTGTTGTCTTAAATTCGGTAGAGAAGACAAAATATCAATGAATAGGAATGAAGAGGACGGTGAATTTATATCTGGCGTTGTTGAAGGTAAAATCCAGCTAGTATTTTGGAATATTTTACGAATAAAATCGAGTTCAATGTGCTGTTTGTATGACTTGTTTTCAATGGTGTTTTTTAACAGGGTTTTACGGTAGGCCATGGACATTTGATCAACGTAAGGAATTATTTAGTAGGTAAGAAAGTACTATTGATTTATATAGAAATAAGATACAATGGATATGTTTTTAATAATATATAAATAAACGACATAGTGTCAGATCGTTCCTGATTCTTACCTGTTGTCGAGTGTTGGATGTTGAATATCTATGATAAAACAAAGGTAATCATCATTTTGCGGTAAGAAATTCTACATTTGATTAATTCTTGGCAATGGTAGGCCACTGGGTTGGCTAATTAATGCCTGATTCTTCCTTCTGCAAAGTAAACTTGTCTGGCAATCCTGGCATAGACCATTAACGGGCCAGATTAAAAGTTAAAACTTCCTTGGTAAAGAAGTAGAAGATCCAGAGAAGCTAGATTACATGGCTACAATTGGTTTACATCAACCTATAAACTCAGATTTGAAGTGTTTTTCATTGCATCCACTATTGTTAAGAACACTTAAAATACCTAGACATTCTATAAGTTCCTCATTGCTAAGCAGGAAATAAAATGCATTATGTTTTGTCATTTTAGGTTGAAGAAATTAGGGTTAAATTTTTACCTGTACGCACCTAAAGATGATATTAAACATCGAGCATTATGGAGGGAACTATATACCTCAGAGGAGTTAGGTATGGTTCATATTACTAATGAACAATTTTGTTACCAAATGGTAGTTAATCCAGCAAGTGCTGTATTACTTCACTTCGCAATGGACTAACTGCCTTTTTGAGGTCAGCCAAATGGCAACACTTATTTGGAGTGCAAAAATATTTGCTTATGAACCTAGTAGTAGAACCTATTTCTTAGTAAAATATGATAGTCTAATCTTAAACCTGTTTACTGATAGATGTTTTCATTTATTTTTATCTTAAAGATAACCTGAAGTCATTAATAAGTTGTGCAAGAGACCATAATATAGTCTTTATATATGCATTATCACCTGGCTTGGATATGGTGTTCTCAAGTTCCAAGGAAGTTGACACTTTGAAAAAAAAGATAAAACAGGTACATTGTTGCATCAGCAGTTATGACAAAGGATTTCAATTTGTATTTCACATTCAATTCATATTCTCATCTACCTTTGTTTCATTTAGATAGCAGATCTTGGTTGTATAGCATTTGCTTTGCTTTATGATGATATAGATCCAGAGATACGTCCTGCCGACAAACACGCCTTTCAGTCATTTGCTCATGCACAAGTTACAGTAACAAATGATGTGTTTAAATTCTTGGACAAACCCAAATATTTTTTAGTCTGCCCTACAGGTATGTGAAAACTATAAAGTATTTGTCCTATGAATGATAGCATTGAAGAACTGTTTCGCAGAGGATTTGATGTGTTATTTTCCTGGTATCATTTAGAGTATGCAGCCTCACGAGCCGTCCCAACTGTTGATAAATCATCATATCTTTCCACTTTGGGAAATAAACTTCATCCTGACATTGATATCATGTGGACAGGTCAGTATGACACTTGCAGATATGACCCTTCTGTCTAATATAACACATAATATGACCCTCCTCTCTAAGATAACACCCTCTCTAAGATAACACCCTCACTGTAATATCACACTCTTCTCTAATATGACACCCCTTACCCTCTCTCTAATATGACAACCCCTCTCCAATATGCTCCTCTATTGAATAGCACCTCTCTTAAATTTCCTATCTATTTCCTATATTTCTATATAATATTGATGTTGAATGAACTCAAAATGCTGTCAAACAGGTCCAAAAGTTGTTTCAAAAGTTATCACAACACATTCAATCAGAGTTGTTACAAATGTTCTAAAACGTAAACCAATCATTTGGGACAATATACATGCAAATGATTACGACCAGCGACGATTATTTCTTGGACCTTATGACGGTCGTCCAATTCATTTATATACACATCTTCGTGGTATTCTTACAAACCCTAATTGTGAATTTGAAAGTAACTTTATTGCAATACACACTTTGGCAACTTGGATCAGAAGTGCTCATGTGACTTTTTATGGTGAAGACGATGAGGAGAATTCTTCTAATACAAAGGAAAATAAGGATGTTATTGAACCAATGGAAGATGAGTCTGTTGTTGATTCAAATTTAAATGACAACCAAACAGAAAGCAAAGACTTAGATGTTGATTCAAAAGACGAGAAATTAGACTCTAGTATGGAGACTGACACAGAAGTAGAAACAAACACTACAAATACTGAAGTTGTTGAACCAGTTTTACCAAAGTCTATTACAATTCTCAAAGCTTATGATCCTGAAGAAGCCTTAAAGCTTGCAGTTACAGAATGGCTGCAGGAATTTAGTAATCCTAAAAGCGTCATATTTAGTACCTACGCCAAAAGCGGGGCATTTTCTGTCGTGAACAACTCTACACCTGTTCAAAGTACATCAAGCATACCGGCTAAGACGGACGTAACAAGCACGATTCTTACAGACTCAGTTAAAGTCGTGGCAACGCCATCGCCAATCAAAGCAGCAAAGGAGAAAAGTAGAAATAAAATTAAAAAAGACATGGAAGCTGAACGTAAGGTTGCATCTTTTTATGATTTTTTTTCCAAGTAATCCATTTCCCATGCGAGGTTCATAGAAAACCGTATTCTTCTTCTTGTAATTTCTGTAGCTCCTTTATTTTAGATGGTCCAACAGCAGAAGCAAGTGTTGGTGAAGAGATGGAAGTTGTTGAAGCCAAAACTGAAGTTAAAGATGAAACTGAACAACAGAAACATGAACTACCATTTCGATTAACTGTCGACGATCTTCTCTTATTGGTTGATTTCTTTTATCTTCCTCATCAGCATGGCAAGAGAGCACTCCAGATTCTTAATGAGTTCCGATGGTTGAAGGCAAATTCTATCAAGTCAGATGAGTTGTCAGACACAGAGAGCGCTAAGAAGGTTTGTTCCCTGGCATTGTGAGAATGACAATCGGAGTGAATTAAAATATATTTACGTTATGATGACTGATTGCAAATTCTTTTAAAAATAGGTCGTAGAATGGAAGCAACGAGCGAAGCTGTTTCATGGTTATGTCGAAAATGTTTCACAGATGTTCATTCGTCTCTCTGACACACCGAATCGTGCAATTCTTTATGATTTATTTCCATACGTTTGGGATGTGAAGGAAGTTGTGCTTTTGCTTGACTCTTTTGTGAACTGGCTTGGTAAGCTTTTATTAATTTATAGAGGGATATTCTAGCTATGACCGTTACTGCTGAGTCACAGGGTTCTTCGGAGGTAGAGAAAGGTTCACGATTGCTAAGAGCGAGGATTTCAGGCCAAATAAGGTAACAAAGTGTTTATCAGGAAGCGTGTGTGTTTTGCAGACTCCAAGACAAAGAAACGAAAAGAGAAATCGTTTATTCCAGATGACCCGGAACCTTGGGTAATTCGAGGTGGAATTTGTGGTGAAATGCAGGTAATGCTGTATATCCTGAGATTTCCAATACATCTTTGTGCTTTTTACCAATTTCTCGTTACATTTCAGCGTCTGCTTCCAATGTTGGAAGGTGGAAGTGATTTGTTTACCCAAGGTGCTCCACAGGTTCCAACATCGAGTGTTTATACCATACGACCGTTTACTGTTGCTGATAAGGTACGATCCTATAATATCCCAAACTCTTCTGTACGACTCTCCTTTGCTTCCTAACTTATCCCTATTTGTTGCTTATTATCCTCTCACCAGGATGAGCTGTACGACATTTGCCTCTCGACTTGTGATGATGGTCAGGACGGACATGATTTGTTTCCCAACGAACCAAACATGGCCGGCGATAGGTAACAATCCTCATCAATTTATATTATCTTATAACTTTATATCAAATATGCTTGGGTAATTGAAATATATTACGCGCAAGTAATCTGCTAGTAGACTATAATTTGATCCATAATTTATTGCATTCTCCAGGTTTATAGGTCCGTACATGAGTATTTGTCCGGAGACAGTTTTTGTAGTTGAAGATAAGTTTGGTTTATGTGGTTATGGTGTGGCAGCCGCCGATGGACGGAATTTTTATGATCAGTATAAAGACGAATGGTTGCCAAAAGTAAGGACAGCGATGTTTAGTGATAAATAGTTCCTTGAGGGGCTTTAAAAGACCAATTCGGTTTAATTTTAAATCAAGTAGTTTAGTAGAAATAATGAAGATGGGGTTTAAGTTTATTATCTTTTGTTTAGATGTGTGAAAAGTACAGTAAACCCAGCGGTGATCCAAGTGAATTTCTTTATTCGGAACAAATAGCTGACAGTTTTCACAACCCTTCTACATTTCTACCTGATGAATTATATAACAAATATCCTGCCCTTGTGAGAATTGATCTCTTGTCACGAGCACATGTAAGTACATGGTGTATATGACCATTGAGAGGAAAGATTTCTGAAAAAGAGAGAGATTTCTCATATAAAACTATCTTATTTATTTTCTAGAGTCTTGGTATTGGTAAACGTCTCTTGGCCTGCATCTTGTCCGTTTTGAAATCTGAAGGTTGTCGTGGAGTTTATGTTGAAATTGCAAGTACGAACAGGGATGCTTTAGACTTTTATTCTGGATTGGGTTTTGCTGACGTTCCCTCGTTGAAAAATATTCCTGAAGATATTGTGGTGTTAGGAAGAACAATCTAATCTAGTTGCACGAGACTGATTTAGTTAGCAATTTTTTGACATAGAACTAATGTGAATATAGTTTGACAAACAGGAAGTTTGAAGTTCGAAATTGTATTGCAATATAGTGACCTTGAATAATCATTATTTGCTGTCATACAGCAGAGTTATTGATCAACAGAATTTTAAACTGGTCGGTTCCATTCATGAGGCTCGGCATATACAGTAAGTTATATGTGGATTTGAAAAACATTGCTATTTTATTTAATTCGACTATTGTATTTTATTCGACTAGTTCTCTAAGCAGTTTTCGCACGTGTAGAACGCGATTTACATCAGACTGTAGTAAAGAATTTTCAGTCTAGTTCAATACTAGTTTGTTTTTCTAATTTGCGCATGCGTTCCCTCGAGATGCGCGCGCTTCTGGTATACATTAGTCCACTCGCGAGGCTGACACCCGAGGTGCAGGCGAGAGATGCCAGATATGAAATATCAGGATACTAAACTACACAGCTGTAACACAAACAGCTGCAACATCATTTGCATTCAATTCATGAAAATGAGCGCGACTTGTTTGTTGATATGTTCTAAAACTTGATCTCATGTCGGTTGAATCGTAGTTTCTGTTCCATCGACGTCTTGGGCCGTGCGAAACATTTCTTGGCTTCCAACAACAAATATTCTCCCAGAATCCTTTTCGAAATTGTCTGTTAACTAAACCGTATATGATAGGGCTGCATGTCGTATTCAAAATCGTTGTCAAAGTTAAAAAGGCGTCCACGCCTTGTGGTATAGCACTTTGTATAGATTCAAAGATTAGGTTTACGCCAAAATATGGGAACCAGGAGGCCACAAATATAATAAACAATGTCCATATAAGTTTTGTGACCTGATAATCTTTAAACAAAGATTTAGAGTAGTTTTTCCGTCTTGGAGTATACACTTGGCTGATACACACAATTCTGTACAGTTTTAACATTCTTTCATGCGATCTTATGTGTTTGTAGATCTTGTAGTAGATCCCGATGATTGCAAAACTTGGGATTATGAAAACAGTTAGGGTGATGAATATCGTGTAGGAAAGAGAGTTACGCCACATGGATACACACATCATTTTACCTTTACTTTCAAGAAACTGTGACCAGCCCATCAACGGCGCTGAAGAAAGAGCAATCGCGAGCAGCCATGTGATGCACAACAGAAACAAAGTATGTCTTTTACTGAAGATTGCTTGGAAGGTGGTCGGTCGTAGTATGCACCAGTAACGGCTACAACTGAGAACGAGTAACGAGAACATTGACTCAAACAAACAAATTGAGTTCATAAAGCCATTTGCTTTACACGCTCCTGCAGGTAATTCATCATCCAGGGCGAGGTAGATTAATGACAAAGGAATATTAAAAAGACAGTGAAATATTGCTGTTATTGCCGTGTTAATAATGATTAGGTTAGTTACAGTTTGCACCAAAGAATTTTTACGATACGTGTGACACACTGTAGCGTTACCAATTAATCCTACGATGAACACCAACAAGAGCAGCGTGAAAAACACTGCCCGGAATTCCACGTCGTCTTCTTCAAAGAACGACATTTGAAAACTCCCCAAGCTCCTTACGTGTAGTTTGCATATACACAAGAGCCAAGCAGCTGTTTCCAGTCGCTTTACACTTCAAAGTGTCAGATAACATCTAGACACACAAAATGACGATGATGAACAGTAAATTAAGACCAGCATATATCTTTAATGCAAATTGTGTTCGCTTTTTTTTTTTCAAAATATAACTTTTTTTTAACTAGGAGAATAGGACTTGGAATATCGCTTCGCTTAAGGAGATAACTTTTAATGCGCGTCTCTAATGCGTTGTTAATGCATTTGTTAAATACTTTATTGAACTGACAAGATGGAATTATCTTGAGTACAAATATTGCTTCCCTATTTTTTGGAATGAAGGAGAAAACCATGAAACATTGATTTCAAAAAGTAGACATATTTTCATCTGTCAACGCAAAGATCTCAGAACATTTACACGCAACCTTTATCTCGCAGCCATGTCTACAATTATAGAGTAATATAAAAAACAAAAGTAAACATGAAACGAGAAAACATATGAGAGTATCCCACATAAAATTTCAGACACGATTTGATCATTTTTACATGTTTTAAACAAAGTGAAAAACAATTGTAGTATTTTTAAAAAATATATGAATAATATAAACTGTCTAGAGTGCTATCTTGAATTATTACTTGACGAAATGAATTATTTATGTTGACCGTCGGTTTCTTTGGTTTTTATCAAGACGCAGCCGAGTTTTAGCATATTTTCCAACACCGGTGTTCCTATGAGAAATATAAAGCTTTTAAGATATTGCTTTAATTAATATACTTTACTATTTTTAAGGAACAGTTTTGAAGAGACTCGATCTTCATAAGAATGCTTGTAGAGGCGTTATTTAAGGCGTTGTTGGGCTGGCCTTGTATAAATTATATGTTTTTGTTTTACTAAATTAAATGTTTGTCAAAGAAGATAAATCTATATAGAGCGTTTCCGTCTTTTTTGTAGGCGTGGTTTGATATGACAGTCCAGTTTATTCATTTTATGACAGTACAGTTTATCCTCAATGGCGGGATATTCAAAATGGCGGATGACCAGGAGCGGGTTTCTCAAAGTCCTTCGCATATCGTCGTTAACAGACAACTACAAGATTTAGTGAGAACACAAAACACTGCAATTGTAAAGCTACAATGTATGGTGAGCAATATTTCACTGTTTGATATCCATTAAACGCTACAAATATGCTCATTTTATATTATATTATTTCACATAATATTTAAACTTTCTTATTTATTCACGAATTTTATTCTTCCAAGTTGAAGCAAAAAGATGCCACAATTCCCAGAGAAGACTACCAAGCCATTGTAGCCCAGTTGGATGTAAGTTTTTTTATTTTGCATTTCGAAAAAAAGAGCTTATGGTAGTGTTTTATAAAATGTGAAGTGCCTCAACTAGATACATAAATTATAGGAAGAACGATTAGAACACATGAGGACAAAGACAAAGCTTGCTGAGGAAACTGAGAAATTACAATTTGCAGAAGGGCAAATAAACATGTTAAAGAGCCAGTTAGAGCGTGAAAAAAAAACATTTGAAAATGCGTAATACTTTTAGTTTTGATTTTTATATTATTACTTACCCTTCAGCCATTATTTAAAAACTCTCATGAGCATTGTGAATGATACTATTTCAGATTTCAGAAGTTGAAGTCAAAGGCTATTGGTGAAGCTCAAAAAAATGATGAGCTGTACAACAAGTGTTTAGGTGATTTTTTAAGTTGCTGGAATTCTTGTCAGTTTGAATTTTAATTAGGATAAAATGCTAACTTTTTTAATAATCCTTGCAGAAATGGAAGGACTTTGCAGTGAAAAAGATGATGGTCTAAGTTTTCAAGATGCAAAAATCAAGGACTTGAGGTCAAGAATTGCAAAACAGAAACAGATGCATAAACAATTAGTTGCTAATCTTGATATTGAGTTAAAACAAGAACAATATGTTGCACAACATTTACAAGGAAAAAAATCTGCCCCAAAAAAGAGAACAACAAGAAGATAAATGATTATTGAATAGGCTATCAATGTTGCTGTAATGTTTTTAAATATAAAATGTAGTATTTTTGTCAAAGTCCTCCAGAAATATTATATAGTTCAGTGGCTCAGTGTTCTTGTTGTCAATGGCAACAGGAGCAATATGGCCTCCAAAAATGTAGTAAAAAATATATATTTACTTGAGAATACTTTTACAGCTCTTTGAACTATTTTATTTATCACACACGGTATCTTTGAGCAATGGACAGTAGTATTAGGTCACTTTTATACAATTGTCGAGGCGATGATGAGCCTAAAAGTTTAATTAAACCGTATGAGAAGTTGAAACAGCTATGCACTGGAGACGCAAAAGTAAACGTTGGGACTGATTTATTCGTTCTTTGTGCGGAGATTGCTTGTCTGGTAAGTTAGAGTTTTTGCTAGAGATACGCAGAATTAAAAGAAGGAAGAAGACAGGTCAAACTGTACGTCTTATACCCAAAATTACACCCATACCTAACTTTGCCAACTTTGACAGTATGACAGTTTGTGACAAGAGTTATAGACTTGTAGTTATTTGTGGTTTAATAGACCATGCTGTGTCTAGGTCTGATTTTTTCTCTATGTTTTCAAAGCACAAGAAATTTGAGATGGCAGAAGATTGTATCAAGATGTATTTTGCCAACTCTCCTCCAGGAAATCAATTTCTTTGTCGAGCGTACATGTGCCAAGCCTTGATCCAAGCTCCATCTACAACAATGAACCCAGTAAGTTCTTATACAAATGAACAAACTTGCTTGAATCAACCAGCAAACTACTGTTTTGTCCAATCCCAAATACTATTGTAAGTGAATTGACCCGGTAATGGCTGGATAATTGTTGAAATAAATATCCTTTTTAGGAGCAGATTGATAAAGCATTCCTTTACATACTAAAAGCAATCAATTTTGCTAAACAAAATTCAAGGTAATGAATTGATGTTTCAAAGGATTGTAAGGTAGTTTCGCAAAGCTTAGAACCAGCTTGGAACCACTCCCTGAATTTGGTACCACTCCCTGAATTTGGTACCATATAATTTTGACATACATCTGTGGTAAATAATTTGTGTTTTTAGATATTATTTTTTGATATACAATGCTTCAGTTTTATACTGGCAGTTTTGTCGTATCTTCCTCAAACCAAACTATAAACGTTTTGTGGCAAAGTCACTACATCAAGTTGTTAAAGCTTTAGATGACATTGATGATGCAGATTATGAATGGCGTGCTCAATTAATGATGTAAGCGCTTGATTTAATCCAACTAAATCATATTTAAAATATTGCTCTATTCCTCTCTAATTGTGCCCGCTTCTCCATTTGTGCCTTCAATTGTGCCGTCATCTCTAATTGTGCTGTCCTCTCTAATTGTGCTGTCCTCTCTAATTGTGCTGTCCTCTCTAATTGTGCTGTCCTCTCTAAATGTGCCCTCCTCTCCATTTGTGCCTTCCTCTCTAATTGTGCTGTTGTCTCTAATTGTGCCATCCTCTCTAATTCTGCCGTCCTCCCCATTTGTACCCCCCTCTCTAATTGTGCTTTCGTTTCTAATTGCGCCCTCCTTTCTAATTGACATTGCCTTCCTCTCTGATAAATTGTGCCTTATTTCTGTCTACTTGTGCCCCCCTATTATGACATAAGTGAAAGGTTTGGGTTTATTCGCAGATCATTAATTGAATGTCACATTGATGCTGGACGAAAAGATGATGCAAGCCAAGTGGCCTTCACTGCTGCACAATTTACAAAAACGAATGTCCCAAATCTTTACAAAAATGTTCTAGGACTTCAGGTAAGTCCTGAACATTATCTAACAATGACTTGAATATATGAAACAGTCTTATATTGTCTTTCTTACCACTTGCTATCTACGCCAATAATTCTTTGATATTAAGATTTTTGTTGAATGCTACGTACTGTAGATCCAATACAGACTTGCTGAATATGGAAAATTGTCAAAAGAAACAAAAAGCTCACCAGATGTACATTTGTTTTTCAAAATCCATCGTTTGAAAGTGTAAGTGGTCAAACATGAGCAAGTAACCTAATATCAGACAAAAGTTCTCACATTTTTTGTCTGCTTTTTCCAGTCAGCTTGCTGAGGATGATAAAGCAGATGTTGCAATTGATTTCTCCAAGTTTTACAAACAACTCACAGGACAATCTGGCAGTGATGTTTCTAGAAATAGCACAGAGTTTTCTGAGAAATCCAGCCCAAGTGCAAGCAAGACTTCTACTCCAGTTGCAATGGAAAGTAGTGACAGGTGAGAACCGTAAATGCATTGTTTCACAATTATCAAGATAGAAAACATATCTGACATGATTAATGCTCATCTCATCATTAAGATAATCAAGCTGCTTCTTTACTCAGCTCTTGTTTTTTAGGCTTTCACTAATTCTAGAACTGGCAAAACTCTGCATGTCATATGGTGCAAGTCATTTAGCAGCTGACTGTTTGGATTATCTTCAAAGAGAATCAAAGGTTTGTAACAATCAGAGAGTAATTGTAACAATTAGAGAATAATTGTAGTCAATATTACAGCAATTAGAACTAATGCACCATGCATGCATGATCGCTGTGAATTTTTTTCCGCTTTAGGAGCCATCAGTTAAACTTATTGTTGAGTTTTTAAGATGTGAATTAATGGTTAAGTCGTTAGGGGATAAACAAGAAAATTATTCCCAATCAATTGTGCAGGTATGTAACTTTATTAATCTGTTACAAAAGATCTACAGGAACCTGTACAAATCACTCGTTTTTCTAGATACGTTTGCAAGCGATTGAAAAACTAGAACAGTATTTAATGACAGCGCTACGGCTTGGTGACCAGCATGTTATTGAGGTGAGTACCATATTGAAATGATTTCTTCCAATGAACGTAATTCCAGTAGACATATTATTCTGATTATTCCAGGTTGGTTGTACGACAATGTGGAATCTTTGTCTTCCTTTACTGCAGTTTAATCTACGACATCACGTGCGCAAGCCTTTGAAAATAATTGCGGATACTTTGGAAAGTGTAGACAGGTGAATGATCCGTCTGTTCACTTCTCTTATTTGTGTCGTGGTAACCATTAAATTCGGTTTATGGTGGGAAGAATGTTGTGTCTATTTGGGAAAATCTTTATTCAAAATGAGGGGTAATTTTATATTATTCTATGTTTAGTCTCAACTCGTTGCTTCGGTGTCAGATTCACACAGAGTTGGCAAAATGCGAGGAGGGTCAGGAACAGGTGGAACAAGCGATGATTCATTTGAAGAAGGTCACAGAATTATAGATATTTCTTTCTGGAGTTAAAGAAGGGTTTCAAGACAATCGAGCTAACGTCGAGACTTGTTTCTTACAGGCAATGATGTTGGATGATAACGGATTGTACACAGAAAGATTAGGAACATCGTTAACAAGACTTCAACTGCGTGCGTCGTTGTATAAAACTCCTGAACGACCAGAAGATGTCGCGGCTATGATTATTGAGCAAGTAAGATTATTTCATGTTTATGTGGTAATTATAATAATGTCTTCTGTGAAAATCAAGATGGGGGTTGTTTGGTGAAAACTATAGTGGTAAATGATTGTGTGATAACTCGTGATAATTAAATGTCTTCTTAGGCACGAAGCAGCAGTGATTCAGGGACGTCAAGGATGAAGCGTGCATCACTAGTGAAAGCTGGTGATGCTCTAGCTCCAGATGCCTTTATAGTGGTGTTAGAAGGTGAAAGTAAAGATCTATCATCACATGGTAAACAACCACCCAGTCTTCTTTCAAAACTAGCTGCTAAAGCCGAGCACGTTTTGAGGTGGCTGTCGGAAAAGCAGCAGGACATCTGAAAAGACTAGGAACACACAACGACCAGGAGAGGTAAGATGCATTTGAAGAAACAATTTGTTTTACCGTGTTTATCTCTGAGCAAGCCTTGATAGAAGGCCTCGCAATATGAAGGATCAGAAAAGACCAGTTCTTAAGCTTGTATCAAACGTTTATTCTTAGGGTGCGTATTTGGGCTGATCTTACAAAAACCGCGAGAAAACAACAAATTTGGGATGTAGCCCGTGTTGCTGCAAGGTTTTGTTTACTCTACGACGACGAGAGATGGTCTTTGAAACGAGAGACTAAACAAACAGGAGAGGATGAAGGTGGATATATGGAGGAAGATAGGGGCACAGAGAGACGTTCTTCATCAGGTGGGGGATCATTAAAGAAAGGTGAGGGACAATTGAAGAGATCTTCGTACGTCAACGATGAAGCGAAGTATAATGTGGAGAAAGATTTGTTACGAATTCTTGCTGAAGTTCATTTTATCAATGCGGAGGTTAGAAATGTTTACATCTCATATGCTTGATTGGATTTCTCTCCTGTGTCGCCACGATTATCAATTGATTGATGTCTTTATATTTATAATAGGCTCTTATACAATACCTCAAGAGTCAAAGCGTTGCGTTTTGTGACAAACCTACATTCCCAACATCTGAAGTTATTTCACCTCAAGAGTCTGCCATGGCGACTGAAGATTCTCCTCAGTGGATGATATATTGGTATGTTTAGTTTTTGTTAGCTCAAGAGAAAGAGTTATTAGAGAGGACATTATCGGAGACAGGTCATTATTAGAGAGATGTCTGTATTAGAGAGAGAGGTAATTATTAGACAGAAGTCATGAATATCAGATGTTTTTCAATGAATCATTCTCTCTTCACTATTTAGTGACTGGATTTCTTCTCTCTCTCAAACTGCCATCTCTGAATTCCAACGTGCATCAGCATTAGGCAGTGATCTACAAGAGAAATGGCTCGTGTGCAACTCCGCCGTTTATCTTCTCAACTACACAACACACCTAGTGGCGCAAAAACGTCATAGAGAACTGGTACCCATCTTGACATCTGTCTTCAAAAATATGAGAAATGTTGGACATGTGGGGTGAGTTCATCGGTTCAACTGTTCTTTGCTTCTTCCTCCAGCAAATTATTTGTAATTTTTATTTGTGATGTGTTTGTAGCGAAGGAAGTTTGATGTGTCACATCAGCAACATCCTTGCAACAGGTTTGATGCAACCATGGTATCCAGTCTCCGGCAGTAAAACATCAATCTCAGGATCTCCCAGCAAGAAAGCGGATGGAAAGAAGGACAAAGCTGCCGTAAAGGTCGCTCCAAAAGTCACCACAGGAGGCTTTGATTCTGATGCAATTGCTGAGCTGAAACAAGCATTAGAGGTTTGTTTCTCTTCACCTAAGACGTGACGTCCCAAAACAACGTATTGTGTGAAAAATTACTAAAAATTGAACGAGACATTTGAGGGACCTGCAGAGTATTCATTTCTTCCCTTTTGTTTCTAGTATCTCGATTACGCTCTGCAAGTCACAAATGGAAATGATACAAGAAATTTGGTTCCGATATCTGTTCGTCATTCAGTAATCAAGACCTGGGTTCATTGTAAACAACTTCTTTCTCAACAAATACCAAAGAACTATGGATTCGACTCAGATGTAAGTATAGTATTAGACTTTGAAGATTTCTCTGTAAAAATGATGACACTGTGTATAATACTTGCAATCTCATCTGCAGGATGTCAACAGTCAAGGCCCAATGAGCCGTTGTCTTTGCGCTGTGGAGATGTTATCAGTGAATCTTTATGGACTGAGCGATTTCTCATCATCGCCGACAATACAAGAGGTAAAGTTTAGTTTGGCCTGGCCTTTGGATATGCCATTTAGAAATAAGACAGTTTGACGTTTTTCTAAAGATTTAGCACTCGTGGTTATCCATTGCTTCAAAATGTTGTTTAAATTGTTTTTTCCAGGTTGTTAGAATGGCTGGTAACTGTATCTGGAGTGATGATGCAGTTGCGTTGGAAATATGGAGTCGTTTAGCTGTACTTTCGTTTAATGCTGACAACCATCAATTGGTGATGGAGTGCGGGCAAAAAGCTCTGGCTTTTGAACTTCAACACAACAAAAAAGAAAAAGGAAAATTAAAATTAAGGTAACCTCTCTTCATGGTTCAAGTAATTTTGTGTTTTCAATCCTATTTATGTGCATCTGTGATTGAAATTATTTCGCTATAGTTCTGAAAATAACGAGAAAAGCAAACAATATTTGCTGTATTACTCTTGCGTCATCATGGGGCAATCTATCGTCAGGGTGATGAAGGGACAAGTAAAGATGAGACGGGATGCCTTGGGATATTTTGTGAAGGCTTGCAGGTTGGTTTATTAGGTAGTTGGATACATAAACTGTTTTTTTGGTAGTGGTCCAGTGAGGATCATCTCTTGGTTTAGTTTTCTCTGATTGTTAGTTCCACCAGCGTTAATTTGTTTTTTATCCCAGATTCGGTGAGTTGGCCAAAAGTTATGAGTTTGTAATAACGGCTGCACGTCATTATTGGAACACTGTGATGCCGTTGGTAAATCAACCATTGGAAAGGCAATTGTTGAAAGAACCTCTTCAAATTGTGTTGCGATGTTTAGCTGCAGTGAGTGAGAAGAATATCGAGAAGGGCGATGAAGTAAGATTTCGTTAAATCAATCACCATTTCGTGATTTACCTTGTTGATAACTACATGTCAACTAGAATCAATGCAACTAACTCATTTCTTCAGGAGGATGACGAAGATGAAGAAAGCGAGGAGAAAGCTGAAACTAGTGTGAAAGAAAAGAAGAAGAAAGACAAAAAGGAAACTGTAAAGAAATCAGGAATGAAAACTGATCAGAAAACGAAGCCTGCAAAAAAGTGAGTGCAATTCACCTTAATTACAGACTAAAAATACTCCAGAAAATCTTCAACTTTTGGGCGAAGTATTGTCCACTACCACCAGCTAACAAAATACATTCCGTTTGGAGAGTCTCTGATGTTTTTTATTGTAAAACGTGGACACTTCTTATCACCTGTAGTGATATTTCATTTCAGGTCCAAAGCAAGTGAAGAGACAATAAAGAAGAAAACATCAAGTCTGGTGGCGGTAGTCGAGCCTGTCAATGTGTATGAAGATGATCTAAAAATGCGAGCAGCGATGTATGGGGTGCTTTTTGAAGCTTTTGCTGACCAGAGTCAATGGGAGGAAGGTTTACGAACAATGGATGAAGCTGTGCGAGATATGCCACGAACATCTCATAGATTGTATGTTCATATTGAATACAGATATTTTAATTAAATGAATGCAAATAACGTGATGGAGTATTAGAACTGTTTGTTTGTTTGTTGTTTAGACTTATCTTCAAACATCGAGTGATCACAAAAGCTAAACTTGGCAGAGATGTTCAATTTGACATGGGCAAATTTAAGGTAAGGTTTCATATAACACACTCACATTAGATTAATAAATTGTTATATTGTCATATGGACAAGTACAGTATTAAACATTGCACGTTCATTTTAAGAACGAAAGTGAGCTCGTGATTTCTACATTGTGGCATCTTGTTGCATTAAACTCTTGTGATCCTCGAGAACAACTGAAAGCTTATCAGAAAGCAATTGACGCTTTGAAGGTATTTCAGTTTCATTGTCTACATCTTCTTGTTAATGAATTGTTTATTCATGATAAATTATAATTCTGTCCAGGAGGATAAAAGTGTTTGGCAAAAGGTTGATTTTCTTCTTGAATTTGGCGAATGGTTGTTTGTGAACGAGTTTCCTGTTCAGGACGCTTTAGATCAGGTTGGTTGAGTTCTTCTGTGTTGAAACATTTTCTTACAACAGATTGAAAATTGTACGAAACACATGTGTTCTTTGTAGTTTATAGAAGCTGTTGATATTCTGCTGAACAGATCAGACAATACTGAACCCTCTGACCACGGTATGAGGATTGATTTCAACAGAAACATGTCAACTTCTCAAGTATAATCTAAATTTTCAATGTTTTCTTCTCCGTTGTCAGACGACGTGGAAAGTGAACATCCGAGTCGGTCATCGTCCGGACTTTCTTCAAAAAATGGCACTCATTTTTGTCAAATCTCGGACGTGAAGACACTGGAATATTTGATGCGAATTTATATCATGTTATCTCAACTTGTTGGAAGAAAATCTTCACAATTTACTGACTACTCTTTGTGCGCTGTTGCTTGTGTTCAGCGCATATGGAAGGTAAGATTTGTTATTTTGTGCAAGTTTGATAATGCAGGAAGCTGTTGGAAGATATAGGAAATCTTCAACATTCCGTGAACTGTAAGAATGTATGTTCACTGTATATAGTTATCGCTGGATTTCTCAGAAACATCACGTGACGTAGCAAAGGCTGGAGACAGCACACCAACGAAGAAAGGAAATAAAACGAAAGAACAGAAAGAAGTATAAAAATGAAATATTCTCTGGTTTAAGTTTTCTTTTTAAGTAATCCGGGTTTAGATTTTCCTGAGTAAGACATTTAATTTTAAAAGTTCTGTTCCAGGTGAAGGGTGAGAAATCATCAGGCAAAACTTCTCTTCCAACAACTTTACACAACTGGGCGACATTTGAACTTCCAGAAAAGGTAACTCTTGTTTGTAGTTGCGCTTGGTTTGTTTTGCTGGTTTCCACATTGTATTGTGAAATATGTTTTTCTACACCTTAAATATTTTGTGATGCTAAAACAAATCATTGGCAAACATGTTGTTTGAATTCAGCGATAGTAAGCTGGATATTAAATCTTCAATTTCAGTGCGTTGAAATTTTCAAAAATGACGAACATGGAAACGTTATAAGCAATATATCTTTTGCTCGTCCAGTAAGTGTTTTGAGGTATCTTCAGTTGTGAAATAGCATGCAATTTGATGACGTTTTTCTTTCATATCCAGGCAATATCTGTGCATTATTTGAATATTTTGTTGGATAATCTTTCTTCTATTGGCTATCATCATACGTGTCTATCAATCACAAGCTTGTTACGATGTCTGGCTAAACATGTCATTGAAAATGAATCGTTGCTGAAATACATTCATTGGAGGTTGGTGATGATCTGAGCTGAATTTTGCAAGGATGTTTTATGTTTCATCCGAAGTTCATGCGAGCATTTGTTTTTCTAGGACGATGGAAGTCTGCCAGGAGTTACATTTGATGGAGAGTGCCATGCACCATGAAAGAATTGCCAAAGATTTTGAGAACCAGAAAGATGAGATTGCTAAGTATGCTTAGGAGAATAATATCGGATGTTTCTGGGGGATGGAGAGGGCGAGGCTTGATAGATACGAGAGGGGAGGGAAGGGACTTGATAGAGAGGTGGGGCTTGGTGGGATGGAAGATAGAGCTCGGTACGTTTACGGAGGCTGTGAGTTAAACTGATATTTGGCGTTTAGATCCAAAGAGGAAATCGAACTATGGAAAGAGAAACAACGTCAAGTTAAAACAGAAGAAATGAATTCTAATTTGAAGACGTTGGGATCAACTGACGAGAGACGGAAGATATCTGAACAACTGACCGCTCAAGAGAATAACAACTGGATGACTGGAAGACAGAAATTACTTCGGATTGAGCGAAGAGAAATATGGATACAACAAGCGGCCATTTTAATTAGACAGGTTTGTGTAAAGTCATTGTTTTAAGGAAACTGAAATAATTAATGTCGTGATTGTTTGCATCATTTAATGAAGACATGCACAAGATATTATCATGTTTAGGGTTATTACCAAAGTGCGAGAGAACTACTGAACGAAGCGAATAGTTCTGCTTTGGTAAGTGAATTATTTCAGAATGTTTCTGGGAAGATTTTCTGCTGACATGATCTTATTTCATCTCATATTCAGGCATTTAATGATAATAAAATCCGCGCTGAAGTGTTGTACCATCTTGCTTTGCTTGCATACCAAGAATCTAACTGGGAACAGTCAATCACTTTACTGCACGAACTACAGGTATAGACATTTTAATTAAACTGCGAACTATTGTGAACTGATTCAATGGTAAAGTCTTTCAATTGACAGCCGAGAGAAATTTATTGAATGAATTTGTCTTTTCAAGAATTTCAGGGTGGATCAAAAATTTTGGCTCAAGTCAGTTCTCCTTTTGGCGGATGCTATATGTGAGAAGAAGGATAAACACGATCCATTGGGGATTTGTGTGGATAAACAATCTAAAAAGAAGGTATTCTAGATGACGCAAAATCGATCCAAAATGAAAATTACTATAGAATGGAGGAGTTTTTACATGAAGTATTTGTTTTATTCAGGCAATGAGAGTTCTCAAGCAAGCCACAGCAACGTTCAAGTGTCTCTATGAAGACAGTCCCAACAAAGCATGTATGGCTGAATATGTTCTGGCGAAACTACAGGCAAAGTAAGTCTATAGAGATCTTCCTTTCCATTACCAAATCTTGCTTGACTTGATCGATTTTCTTTATTTCAGGCTGGGCTCTGTTTGTGCCAAAAAAGTTGTGGATGAAACGAATGAGACGTCATATTTGGTCGAAGCTTGTGAGGTGAACTTTTCAATCACTGCTCCATTTGAATCTCGCTATTATGATATTCTTTACTAAGATATGTTTGTTTTATCTGTAGCATCTCCGGAGCAGTGAGAAATCTTTGCAATCCTGTGGTTACAGACAAGAAGCGATCGATGTAAGATGTGAAAGAGCAGCAATGTTACGACAAATGGCCGCAAACAGTAAAACAAAAGCTGATAAAAGAAACCTTTACCTGGAAGCCTTAACACTTTTGAGATCAACTATACGTTCGTGTGATGTTTTATCCACTGAGGTTTCCTCTCATTGCTCACCTGAAGAGGTTTGTTTTCACGAGGATTTTTATAAATATCCATGATATCTGAAATTGAGAGCGCCTGGATGAAATCTTTATCAATTTGAATGTTATTTTTTTTATCCAGCTTTCCAGTGTGAGCTTGGCAGTAGAAAGAACAAGTGTTGAAAGCAAGCTGTGTTTTGGTCAACTTGCGGTTGAAATCATGAACGAACATGCTGTTGATGAAAGATCCAGACGAAATAAAGACGCAAGAAAAAGCAGCGTTGAAAAGGTATACCTCGATCTAACCACAACGTCAAATCTTTCTTGCATATTCATCTTATATCAAGTTATTGAAAACAGACTATTTTTATATTTGCGTTTAAAGTTGATCGACGCGTTCGTTCAAGACGAGCCAACGATGACAGAACAAGAGAAACAATGGAGTGCCGTGACGAAGTTTGTGAAACACGATGATTACTAAATCAATGATTACTAAACTTTTGTTCATAAATAATTTGTTTTTCATTTTAGGACCATCGTTGATGAAACTTTAGTTCATATGACAACAGCCTTCCATCATTGTTCATCTGTTCCTTATCTCAAAGCAAAAGTAAGCATACCCGAGCACACCTCTACCTGAACATTTCTTCCTCTCGTTCTTACATATAGCGCATGCAGACACAAACCACAGCAGTTCATTTCAATTAAAGGTTCACTTTTATCGTTTCTAGTGTTATCTTGTGCTTGGTCAATGTTTGAGGATCATTTCATGCCTTCTCAATCCTGATGATGAGCCACAATGGAATATTCACCAGGCAAGTTAAATGTAGATTTTACTCTTTATCTTCTGTTTTATGATCATCCCTGTTCTACACAGCATAAAATGTTGCCTGATCCAACAATTGTTATTATTTAAATATATTACAGATTCCTCCAGTGCAGATGACTGGGCAAACAGTACATCCTACGTCAGTCGATGACGATGACGACGAGAATGATCCTGATGACGAGTTAGAACAAAATTCAAATCACTTCAAGACTTCATCGAAAAGAGCCAACGTCGCTGATCTTTTGAAGGTATTTCATGTTTATGTCTGTTATAATCTTCCCTTGCTTGTTACCGTTTTCCCTGACGAAGAATTCCTCACGCTAATGCTGGCTTTTGTTTAGATAGTTGATTCACATTTCGTTTTTGTTTCAGCTCGAATACAAAGATTTTCAGCGAGCTACAACTCAAGCGGTCGAATGTTTAACTCATTGTGTTCAGCTGTCGTTGAAATATGGATTTAATGTAAGAGACGAATGTGGATGACTTTGTGTTTTTTATGTCATCTTAATGTCTTTCATGTGTTCAGGAAATTGCGTCAGAAAGTAGTTATTTACTGATGGATATTATTGGGCGACATGATTCATCAACGTCCAGTTTGTATCTAGCCTTATACCAGGTAGAGTGAGTAAATTTGTATGTCTGGTGTATTAGTAAATGATCGGTATCTCAGAAGAAAACACGTGCTAACAGAGTTCAAAAAGACTAAAAAAATAACGCTTCTCTTATTTTCTCATATTCCAGAGTTGTTCGATGGCGCAGACATTACACTCGCTTGTGAAGAGAATTCAAACGGACAGTTCTTTATCTCGCCTCGCTGCTCTCATGAAACAGAGAGATATTTTAGCAAGAAAATTTCTTCATCAAGAAGCGATATCGTCCGTTCTTGCTTCAACAGCTCAAACGTTGGGAGAATTCGAGGTAATTTTAAATGAAACTACCTCACGCAATGGAAGCAATATAATTCAGCCTTTCTGCAAAGTAGTTTTTCGGCAGAAAATTTTTCACACGAGGGTATTTCTCGTGATATTTCTTCATCCATTTCTCTTCAGGCGTGGCGTCGTTTGAGCGTCTCAAAGAGTCATCTTGATTTTGTTAAAGAATTATCAAGTCCAAATACATTGTACCTAGTTCTCCAACATTCGAAAGACAGGTGAATAAGTATTTTACTGCCAACTCTCTCTTCTTTTATCAAGTGATCGTCTCTAACTCCTGACCAAAGCCTCTGGTTATGAGATGAGCTCTACTCTAATAAACAACCTTCTCTAATTACTACTGCTGTTAATGATTTTCTCCATTCCTCGCTGCTTCTCTCTTCTAGTAAATATTCTTCTTCAATGCTGCAACCGTTTCACTCTTCTCTTTTGTTTCAGATCGTGTCTTTACGCAGCCACTCTTGATAAACCACGCTCGGGTCTCCCGAGTGCTAAGCCAGGAAAACAAGCAGCTCTCAATCCAGGTAATATTCAGTCTTTCTCAAATGAGCAAGAATGAAGGTGAACGTATTGAAGATTTGATTCATCTTTTAGTTTCGGCTCCTAAACCGTTGATATGTCGGAGTAAAGTTGATGCAGACGACTTGAAGCAACTTCTGAACATGATGGAGACATTCCGAAGTGATCAAGCAGCAGAATTGATACGACAAACTTATTTACGACGTCATGTTGTGGAGACGCAAAGCATCCTGGACAATGTTGATGAGGGAAGTTTGAATAAAAGCGAGGTAAAGAATTGTTACAACAGTAAATTCTGTTGAAATGAATTGAGAATAACGAGGAATGACTTGTATTTTACTTTAGGACGTCCTTCAGAACGATTCAAGCGTGTTGAATAATGAAGAAAGACTCCAGGTAAATGAAACTGAAATTGATGCTTTTTAAGATCATCACGATTGTAATATCTCACTGTGGTATTTTCTCACAAATTTTTAGAAACAATATTTATCCCTTGTCAGCGCACTGGAGTCGTATCTTTCTCCTGTAATGGAGCAACTCTTGCCAGCTCTTGAGTAAGTATTTCTGTCTTAAAAATTCGTCTTCAAGAGCTTTGTTTCAATTTTATTTCAGATACTCATTCAACTAACCTTTCCTATTTTGTTCCCTGAACTAGTGAAAAACTCCTTCCAGAAACTGTGGTCATTCTTGCTGACGAGAATCTTCTTCGCCTTCCATTGGAATCTCTGTCAGTATTCAAAAGTTCTCAAGTGCAATGTCTGGCCAGAGATCTTTCTCTTCAAATGCATTTTCATCGCTTTCACAGCACTGATAATTCAGGTATTAAATATTGGTCAGTTAAGACACGTTTCCTTTTCGTCTTCTCTTTGCCATTTAGTTCATATCAAGTTTAATACAGTGACTACAGTCATTGAAACTACGTGAAATATCTGTGTTTAAGGTTCAGAGAGTAAAAATGAAGTTAAGAAACCCGCAGGAGGCAAGAAGGCAGGTAAAGGAGATGCTCCGACTACCGCGAAATCTCAAGATAAGAAAGGAGAGAAGAAGGTTTGTTTTTATGCTCGAGAAAGATTAAAAAGCTCTTGTATTCATGCATGATTCATAAATGTTTCTTCCCTCTAGGCCTCTAAAGAGCAAGGCATACCAAAAGAAGGAATTGCTGTCGATATTTCTGCATTAAGATGTATCCTTTAATCTGTAAGGGTTTGCTCAATTATCGACCATATTTACAGTGCGTGAAAACTAATTTTGATGGCCGTTCAAGCGATCTTGTAGGCCAGTTTTGCCTTCAGTTTGTTTTATTTTCCTTGACGTTTTCATGAAGATATTGTTGATCCATACAACGAATGTTCAAGTTACGGAAATTACAATCCAGAGAAAGTTATAAATGATCTTATTTCGAAATACCGTACCTTGTCTTCAAAATGGACTGGCGTCGCTGGAACAAGTCACATCCCCAGGTAAAATCTTTGCTATAATGGCTCGTGTGAAATCAAGCAATATTTTATCTTCAATGACCCTAGCTTTTCTCAGACCAAAAAATCTAGAATTTGCACGATATTTTCTATAGTATTGGAGAGTGGCAGAAATTCCTGAAGGAGAGTTCCGTCTTCCTATTTTATGGCACTGAGAAATGCCTTAACTATCTTCCACCCAAGCTTCTCCTTGCTTCGTCATTACAAGGTAATTTGAGTTGCCAGTTTATGCACGAATCACAACTTTCCCCTAAATATTCTTATTCTCTCTAAGAATGCAACATCATGTTACTTTTGGATCACGTTGAAACCAACGATAGTTTTCTACGACAGGCATCTTTAGATGCACAGAAAACGTGAGTTTTATTTCAATGATACATCATCAATGGGACTCAATGATATATCGAGAATAATTGGTTTTGGTGTTTTTAGTTGTAGTGAAATAAACTTGGAGTTATCGTTTGAGTCTGTTGCTATCTTATCGTTAACTGGAGTTAATTCGGCCATCGCCAACCAGTGGAGTTGTAAACTCAAAGAAAACAAGGAGAAATTGGTTCAAATCCTTGAAGGTATTGTGGTGGCAAATTGATTCTTCCTTGGAACTGATTAAAGCTTGTACTTCCGAACTGTTTTTATTGATCTAAACTAGTGGTTTACCTTACTTTTCAGTGTCAATCGACGAAAACAAGAATATTGGAAATGCTTTACGTATGTTTGGTGATGCTAAACCTGACATAAGCGTTGATCCAGATACTTCGACTGCACCGCCCTCCACCGAACAACCAACTGTTATTGTTGCAGATAATACAGTTTTGTATGGTCTACCATATTTTATGCTTAATCCTTTAAAATGATACAGTAAGTGTTTATCTTACTTTGGAACTTGTTATTTATTGATAAATTGTAAAAATTTTTTTGTCTAAAATTATATTCACTGTCCACCGGCAGTAAAAGCCATTCTTCCGCGCCTCGTTATCCGCTGTTTTACTCATTTGTAAATAACGTTCCATGTTTTCAATTTTAAATATTAATGAGGTGATTAATTATTAATTAGAGCACGTGAGGATCCGAAATTATACGAAATTTCTCCGACAAAAACGCCGCCAAATTACATGTGCAAATTTGAAAAGAACCAATGAGATTGCGTTGTTCTGCTTGCATTTGCAAATACTTCGAAGGGTGATCGAAGATGTCCTGATCTGTAGTTTTAGAAGATTTTTAAATGTCGACTCCAGAGGTTTTAGCAGCCGATCAAGACGGCGATAATTTTCTTACAAAGGTAGAGAATGCTGTTGAATTTTCTGCAGATAGTTTACAGGTAATTACGCCTCCCGAAAGCGTGAAATTACGTTGGAAAATAGGAGATATTGTATGGTCTAAAATACCTGGCCATCCGTGGTGGCCATCCCTGATAGCATATGAACCAAATACTGAAGTGTATTTCAAGATGAAGGGAAGAACTAGATACTATCATGTACAGTTCTTTGGTACAGAACCGTTGCGAGGCTGGGTTACTGAAAGAAATATCTTGAAATATGAAGGTAGGTCACTCTTCAATCCCTTTTCTCTTCCCTCCAAATTTTATAATATATCCATCAACCGCATGGTTTAAAAAGTATGAAATTACCCTTACAGTACCTTTAGATATTCCCATATACAAAATATGCATGGTAGGTGTTAACTTAAAGTGGAGATTTAGTTTTTTATTCAAAATAAATTGCACATGGGAAGTGTTGCTCTCAAAATATTTGTGTTCAGCCTTGTCCAATATGGCGGCCGTAATTCAAATAGATTTCATAATTTTTTCCACATTTTGTGCCAATTTATTTCGGTATTATAGGTAGGTATGAATTTAGGAGTCACTCACCAAAGATTCAAAAATATATAAATATAAAATGGTGTGGTTGTATGCCTTGCAATTTATGAGTGCATTTCCAGCTGAAATGGGGGTTATATTAAATAATGGAGATTTTCAATTTTATCTATCCACACCACGCTTATGGCAAACTATGAATCTTTATTTGAGGTAGGTCCGTCCATGTTTTCACCAGGTAAGCATAGATCATTCAGTGTTAACTAATTCATACCTGCCAGAATGTTTTGAATACAAATACAAAAAATGAGGTCATCATTCTAAATATATTAAATGCCTGTAGATAGCAGTTAGCATCCTTGTTACTAATGCTTTGGTTGTCTTCTTTTTATATATTTTCAGGAAAAACGCATTTTCTTTCCTTGCGTCTCTCTATTCATGGTAAACCACACAAGATTGGAACCAAACAGCTTCCAACTTGGGAAAAAGCAATAAAAATGGCGGATGAGACTATACCACTAGACCATCAAGAACGGCAAGTGTGCTTTAACTTTTTCAATGTAATTGAAACTCCAAGCCCAGCCATTGAAGGAAAAGGTGATGAGAGTCTAAATTCATCCAAAGAATGGTCAAGTTCTCCTCAAACCCACTCTAAGGAGGTGTCGAGTCCTGAGGGACCTCCAACAAAGAAAACTAAAGTTGAAAATGGAAAACAGCAAAGTAAAACACAGGGCAAGAACAAAAGAAATAGTGTTAAGCAGAGAACTCCTAAACGAACATCAAAAACACCACCTGGTAAACATGTCAATAACAAACTGCCAGAACAAATGAATAACAATTTGGAGAAACAAGTCAGAAAAGAAGGTGGTTTCTATGTTGTAGAGCCCTCCCCAACGTCTTGTGCATTTGATATGAATACCAAGCCAATAACACCTGAGAATGGCAAACGAAAACGAGGACGTCCTAGGAAAGATTCAGTGCTAGTTGTTGGCAGCAAGGAAGATCAGCAAACTGTCAGTCCGGCAAAGAAAACTACAAACGGAAAGAGTCTGACCAAGATAAGTGCTTTGCCAAACAATCTTAGCAGTACTTCTGCTGAAAGTGAGAAGTCTGATGGTGCAAGTGATACTAACAGTACCTCTAGCATTGACACTGAAATTCGTAGGATTGTCTTAAAAAATAAAGATATCTGCACAGTTTGTGAAAAACCTGATAACTTGTTAACTTGTGAAGGAGTCTGTAACAGTTCTTATCATAAAGACTGCTTAAAGAGTGAGGTTCCTTCTGAAAAATTTATCTGTGAGAAATGTTCAACAGGAAATCATACATGTTTTATCTGTAACAAGACAGACAATGTCATAAAATGCTCATTTCAAAACTGTGGCAAGTTTTATCATTTAGATTGTATCAAAACCCTTGATTCTAAGATTAATGGTGATAGTTTTGTGTGTCCTCTTCACCACTGTAACGTTTGTGGAGTAAGCAAGTCATCTAATTCTAAAAAACGCCTGACATGTTGTGTCAGATGTCCTGTGGCATATCACACTGGGACCTGTATTGTAGCCGGGTCAATGCCAATAACGCTGCAGTATTTGGTTTGCAATCGACATTTCTCGGCTGATCCAAAGAAGGCCCATCATTCACATGTCAATGTCAACTGGTGTTTTGTCTGTTCCATTGGAGGAACTTTAATCTGTTGTGAGAGTTGTCCAGCAGCCTTCCATCCAGAATGCATTGAGGTCACTGGTATACCTGAAGGACACTTCTTCTGTAGAGATTGCAAAGATGGAAAGGAATTGTTGTACGGTGAAATTGTTTGGGTCAAGCTTGGAATGTACCGGTATAGTTTTATAATTTTTATTTCTTTTCCTCTGTCATTCCTGTGGTATTGGTGGTGATTTTTTTTAAAAAACATCGAGAGTGAATATACTGTATTTTTCTTTGACCTTATCAGATGGTGGCCAGCGCAGATTTGTAATCCTAACAATATTCCAAACAATATCCAGCGAATGAAACATCAAGCTGGGGAATTTCCTGTCCAATTTCTTGGTTCTCATGACTACTATTGGATTCACCGTGGTCGGGTTTTCTCTTACCAGGAGGGAGACAAAGGCTCAATTGGAGGTGGAGGGAAATATCTCGGAGAGATTTTCAAGAAAGGTTTGTCATAATCTGTTTGATAAGTGTCATTCAATTGACTTTTGAATAAAATTTAGATTGATACTTTCTCCAGCTCTTGTTGAGGCCCAAGACAAATATGCAGAATGGCTAAAAATTCAGGAGGAAAAAGCTGAGAAAGATTTAGAGAAATTGTCGAAGAAACCAGCTGCTTATAAACATATCAAGGCGAGTAATCAGTAGAAAACAATGTATGAGATGAACCATAAAGTGTTCTTGATTCAAATGTATTGTGTTCAACTGTTTTCTTCAGGTCAACCGCTACACCACAGCAACAAAATATGAAATTGATGAATCAGAACTATCCACATGTGATTGCTCTATCAATGATGAAAATCCCTGTGGTCCTGATTCACATTGTCTTAATCGTATTCTGTATGTTGAATGTTCACCATTGAAATGCCCTGCGAAGGAGAAATGTCAAAATCAATGTTTTGTCAAAAGACAGCACTTGAGTGCTGAACCATTTCGTGCTCTTGGGCGTGGCTGGGGTCTGAGGGCTAAAGCTGGTACGTTGAACAATCTGGTGTTTCACGGATGATGATGGGAGCTATGTAACTAACTGCAAGTTGGATCTGCATTTGTCAGCCTCAATGCAAATCTTATTGTGTGTTTCTCCTTTCTTTTAGACGCAAAGAAAGGACAGTTTGTGAATGAATATGTTGGTGAACTTATCAACGAGGAGACTTGCCGTGAACGAGTTAGAAAAGGCATCAACGAAGGAGTTGTTAATTATTATATGTTGACGATTGATAAAGATTGCATCATTGATGCTGGTCCGATGGGGAATCTCTCGCGTTTCATGAATCATTCTTGTGATCCAAACTGTGAGACGCAGAAGTGGACAGTAAATGGCGAGGTTCGAGTTGGTTTGTTTGCCAAACGAGATATCAAAGCTGGTGAAGAGCTTGTGTTTGATTATCAACTGGACTGTTTGGGTGAGTCCTCTCAAGAGCTTTTTAATCGTGAAGCTTCCCTAATATGAAGATTCGTTGATATATAACTCTTTTCTATTTTACTATGACCAGGTAACGAGAAGAAAAAGTGCAGTTGTGGGTCAAAGAACTGTAGCGGCTTCCTTGGAGTTCGTCCAAAGACGCAACATGCTTTAAAACTTCAAGAAGAGAAGAAGAAAAGCCACGAGTCAAAGAAACGAAAGAAGAAAACAGGAACTAAAAAGAATATTGATGGTAAGTTTAAGATCTCAAATAAGAAATTAAAAAATCCACTCTTTTAAAGTAAAATAATTTTATTAAAAATATCTAAAACTTTTGAATAAAACGAAACTATGGAGGATACCAAAATGAGGCGATTCGGCTGTCAGACATTTGGTGGTTTAACGCTTGTCCATAAAAACATTTCTTTATGTCTGACGATAAGAAAATGAAATGACTAAATACGCCTGCAACCTGTTCTTTCAGGTGCCAGAGTGAAACCACAAGCACACGGTCTGGTACCTGAAGATCTGGGGAGCAGTGAGTTTGAAGATCTAAAACATTTTGATAAAACCCCAGAAGCATTTCAAGCCTCAAAACTAGAGTCTGACGAACACAAGACTGCGATTGAAAGAGTTTTAGTTTGTAATAATGACAAGCAGTTCACTAATATTCACCTTAAGACACCCAAACAAACTATTTTCAAACGAGATGTAGAGTCTTTGAGTGAATATTGCGATTGCGAACCAAATACGACTTCAAGTGATTCGGTATTTCTGAACGAAATGATTCCTCAAACATCGTCCATTTCTGCAAATGATCAAATCGACTCTGAAGAAGGGAGGTCAGTCAACGAAACTGCAGGAGTCACAAGCAATCCAACAAGATCGCATTCTTCACCAAATCTTGCGACTTCTATTCCCGATTCTTGTGACGTCATTCCTTCTGTGGAATCGCTCTTTAATTCACAATGCAACCAGAAAGCCTTGCTCCAAACGAATGCCGTATCAGGTTTTTGGAATTCCTTAGATCCTGTTCCATCACCAGAGCCCTCCATTTCTCCACTCTCTTGTACGACGACAAACTCCATACAGGGCAATCTTGCATCCAACTTCACGAGTCATGGCAATCCTTCCGTTACAAAGTTACCCAGTTTATCCTACGACGTTCCAACTTCGCAAGTTCAGAGATCCTTCCAGAATACAACTCTATCCCAGTTTACCCCTAAAGATACTTCTGTTGTGACTCATGCCTTCCACAACCTTGGACCTAATTTCTCAAATACACGAAATGGGACACCTTCAACCCCCAAAACACGCGACATGTCTTCGCCACGTGTTTTGACCCCCAAAGTTCTGGGTGAAGAGAGTGACGCAAGTCTCTAAAAACGCTGGACACAAACACACAATTATTTACAGTCCAAACAAAAGATTATTTAAAACTTTTAAAGTCGGCAAAGCCTGTAAAATTTTAGTTCCTTCTAAGTTGTTAAGCATGTCTGTGTGTTGAAGAACATTGTACATAAATCGTACATGTTTAGGTTGCTATTAAATTGTAAGAATTTGTCAGTTTTTAGTTAAAAATTATATTAGCGTGTGTCATTGCATGCAGAGACTGTGGTTGCCAACTCAGTCATATGGGTCTGGTTCAACTCCTTCAACGGTCAAATAAAACATTTATCACTCAAAAATTAGTTATGAAAACCTTATGTTTTCTATTTCAGAACATGAAGACGAGTGTTATGATTGTGGTGATGGTGGTGAGTTGATAATGTGTTCGAAAACAGGATGTTCCAAATGTTACCATCTTTCGTGTCTCACTATTGATAAAATACCACATGGAGATTGGTTATGTCCCTGGCATTTCTGCGATGATTGTGGAAAGGCAGCCATGATACGTTGTCAGGAGTGTTCAAATTCTTTTTGTTTGGCACATGCCCCAGGGCAGATCAACAAAACCGAGGGCGGGAAATATGTTTGTGATCAGCATCAAGAGAGAGGGCTGGTAACCAACGATAGAATATCTGATATCACTTCCACCAGTATCCCTAGTGATGACAATCTACATCAAGATACATCTGAGGATTCCATCGTTGCACCAACTAATCCAATAAATATACCTGCAACACCCTTCGTTGTTTCCGCTGAGCCTACCAATGATGTCCCTACAGATCCAACGAGTGTCCGTACAGATCCTGACAATACACCTCTCAGTCCTACTATTGATCCTACAAATCCTGGTTGTGACCCTGATACGGGATCTGCTGCTACACCTATAGATCCCCCCACTTTTGACCATACAAGCCTTCCCAATACACCACTTGATCTTACCAATGTCCCTAAAGATCCTACTCTCACACCAGTAAATCCTTCTAATGACCTCAATGGTCACGCAAACTTACATAACGGTCCAGCTGGTATTTATGAAGATCTTAGCAAAGAGGAGGAACCCTGAGCTGGCTCTATGACTGAACTATGTACATATTTTTATAACAAGATTTCCAACAATTTTAGTGTGAAAGTTACTTATGAACAACGGGTGTATTTTTATGGGTATTTCTCCACGCTTATCGTGTAGGAATTTTTTAATTCATACTTCTCTCCCAGAGCTGAACTGGGATTGCTGTGGCTGTAAATGACAGTATTTTTACTCAACTGTTTGGTGTGATAGAATTGTTGAACAAACAAAGAGAACGAGAATAATCCTGTTATTGAATCCTTTAGACAATGTAAAAACAAAGATGTTGTGAAATCGTCTGACACAAGCTTACTTTTTTAACAATAAACGAAAACATTACTTCCGTTTCTCGTAAGCTTTTATTCTTGCGGGTTGAAAATACTTGTATGTCTGTCTGTCTGAAGCAAACTTACGCAAATATTCATGAGCGATGCTGTAACCAACAAGTTGTTCTCGTGAGTGACAGGCTTGTCGAAGCAATTGCTACATCCGCCGGTCCGCATCTGATAACCCGTATGCTATTATAATCTACGCCTGATCGATGCAAGCCTCCAGCAAGTAGTGCCAATATTTTCGTGATATTTGGTTAACAGGAACTGGGCGTTGTCCACATCTAAAGTAGACTAGATGTCGTGGTAATCCCAGGTGTCTGATATTTTACCTCTACCAGAAAAAAACTATATTGCTCTAATTTTTTTATCAATTCGTCCTGTTCACTATTGTTTGGTTTAAACATTCATCTTATGCTTTCAACATTAACTTCCATTTCGTCTCTTATCACATAAGTGATGTTGCACGTTTTAAAATTTATTTATTTTGTAATAAGTACGATAGGAAATGGTTCAGTAGATTGTCTGTCAACGAGCTAGCCTTGATAAGCCTGCATTTTGACACTAAGTTCATAAGGCTTGGTTCAAATCATAACTTAGGTACAAGATTCTCTAAATTTTTCTAGACGCCTTTATACTGGGGAACTCTATCAACCTCAAGAGAAATCTGATTGAAGGGTGAGTTTAAAGTTGTGTTTTATTTCATGTTAGCAGGTTTTATCAACATCCAAGATAACCTTAAATATTAGTTATAGACGTGTTGCGGATTATAAAATAAAACCATTATGAAATAGCCGTAATTATTCATATTTCGTCTCCTTCTTTAAGCCGCTTGCATGCTGTAATTCTCAATTTCTGATAACCGTGGTTTAAATAGGTTTACTGTGTTGATGGTAGATATAAATACGATCAAATTGGTTCATTTTAGAAAAGCCCAAAGGGTCCATTTTAACCTCTGTAATATGAACTGTTAACGCAAGTATTTGATGCGAAATTTTAGTGATTATTAAACGTTCACGTTGACCTCTATTTTTGTTCCTATATATAGGTCTAAAACTGCGCAGCTTATTTGATATTCTGTTTATATAAACTGTTTAATTAAACAGATTGTTCGCATTTGTGGTGGGTTGGTGCTAATGACAAGATATCTGGCTAAAATTACCACATAAACAGTTCGATCAGTTAGGGGCATTTATATATGAGCCTATATAGAGCGCGTGCTGTAGCGTGGTCAGTGAAAACAGTAAACCTACTGGTTGTGAGGAGTGATTCTGTAGTCTAATTGAGTTTTTCGCCGTTTTCCATCGACTGAAATTGTACCATGCGCAAGATTTATAGAAAATCATGAGGTCATACCCTAGTCTCTTTTTTATATGAAGGTCAAGCTCTTTATTGATCTCAGAGGTTTGATGTACCACCAGGTGACAGTAGATTAAAGACTGTTATAGCTTTTCAATTCTCCGCATTTGATTACAAATTTGACACACACACGTTATATAAATCCTAGTATAGTCAGTAAACCGGTCATTCATTGCCTAATATCTGTGCCTAATATCTGTGCCTAATTGCAAAACTGTAATCCTCTTGGAATTTTTTGGTTCACCGATCTGGTCCCACCAACCTTTTTGGTTGACGAGTGTCAACTCGTAACCCACTAAACCTGTTTATGATCTTGTGGTCTTAAATGAGGTAAAAATAAGCAAGGTACGAAAAGTAGAAATTCGCGTGAAGTTTGGATGATTGTCAGTAAACATCAACACTAAGCTTATTATTTGTGCTATTTGCTCTTGAGTTCAAGTGTGTATGTCCTTCCTTGGCCAATCTCTAATCCCTTTAATCCTCTTTGTCACAGCCAGACGAGCATCTTTGGCGCGCAAACTAGAAAACAATGAATATTTATTTTCAACATCTTTAATGCTATAGAATGACACTTTCGTAGCCATTTCTGCATCCCACAGCTGTTGGGGTTGCCTCAGCTGTCAGTGCCTAATGTGATTTTAAATGATGGAGTAGAAATACGTCACCAAGTCGCAGCCAAACTTTTTCATTAGCGTCATATCTTATATGTCGTCTGCCCAATTTGTGCGCACGAACTGGATAGCACATATTTATACATGAAAATGGCTTTAGTTGTTTACTGTGAAGCAAGAAAGATAATGTTCAATTGCCAATCTCTGTGGCACTTTTTGTGTTTTGATGATACGCGCAGATTTAGGCACATTGTGTGGTAAAAACTCCCTGGAGGTATATAACTGTTATCAAGAGCCGGGTTCGTCCAGAGCCAAGGTTCATGACCCGCTTCAACACATACAGCGGGATCATTGAAAATGTTTATTTTCCGCGTTCTCATTGAAAAATGTTTTTCAAACATCATATTTACGACGATCACTAAATGTTCTCTTGAAGTGTTTACCGGATGTCAAGTTTCTCCATCTAAACCAACATCGATACGATGCATTTTGCGTTACGCGATATAGCCTAAATGCACCTCAAAAAAAATGCGCAAATCGCACAGATTAGATCAAAGCCTCAGGTTTAAATAAATACTGAAACTCTGTCATTAGTAAGAGCTGCAAACTAGGCCAAATCTGCCATAAAGATCAAGCTAAAGATACTCTATATATATCAAACGACAGATCTCATGGCAGGATGATGTTTCTTAGGGACGCCAGAGCGATGTTTGCAAAACATTTCCAGTTTAACTTTATAGTTTTATCGCTCACCTGTTTGACTGTGTTGTATATAAGAAAAAACATACTCCGAAAAATAACATCTTGTAAACTCAAGATATGAGCTATAAACAACAAGACAAGAATTTCAAGGTGATATTTCGACTTTATTTCAAAGTCCTTGTCGAACGAAATATCATCTTGAAATTCTTGTCTTGTTGTCTTTAGACTATAATAGCTCACATCTTGAGTTCTACAAGCAAGATGTCATTTTTCGGAGTATGTTTTTCTTGTATTTTATCAAATTGTTTGCTGGTAATGGTATTTTGTTATATATTGTCCCCAAGTTTTTGTGCTATATTCTTGAAGCTCAGTGATTGTATTTGCGTTTTCTGAAGCAGATTTTTGAATTAATTCCAATTCTTTCAACGGATAAAAAGTGAGAGACATATCCCCACGTTCCTGGACGATTACTTGCACGTCTAATCAAATTAAAAAACAGTTTGCGGCAGACGGCTATAGAAGTCAAAATAGCGGTGTGTTAGAGGTCTTCTTCTGTACTTTGTCGGGCTGATATAGTGTTAGTAGGATGATGGTATGAAATGACATAATCATTCATACTGTTTTACCGCGGTGTATATTTTTTACCGCACATCCGTTTATGGACCCAAAGCGTAAGATTTCATCCAAAAGTGGTGCATGCGCTGCCGACCTACACTGTAATATAAACAAGGAGAACTGCCTCTTCTTAGGTCTAGAATATTTATGTTTTTTATGATAAGTTACTGGAAGACTTTGCCAGCATGCTGCTCTCTAGTTATTTCGGAAGGCAACTAAACAGTCAATTTTTCTGCAAGGTTTTTCTGAGACATAAATTGTTTGTCTGAAAAACAAAACATACAGTAATGTTTTTTAAAATCATCCAACCTAATGTAACTGTATGAGTCATCATTTGTATTTCGCAAACATGACGTTATCATTATCCGTAATGATCATATTTTGCACAACAAACAAACAATACCAATGCCGACAAAGCTATTATGCAAAGTGTGACAAGCGGTAACCTGTCATTTCATTACTAATAATAACTGTTGCATACGCAAATGGCCGTATTACTAAAATGATTCTTTCAATAAAACCTAAATAGTTTTATTCTCCTTTTTATTAATTAAACCAATGGATATAAATTACAGGTTTTATTGATTTAAAGTAGTTTTAATTGAGGAAAGGTATCTCAAAGTAGGTACCACTATTTTACGCGGATTTACGAAATCTGTTTGTTTTTTTAATCTGAACATTTCATCAAAAAAACGAACCTAAACTATAATCATATATCCATGATAACACGGCAGTGATTTGATCGTTTTTCAAGATACATGTCCACAGTCACTTACACTATTGATAAAATAGCATATTGTGCGTGCAAAATAGAAATGGGTATCTGCGCAAATTGAATTACGCAGCTTGGACCACGAACGAGAAAATAAATTGTCACGTGTGTATCAACACGTCATTTGGAATCCCTTTAAAAGCACGAGTTCGATACTGGGCGTGTGCTGTGCAATTGTGTCCTTACAGTTTTTATAAAACACTGCTGAATTTGGGTGAGTTGTGATGCTAGTTTTTAGTTTATTTGCAGATAAACGTATTGATACTAAACAATGGCATGTGATGGGTAATTGCACATGATGTGATGTGTAACATTAGATAGAATATTTTTATTCTCTAAAGAGAGCCGCGAATGTCCTTTTTCTAAAGCTATTGTTCTGGCAAATTTGATAATTTGTATATGCATAACAACAGACATATTTGAAGAGTTATTTGTTGCAGATATCGAGTGGTGAAGAGTCTCTTAAGCACTTTATTTCCGAGTAACCAAAACGTGTATAATTTACATTTTGGTGGAGCAATTGTAACATCGCACAGAAATATTGTCGTAAACAAATTATTTGTTTCCAATTTTGTAGAGAGATTCGTATAAGAAAAACTACGTGAAAATGGTAAGTATATTCATATTTATTTAGTATGTTTCTCTTATCGCATCTTTGTCTCTCGTAAAAGCATTAGGTTGAATGCATTTCGTTGCTTTTAGTGCGAATTTATAACGGTATTTTGTTAGCATGGAATAGACTTATTATGATTTTTTGCTAGTTATAAATGTATACATTTGCTTGTCGCATTCAGCTTAAAGTTTAGAAAAATAGCGGCCGGGTTGGGGAAGTAATTGCCAGAGTGTATAAAAGCATTTCCGTCTATTCCTGTTACCGATTTTGGGGGTCTTTACAGTACACGTGGGCTGTTTTCGAGTTAAACCATTTCTATTTTAGGCCGAAATTCAAACTTACTTGTACGGAAAAAAGTTCCCGAACAGAATCTTTGTTGGAGGTTTACCAATAAATGTGAGTATGGTTTATTTTGCCTCATGGTTGTACGATTTACCGTTTTAAAATCGATGTCCCGTCCAACGATCCTTATTAAAAAGAGTGTTTGATGTCATAACTAAAAAAAGGCATTATCTCTTCGAAATTTTTCAAACATAGTTGAAAACCGGGGAAGTCTCTTTGAGTATTTTTGAATTATACAGCGTTAAATTTGGTGATTACAAAGACCGCACAAGTATTAGCATAGACCTAAGGGTTTCCGTCAAAAAGAGGACAGTTCCTTTTAACTGTGATATTGTATCCCAATTTTAAGTCGAGGTTTTTTATAAAACACTTATGTTGTCTGTCCTGCTTCTTTTCATCAAATCATTTGCATTTTGTTTTTTAGACAAGCGCGTATGAATTGGCCGATTTTTTTAATGTTTTTGGCCATGTGATTGAGAGCAAAATAATCCTTGATGATTCGGGATTATCCAAAGGGTACGGCAAATAAACCATTTTCTTGTGTATTTTACTTACAAGTATGGGCGTATTCGTGAAAAGTAGGAATATCGCTTGACAATACAACCATCTGGTTAACTAATTAGCCGTGTAAGATCTAACTATTTATACTGCTTATACAAATCTTAAAATCTTCACAATGTAAAATTAAAAAATATGATCATTATATTTTAGATATGGTTTCATAACTTTTGAACATAAAAGTACAGTGAAAAAAGTGGAGTCAATGGGGATAATATATTTCAAAAATAAAAAAATCAACATTGGTCCAGCAGTCAGAAAAGAGGCTTCTACTGTTCAGCCTGAAATGGTTATGTGGGCACAGTCATCATTACCATCTGGTCAACAGGTAAACATGCTTTTGACTTGATAACCTCATTCCTTTAATATACCATCTAAAATAATTTGTATCATTTGTGTATTCATGTTTTCTAATTGTTTTTTTATAGACTCAGCAATCAACACCATACTTCAACCCAACTTACATACAGCAACCCTTAGGTGCGTAAAAAGTCACATTTTCCTGAGTTTATTTGTCCACTTATATGTGCTAATATGTTATTTTTTTATTTCACAGATCCGTACAATCAAGTATATACCAATGATGGTGTTTACTATATGATGTATCCTAACTACAACCCAGCTGTTCTAAACCAAAATTATGTAAGTTATGGTCTTCAGTTTGACAGAGATATCAGAGTTTTATATAGTATCTTATATTTTCCACTCTGAATGCATAGATGCAGCCATACACTGTGTCAAGCTATCATGGGAACTGTAGTGTGTACAGTGATGAAACAAGAAGTAAAAAATACACATACAATGCCAAGAGGAAAAACATTCCTCCAAGATTCATGAAGAAATAATTCACATACCTGCGTCAGCTCTAAATGTGCCTGCTTATATGATCAAATCTGACAGGAAATCATTTCTAGTTGGCAATTTAGTATGCTTGTACAGATAAAGATAAGCAAGAGTGCTCGTATAATTTTTGTCCTGTCATATGTAATTATGTACCTACCAATGGACTGCTATATATTGTCAATCAAGGAAATTATATTATAGTTTAATGACCCTTGAATCATAACAAGATATAGAACCTTTCTCTATATATTTATACATATTATAAGTTATACACTATTATACACTGTCTATGTGCAATTTTTTTGCATTTCTAATGTTTGTCATAGTGTGACAATATACTAGTAAACACATCATGTTAAGATAAATATTGTTTCATTGGAGACAAATCAGGGTACATTAATATATATATTTGGGTGTTTTATATTGAGGTTATGTGATGCACCACATGCGGGATTGCATCAAACAAAATAGCAAGATTTATTTCTTTATAATGTAAATAATTAGTACAGTTGTGCACAGTATAGGAAATTATAACAGCTCGTCCACTCAGTTTACAAGTCTGTATTTGCATGCATACAGCATTGGACATGTTATGGACAACTTATTTCTTAAGCTGTGGGCAATCAATAAATCTATATCATATGTAGTGTTTTATAATGTGTTTTAGTATAATAGATCATATAGGTCATTAATGTATGTCATGTTAGGGTTCTATGCATATTTGCTTAATAAATGCTATTTATTAACTTACAGTAATTGGTTTTAGTTCGGGCGAACATTGTTGGCCAGTCAACAGGTGGAAAGGGTGGGTTGGGTAAGTAACAGATAAAAAGTCAAATAACAATATTACTTATTGAATTGAAGTTTATGAGTTCACGGCAACCAGGTATATAATCCATCGTAATTATCGCTACTCTGGTTTTAGTAAATGAAAGTAATCACCACACAAAGATTAACTTTCACGACCCAACCGGAGTGTCGAAACGTTGGGTCGTGAAAGTTAATCTTTGTGTGGTGATTACTTTCATTTACTAAAACCAGAGTAGCGATAATTACGATGGAATATTACTTATACACTATCATCACTGATAACCATCCAGGTCAGTGGTCTGTTCTAAGTATAGAAAATACAGAATGATTCCCTATAATCCGTGAACTAAACGTGGAAGGCTCTAGTGGAACCCAGTGGTCAGGGCTCTCACATCCTATTGTTTAGAAATCCTTAGATTAAGGACAAAAATTCCTCAGATTGAGTAAAATTTCCTTAAATCTCCGGGTTCCCAGATATGAAGCCTGAGACCTAGTGTAGTTTACTAAAAAGGCGGGAAAATTGTTTTGGCTTTATATTAGTTAAAACTCAAACAATTCCTTAAAAACCCTCAAACAATTCCTTAAAAAGGTGAAATAAGATCAAAATTTCCTTAGTTTAAGGAAATTTCCTTAAAAGTGAGAACGCTGCCAGTGGTGGAACCTAACCAGAGACCAGTAACCAATAACCAGTGTTCGGTTAACCGTCGTCCGTCGTCGTTGACCGTCGGATCACGAAGCGATTTCAATATGGCTGCCACTGTGATGCTTTGAAAACGTTTGGAAGATTCTTTATTTTACGTCCTAACTTTGCTGGTAGAAAGGAATTTACGTTATAATACACGATGGCTGATGCCACGGCAAGGTCGCTGCAATATGAGTACAAGGCTGTAAGTGAATATTTGAAATACGTCGTACTCGTTCACTTTTGTATCGTTTTTTTCAATAAGAAATAAGAATGTTCCCCCCACCACGTGTGTTGATTTTCATATAAACTATAGAAATATTTACTACAGAGTTTATATGGTTACAGGTTTTTAGATAATTTTTAGGAAAGGTTTTATACGTTATAGTCCTAAGTGGGGCAAAATGAGTGTTTTTAAGTGTTTGGGGGGTGCAAGACAGTGAAGACACTGGCAAGACATATGATTGATAAAGACAAGTCATGTGGTTAAGCTATGGATGTCTTTATTTTTGTAGAATTCCAATCTTGTTTTGCAAGCAGATCGCTCTTTAATTGAGCGTCGTGGTCGAGATGAAGCAACAGGAGAGGTTATGAGTTTGGTTGGGAAATTATCAGGAACAAAAATGGGAGATCGCTTCCAAAGAAGTAAACCTGAAGTTTCTGAGGAAAGAAAATCAAAGTATGACTACAAATTTACAATCCACTTCTCAATCCATAGCCTATAACTTCATGATCATAGATTCCATGTCGTGTTTTTTAGGAGGAGAAAAGTACAAGAGAAAGAAGAATTTACGAAAAGCAAATCAACATTATTATCTGATGATGCTGAAGATCTTGCTGGGATAATTTATCATCCAAAAACCCGAGAAACAAAGTCAACTTACGAAGTTTTATTGAGTTTTATCCAGGCGGCTATCGGAGATCAACCTCGGGATATTCTAGCTGGAGCTGCTGATGAAGTTTTGCATACGTTGAAGAATGATAAAATCCGGGTTAGGTTTCATCTGACAGTTAGAAAGTTATCGTTACTATGTTCATGTTTTCATTAATTGATGTGTTGTGTTTTAATTTTAGGACAAGGAAAAACATAAAGAAATTATTGGTTTGTTGGGCAATATGCCTGAGGAACGTTTTGCGTTACTTGTTAATCTTGGCAAGAAAATCACAGATTATCATGTTGAACATGACAAGATGGATGAAGGTAAATTATGACATACTTAATTGAGATTTTATGTTTTGATAGTTGACTGATTGTTTTGTTCATTTTCCAGATGAAATCATTGATGACACATATGGTGTTGCTGTGCAATTTGATGAGGATGAAGAGGTATTTACATTAGTCTTTCCATTTATACGGCCGCCTTTATTTAGATTCCTTTTTGTGAAGAGTAGAGTTTGAGATACATATAACAAGTGAATGCATTTTATTCTCATTTATATTGCTGCCAGGAAGAGAAAGATTTTGATATTATCCAAGATGAGGAAGAATCTGGAGATGAAGGAGGAGTTGAGGCTGACACAAATATGACATTACATGGTTGGGTAAGTTCACATCAACTGGATAAATTGCTGGATTTATCATATGCTATTCTTGCAATCTGCTTTGAACTGCTTGAAAACAATCAGGCACAGCCTTTGCAACTAATTGTATAATTTATTTCCACTCTAATAGCAAGGTTCTGGCAATGATCAAGCCTTGCAAGATATCCTTCAGCCTCGAAGTATTGATGCTTTCTGGCTTCAAAGAGAACTTGGTAAATATTACACTGAAGCTGAAGCATCCAGAATGAAATCAGAAGAGGTTTTGGAAATTTTGAAAAATGCCAGTGATGAAATTGAACTTGAGAACAAACTTATGTTGCTCCTTGGTCATGACAAATTTGCATTGATAAAGTTATTAAGAAAGAATCGTATGACTGTTTTATATTGTACGTTGTTGGCAAGTGCTCAAAGTGCTAAAGAAAAAAAAGATATTGAGGAAAAGATGGAAATAGATCCAGACCTGGCACCAATATTACATGCTTTGACAGAAAGTGTTGAAGAAGATTTGATTCAGGTAAATATTGTGAATTTAGTTGAGAGTTGTACAGTTCATTACCATTCACCAAATGAATGATATGTTTTTGCTCTTTGATTTTTAGGAAGAAAGAAGTCGTAAAAAAGCTGCTAGAAATGCTCGAGTAGCTGCTAATCTTGCTGAAGTGGAATCAGTAAGTATTTCAGAGAATTTTTGTGGTTTCTTTCTCTACTCATCATCCTGGCAGTGTAATAATATACTTTGCATTTCCTATAGTCTCGTATTGGAGTTCGTAATGTGCTAGATCTGGAGGAATTAACGTTCAAAGATGGCAGTCATGTTATGGCTAATAAAAAATGTCAGTTACCTGATGGTTCCTTTAGAAAACAGAGAAAAGGCTACGAAGAAGTCCATGTTCCAGCTTTGAAACCAAAATCTTTTGATGAAGGAGAGGTGAGCTTCAGCAAATATTGTTCATTAGAAATGAATGACAGTTCTTCAGTCTATGTTTTCTTTTGCAATTATTTAACAACTGTAAGCTTATGTTCTCAAGTTTTTATAATCTTTCAGGCGTTAGTTCCAATTTCAACTCTTCCTCACTACGCCCAGCCAGCATTTGAAGGTTATAAAACACTGAACAGAATACAGAGTCGGTTACACAACACAGCTCTTCATCAGGATGAAAATCTTTTACTCTGTGCTCCAACTGGTGCTGGAAAAACCAATGTTGCTTTGCTTTGTATTCTTCGAGAGATCAGTAAACATATCAACCTGGATGGAACTATTAATGCTGATGAATTCAAAGTGATCTATGTTGCTCCAATGAAATCTCTTGTGCAAGAAATGGTTGCTAACTTCAGCAAAGTAAGCAATAATAAACCTGTATATGAAGTTATTTTGTCATTCTTGAAAAAACTTATGAGTAATTTCTTCTTTTTTATAGAGGTTAAGTACTTATGGTATCAAAGTGGCAGAACTGACTGGTGATCATCAGTTGAACAGAGGACAGATCAATGCCACACAAATCATAGTTTGTACACCAGAGAAATGGGACATTATAACAAGAAAAGCTGGCGACAGAACATACACACAGCTTGTGAGATTACTAATCATTGATGAGATACATCTATTGCATGATGAACGAGGACCTGTGCTTGAGTCACTGGTTAGTATCGGCTATTGCTGAGTGTATTATCATCTTACAAAATATATTGCAATCTTAACAAGGCTGGAAATGTTTGACACAAACATCTGCAAATACTTTCAGGTGGCAAGAACGATTCGACAGATTGAGACTACCCAAGAAATGGTTCGATTGGTTGGCCTAAGTGCTACTTTACCAAACTATGAAGATGTTGCAACTTTCATGAGAGTAAACCCCAGCAAAGGATTGTATTTCTTTGATAACAGTTTCCGTCCTGTTCCACTTGAGCAGCAGTATATTGGAGTAACAGAGAAGAAACCTGTCAAGAGATTGCAGGTAGGCATTTTGAAAGAACACCAGAGCTCTTGATTAAGTTGAAAACAGCTAGAGTTTCCTTCTGTAAAAATCTTAAAACTTGCAAAAATATTTCAACAGATAATGAATGATATTGTGTATGATAAAGTAATGGAAAATGCTGGTAGAAATCAGGTCCTCATCTTTGTCCACTCAAGAAAGGAAACTGGTAAAACTGCACGTGCAGTGAGAGACCTCTGCTTGGATAAAGACACTCTTGGTATGTTCTTGAGAGAAGATTCTGCAAGTACTGAAGTTCTGAGGTACGTACAAGTTTTCTATTACATATATTATGTTATATTGAGGGTCCTTATGGTAAATATCTCTAACCCTTTTAGAACTGAGGCTGACCAAGTAAAAAACACTGAATTAAAGGATCTTCTTCCATATGGCTTTGCCATACATCATGCTGGTATGACAAGAGTTGACAGAACATTGGTTGAAGATCTTTTTGCCGATAAACATATTCAGGTTCTGGTTTCCACGGCAACTCTGGCATGGGGTGTTAACTTGCCTGCTCATACTGTGATTATCAAAGGAACACAGGTTGGTTTAGCACAAAAGACTGTCATGCTGTTTAATACTAGTGTTCATGTCTTGTTTAGCTATTTTGTGCAAAAATTGACAGTTTGCTGTATTTTCTCAGATCTACAATCCTGAGAAAGGTCGTTGGGTGGAGCTAGGAGCTCTTGATGTTCTGCAGATGTTAGGTCGTGCAGGAAGACCTCAATATGATTCAAAAGGAGAAGGCATTTTAATTACTAGTCATTCTGAACTGCAATATTATTTATCTTTAATGAATCAACAGGTATTTACTAAACTGTGATCTGATACTGATCATAATCATTTAAAGTTTCAACTATGAACTGCTGTTATAAAGCAACTAAAATTGGGTTTAGTGGTACAATATATTATCTTATTTCCTAGCTACCAGTTGAGAGTCACTTCATAGAAAAGATTGCAGACAGTCTGAATGCTGAGATTGTTCTTGGCACTGTTCAAAATGCCAAGGAGGCTGTGAACTGGTTAGGTTAGTATATTTCAAACTACTAACGTCCTCAGCCTGTCTCATAGTTACTTAAGTTAAGTGTATAGTGGCCATCATACATACAGTCGCACGTTATTGCATTAATTTCATCTGCATTTTACTAATCATTGAGTGTACTAGATGCTTACTGTATCTGTATTTCTCATCACAGGTTACACATATTTATACATTCGAATGCTACGTAATCCAACATTGTATGGTATATCACATGATGATTTGGAGAAAGACAGTCTTCTGGAACAGGTTCGTTTATTCCGAAATGCAATGTCCTTTCTTCATTTTTTTACAATACCAACTGAGAAATGTTTTTTTTAAACAAAATTGATTTAATTCTTAGCGTCGTGCTGATTTGATTCACTCAGCTGCTAGTTTGCTGGACAAGAACAACCTCGTGAGATACGATCGAAAAACAGGAAATTTCCAGGTGGGAGAGTTATAAGATGTTGTTCATGCTCAGTGCCTTACTTTAACGCAAGCAGTCAGCCATTATTTCGTACTCAGTAGTGAAAAAAACGCCTAATTTATTTTATCTGGTGTGGTTTAGGTGACAGAACTGGGAAGAATAGCGAGTCACTATTATTGTACTCAGAATACGATTGCTGTTTACAACAGTTTACTCAAACCAACTCTGAGTGAAATTGAGCTGTTCCGAGTCTTTTCTCTTTCGTCTGAGTTTAAATACATCACTGTTAGAGAGGTGAGTCTTCAGTTTCTGATGGTGGTATTCAGTAATTTCAGTTGCAGATCCTAAACCTTTTCTGTGTATTTCAGGAAGAGAAACTTGAGTTAAACAAGTTGTTGGAAAGAGTTCCCATCCCTGTGAAAGAAAGTATTGAAGAACCGAGTGCAAAAGTAAGAATAATTTTAGGATTATTACGTCTTGTTTTTCTTCCATCTTGAAATGAAGAGCAGCGTACGTTGTCTTGTATTTTACCCTCTTAACCGCTTACCGCAGTCACAAAGCATATTCCTTGTGTCTGTATAATATAAGAGGAAAAGTAAATAAATATCTTTGAACAACCAGATTTTCCTCCACGTAGGTTGATCTGATTGTATCCAAAGAAACAATAATTGTGATTAAAATCCCGTATTGTGACAGTGTGTATCATGAAAACGTCTTATTCATTAAATCATTTTCTTCGTCAGGTGAATGTTCTGTTACAAGCATATATATCTCAACTGAAGCTGGAAGGATTTGCTCTGATGTCTGATATGGTTTATGTAACTCAGGTAAGACTAGATGAGGTTTAACCAATACTTTAATTATTAAAACGTTAAAAGTGAAGAACGCGTTGTTTCATCTTCTAGTCCGCTGGTCGACTCATTTCTGCCATCTTTGAGATCGTCGTGAACCGAGGCTGGGCCCAACTTGCTGATAAAACTTTGAATTTATGCAAAATGATCAACAAAAGAATGTAAGTTTTGTTCATTAAGCAACTACCTTGTCAAACAGTTTCCTTTCTCTTCTGTTGATGTATTTACAAACCAGTTATGTTATGACCTTTGTTAACTTATGCAAGCATGATGTGAACTTCATGTCTGTGGTGAAAACGGAGGAAAAGCTAAACATCTCTCATGTCACAGTCATATCTTACCATGTAGATATTTCTGATCGCAAGAGAGAGACATACACCTCACCATCGTGATTTGTAGAAATTATTATATCTCTCTGAGAAAGAATGTTGCTAATACTTTGTGTCCTCAATCCTCAGGTGGCTCTCCATGACTCCACTTCGTCAGTTTACCAAGATCCCAATGGAAGTGATCAAGAAAATTGAGAAGAAAGATTTTCCTTGGGAAAGATTTTATGATCTTGGCACAAAGGAGATTGGAGAGTTGATTCATATGCCAAAAATGGGCAAAACTTTACACAAGTTTATTCATCAACTTCCAAAACTGGAGCTTGCTACACACATCCAGCCGATTACGAGGTGAGATCACCGCTGGGAAGATGAACTGAGAAATTCTTCGTGTTTTATTTAATGGATTATTATTTATTTAGATCAACGTTGAGTGTTGAATTGACAATCACACCTGACTTCCAGTGGGATGAGAAGGTTCATGGTTCATCTGAAGCGTTCTGGATCTTGGTTGAAGATGTTGACAGTGAAATAATTTTGCATCATGAATATTTTCTTCTGAAAAGTAAATACGCAAATGATGAACACGTTATTAAGTTATTTGTTCCTGTCTTTGAACCACTTCCTCCTCAATATTTCATCAGAGTCGTGTCCAACCGTTGGTTAGGTGAGTTTTTGGTCACTTCTTCCTGGTTTCTTCATTAGTTGTTGCATTAAATTATCGTCCTTTTCTCATCTGTTCTCCAGGCTCCGAGACCCAGCTTCCTGTGTCATTCCGTCACCTCATTTTACCAGAGAAAAACCCTCCATTAACAGAACTATTAGATCTTCAACCATTACCAGTCTCTGCTCTAAGAAACGCTGATTTCGAAGTTCTGTACAAAGACAAATTTCCATATTTCAACCCAATCCAAACACAAGGTACATTGCACAAGACAAGGCACTAATCTCTCCAATATGACTGAAGTAAGTTCATTTATCATTTGTATTTGTTTCAGTGTTCAACACCCTCTACAACTCAGAAGAAAATGTCTTCATTGGAGCCCCCACTGGAAGTGGGAAAACAATATGTGCTGAGTTTGCAGTTCTTCACATGTTTGCAATCAATCCCAATAGCCGCTGTGTCTACGTCACTCCTCTCCAGTCTCTCGCAGACCAGGTTAGCAACACCACTTTTTAGAGTATGAAGTCGATTTCAGAGCCTGATTGATCTTTGTCTGACTTCTCATCAGGTATTCGCTGACTGGCACAGTAAGTTTAGCCTTCAGTTACAAAAGAATGTCGTTCTGTTGACTGGAGAAACAAGCGCAGATCTTAAACTATTGGCTAAAGTACGTAAAACATCTCTCTTGTTACGTTTTAGAAGTTTTTTCGCTCTCTTGAGCTAAGAGGTTCTTCTTTACGCAGGGTAATGTCATCATCAGCACACCTGAGAAGTGGGATGTTTTGTCTCGTCGATGGAAACAACGAAAAAATGTTCAGAATGTCAATGTATTCATAATGGACGAATCCCATCTTATTTCTGGAGACAATGGGGTATGAAGAGTTAATATTTATTAATCATTTTCTTCAAGTCTGGAACTATCGTTCACGATTTGTGACTCTTTATTTCAGCCTGTCATGGAAGTCATTTGCTCGCGTATGCGTTACATTTCCTCACAAATTGAAAAGAACATTCGTATTGTTGCCCTGAGTTCCTCTCTTGGCAACTCCAAGGTATTTTAACATTCAAACTAATGTTCTTTTACGTAGCATCACAATTGTTTTACGTAGTAAATATTCATCTTTAGGATGTGGCCCAGTGGTTAGGAGCTCAAGCGACTGGTTTATTTAACTTTCATCCAAACGTTAGACCTGTTCCATTAGAATTACATATCCAGGTGGGTTATACTGTGTATCGTGCCCGGGGTACGACAGACATGCCGCTTTCGATGGAATTCGTTTGAGATTAAACTGCATCACTTTCTTTAGGGTTTCACAATCACACACACTGGCTCAAGATTAATTGCAATGGCTAAGCCGATATACCAAGCAATTATGAGACATTCTCCTAAGAAACCTGTCATTGTGTTTGTTCCTTCAAGACGTAATACTAAACTTACTGCTCTTGATTTACTCACTTTCTCAGGAGCTGATAACGACGCACAAAGGTACGAGTAGTTTTAATTTAATGGTTGACCATCTTCAGAAATATCGTTGATACTAATCGTCTCTTTCAGGTTTCTGCACTGCACAGAAGAAGATCTGAGACCATTCACAAGTCGTCTTAACGATAAGGTTTGTTGCTTTACTGCTGTTGAGAAATAACTCTCTTCCATTTTAAGAAATAGTCACTGATATCAGACTTAATCACTTTTCATAGACCCTGAAAGAAACGCTGACATATGGAGTGGCTTTTCTTCACGAAGGATTGTCTGATACAGAGGTCAAGATTGTTGAACAACTGTTTGTCTCAGGCGCTGTCCAGGTTAGTGAATAATAAACTAAAAATTTTCCTGCTATGATGCATTTGGTTATTGCGTGTATCATTAACTTGATTTTCGTTCCCAGGTGGTAGTGGTGTCACGCAATTTATGCTGGGCGATCAGTGTGAACGCGCATCTTGTGGTAATCATGGACACGCAGTATTACGAAGGCAAAATACACGCGTGAGTATGACTATTTGCACAATTGTTTGAAATCAAGTCCTTGGTTTCTATTGATTCTTACGGTCTTATAAACTGCATATTGTTTTAAAACTGGTATTGTTTTAAAGTTATGTGGACTATCCAATCACGGACATTCTGCAAATGGTTGGAAAAGCCAATCGTCCTTTGCAAGACGATGTTGGTAAAGCAGTCATTCTTTGTCAGGGATCTAAGAAGGAATTTTTCAAGAAATTCCTTTATGAACCTTTACCAATCGAGGTGAGGAATTCGAAACAACAAATGTGTTTGATTTATCCATCATGATGATGATAAAGAAACATTTTCTTTTCTTCATTTAGTCCCATCTCGACCACTGTCTTCACGATCATTTTAATGCTGAAGTCGTTACAAAAACAGTTGAGAACAAACAAGACGCTGTCGATTATCTTACCTGGACATTCTTGTATCGCAGAATGACGCAAAATCCAAACTACTACAATTTACAAGGTACAGAAGTAACACACTTTAACGAGACTTTAATAGATAAAACGCTGTTCTCAAATTCATTTCTTTTTCAGGAGTAACTCATCGTCATCTTTCTGATCATATGTCTGAGTTAGTCGAGAACACGTTGAGTGATTTAGATCAATCAAAGGTAGGCAATGCTTAAATTTTTAATGATACCAAATGAAGCTTTGCGTTATCAATCACAACTTTGATCTCTTCATTCAAATGCAGTTCGTTTTCACCTTCTTCAAATTTCATATTCATTTTCTTTTCTAGTGTATTTCTATCGAAGATGATGTCGACGTTTCGCCGCTCAATTTGGGGATGATCTCAGCATATTACTACATCAATTATACAACGATCGGTAAGTTTACACAAAAACTCTGCTTAAGAGTTTATTTTAATCTCAGTTTTGTAAGAGTCTACTGAGTTCAAAAAGATGTTGTTTCAGTCATGTTCCATCAAGATACTTAACGTTTATTCTGTGTCGTTTCTAGAACTGTTCAGTGTATCTCTGAATAATAAAACAAAGCTCAAAGGTCTGATTGAGATCATTGCGTCAGCTTACGAATACGAAAACCTTCCCATCAGACATCATGAAGACACTACACTAAAACAGGTGGATGAATATTTCTGATTTCTAGCGCGTATAACGATCATAATTTCTAACGCATATTACTATCAACAGCTATCCACACGTGTTCCTCACAAACTCGCAAGTCAGAAGTTCAATGATCCGCATGTCAAAGCGAATTTGTTACTGCAGGCTCACTTATCACGACTGCAGTTGTCAGCAGAGCTACAGTCAGACACCGAGAATATTCTTGGAAAGGTAAAGAGTTGAAGAGTTATATTACTGAAGATATTTTCCTGAGGTAATTTCATTATCAAATATTCCTGGTTATTTAGGCAATGCGCTTGATTCAAGCTTGTGTTGATGTGGTCAGCAGCAATGGCTGGTTGTCCCCAGCCTTGGCAGCTATGGAACTTGCACAAATGGTAAGTCTCTTTAAAATGATCGAGTCTCATGGTTAAGTTTCTGACCATTCACTGTTTGCTTTTCTGCAGGTCACACAGGCGATGTGGAGCAAGGATTCGTACTTGAAACAGATTCCTCACTTCAGCAATGAGTTAATTAAACGTTTTACGGAGAAGGTGCGTTCAAAACTAGACGTTACATGTTATAAGAGTCTTCTTTATTCATGCAGGGTTTTGACTTAACGGTTTGTCACATTTCGTGTTTTCAGGAAGTAGAAAGTGTCTTTGATGTGATGGAATTAGAAGATGAAGAAAGAAAAGATATGTTGAAGATGGAAGATAGTCAAATGGCGGTATGTTTGTTAATTGATTTTCTTACTACATTTACTGTATATTTCTGACTATAACCTTTTTCTATGTTTCTTCAGGATGTGGCAAGATTTTGTAATCGTTATCCTAACATTGAATTGTCTTATGAAATTGAAGACAAAGATAACATCAAAGCGTGAGTCTAATATTTGATAGTTTGTGACCGTGCAAAGGTTTTTCTCTTGCAATAATTTAAAATTGCTTAAATGTTGGTAGTGGTTGGCCCGTGGTTGTTCTTGTTGATTTGGAGAGAGAAGACGAACAAAGCGGCGCTGTCATCGCACCATTTTTCCCTGGAAAACGAGAGGAAGGCTGGTGGCTTGTTATTGGTGACTCCAAGGCAAACAGGTTGGAAACCTGTCATTTTCATTTCAATTCTAGAACCAGCTACACAACTACTTTCATATCATGACCCTGGCTCAACAGATCGTTCACTGGTTGTTTGACAATGATTTACACGTATTTTTTAGTCTGATTTCGATCAAACGATTGACACTACAACAGAAAGCCAGAGTGAAGCTTGATTTTGTGGCACCATCACAGACTGGCAATCATTCATACGTCTTGTACTTCATGTGTGATGCATATCTTGGATGTGATCAGGAATATACGTTTAAGATTGATGTAAAACAACCTGCTAGTGATGAGGAGAGCGAAGAGAGTGCTTAAAATTGTCCTATACAACTGAAGATCTAACCAATCCTCCGGAGTAATCCGTGGAGTTTGGTGTTGATAGACGATGCTATTGCCGATTGCTATGACACACACCAAAGGTCGTCCAATATGTAGTGCCTTTGATCTATGCTTGTTCAGACAATCCTGTGTATTTTTTTGTACTTATATAATACTAGCAGATCACTGTACTAGATTTACGTTCTTAAGAGTTTTACATCATAGGAACTCCCAGTGTAGGTACTTCTGTTTGTGATTTTCAAAATACCTGAACAATATAAAGCTTTTTTAAAATGTACACTGTTTCAACTGTGAGCTGTGTTTTAACCAAAGGTGAAGGGCACTAAGACGAAGGCCAAAAAGAGATGGGGACCTAAGTTTATTCGTGCTGTTATTTGCTAAGATATTCTATCCAGTTTTTTTAGATCAGCTGTTGTGAAGCTCTTATCTGCAAGTGGAAGCACGTAAGAAGAAGAAATAATATTGAAAGAATATTAGAAAGCAGCTATATAATGGCGTGTAGTAGAAGTGTTTTAGATTCACCTTTTGGAGAGAAAGTTAGCGATGAAATACGAGAGATATTCGAAATATGCAAGAATGGGGATGTATCTAAAGTACGAAGATATATAATGAATGGTTTGGACCTCAATATAAGAGATACAGCCGGCCGAAAATCATCACCGCTCCACTTCGCTGCTGGTGAGTATTTGCCATCCAAAATTTCTGTCGCTTTTATTGCAATTCTTGGTATGTTTTGAACAATAATATGTACTCATAGTGAATGTAAAGGTCTGAGAAGTTTGTACTACGAAAAATTATCAGGTTATAGCTTTATCCTGTTTTGAAAATCAATATATTTTATACCAAATATTTATGGCGTCGGGTATTCGATAGCACAAAGTAATTTAGGTGTAGTTTTAATTCATGCATCTTTCACCTCGTAAAATTGTCAGTCTTCAAGCTATTGTTCTCAATAGAAGCACTGAAGCAGGAACAGTTCAATGATTTTCAAATATTTTGTTTTGATTGAAAACAGTAAATGTTTACAGTAAGATAATATGATAGCTTGTGTGTGTACTGATACATATTATGAATAATGTTGTCACTTTGTTTGGTTACTACCCTGGAATTTCCTGAATTGAACTGAGTCCTTACCTCCAGCAAATATATGCCTTAGTATTACTAAGTGTTGTAGTTTATAGTTTTGCTTAGGAAGGAAAGGAAATATATTATAACATACATAAGGAAATCAATCATCAATGTAATACCTTGGACTTTGCTATTTTACTAGCTCCCTCCAATGCCATTTTTTCTTCTTTTTTTTTTCACTTATTTAACCATACGTGAGACAAGAGTCTTCCATAAAATATCTTTGTGTTTTCAGGTTTTGGGAGGAAAGAAATTGTAGAGGTTTTACTTCATAGTGGAGCTGATGTTCTTGCGAGGGACGATGGTATGTCTTATTTAATTTATACAGTCATATATGAATATGTTTCTTAGGGCTTTGTGTGGCAATGATGACTTAGGGTTAGGGGGAATTATTTTCCATGATTAAAATACACCTTACTGAGCCAATGCTTCATATTTCATGGAATGTATTTATTGTTTAATCTATTGTTAGTCAGTAAACCATTCTCAATGATGCTTCCATATTTTTCAGGTGGTCTTATTCCCTTGCATAATGCATGTTCATTTGGCCATGCTGAAGTTGTAAAACTGTTGTTAAAACATGGTGCAGATGGTAATGCAAGAGACAACTGGAATTTTACTCCTTTACATGAAGCAGCAGTCAAAGGAAAAGTGGATGTTTGCATTGGTACAATTATCTTGCAAAGTTTGAAAAGATGCATTTATTTGTTGAAATTAAAACATCACATTCAAATTTCATTCTTTAGTTTTGCTGCAGCATGGTGCTGATCCTGGGATAAGAAACACAGATGGTAAAACTCCACTGGATGTTGCAGAGTCATCGTGCAAATCTGTTTTAAATGGTTTGTTATTCACTTCTACATTTTTGCCTTGCATGCTTCACCTGCTCAATAACTCTTTTTATTTCACAGGTGATTACAAAAAGGATGAATTATTGGAAGCATCAAGGTTGGTTTGTTGTCAGAAAGCATGTGTGTAGTTGGTTTATAAGCCATATTCAAAGTGCAGGTTTTGGAATTCAACTCATGTTATATCATTTCAGGAGTGGCAATGAAGAAAAGTTGATGTCGTTACTTACACCTCTCAATGTCAACTGTCATGCAAGTGATGGACGCAAGGTACATCACAATTGCTCGATATTTTTAGCATTCACCCAAACAGTTTTCATGTTTGATTGCTTGTGTTTTACAGTCAACTCCATTACATCTGGCAGCTGGATATAACAGAGTGAGAATTGTTCAACTTCTTCTGCAACATGGCTCAGATGTTCATGCTAAAGACAAAGGGTACATCATCTTAGTGTAATGATTACCACATCATTAATAGTATTTTAGCAATGCATTTACTTTTTTTTTATTTAATAGTGGTCTTGTGCCTCTCCACAATGCTTGTTCATATGGACATTTTGAAGTGACTGAACTGCTTATTAAGGTTGGTATTGAAAAAAAATAAATTTCATATACATAATGTGTGTATTGATTCTAATAGTCGTATGCTTGTTTTAGCATGGAGCTAATGTTAATGCAATGGATTTATGGCAGTTTACTCCAATACATGAAGCAGCTTCTAAATCAAGGTATTACAAACATTTATACTCCTGACACTATCCTGTAAAGAATGCATTTGTATATGATATATTTTTGTGTTTTATAGAGTGGATGTATGTTCTCTACTTCTGAGTCATGGTGCTGATCCTAGTTTGTTGAATTGTCATTCTAAAAGTGCTGTGGAAGTTTGTCCATCAGATGATCTCCAGGAGAAATTACAATGTATGGAGATAATTATTTCTTTAATGAAAGTGTTGAAAAGTATTGAATTAACCGTATTAAAACCTTATTTCTTTAGATGAATTCCGTGGCCATAGTTTGTTATCAGCTTGTGTTCATTGTGATGTTCTAAAAATAAAGAAAATTTTGGCTGCGGACATTGCAAGTTTTCAACACCCATTCTCTTTAGATTCACCATTGGTAAGCTCTCATCCTTTCTTGCGTAGACAATGAAGTAGTAAAAGTGATTCACTGTAATTTTCTTGGCTTTGTGGCAGCGATGATGATAGCTGATGAAATATTTCTTCGTGATTACTCAATAATACGCTATACTGAGCTGAAAAATATCTATAGAACAGCAGGTTCCTATTTCCTAGGACTATTGACAATCATTCAATGATTTTTTAATCAGTATTTCTCTTCTTTAAAGCACTATGCTGTAGCAGCTCCAACAGCAAAACGAAAGACAATGGTTGAGATGTTGATAAAGAAAGGAGGTGATGTGAATCTTGGAAACAGAGATGGTATAACAGCCTTGCATATTGCTGCAGAAAAATCTCATTTGGATGTTCTTGAAATACTGTTGAAGAATGGTGCACAGGTACGGATGTTTTGATATCCAATACGCTTGTGTACGATGGACTATGATGCAATAGTGTTTTCTGTATGTTCCAGGTCGACACAACAGATAATCTTGGTCAAACACCACTACACTGTGGTGCACATGCTGGTCACATACAGAGTTGTAAGATGTTGCTATGTGCTGGTGCTGACATAAATGCGCGATCACTGCAGGCTCTTACACCAGCACAAATTGCTCCTGAACCTCTGCAAAAATTACTCCAAGGCACAAGAGAAGGTTCGTTCTTTGATGTTTTATATTTTCAGTAATCCATTGCGGGAATCCAAGATAAACCTAACACGTAATATTTTGAGCCAAAACTTGTGCAATAATCTCGGTGACATATCCAATAATGGGGGGGGGGGTTTAGCTGGGCTTATTTCAGGCACTAAATTTGAATATTTGCAGAAGAAGTACAAGAGACCAGCGGTGATAGAGATGACACAAGGAAACTACTAGAAGCAGCCAAGACTGGTGATCTAGAAACTGTAAAACAATGTTGTAACACCAAGACTGTCAATTGTCGTGATCTTGATGGTAGACACTCTACTCCCTTACATTTTGCAGCTGGTTATAACCGAGTGTCTGTCGTACATTTTCTTCTGGAAAATGGTGCTGATGTTCATGCAAAAGATAAAGGGTAAACCTCAAATTTATTAGTTCTACACTGACGTGAATCTCTCTGGTGTTTTATCTGAAATGCTTTGTACAATCGTGTGTGTTCATTTCAATCCTAGTGGTTTGGTACCTTTACATAATGCATGCTCTTATGGACATTACGAAGTCGCTAATTTACTTGTCAAGGTATGTATGAATCATGAATACAAAAGCTGCGATTGAAATTAGAAATTTGAAGTTAAGAAACGTGTTCAGGGCGTTTATAACAGAATGGAATATTTGATTTTAGCATGGTGCTAACGTGAACGTGGCTGATCTGTGGAAATACACGCCACTTCACGAGGCTGCCACGAAAGGAAAACTTGAGATCTGTAAACTTCTATTACGGGTAAGAGATATCATATTATTGCTTGGCGCCATCATCTTCAGCATCAACGCTAACATTAAATGATTATTTAGCACGGAGCTGATCCCTCGAAACGTAATCGCGACGGCCAGACTCCTTTGGACTTGGTTAAAGATGAGGATAGCGATGTCTCAGATTTATTGAGAGGTGAGATTTCAGGACAATTTTACTCTGTCAACTATTCTTAGAATGCTAACGTGTTTTATGCTTCTTTCCCAGGCGATGCTGCACTCCTGGATGCTGCTAAGAAGGGAATTTTAGCTAAAGTATGTTTTCTTTATCAAATACAAAATCATTCAAATATATCGTAATTTTAAGTTACATAATTATTCTATCCCCAGGTTGTAAAGTTAGCCATTTCTAGTAACATCAACTGCCGTGATAGTCAAGGACGAAATTCACACCTTTGCATCTTGCTGGTACGATTGAAATAAAGAGTATGTATTGATCAGCAGACCTTTGGTCATGGATGATGTAATGTTTCTTTCATTATGTAGCTGGTTATAATCATCTTGAGGTGGCCGAGTATTTGCTGGAGACTGGAGCTGATGTGAATGCTCAAGATAAAGGTGGTCTGATACCACTACATAATGCCTCATCTTACGGGGTAAGTTGTGTCATGTGATTGTCTGAACTGATGATAAAGAGGTGTAAAATATGAATAAATTTTTCTTCGTTCATAGCACTTGGATATCGCGGCGTTACTGATCAAGTTCAAGGCAGATATTAACGCAACTGATCGCTGGCATTTCACACCACTACATGAAGCTGCGCAGAAAGGAAGGACGCAGCTTTGTGCTTTATTGGTAAGATCATGTACACGAGAGACCACTTTATCTCGCCATCTTGTTTTGTAAACTCTTCTATAACCCCACCCCACCCCCCTACACTTCAGACTGTTCCAGTTTTTTGTTTGTTTGACAGCTGGCGCATGGTGGTGATCCGTCTATGAGAAATTTGGAGGGAGAGACACCGTTGGACCTCGCTACAGTGAGTAATCTGACTGGACAGAAAATGAAATTGTTGTTCGTCAGGAGTGGCTGCAAGTGTAGTTGCTGATATATGAGATTTCAACCTTTTTTGCAAATGAAAGTAATTCAATTTCTTTCCTTCAGGCTGAAGACGTGAAGGCGTTGTTAAGCGATGCAATGGTGCATTGTACAAATAAACCTGCCGCCGTAAATAAATCAGCTCAAGCGAGTGTGAAAGCAGAGAGCGGAGCATCGCCATTATCTACAGCTAACTCAATACTTCTCGCAAGCAACTTACCCGGCTCAGGTGACGGAGCGTCGACCGAAAGACCAGTTATGGAGTTACCAGCAGGTGAGCGTGGAAATTGAGGATGAAAAGTCATGTTGCTGAATGAAACTAGAACCGTATTAATAATATGGTCATTTCAATTTCTTCTATCTAGTTCATCCTGGTCTTGACGTGGATATTGGACAGTTTTTGAATAGTTTACAACTTTCACATCTCAATGAAATATTCGAACAAGAACAGGTTCGTAGTTGACGATGATCATCACATGTCTAGTGCTGCACCACAATATCAGGTGCCCTACCCGAGTCTTTGTTTTGCCTGCAATGGATTGTTTTTTTTTCTTTAGATAACCTGGGATGTTCTTCTTGACATGGGACACGAGGAACTGAAAGAAATTGGAATAAACGCTTATGGACATCGACATAAAATACTTAAATCCGTAAAAGAAAGGATAACAAACATGGGATTAGGTTAGAATACGATTTAATTTTGTATTTACAACATATGACACCTGTTGTCAGTTATAGGCTACTTCACCTGAATCCATCAGTGATCCTTAACCTCCCTAGGTGCACTCTTGATGAATAGTAATTGTAAACGCAATATTTTTGTTAGGTAATGGTCCATTTACAGCGTTATCAGCCACAAATCATGGCACAATACTGCAAGAATTATGCGGAACAGATAAAGATTTTATATCCGTATCTGAAGAGGTATCAAAGATTTGATATTCTCGGTGGTAAATGAAACAGTAAATTAATTTTTTGGTTTATTTCATAGATGCAAAGTACAATACGAGAACATCGAGATCATGGTCAAGCAGGAGGGATATTTAACTCGTACAATATTATCAAGGTTGGTTTCTTTCTCCTGAAGTTGTCAAATGGAAGATGAGGTTTTACAAGAGCTAGTTCTCGATATTTGAATGAAATAATTTGTGTTTCCAGATTGAACGAGTGATCAATAAGAAAATGTGGGAAAGATATTGTTATCGCAGACAAGAGGTCAGTCTCGTGTGTTTCAATTCCCCTTTTTAATTCATCTTTGATTCGTATAAGTCATTAAGTTGTTGTTGAAAAACATTTATTATTAATTGTCTTCAGGTTGCCGAGTCCAATCATAATCACGCAAATGAAAGAATGCTTTTCCATGGTAAGATTTCAGGATGTTGTTGTCACTTAGTAGACTTACTGTTTGACGACATCTCATTGATGGCAACTTATTGATATTTTAGGTTCGCCGTTTGTCAATTCAATCGTTCAAAAAGGATTTGATGAACGTCATGCTTACATCGGTGGCATGTTTGGAGCAGGTAATGAACTAATGCAAGATTAGTGTCGTTGTAGCTTCACTTCACTTTTAGTTCACTGTTTTTAGGTATCTATTTTGCCGAGAATTCATCGAAAAGTAATCAATATGTTTATGGAATCAACGGAGGAAGTGGTTGTCCAGCTCATAAAGATCGTTCATGTTACGATTGCTCCAGGTAAACACCTTGATGTTACCTTTGCCTGTTATGAATGCTTAGATAAGTGTGCGAGACTATCAGAAAATAATGTTTGATCTGGCCAGCTCTGACATTCGTTAGTTACAGGAGTTATCATTCATGTATTTCTTTCTTTTAGACAAATGTTACTTTGTCGTACAGCACTTGGCAAACCATTTTATCAGTTCTCTGCGATTAAAGTCGCTCATTCTCCCCCAGGACATCACTCGGTCATTGGCAGACCAAGTGCAGGGGGGTTGTCTTTTGCAGAGTATGTTGTTTATAGAGGCGAACAGGTAATGATTTTAATAATCATGCTTCATTTTTATCTCGTTCTGTTGATCTAAATGTTAATTATCCTTTGCAGGCGTACCCTGAATATCTTATTGAATATAAGATAATAAAACCAGAGACACGAGACAGTGATTCTTGGCTGTCGTCTTCATCATCATCGTAGCAGGTACTAAGTTTTTTACTGGGAGATATTGTACTTGGCTGGAGCTGGTATAGTTGAAGCAATGTAGTCCCCGACCATTTTCAATAAACCAATGATGTGAGTGGAATTAATGAACATTTTATGACCTGGTTGTACATGAATAATTGAAGACTTGCTGAAAGATTTTAAGACGATATTTCCGTCTTGAGACATTCTGAATACAGCAGAATTAAACTAGGGTGTGCGCGATGGCTACCATGCTCAATCTGAATAGTAATTGTATTCGCTAGCGTCATTCAAATAGTATGCGAGTTCTTTGAGCACTATGGAACACTAGACGTTCAACCATAGCGATCTTTTATGACTGTCTCAATAAATGAAGGCTAATCAACTGTATATACAATTGAACACTAGAGATATTGGAGTGTATTTAGAAAGAATATCAGGCAATATTTGGTAGTGATGTAAATATTAAGATGAGGGTGAAAAGACGAAATTATAAAAACAATATAAATATATGGAAACAAATATAATTTGAAATTATAAGATTTGCAACCAAATTGATTTTTATTATTTCGATAATTCTATACACATTCATTTGCAATTTATTACAAATAATATAATTATTTAATACAAAACTATTATAGCATTTAACATAAACCTATTAATTTCAATTGTCCCTCTATTTAGTACCTATTTGTAGCCAACAATCCAGTCTTATATATAGCTGTACACCCATGTCCCACAATGTTAATTCTTGTATAAATTTTGTTTGAATTCGGGCTGTCATCTTTCTTTTATCGTGTTCGTGGTTTTCACGAAAGCAATGGCTGCTAATTCCTAAAAGAAAACATATTTAGATATTTTGGATTATATTTTGGATTTTAAAGTTTTGGTAAAAGTGATGGTGTAGAGGAGCAGATTACCTTACAAAATTCCTCCAGTACAACAACGCCTTGTAGTAAGTTCAGTTGTGGTTCACTAGAAATTATTACAATACACGATTGCTGAATTTAAATACGGTTTTTATTATGTAATTTAACTATGCAATCAGGTGAGGTTCTCTTGTGATGGTTGTTTTAAATACCTTTTATTTTCTATCGATTGTAAGCTCATTAATCTTTTCCTCGTGTGCAGTAATCTCTGTTTGAAATTTGGCAATCTTTGTACACGATCTTTTAGATCTTGTGTCACCTGGATCAGAAAGAAATTATTTTTAGCGAATCAACTACTTTTGTTCGTGTGTTTTTTTCATAGAATTTATCCAACATCTATTGATTGAACATACTTCTCGTAATATTGTGCTTAGTGACGTTGCATCAGGTATGAGGGATAATGTAGGATTCAGCATGTACTCATGAAGATATGGATGAGGAAATTGGGATATGAGAGCCAGTATTGAGGTTACTTGTAGATTGACGTCGTAAGGCTGAAATATTTGAAGCATTGTCAGTTTAGGTACGTTCCTATGCATTTGATAAAACTTAACATTTGAGAAACTTGCCTGGTCTAATATATTTCTCAATTTTTTAAATACGATATTTAGAAAATCTCCTTCATAAAACGGACTTTCAGATGATACTGAAACAAAGAGAAAGATGTTAGCGGAATAAATGAACAACAGAATGAAAAGGTTGAATATGATCACCTTCAATTTTCGTTACAGATTTTGGCCAGTGGAAGGCTTTGCATTGATTCCGTCGTTCAGAACACTGTGTTATCAATAAAAGATGACTTTAGGATCCTCCATCAAGAGACCAACAAGGAAGAAGTTCTCTACATACTTACTTGTCTATGAGCGTCTCTGAGATACGAGTCATAGCCATTATCACCCAACTCTGCAGAGGATTTAACATCGCCAGGCAGGAGAAACAGAAAGCTGACAATTATATAAATATTTTCGTGGTAAATCTCGTGCATCTTTCAAGCACAACCTTCATCCCCCGGCAACTAACCTGTTGACGATTTTTTCAAGTTCAATACGATCCAAGTCATTAACGTCGCTGCCTTCTTCATTACGCGTTGCAGTGACATCATCACTGACGTCACCATTCTGTACCGTATTTTGCTTAAAATATCTGCGATCTACGAGATTTTTCAAGACAAGAGAATCCAAGATTGCTGGTACAGGTTTCTCCAACAAACACTCAACTAGTCGAAGAGTTTCAATTGTTACCTGTAAGTAATAACAGTATATAAGATCGTGTATTGACATGGTAATATTTTACAATATGTCCCCATGCTTTCTTCTCTGACTTCTGAGAAATTCCGGAGTGAGATTATGATACCATTAAGATGTCGTGGTTTGTGTCTAAATTACCTGAAAGGGATCATCTCAAACGTGGTGATCCAGTGTAGTTAACATTCTCTACAACGAGCTGTGAGGATATATATATATATAGACTTACACTGTCTGAAATGTGATTACATCTCTTTATAAGTGTCTCTATTAACGGACTGTTACCACAAGGATTTTGTTCAGGATTCTGTTCAGGTTTTTCATCGTCTTTGCTCGAAGTGTCCATGAAGAATGAAACGTACTCTAAAATATTTTTAGCTAAAATTACCATCTTTCAAGGTCATTATGAAAGCGTTTTTAAAACATACCTTCCACTGTTTTTGGTGCGTTCACCATTCTAAGACATTTTGTCAGCAGAGCTGTGATGGTTATCACGCGTGATTCTGATCTAAATTACGTATTCATCATTAATTAAAACATTTCTTCTCTAGCGTTTACCTACTACGATGACATGCGAGAATACCTCTGCCTCCGTAATGACTTACATCTCTAGTAAACTTGGTTTAAAAACAGCTTCAAGACATCTTTCTCTCAGCGCGGACGACAATGCTTTACCAATGAGCTAGGTGAGTAATTTGTAATATTTAGACATTTGAGAACGGTTTCCAGGGAAAATGATATATGAGAATAGGCTAGCTCAGGAAGATGTTGCACTTGTGGGTTGTGGCTTCCTTGAGCAGGTTTAGTCTGGATTATTACCTCGTGCGCCTCTCGTATTAATTGATCAATATAATCCAACCAAGACAGAAAAGATAGGAGAGCTCGTTTTCCAGGAAATTTATGAGTACCACCTTCATTTCTGTCTAAACTATACCAACAGGAGATGTATTATTTTAATATTGTTTATTGATTAAGGAGAATTAAGATATAAAACAAAACTAACCCCCATTTAGCGACAATATTTGCAATATAAGCTGGATCCATTTCCTTTGGTAGGCTTTGAAATAAACCAGTTAGACAATCCACCTGGGAAAAGAATTGTAGTTTGCCAAATCTTGTATATCTATCTCTGTTCTACTGTAAAGAAAGTAGTACTAGTATATTTACTGTACCATGACTTCACAGAATGGTGTATATAGTATTATAACACTTGCTGCATGGTCATCTGGGATGGAGGAGCATAACATCAGACCTTCACATGCTTTTACTGCAATCCGTCTGTCCTGTGGAAATTGTCTCAGTAAGTCTAACCAAAATCTTTGTTTTCTTTTATAAATTGCAGTGATTTTACCTCACTTTTGCTGAGTTTTAAAAGAGATTTGACAAGACTGTACTGTGGCTTCTCAGGCTGTCTGGGTTTCGAAACATCTTCAGTGTTTGAACTGGCTTGGTAAGGCATCTAAATGTGATATAATTCAAATGGTAGAAACAAGAGTCTATGAGACCTTGAATGCTGGTCCTTGCCTAGTCAACTAATGCAAATTACCTCCAGGAAGAAGTTAACTAAATTTGGATACATTCTTAGTTTGGCTGCGACAGTACATAAGAACTGTACTTCTTCATTCTCTGAAGGTGCTGCCTGAATTTGCCCACAGACATGAATCAATCTCTAAAAAACATTTTGCAGTGTGAGCTGTATATATAACTAAAGCAACTTCAAAACTTCTCGATGACTTACGTGTACTGGCTTATGGACGTTGACATGAGGTAGCAAAGGTGTTTTGATCTTTCCTAAGAGATTTGTGAAGAACTGTAGAACTTGTTGTTTCATACCAGGTGGACACTATATTGGAAAAATATCCACAGTTAAAATGTACAGCTAACCAAAGGTTAGGTGGTGTGATGGACAAAATAAACTCATTGGGTCAGTAAGAAAACAATGTTAATGAAAAGATGCAAAGGTGAGATTTGATTACATCTGCTTTTCCAAGAGTATGTAGTGTCTCCAATATTTTATGTTGAAGCAAATATTCCAAACAAGGACCCTTAAAAATACATAAATTTATTAAAGACATGTTGATGGACCAATCACATTATCAAGGTGGTGTGACACTCCCAGTTACACAAAGCTTCAATTTTTGTACGTACAGCAGTACTTCCACCATTATCCTGATCTTCAAGTCTCAAAATTTCTAGCATATGTTCTAAACTGTATGGAATATTGGTTGACTGGACAGGAACTTTGTCATCTAGAAAGTAAAGATATGACCAGACAGTATGAAATCCTCAGACAGAGATTAAAGCTGAGTACAAATATATTTACCTGTGGATTCAATGAAGTAATTAGTCACAGATTTCCAATGAAAGACAAAGTTCTCGTGAGATGGAAGCTCAGGAGCTAACTTTTCAAATGAAAATATCACAAAAAACCCATTTACTACGTCTTCTAAACCAAGTGCGAACATGAAAAGGTTGCATTCATTACAAAATCCAGTTTGATTTGTGTTAATACATGCATAGTAGCAATTACCTCAGGTAAAATAGCAAATTGATAAAATTGCAATATTGATAAGACAGTTGACAAGCCGGGGTTTATGTTGTGTGTACAGAATACAAATATATAAACAATGTAATCTGCTGTTAGATACAGATTTGGTATCATAATATAAATAAAGTTAAGTAAACAGAGGGGATAGTGTTAAGTGTTTGTTATCATTCCAAAGGTTTTGTTAAAAAACTACTTTTATTATGCCAGTCCTATCCCAGATATTGATAACTAGTGCCATATTTACACATACAAAAGGTCATTATTTGCATTAGAGGTGATTATAAAACAAAATATTCCCCTGGAGCCAATAATTTATAGCAATGTACACGTAAATATATGGTAATTAATATATGAACGTGGGTTAAATTACTACATACAGCATCCACAGCATTTTTAATAACTGCTTGTAGTTTATGAAACATTTCGTCTGTGACCTAAACCATCCGATCATCGAGATTTTTTATAACAATTTCATTCTTTTCTTATTTTTTTTTCGCCATTTTCACTCATGCCCAGTCCTCGCGATTTGAAAACACGTATGATTAGAAGATAAGAGATGGGCCCAGTAAGGGGGGGGGAATCAACCTTGTACGAGGTTGGGGAGTGTGAAGGAGGGTAAGAGAATGGGGGACTTCAACAACACAGCAAAACATGAAACATTTGTTGTATAATATTAGTCAGGTGAATCTTTTTGAATGTCAATATTGCTACACTGTGATGTTGCAATTGGTTCTGTTTCATCCTCTATCAACAATCCTTCAATTTCGTCTTGTGTAAGACCAAATTTCTCATGTAAAATGTCTTTAAAACGTATAACTATATTTCTCAAATGATTATTTTCACGGTTCGAGTCTTCCAATGCTTGCGTTAGAGTTAACACTTGCATCTGTAAATCCTCAATACTAGATTGGCGAACAGTTTTCTCTGATTCAGTGCTGTCTGTTTGTATTTGTAATCCTTGGTTTGACTGATGAGGTAGATCATAACTTGAATCAATGCTTTCTTGGTGTAGAACATCAGAGTCATGCTGTTTGTCATTTTTCTCAATTGTCGCCTTTGATTCTTCACAATTCTCTGACTTCATTTTTGCACGTGCTATTCTTTCTATCTTAACCTGAAGCAACTTTTTCTTTCGTAAGTGGTCTTCATACTGCAACTGCATTGAAATTAAAGCCTTAAAGAGAAATGGTAGAAATAAATGGTAGCCATGGTAGCATCCAGTGCCTAATTACATGTCATCTTAATAGTAACAATATTGCAACATTGAGATAAAAACATTCTTACCTGTGAAGCCGTGGTTGCCTCCATTGCTTCCATGATGTAAGCTGTAAAAAATCAAAATAATTGATTACCTTTCAGCCAAGATACTATGACCATTATCAATGGGCAGAAAAATACAAACCTGAAGCAATTTCATAACAAGCTATAGCCTCCATGTATTTCTTGTTAGAAATAAGTTTTTCTGCTTTCCTTTCTTGTTGATGGGCCTGGTTTGAGGTAAAAAAAAGTGTTTGTAATGAAATAAACATTAAACCGTCTATCTGAGTTAAAATAGCTATAAAACCTACCCGATTTAAAGGTGAATCCATGCTTATATTGTAAATGCTATAATAAATACTATACTAGACTGGATGTCAGTCCGGACATTTAATGAGATCAGTGGTACTCTCTTCTGATTGGTTATAATTGAGAAATATTGCACATGGTCAACATGGTGGAGAAATACAAAAATGACATTTTTGCAAGTTGAAATGAAATAATATACGATGAAATCTTACTATAAATTTTTTATTTCATTCAAATAATTGTTCATATCTATCATCTTGGCATAAAGAACAGCCAGACAGGTAGGATACAAATGGTTGTAGTGTGTTTATTGTGCATTAGGCCATTAGCAGCATAATTTTACTGATTTACTGTACAGTAAAAGTACAACGAAAGGATGGTTAACTTTTAAAATATGTTACCATCTTTTAATTCCATGTTAAATATCTTTGGTTTAACTTGCATGGAATGCACCATGTAAATTTGTTCAAGTTGGGCTGAGTTAAAGGTGTGGTTTCAAACCATGACGAAATGAACACCACCTTGCCATGCCAAGGTTGCCAATGAGTGAGACATATAACCCACATATATTTCCCCCAAACAAACTCCACATTAAAAAACGCCTTCAAACTTAAATATTTTAAAGGCTTTAATAAATATTTTACTTATCTCTTCATCTAAGATGCTTTGTAGTATATTGCTTTTATATTCTGAAAACACCGTAGAAATGAGTTTTGTACAAAATTATATACAGCTTAATTTTGTCCAAAGTCCTGGGTAAACCACATAATGTTACAGTAAGGACTGATTATGTCTGCTATAGTTAATTGTAAAACCAATTTTGCCATCAGTATTTTTATATTATATATTAATATAGAATCTTTTTAATTATGAACATATAGTTTAAGTTATGATAAATCTGAGATTGTGTTCACTATCCAATTTATGTGTTTAGTCACATCAGTGAAAACACTATATTTTATACTTTTTGGATGTCGCCAGCTAGCAATTCCACCAAGTACCCAACGATTCTTTCGTTTTCCTTCTTCAAGAAAAACAAAGCCTCCTCCACTATCTTTTTCTTGAAATCCACGTCCTCTTTTCTGAAAGCCAGCACAAAGCATTTTATTTGTTACAGCATATCTATTTTCTTGATATGCTTTTTTACATTCCTTTAGTCCGACAACAGGTAGTGTTATTTGTCGCAGATTGGAGTCTTGGTTTCCTCCCCACCCAACAAATACGCCGGTTTGACGAGGGCGCGTTAGACGTTTTCTCCTCCGTGTTTTTGGCAAACAAACTGGATGCACATACTTGGTTATGGAAACCTTTTTTTCTAGCTTTAATATGGCAATATCAGATGAATGATTAATCCAATTATAATGATGGTTATGCACTGTTTTATTCACATAAATTTCTTGTACTCCTCTTGAATTTTCGTCATGTTCTGAATTGTACGTGCCCAATTTTACCTTCATACGTTGAAAATGTTCTTTGGTATCTGGATCAAGAACACAATGGGCTGCTGTCAAAACCCATTGATCACCAATCAATGAGCCCCCACACTTCACTGTTACTTCCATTGGTTTAAATATAGCCACCTGCCATGGCCATGAGTCAGACAGGCTTCTGATGATTTTCTCTTTCTCAACCATCCGTCTTTTTGTTTTATTTTCTTTGACCTCTCCACAATCAGGCACACAATCAGCAGGCTCTCCAGACCAGGTACCATCATCTCCACAGAATCGTATCGTACTGTGTGCGCGATTTCGATAGTAATCATTACATTTGTACAGAAGAAATTTGTGTGCATCTCTTTGTTTCTTGATTGTGTATTTACCATTCTTTGGCATTTCTGGGTTGGAACAGTTTGCAAATTCCCCCAATATAATAGGACCCTTGGGTCTCTTAACTTCTTCAGGTGGTTTACCTTTATCATTTTGGATATCATCAATGCATCTATGTTTATTACATATTTCTATATTAGTGGTATCTCCCACACATGATTGTCCATTGTATTGAGGTTTTGGTTCAGTACATGAGCGGTTTCTTTGCCTCATCCCTCCATCACATGGCTGGTCACACTCACTCCAGTTGCTCCAAGAGCTCCAACCACCATTTATGGGACATGGTTCTGTATTACAAACTGCTTTACTTTCAAGATTACCAGGACATGGTTTTCCAAGAATTTTTGTAAGACAATACCGCCAACGTCTTTTCACACCTCCAGAACAACTAAGAGAACAGGAAGACCAACCACTCCACCCAGACCATATTGGTTGAGCATTACAAGATAATGGTCTGCAAGTTCTATTTTGGATATCAAATGTTTTATTGTTGCATTTATAACCAGATCGACCAATTTCATCTCCACAAAATCTCCAACGAAACATATTTCCCTGGTAACATTTTCCCATGCATCGAGTCCATGGTGTCCACTCTCCCCAACCACCCTCACACTCCTCCCCTTCACAGTACCTGTACTCTTTATTATTTCCCAAACACATGTCTACACCAGTCTTGGGATCTTGCCTTTTACATGACCTACGACGAGATTGAAATCCTCCTCCACATTGTGAAGAACATTGACTCCATTCTGACCATTGTGTAAACTCGTTTGTATCTTTACAAATTTTACTGATGCAAATATCCACCTCACTCTTGAGCCCTAGACATTCGGCCCCACCATGTTGAGGTGTAGGGTTGGAACATTTTCTTTGTCTTGTGTTGTACCCAAACCCACATGTTTTGCTACAGCTACCCCAGGGTTGCCATGGTGACCAGCCTCCATTCACTGGACATGGCTTCGTATTGCAATCTCTCAACTCTGTATTATTCCCAGGACATTCTTGTTGGGAACCATGTACCTTAACACAATCTCTTGTACGAGTTTGTTCCCCTCCTGAGCAGTTCCTGCTACATACTGACCATGTACCCCATTCTGTCCATTCAGCGCATTCTGTAATCTTACAATCTTGAGTTTCAATGTTAGCTCCAGGACAGACCAGCCCAGAATGTGGAGCTGTACATTCTCTTGTACGTACTCTTGTTCCATGGCCACACAAAGCGTCACACTTGGACCAAGATGTCCATTCAGTATATAAAAGACAAGGTCTCCTTGCACACGTTCGTACTTCGGATTCTATCTGTCGTTGGCACGGCGTTTGAATACCGCAATGTGTGCTACGACTGCGTGTTTGAAACCCAAACGTGAAACACGAAGCACTGCATGGTGTCCACACACTCCATGGGCTCCACTCTGGCCCACACCTGTTCAGGCTGCATCGCCTACTCTCAAAGCGCCTGCCCTCGCACAATCCTGTTTTACATTCTCTAATTCTGCTTTGTCTTCCATGATTGCAAGCTCCTGAACAATTATTCCAGTCACTCCACTCCGTCCACTCGTTTTCACAGCCAAACTCGCTGTCTCGAACTTTTAGTAAACCTCTTCCATGCAATCTTGCTGGACCGTCACATTGTATCAACTGTCGATTAAATATAAACACATTTTTGGTATTGCGAATAATCCAATGCTTTAACCACTTCAGAGAACACGTGCATTGAAATGGATTTTTATAAATTGATAAGAGACGCAATGACTTCAAATCCCGAAATATCCCCTCTGGTAGCGTTGTAATATTATTGTTATTCAATTTTAATCGTTCTAAATCAGACATTTTGCTAAATGAATCGTGCTTCACTTGAGCGATGCCGTTGTGATCTAGCAAAAGTTCAACTAATGATGTGTAGTTATTGCTAGGTGAGGAAGAAGTGTTGAACTGTTCATCACGAAGACCAAACAACCTGTGTGACAAAGTGTATAATTTATTGCTATCCAAATATAATCTTCGCAGGGATGTCAAACCTTTGAAAAAATCTTTCGGTAGATTTTCTAAGACATTTCCATCAAGATATAATTCTCGTAAAGAATTTAGTCCATTCAAAAGGCCTGAAGGTAATCGTCGTAATTTGTTTCTAGAAAGGTTTAAAGATTCCAAGCTTGTTAAACCTACAAAGATATTTTGTGGTAAACTTTGCAGTTCATTTGACGCTATATTGAGATATCGGAGATCTCGTAGATTTTCAAACGCTTCAGCAGATATGATTGCAATTCGATTTCCTTTCAATGTAATGCGCTGTGCGTCAGCTGGAAAATTGCTTGGAACAGCTCTAAGCTGTTGTGTGTTTTCTATGTCACAGTATACTGTTCTGAGGATGCCTTCCAAAAGGCATGTACATTCCTGCGGGCAGTTCTCAGCTTCCCATCTCTCTGGTAGACTCCACGCAAAGGTTAAAAAAATCACAACGAAGTATAAGGGGTACATATCCGGTGTTTTCATGACAAGTCAGTCCGTCTCCAAGTGATATACCAGGTTTATACCGGGTGTAATGGTCACCGGCTGTTTTCTCTAAGCCAATCACATCTTTCCAAGGTCATTTATTTAAAACAATTACTTTCTCTTTGAAGTTCACCGTAATCTCTCAATCAATGCCGACTTTACGACATTTCCCTAAAATAAAAACACAACTTCAATAATTGCTCAATTACCCTCGTTAAGAAAGATCCACACACGTGGGGGGCATTGTTTCTCTTTCGATGACAGCAAAACATGAATTGTTTTATCATTTCTCTGTACAAAAAATGTTAATTTAGTCCTATTTCATACAAACCTATCTTTAGAAAGGTATTTGATCACCTCAGAATATGTCGGGGCAATTTACAAATACCTTATCCACGTTTAAAACTCGTTTATGCTTACTTTTATATACATATTGACGTACAGTCTTACCAACTTACTTTTTTGTTAACTGAACGTTGAGAACTGACTAGTTTTGTCAAGATAACTTTTTATTTTCATTCAGATTATGATGTATATTCCTCTTCTTTTGTTGTGTTAGTGACCGTATTCAAGTATCATTTATGTTCTTCATGTTCATTTTATTCGCCTTTTAAAAGCTTTTAAATTTTATAATTACGTCACTTATATCGTTTCCTAAAGGCGTGAGTTTATAAACTCGTGGGCTGAGTAAGAAAGGGCTTGTCAGATATCACTTTCAAGAACATTGAGGAATATTTTGTTATATTGAGTTGCAAGTCTGCCCAGCTTTGATTGTTCAAGTATACTTCAAATCTACTTTGATATTTTAAAGTAGATTACACAGTCAATGAAACCCAATATTCTCTTTAGAATGTTTCCCTACGTTGCCCTTTTACAGATCTAAAAACGAGGTGTATTTTAGTGCATTTCCCCATGCAACATACAATACATGCATACAATACATACATACACACATACATACATATATTATGAGGTAAAGGTTTTCCTAAGTAATGCAGATAATCTTTTCAATGGAGGAATCAAGTAACATACTCAAACAAAACATGGATTGTGATATTATTGTTCGCTTTTCTCGTCATTTATTAAATGAATAATATAAATGTTTTATCTCGCTGTTTTAACATAGTCCACGTCACCTCACTACGTCAGATGATGTCCACAGCTAGCGAATGTAAACTATTTCCCTTTTAACTAATATTTCGTCGATAGAATATTACCGTTAAGACTTTGGAAAGAAAACTGTTGTAAGATAAAAATCGAAACGTGCTTTATGGAATTCACCAGGAGCAAAAGAAACTTTGCCAGAGTTATAAATAGTAAAAATGTTTCATTGTAAGCGAAGCTCTCTGACTATTATAATTACATCTTTCCTGTTAATGAAAGAAATGACTGACCTTACTTACATCATGATGTGAGTCATGTATGAGACATGCATGCTAAACAACACGAATTATGCATCCTGTTTTGCAAAAAAAGTGACTGTGCAAAAAATATGTGTATTGCTCCGGCCAATCCAATTCTGTGTACTTAAGCTTAACTTAAGAATGTTAAAGAATTTAACATCATTCCAATCTTACTGCCACTATCAACATCTTCACTGCATGGGTCAAAATTCTTAAGAAGTTATCAATCGTTCTTAAAAACGGTATAGAGCTATTTGAACAAGCTGCCAACTATATTACGTCATAGCTACGTTTTCGATCATGACTGTAGAACTTGGGTGTCGTTGAAGTCAGTATAAGTCACGTTACCATTATTGTAATCTATCGCTTTCATCATTTCTTAATATCGTTCTTATCATCATCAACTAACCAAACTAAGCGAATAAATATTTACACTTCCTTTGCTAACAAAAGGGCTTGTTTCATTTTGATAGAAGTTTTCCGGTAGATCCTATATCGTTAATCAGCAATGAGCAAGAAATATTTAACTTAGTCTAAGTTGTCCTTGTGATTTCAAAGGACAGGAATTTTTTACCTATAAAATTTGAGTTTATCTGCAAAGAAATCGTGTAATTTGATAAAATCATTTCATAGTATAGATTGGCTTGGTTGCTTCAATACGTTTTGGCGGTTGAAGTTGCGGTGTTTCAACTACAATTTTCACTGTGGTTTTTTAGTTTTTGCGCGAATTACAGATATAAAACTAGCGAATTTCATCATAGACTGTTTGCAGTCCCTCTATTATCTATTATTATTCGCTTAAATAATTAGGGAATGATAAAATGATAAGCGAAGGATAGACTAGAATAGAGAAACTGCGAGCAGCAATTTCATCACAAATCTCCTAGACTTATTTAAAATCATCTTTAGCTGGTTCCAATTGTGCATGCTGTAACAATTAAATGCTGAATATGGACCTTCATATAAGTATGTTCTGTCTTCGGAAAGTCCAAAAGAATATCAAATATATGCCTTTAGGCATATATCAATTCTATAATAGGTTAGTAAAAATACATGTTTTCTTTCTTATTATTTAGAACCAACTCAAATTACAACTTCATCAAATGCACAAGAAAAACAAACGGAGTGGTAAGTACCTTTATATTCTTACCGAGAATAAATGCGTGGTCCGTTATCAGATTGTCTACCAGATGTTTATACATCAACACTCGCAAAAAACCTGCATTTTTAGTTGTTTGTGGTTGTCCGACTTTTAAAACGCCCACATTCGCTAAAACAGCACTGTGTTAAACCGAGGAATAACTGCTTCATTGCAATCGTAATTGTAGTGACTATAATCCATTATACGAATGTCGATACGAAAACGAACTTCGCGCGTTCTTGTTGTTCCATCCGCCGTGTTTGATAATGCGTTAAAATAATTACAAATTGAAAAGCAAAAAACAACGTTATAATATCAATAGGTTTTTTAAATTTCCGGTTTTTTATCCTATGATTCTTCAATTTCCTCCCAATTTAACCTGTTCAAGTAAAGAAACTCTTTCTTATATATACATCGGCCTCGAGAGGTTAATGAAGTTCAGCTCATTTTTTCCCATTTACTTAAATTTTAGTGGCTATGAATAGAATATATTAGTGATATAATCGCAGATAATACACATTATAATTTGTAATTTCTTCTATATAACATATATGTCTATTTTCATTAGAGCCTTCGGGTGTTTGCGTAAATATATATTGTAATTAAATCATTTTCTCAAGTGAAATTGGTTAAAAATGTGTCAGCGAAAGTTAATTTATAAACATGTCAAACAAAATTGAGGTTAATCCTGAGATCAGTTGTTCATTGAAAGGTCTTATATATTTCACATGATTGATCAGTTTCAATTCATAGGGTAGGCTATATGTATAATTATTATATATATATGCTCTGGCAATGAACAACATTATTAGCTGTCAATATAATAAACTGTGAACAGTGAAAAACTATTGCAGTTGTCTTTATGACTATAAGAAATTTTCGATCAAAATCTGCATGTCAATTGCGTGCGTGAGCTGATACATCCACCGCTTTCTAAGAAAACATTCAGGTAAATGTATCAAGTGATTCTCTCAGAACGACGACTCATTGCTTACTTAACAATGTATAGAACAATATACACAGCTGGTGAAGTGGTTTTATACGAATGATCTAAAGATAACGATTACGACGAAGTAAATTATAATATCATTCCCTAGCTCTATATGGATGGTTTTCGTTGCAAATTATCACCAGATTATATTTTATAAGATAGATTTTCGAGCCCAAAACCAACCAAAAGGCGTGTTTGTTGGTTGAGAGAACCCAAGATATTACAACGGGAAATACATAACGATTATATTAATGAAATAAACAAGAGCATTCTTGACCTTTATAGTTTATACTGCATGGCAAAACGTTGTTAGGATAAGGTGATGCATATTATACAAAAATTACTCCGCAAATTTTGCCAAGAAGCTTCTGCATACCTAACATATAATATATGGTTAAAATATTTCTCACTATAAGGTTGAATAGTAATTATTGATATTTTATATAGTTAATTACCTTGTTAGAACAAGTATTGGAACAATCACACACTTTGACGAAATGTTCTTCAGAAGAAATATCTAGAGAAAAATATCATAAATCTTAGAGGAAGGCATGCGCCTGAGTTAACTGTTATTTTCATTTTTGCGGTGTGGATGTTTTAGCATTCCTTTGGGTAATTGGCGTGAGTTATTACGATGCATCCAATAAGCGTGTGTCTTCAGATGAACGAGCTATAATTAGCCTGTACTTGTAGCTTGACAACATCTTAAATTCAAGGTTTTCATACGTGCCCAAATGATATAATTATATACTTAGAATATTCTACGCTTAACCTGCCCGTCTCTCCTTACCATCTCTAGAAAAGAACTTGCAAATTAAAAGAAAGAGGTTCAGTCTTTATGTGGTTAAATATTGTCACACAACTTTCCCACCATTGCTTACTATTATTAGGATTTCTCTAAACTTTACTCCAACTCCTCAACTCAAGCGTACGATAAACACAAAACTATTCCATGAAAATAACTTTAGTTAGCCTGACGATTTATTGGTGAAATACTCGATAATATAAATAAACTGATTTGCACATATCTATAAATAACATTTAAGTGCAGCAAAACAATCTATTTTCATTGTGATTGTTATGAAAACATTCAAAAGTATCCCTGGAATGTATTTCTTGTAAGATCAGGGAATCAACAATTGTCGCTTAAGCTATTATTTTAAGACGGACAACGAGACTGAAACATGTTTAGGACTTGTTTCAACCTAACATGAACATCAAATAATACCAAGGTAGCAATAATTATTTATAATAAGTAGGCTTCATCCCAAACATTTATGGTACGTAGGTGCTGAAGGATTCATTGTATGCTATTACTCCTATGTATCATTTACGTTCCCTGTCTTATACGTAATGTCACATCTTTTAGAATCTGGAGGTTCTTCAATGATTGTATATATGCAGGCTAAGCTTCAGGCTAGTTTACATTAATTACTATAATATTTTTTTGTCGACTTTGTTTGTGTATGGAGGTAAATAATATCTCTGGAGCAAAGCCGCTAATTAGCAAAGGAAATTTGTTCCATCGATGGCCAGTGATAAGAAAGAGAGCCTCTCATTTTTCAACACATATTTCCTTGTAGTATTCTGCTTTGGCGAAGTAATCTTATTAATATTCTCCTCCTGGTGCAAAATTGCATGCTTTCTATTAGTTGTTAAGAGATGAGCCGATGCAATGCAGAAATCGTAGCTTGCTGTAGATTGGAATATTTCACTTTCTATTTAAACTCTATAACCGGAGTTTTGGTGTACATTAATCTCCTTAATGTACTGTATGTACGGGAAATTGGTTTGCAAACCACCTTCATGTGTTCTTTTTGTAAAGGCTATGTGTATGCAGCTAGGGTTTCAAAGGAAGGACGTGACCTCAGCAAGGTTTAGTAACGTTGGCGGTTGGCATCACTTTACACTCACTTTACCATTTTAATCATAAAAAAGAACTAATTATTTAATTATTGACTACCATGTAGCAATTATATCGAAATTTTGCGCTGTTGCGTATAAACATAGCGTCCTCATGCATCAAGTTAGTTCAGAGAATAATTTACAAACAGATAAATATTGCATTTGATATCTAATACTTTAAATATATAGTTAACACTTTCACAATATACACAAAAAATATGCCAATTATAAGCGTATAACGTCGTAAGATGATACCGCTTTTTCGTTGAAATTAAATTGATAAAACATGATGCAGTGTTCGTCGTAAAGGGTTTGAATCGTGGAAGTCTGTTTGTTTATCTTTATTTTCATGAAAATATGATCTCAGTGTGTAAACGATAAGGAACGTTCCTCTGTCTAGCCTATGGGAGTATGGCTTCCGTTTGTGTCATTCAAGCATGCTATGAACGCGATTCTTAATACATCAGATTAGTTGAAGATATGAGATCCTGTTTTTACGCCACATTCTTCTATTTTGTATTAAAATTCATCAAATATTCTAAGGTCATATTTCTCCGCATGATTTTTTTAGATAATCTATTGTATAGATTTTCACAAGAACCGCCACTTCGTTGTGGTTTCAATATAATGCTGCTGCTAACTCTGCTCTCGTGTTTGTCCGCGCGTTTTCACCATAATTAATACTCGCCGCACGGCTGTTCATACTTCGTATACAGCGCATTAATCTTGGATGAACTGGAAAACAGTTTTCGGGAATATATCTTTTGGGGTCTGCGTGTTTCCTGCTCTAGCTAATCGCATGCGACTAATCTAAGATGTTTACTCAGCGCGTTCCTCTGATAAAAGCTTGCCAAGGATATTTATTTAGTACGCCATCTTCTCAAGGTGGCCTGATACTTGTCATCAGGAGCTAGCTAGAGCTTGCCTAACGATTTTGTCATCGCGTTGTTTAAATACACTTAGCAGAATTATTTACGCCGTTTACTACCAATAAAACTTGCGCATCAATAAAGTAATCTTTTACAAGGAATGTGTAATTTCATATCCCAACATTATATGGTGTGCGATCCACAACCAAAATCCCTAAAATATTCTTCTACTTTTGATACGACATTTTGCTACCAATTGAATCAACAAAGGAGAATATAGTTCACGCTATTCCAAATACGACACGCCGCACGTACATTACACCAGATTTCATATTGTGATTGAGCTTTGCTGTACTGTGAAACAGTCAGCCAGCAATGAGCAGTGTTCGTTTGAAACTCGGAATATACCTCGGGATATACATCCCAATGTTCACATTAGCAACTTGCTTCAAGGTTGCTCTATCTTAGATGAAGTTTTAGTCTATTTGTGTTTTTACAAGAGTACAAATGAAAGCGCGGGTGTAGATTTTATATATGGAACGGAACGGAACGGAACGTCATTTTCCATCTTATATTGTGTTTGTACTGTACGTTCTTTGTAATGTATTTTATGAACACTGTTTATTCAAGTTCATATTAATGGTTTTTAATGCAAAATATTAGTGATGAACAAAATTTCTGTGTCTGCATCCGTCACATATGTTGCTGTAATAATCTATGTTAGCAAAGCCTTCAGTTTATTTGATTTAAAATCATTGCTAGTCATAAAAAATATCGAATGTGTAAATAGGATTTTTGAATACTCACATTTACTCTTGATAGCTGTCCTTATCTTTAAGATACGCACTAAATGTTAACACCAGCGTCATTAAAATATCTTGTGAAGTATACAGTATAAGCTACAGCGGCAAGCAGAAGGAGTTTAGTTTGTTTGTCCTTACCAGCGGTTGCGTCATACCCCCTACCTTGTATCCCACCGCGTCAAGTAAGAACCTCATGTCCGCTGGAAACAATCGCAATAAACTTATCTGCCCTAAATTATTAATAAGCTGCTATTGACACTTTGTCTTAAATTCCATGCATAATTTCATCTGCTGTTGAGTGGCGATAAGAAGAAGTTAATATGAGATGGCGCGACAAATTAACCCTCAAGAACTGCAGTCAAGTTTGCATTTTTTTATCACATTCATAATTTGACAGCACGCGACTTGCATGTCCACCGTGCACACATTCATGCAATATCTGGTGGGTGGGCGCTTGTCTTCTGTAACTATCAGTATAGCTTTATTATTGTAACCTAAAACAACATTTGACGTTTATCAATATTGTAAAAAAATCAGATCATTACGCAAGAGAGAGAACATGCTACTGGACACTAGTTTCTATTTGAACAGCGATATTAAGGTATCTTTAGAACTATTTTATTTCCAACGTTGAAGACAACCTTTGATAGTTCAGTGCATGACAAAGCCCTACCCAAGCGTTGTTGGAAGAAGATCAAATTTCCCTCAGTTTTATCCTTGAAATTGTTTACCTTCTGCAAGTTATATGAAACCAGTATGGTTATATCCCTTACACAATTTGCTTTAGAGATATACTGTATATACCAGGGTATAGTATCATGAAAACATGTTATTTCAATTTTTCAGTTTTGTCGGTGAGTTAAACCGTGTCTATATAGTGCATCAAATATGCACGTCACTTCAATATCAAATGGCTCCGGAACATCTGATCACGTCCGCCAATGTAACAATATAGTATTAAAATTGTTACATTCTTTAATTACTATACCGGTAAATCAGGACACAATATCATATTCCGTCTTTTACACCCCCTTCAGATGCTTTTATATAATGTGACTCTTGCAGTCAAAACCCAGAGCCGCGAGATCGCCGGCAAGGATTAATCACAGCAGATTTATGAAGTGTGTACCGATTGCGACAGTGGTAACTGCCGGTCTTGCATGTTGTGTTTCTCCAGTTGCGGCCGGGTGATTTTTCGTATTTTAAGGGAAATAATTCTGATATCAAATAAATCATTGTAATATTTACAGCATATATTGTGTGGCGTGTATACATTTTATGCCTTTAGTCTACATAGGATGCGCGAATGTTCAAATATTTCAATGAAACGTGCTGCTGGCGAGTCCTGTTACAAAATGAGAATTTTTTTATGTCCTAACTCGCTCCTATACATAGATACTATACTGCGTGTGCATGGATAGCAATTAGATATTGTTGCTTGTTTCTGCGTATACCAAGTTCAATCATTAATAAATAAATGGCTAATTCGGACAGAGCAGCATCATACAAAAGTATAATAATTGTATGATACAAAATGTTGAAAAACTCTTCTTTGATGTAAATAAAATGTCCTTGGCGTGAAACAAATTTATCGCGCACAAAGCCTTTGTTTGAAGGCAAGGCCAGTTTACGAGCAACGACCTATTATTTCAAAATAATGTGCCTCTTTTTAAAGCAATGTGCAGTATTCGTTGTAAGTAACTTACCTGATCTATGCTCAGTCTATTACAACGCTGTTCCTTAGCGTAAGATAGTCCCAGATATTACTGGTATCTTTTTAAAGCTAGATTTCTTTCTTGATATGCTTTCAATATTAAAAGCTACCCTTCACGTTTGATGTATTTGTCAAAGTTAATCCATGTCTTTGTCTTGTCATTTTGTAACAGCATTTAAATACAATAAGAAAGTTCACTTTCCATGTTCAATTATGACGTCATTACAATGGGAGCTTGCACAAAGATGAACTAATCTGATCGCTGCCGCGTACTGAGAGGGACGACCTCATGCAATTATTGTTGTCGCATATCTGGTGTATTTGTCAATCTAAGCTGTTGTTAGATGATTTGTTAGTAACAAGTTACATATTTTTGTTGGTCAGAAATACAGCAGCTGCTGTCGAGTTTTGGACCTCATTCAAGCCAGTACTATACAGTCGATATGTCTGGTTGAAAACAAATAATAATCGTTGTCACTGATCATGCTAGGAGTCACCGTAGGCTCTTTACATAACAACCAAACATGAAAATAATATAAGGTTTATTAAGATGGAGCACAGTTCATAGAATTAAGGGAGACATATGTGTAGAGACGATAATGAACACGTTTCAGAAGGCTGTTCACACCGTCTGATTTGTTGGGCCAGATTCTTCTACTTATTCTCCGTTTATTTCAGTCGATTTACTGATAAATTATTACCTCGTTTATGGACAGATTTTTGCTGCTATTTTGTGGAAAGTTCACCTGACCACATTTCATTCATCAATTTCGTATCGTGTGAACGTTTTAGAGTAAAACTCTCGAAAAGTTATTTGCAGGCATTGGTTTGATTTCATAATTGGATTATTGCTTTTATCTGTAATCTGATCAAAGATTATCACCCATTCGTAAAACTGTCCACTAATCCTAACGATTGATACTTAAAGTTGCTGTATAAGAGTGCCTCAAAATATTCTGCTGATATTGAATTATGAGTTAGGTCAATATTTTGCACATATTACTGATACGCATCACGGCTGCGTTTTGTCCTGGGACTGATAAGCTGAACTGTCGACTTTGTCATCTCTGGTGCAAACAACCAGCTAGCGAAATCGATATTCTCATTCACTGTTACAGACATTAAGATTAGAAGACGATAGTATTTTTAACAAAAGTATCTTGAACTATCTTCAGCAATGGTTGAAGGTTTTGTCGACAGTTTCGCTGCATATCTCATTGTTAGAACTAAAATACGTTTCTGTACACAAAGATAATAAAGCTACTCAAATGAACTTGCCTGTAACGTTCAGACTGACATTACTCGTTGTGAGTCTAGTAGCCACTCTTAGGTACTCTTGCTCTTTGTTGAGAGATGTTTGTTTCTGATACAGACCGACTTGGTGTATTCTTTCTCATATCTGATAGTGAACTTCTGAATGTTCCCTATATAACTGACAACGTCTGCCCCACCTAACCTCGCCATGACGTCACCGTAGTGAGATGACAAATAGAAAACAGGAGTAATTGATAGAAAGGTGGCGATAATATCTGAGAAATTCTTACATTCTGATAATTGATATGTAGTCAGTGCTTTAAATATCTTTGCACGTCTCGCTTTGCATGTAAGTATATAGAATAGTATTATAAAAACGTCTTCGTGAAATAGGGATATAACGCTGCTGTACATACGTTTGGGATACGAGCAGTGAGGGAAAAAATAACGAACTTTTTCTCTGTTCCTAAAAAGAACAAGAGTTTTCTAGATGTTACTGAATGACACAACAGCATTCATTCAAGTTATTAAAGAGCTGTGGCAACTGACCAGTCCATTGATTAAACATGCCTCGAGGTAAATAAAATGACGTACGTTGAAAAGACTAATTTTCATGTTCACCTCCAATGAATCGGTGTATAGATTTTACAAACTGCCAGCCTTTTCTAATTTCTAACCAAAATGAATTCAAAGCTTGCAGAACTTATTAAAGTGATGTAGTATCGTATTGTACAGAACTTTTTTACGATCCATTTTGAAGGGGATTACCTCAAGACGCTAAAAATGTTCAGAATCTCCTAAAAAGGAGGTCTTCGGCATTTTGTTACATTTCATACAAGTGATTACTCACTGTGGTGTTGTTGCAAAGATACCTTATTAGAATGCCAAGCCATCTGTTTTTATTTCACTTTCATTCAAGCTATTTCACCAGTGTGCAATAATTATCAATGAACTCTAATCTTCCTGTTGAGTTTGTGTTATAAAATAAATCTAGCTGCATGTGTTACTCATTTTCCTAACTAATTGTGATGTCTCTATCAGGATCGTGTGGTCTATTTTTAAACGATATCCCAACGAATGCTGATGAATTCTCTAGATTGAGTTTCATAAAAAAGCACAAAAGTGACCATACCAGATAGTGAACAACAAGCTGGATATCTTTGAAAAGTATCTAAATATATTGATAATGCCTTTCGTGACAAAACTTGTCCTTTTCTTTTTTTTGTTATTTTATAAACCACTACGGCCTGCGTAAAATGCTGTCAGTCTTCGACTTTGAAGATATTGGTAGCTAAAGAAAAATAAAAGTTGTTTTGGGAAGATCGTCAGGCTAATATTCGGTGGATCTCCAGGCTACACTAATGCTACCACAGATTTTTTAACTTTGAAGATTATCATTTAGTGTAGTTCGTTATTAGTTTCTGTCTGTGATAGTAATGAATCACCTCTTTGCATTGTCGTTGTCACATTCATCATGATCTGCTCGTTCTTTATCTACAGCCCGTGCCCAGTCCTCAGGATTCTCGTCGGTGTAACCAGGACCCTCGCACCAAGGACGACGTCCGTGTCCTGTGACAAAAATGCAATTTCAGCAAATTTTTTTTCTAATTTAGTACTCAACAATGCAAATGTTAATCTCAATGGCACGTTGATAGAAACTTGTTGAATGAACTGCATTGGTGAGTGACAATTTCCTTGTTTATGTTGATAGCGTTTTTTGAACTGTTTCGATATTAATGAGTATGTTAAGGGGGGGGGGAGGTGGGAGGTGGGGGGATCTCTGCAGACACGGATATATCTGAAGGTATTGGAATAGATCTGTAGGTATACGGATAGTGTTCCCCTGTATATTTGTATAAGCGTATTAGTGAATACCTGGAAATTTTCTTTTCGAGTATGATGATAACTCGCTACATTTATGTGGGGTATTAGGGGATACTGTACTGAAAATATAGACTTATTGTAATAGCTCAGTACATTCGTACGGGATAGTGATGTACAACTTACTACATTTATGTGTAAGAGGACAGCAATGATGTGAACATAGATAACTGTTGATGTTACAACATTTACACTCTAGTCCTTCGCTATACACTTGCAACTCGCATCGTCTGGATATCTGCAAGGACAATCAAATATTCATTTATAGACCTTCGATGACACGAATTTACATAGTTCAGTGGAATTAGAATGTAAGAGATTTCATGCCTTTGTATAACCGTAAAAATCCACTCAAGTGTCAATGATACTCACTTACCTGAGAATAAGAAAAGTTGATAAAGAAACAAAGAACAATAAGTGCACTTAGACTCTTCATGATAAAACAGCTTTTGATAATTCTGTGTTCTAGCTAAGTTTAGAAAGCAACTTTCGTTTTACACAGTGTAAGAGCCAATGTTGAGTTGTAAATGCCAGTAAATATTGTGGTAGAACCACATTTGTAATATTCGTGTCTTTTGTCTTTATTGTGAGGAAACATGCAATATATGTAAGCAATATCTTTTAACAAAGGAAAAGACATAATATCATGGTTTTATTACAAAAATCTCTATAACATACTTCAACATGTTTTGTTGCTAAGCAAAATAAATTCTACTGATGATTCATTCTGTTTGGATCTGACATCAATCCTACATTATAATTTCACGTTATTTTGTGATGGAATTACTAATAAATACCAATTTATCTAATATATGAACTAAATATATTCAAGTATTAAATAACTTAGGAATACAAGCAGTCAGTGAAGTCATTACGGGCGTTAATAGTTCAATACTGCAATATCACCAAAATTCAAGCGTGCGGCTAATAAGAAGAATAACACGTTTTTGACAGTTCTTCATTTAAAAGATTTCTTATTGAATATGTGTTTTAACCGAGCTCCACAGTGTATTTCTGGTGAAGTATCTGGCAATACCAAATATAAAGAAAAGAAAGATGATGAACGATAACATGATAACGAAATGACTTATGCTCGTCCCAATCTCTAACCAGCTACCATAATCTTGAACGAAGAAGAAAAACTGTAACGCCATAAAGTCAGTCATGATCAAGACTAACAGGAATAACCGGTTTACAGGAACTCGGCAAACCACGTGAACAGCATCAAACATACACGTGACTAGGATAAATGGAATTAAGATTTTGAGAATCAAGAGCGATCCCATTATGAATGGAGAGAAGACAGTCAAGAAACAGTATACTGCGGTTGGATCAAATGTATTAATACTCGCGATATTTCCAGTTCCGAAGAATGCGGTAATGATGAAATACACAAAGAAGAAGGCACAACGCAGATCATCAAATGATACTTGTCTTGTGTCGCTCTCCCGCGGGTCGTGAACTGGTATTTGCGTTAGTGAATATTCCTGGTTAAATGTGGATAACTGGTGTTCTATAGTCAACCATAGCGCCATAGTGGAAGATAATACAAGAAAAAAGAGCGACTCGTAGGAAGTGCTCAGTAAGAAATACACTGACCATAATGACATGGTCGTACTCAATAGACGCAGAACAAGCTTATCTGTGACCAACGTTGGTAGAATAACGCAGAATATCACTGTTAACCAACTGAATATCTGGTTCACTCGTGGCAAGCCTCGTTTTAAAGATAAACTGTATGCAGTATGGTTGAGTACAACAATGGCCAAAACCAGAATCAAGAACTGAACCCCATGCACCAGTTTTGTTGTGTTTATGAAAGTTCCATCATTCTTCTTGTACAAGTACAGAACCACAAAGGCTCCAACAAATGAAAAAATCCCAGCTAGGGTTACCAATAGATAAAAGGAATCACGACCAACCACTGGCAGTAGTGGAAACACAGCAAGTGTTAAACAGTGTATGATCCATAATGCAACTGTGACCACGTGTGTTTTTATCAGCGGAGTTGCAAGAGGCCATGCGCCTAAGAGGATTAACCCAACAGACAGAGTATATCGATAAAAGAAACTCAATATGAGAACTTCTAAGCCTATTGTCACTACAAGAAGACTGAAAAGAACATAGAGGATATTGTTGAATGATGTTATACAAAGTATCTTTATAGTATTCCAATGCTGTGCAACATAGTTCCAGCACATGAGTGGTAAGACACAGTACAAGTAGTGTGTGATAGGAGCCTTCTCAATCTGCAACAATATCACAGCAGTGCAAGCAAAACCAAAGAATAGTTTATTGATGAACCTATTCCACTTTTCATTTTTCTTTGACTTTTGAAATGTTTCTGGGAAAATGTGAAGGGCGATGCAGGTAATCCATCCTACAAATCCTAGTGTGACCATGCAGCTAAGAAGGACACGATCATATCTCTGGTAATAATTTAGTCCTTTCAGAGAAAGATTGATCAACTGAAGACTTAATTTGGTAGCTTTTGGGTAATCACCAGATTTCATTGAAACTGTGATATCACGAATCAATGCAATTCGCTTGGAACCTAAAGATAGAAACGTTTTATGGATAGGATCAATTTTTATTGATTGGATGGATTAATAAAAATTTTTTAGCCAACAATATTTTACCTGTAAGTTCAGGAAATTGTTGGAATATCAATGATGTTTCCTTTTTCATCCTCTCCTTAATTTGATATTGGGCCAATATTTGTTTTGCATTTGTGAATATGTTCTCAGTTTTATACATTTGGGTATTGTCAAGATAGTCCAAAGGTAGAATTCCAACTGAGTTCAAAGGGAATGGGACACCTGAAATTTTAAAAAAACTCATTAGAAAGTGAGAACTTTCCGATTCCTAGTTTTTGCTCAATTTTTATAACAGTTTTGAAAGCATGCGTACCTATCAAAGAGGACATCAAAGGAGCAATATCAGCTTGAGAAACATCACATCGTTTCAACCCAGATAGCCCCCACTGTTCCGATAATCCATCATTGTACCCATGTTTCTTTACTTGCTCTGGTCCTTGGAGTCCAGCTCCCCAAGCAACAAGTGGTGTAAGTGTCTCATGTGTATGTCCAGCGCCATGTGCACCCCAGTCAGTCATACCATGATCAGATGTCATTATGTATGCTGTAGAGTTGTCATGATTGAAGTAGTCTTCAAATAATTCATACATTTTCTTTATACCTCTGTCAACACTCTCGATGTTCTGTAGATATTCCTCAGACATCGGCCTGTGTGCATGACCATTTGTGTCAATACCTGGTTGGTTTTAAAGAGATTAGTTAGAATACCATCTTGATCAAATTAACTTGCTTTAATGCGGTAAAAATATCTTGTAAGACAATGTGTGATGCATAGTAATACTTTCTGTATAAGTACTTTACCAAGTAGATGCAAAAAGAATATATTCTTATTAGTTCTTAATTTCTCCTTAATAGTATCATTTGCATTTTCCAAAAAATTTTGAACTTTCTCAAACACCCATTTGTCCAATTGTGAGTGATCTTTGGCAGCAAAGTCTTCTTGTTCAGCATCATACATTTCTGTTGAAACATGGCTACCACTTGCTCCCTTGGCAAACATTGGTAAAATATCTGGACTACCCCAGGACCATGTCTGATGGCTTTCATTGAACACAGAGTCAAACTCCACTGGATTCTCTTTCCAACCTGAGAAACAGAATATCGCCATAATTATTTTGCACTTATTCGGTGGAAATTTTAAACCTGGACTGAGCAAAGATAATTAACAAATACTACATGAGAATATTTGTCTTCTACAAGATGATAAAATCTGAACTTGTCAAACAATATTTTATATCTCAGGGTATCAATGAAATATCCAACCTTTTGCCACGGCACTGACATCTTCATAGAAGCCTGCAATAATGGCGACATGGCCAGGTCTTGACTCAGTTGGTACTCGTGTATGAGACACACCCCAGCGACCTGTGTTCAAAATTATGTCACGTATGAATGGTGCTCGAGAAGAACTATTTTCAAACAATTTATCAGCACGTAGTCCATCAGCTACGAACAGTACAATTCGTTTAGCAGGAGGTTTATGCGAGGAACGATATGGTGTCATGCCATGAACTAGTGGTGTAGTGAAATATATATCGAATACTGAATAAAGATAAATAATATGAACTAAAATACCAAGTAAGAGAACTGACAGGGACGCCATATTAGATTCAAACTGGATAACAATGCTAAACGTCATGTAATACAATATTATGCAGCACTATACAATACTATACATTACTATTCGCAACTATACAATAATATTCACTTTGAATTAATCTGGGGTAGTCTAGAGTACTGCATTGTGTTGTATAATAATGTATTACATTATTTTGAGATATATCCGTGATTCCGTGTCAGAAATATTATACAATAACCGGAATATATGCGTAGTTCCCTGGATTTTCCCTGTCACGCCCCCCCCTGAATAGTCTCTTCAATTAATGTCCATTTTTCTGGAATAAAATTTATTTCCATTTTAAAAAGGAAATTTATTAATCAATATTACAATATTCCGTATATATAAATTCATTCATAATATCAAAATTAACCCAGCTAATCTGGTGAAAACCTACTATTTTCCTAGTTATTATCTATTTACGATTTATGTTGTGAAGATTTATTTTTATAGCTAAAGTATTTTATCAATGAAAAATTATCAGGTGTCAAATTTCAATCCATTTTTATGTCGCAAAATACGTTCAATATTTACAATTTTCTATACAGATATTATATAATTATTAAGTTTTATTAATCGCAGATATTTTTTAGATGTCATTTTGAAAAGATATTACGACGCAGATATCTATTCTATATCGGGAAAGAGAGCTAGAAATCGGAGCTCGAATGTTTGGTACAATTCTGTAAACAAAATTCCTCAAAGAGGTGTGTTTAAGGTGATATTTCATTGGATAGGTTATAAAACCACTTCCGTTACAATCTCATTCACGGCATGAAAAATAAAAACGCACAAGAAAATTAGTAAACGCGCAGTCTAAAAGGGACGCATGAAATAATACGTAAGTAAAATAAATTTGTTAGGAGGATAGTTTGTTAAAACATCAAGCAACATAAGCACTTTGCGCCCACACTATGTCATCAAAAGCTGTAATGATATATTGAGTGATGGGCGGAAATTAATAACAAATAACTGCCGAAAATTTTGCATTAGATCTCGACCTTACGCTTTTTTATGCAATATATCTGGGGATACTTTTCTTTTCTATATTATTGGCAGATTGTTTTCATGCTTGTGCCTGATTGGTGTATTTCGAACGCTGAATAATGACACACACGTGCTTGCTTTTGTGTTTTGAATTCCAATACTTGGTATGACGTCACAATAGGTCACGTGACTTTAAACAACTGTGGTCATCTTTTATCATGTTGAGATTTATAGATGTTGATTATAACACACAGAATGTCGGAACCTGTTGTCGAGGTATTTTTAATTGTTTTCTTTGATTTTCGCCAAAAATATCACAAATTATAGAGAAAATTTAGAAAATGTTGTAGCATTTTATGCGATAGTTTTTGAGGAGTTGTATGTTGCCGAGAATGTAATCCGTGCAAGTATTGTTTTAATATATGTCATCCACGAGGAATCTAGCAATGTCAATTTGTTTAAATTTTTAATTTTTAGTGGGTTGGCTCAAGTTGTGGGAAACACGGAGCTTACACGTTTTACAAAGGCTTCAAAATAACAACAAATGGTGAATCAAGGGAATATTTATTGGGAGATTTCTATTTTATACGCAATTCGAAGGACAGACCAATTTGCATTGCTGAATTTCAACTGCTGTGGCATGATGCTAATACTGATAATAAACTCGCATCAGCAAGATTATATTTTAGACCTGAAAGTACTCCTGGTGGACGGCAAGGCTGCCATGGGAAGGTAAGAATTAAATAAAAATCTAGTATAATTTGTATTTCTTGCATGAGATAAAATTTGAGTTAATAATACCATCAAGTTTTCAGTAATCTGTTTACTACGCTTCATCGCATTTTGTTACAAGTGCTTATTTTTACTCGAATTCTTCAATTAGAACAATTTGAACTTTTTATTTCGTTCTAAATTAAATAACGAACTTCTAATGTAGTAGCAACTCCAATAGTGTTAAATATGAGTATGTCTGTATTTGCCGTTATTTTAAATTGCGGTCTCCTTATCTACAGTTTATTTGTAATCAAATTATTTTTGAATTTTGCATAAAAGCAATTTGAGTTCTTTGTATGCCGAGATTAACAAAAATACCGTTTTTGCTGGCCAACACCGATTACATAGTTTAAGAATTTATCGCGTTTTGGAGGAACAAAAATGCGACAAAAGTATTTAGAAATTTGAGCCAATTTTGTGTTGTAATGGAATCTTCCGATCAATCTGGCAATATGTTACGACACCTTGTGACTTGTTTGTGCCTTCAAATATTAATGTATACAAAAATCTGTCGTTGTTTTCGCAAGTAAAAAACAAATTACCCGCCAAAATTGCAACGTAAGTCAATTAATCGCAAGAAGGAATTTTTTCGCTGGCGTTCGAAATTTTTAAGAACGAATAGTGTATTTTTAAAATTGCGATTTTAAATTTGGCTACGCGCCATCGATTTCGCCTTGTAAATTAATTTCTTTTCAAAAAATATTTCACCAATTTTGGTTTTAAATATATGGATGTTAAAATTTCTATCCGTGTGTAATTTTTAAATGCGTGAGTAAGTTTGAAAGTGTGAGAAAAGCGGTGTACATGGTTTTATGGAGTGCAGATTTAGGTTTCGCTCTGTAAACAATGTATATTGTGGCGTATCAATTTGCATTTTGACTATTTATCAATAATCCAAGTCTTGAATCGTCAAAACACTTTGTATTGGGAGATTATCGTCCAAATGTTTGTTTCGTCTTTCTCAGGTGTTCGATCAATAAGAAACTCATTTTAGCCGAATAAAAGGAAAAAATATTAAAAAATATCTCAATTTTTTTGAGGCTCACAATACGTTAATTACGCAAATCTCTTTGATCCTTATTTGGCATAATGACTTGACTTCAATGATTATATATAAAAAGTCAAACATTCCTAAAACCATCTTCATGATAGTGAGAAATAAATGCCATGCGTTGTATCGAAAGTAATTTTAAGTCGCGTATGGATATCTAGTTACTTCACACGAGAACAGTACAACACTCTCAGTTTTTGCCGGATATACTGCATAATGGTCTCCAACAATTTCCTTTCTAAAATTAGCGATGTCAAAAGGGCTTAATCACAGCAAAAGAGAAAGATTTATCAATGTTTGTGTTTTCCGTTTGGAACATAGAAAAACTTGAAATCGTTTTACGGAATAACACAAATTATAAAGTGCGAGTTCAAAAGCTCAAATTTTGAAATAGTTTCAAGAGAAATTGCCACAAACCGTACGAAAACGACGGCAGGATCAAGTTACATTTAGGCCACATGTTGACAATAAAAAATGAAATATTTATAGTGAAATAAACCTTAAATCCTTACTTATTTGAAAAGAATATATGCAGAAATATAGATATATAACAGTAATAATTCTATCTGTCAGGTCCAATATTACAAGAACAGCCTGCTAGAATTCCCTTTCGAGTGAAATATGGTTTTTATGTAACTTGTCATGGAAAATCGTCTTTCAAATCTCCTAAGATTATTTCCATATGTGCATGGAACAAATTTTATTTCTTTTTTACACTGTTAAGGCATAGAGAAATGGTGATATTTTTTCTTTCCCTTTGAGTCTCAAAAGATCGCACTTAACTAACGTAACATGAAAACTCGTCGTAGATCAAATTGTGACATCTTCATACAATATTTTAAAATCTCTGCTAGCGTCATAAATGTTGCAAAATACCAAATGAAATGTATCTTTTATAATGCTTATTTTAGTGGTACATGTGCATCATATCTTGCGGTCAAAACAAATTTAAAACTACATAGCGGTCGTATATTGTCTCTCATTTTACATAAATTTTGAATGGAAGTAATCAGAAACATCTGATTCTCTGAATGGGAAAATCGAGTTAACCAATGTACGAAAAAAATCAAAATTTCTTTCTTGATATGACGACTGTTTTGTATCGGTTGATCGTTGCCAGAAAAATAATTAATTTGAATGTGATATTTGCTGTTTTAAGTAAGCTTCTTATCTTCAAGGAAGTCGGCTCTTCTTTACGTACATAACCGTGTCCAGTGTCAATGATTATGAAAGCTAGTTAAAGTGAAGGGAAAACAATATTTGCAACATATTTTTTTCTATGCCAATAATTAGAATGAAGAATGTCTAATTCTATGTTTCAATTTTTGTATTTGTTACTTTGGTATGTTTTAAAGAATTTTCAGTATGTTTCGATGCGAATTTCAGCATGTTTTTATTTCAACATCTGGTTTATGTTAGCGGTATCATTGCATTGACAGAAAAACGTGGATAAATTTCTTGTCATTATGAACAATTTAGATAGAATTTGAAAATAAAGAAAATCTTTACAATTCCACTCATTATTTCATTATTTTCGGCAACTATTATCTCTCAGTAATATTTACGTGCATTAAAAATAATACGAGCATTGTCTTATCTCAAGACCGCCTGCTGCTAATGAAAATGTCCTGTTGTTATATCATGTTTTAGGCATTTGTAATTTTCTCTTAGATTCGTCTCAAATTTCTCTGTTTAGTGATTTGTATATTGATTTACGTTTCTTTAATAGAGAAATATTTTAGCTATCATGCTAGTGTTGTATTGTTCAATTTTTTCTTGGTTTTGATAAATATTGTTGTCATTTTCTAAAACAATGAATATTGTGAACGCCGATTTTTTTATTTTCGAAGCTATTTCTCACCACTGTGAGATTTCGACGCGCTGGTTTAAGGATTTTTCCCCAAACATTATCTTGTGTTTTTCTCTGTCTCTCTGTTATGATCGCTGATGTGACAGATTGTCAAAAGATACAATATGCTATGGTCAAATTATTTTCAAAATGCAAAGATAATTATTTCCTGTGGTTTATTATGGATGAACCCGATACGGCTGTTGGTCTGCATGCAACCGTAAAATATAGGAAACAAATGATTTTGAAATTGAAAATGAAAAAGTTTAGTCTGATTTCCAAAGAATATAATTCCGTGTACTTTTATTTTCATATAAATTAATTTTATTGAATCTATTATACTTTTCCGGGGGTTGACCTACAAAGCACAGTCTACCCGCAAGGCGAAACACCCGTGAGCTATGGTCGAATAATTACAGTGCAAGGAAATAAACACTGGTTATTACTGCTATTTAAGACCATCTAGTCTTAGTAAATGGTTGTCCTCACTTCACTGAACAATCAATCAATCAAAGTCTGGTATCTCTTTTAGGATGAATTACTCTACACAGATGAAAAAGTCGTGATAAAATGCAGAGACATGGTAAATTTAGAGTACGATGGGACTGGATGGTCATACGGGGTCAAAGCTATATCGGAAATTTACCTCCAGGAAGTCGCACCCTCGGACAATATTGATTCGGAGGATACAAAAAAGTTTCGCTTGCTTAAAAGAAAACCAAAAACGAAAAAGATGGTTCCAAAAGAGCGAACAAAAATAGTGATTTTAAGTTTTCCGGCTTATTGTCGATTTAAGTCGTTGCTTAAAAAGTTATTTGGTGGTCTTGTGATGACAAAGATGGCGATGAAAGCATTTGGCGGAGTTCTTCAAGCCAATGATTCCACGTGGGTCTCTTTTTCCAGAGATTGTTTTCACCATCCTGGATTAACAAAGTTTGATATGTTTTGTCAAAATAAAGGTAGGCACTCACAGAACTCTCCTGAAATAGTCTCTAGAAAGTCAAAGACTTTCGCTACTTTCTTCGCTGCCTTTTTTCAACTGAACAATTAGATTATCTTGGAATTCAAACTGCCGTAACCTGACTGTGCTTGTTAGTGTCGTTCTTGTAATATCTTGCGATAGAACACATAGATTAATTGACACTCTAAAATATTTTAGCACCTGTTCTAAAAGGCCGACCTCGGAAAAAGAAGATGTCTAAAAGAACTGTTTCCAAAGATGGGACGAAACAAAATACTGCAAATGTTGATCAACAAACTGCAAACGCGGTTGAGAGCTCTGACGATAATCAAACTGACACTTCAGAGACAAGTTCAGTTCAAGAACTTCCATGTCCTCCAAAGCTTGTGGCCAACATTAAAGAAGAAAAACCTTTTGAAATCGGAGTTATTCGATCTGTTAAACAGGAAAACGATTGTAAACTTTTAGCAATTCCACCAGTTCCAAGGTTGGTGAAGATTGAACGAGAAGAACCAAGCCCTAACGGTCAGTTCCGACCGTTTACCGAGCCTGCTATGATGTACAGCGGTCAAATATCCAGTCACCACATGGAGAAAACTGACCCGTTAAAGATGCTGCCTTCCAGTTCAGTTATATCAAGCGGTCAGTGTGAGTTTAACGGGCAGACGACAAGAGAGAAATGTATTGAGGTGACGGTAGACGAGAATTGTTCCTTGGGTTCATCTGCGACTATTCACCCGTCTCTCGTGTCTCACGCGGCAACGATTACAACGAATCATCACATTCAGCCCAGAATGTCAACAATTATTCGCACTCCTATTGCAACTCAAGAAGAAGCTACGAAGAATGAGGCCAGAGTTGAGCAACCTTTGAAGAGAAAACGAGGTCGACCACCTGGAAAGTCAAACAAATGTTTGAAATTATCTGAAATGAAAATAGCTCCAAAAACATCTTTAATAGACGATGATGAAGTACAGATAAAAATTGAAATAATAGATGATAATAATACATTTATGACGGAAAATGAGGAATATAGTCCTGAGGTAAGTGTCTTGAAGAATCTAAACTTCTGAACTGTACACTTCAATGTCTATTGCGTTTTGTGAAAAAAAATTGTTTCTGTTTCAGCCACAGAGTGAGGAAGAGCGGGAATTTATGAAGAATTTAAAAATATTCATGAGAAAACGAGGATCACCAATTGAGAAGATTCCAGCTTTGGGTTTCAGGAAAAGTATGTGAATTTATTTATAAATTATAGTTCATCTACCTCCTTATTTTTTGAGATATTAAAATGCTTTTTTTTTTGGAAACAGTTAATTTATTCAAGATGTATGAAGTTACTCGGTCGTTGGGCGGATATGATCAGGTTAGTGTTGATATTTAATGTGAAAGTCAGAAAATTGCAATGTCATTGTAAAGATAAAATTTTCATTGCTGAATAAATTGTCCTTTTTGATTTGTAGGTGACGAATAAGCGTTTGTGGCGACGAGTTTATAGCGAAGTTGGAGGAGCTCCGAGCATTACAAGCGCCGCCACAAATTCAAGAAGACATTATGAAAAGTACGTTAATTTCATAGATTGTCAACTTTATTACAAAATTTATTTTGGGTTTCTTATATTTGAATAAACCGTAGACATACTGAGGCTATGCCTGTAATAAGTAATGAAATGGAGGACAAGGTGGGGGGAAATTTAATATAACTCTTTGTTTCTAGACTGTTGCTACCATACGAACGATATACAAGGGGCGAAGAGTATCTACTCGATGGAAAAAGCTCTGATTCTCAATCTCCATCACCAGACCGCCTCATCTCACCTCATAAAGACAAAAATGGAAACGTTGTTTCTCAAAATGAGTCATTTCTCCTCTCGACAAACAAACAAGAGAAACAGTCTCATCCCGGGGTCACAATATTGGATACACACAGCAATTCAATAGTCCGTCAACCTATGGTCAAGCAATCGAACATGCACAGCAAGTCAATAAATATTGGCTCGGAACAAAACGAACAACTAACTGGCTGTAAACCATCTATAACTGCAGTAATAAGTCAACATGACTCTCGGTTAAAACCAGTGGTGTCTCGTGTGAAAAGCCAGAAAGACGTTCGGTTAAAACCGGCAGTAACTCTTGGGATGCAAGATACCCGGTTCAAACCAGTTGGTACTGCAGAGGGGAGTCATCAGAAAGATGGTGTCCCATCGAGTCAACAACATAATGTGTCAGGTCGTTTGATGCAAGACAGACAGAATATTTCTCATTTGACTACCACGAAACCACAAAACAAAGGAAATACAATCCATCAAGATAGGACATCGCATTCTGTTGTTAAGACTGAACCAACAGTCAGCTATCAGAGACTGCAAGAAAGACGGTCAGTGGTGTCGTATTCAAGTACACAACACCACTACAACAAACCAGCGGACTCACCACTTGAGATTATTACCAGAGGAAGTCGAAGTAGTCCAATTACGATGTATTCAACAAATACAGACAATTTGTCCCCAACATATACAGCAAACTTTTCATATGATTCACAGCAAAGTGCTCGCCAGAATACCTACACCAGTGAACGTGTAAGTGCAGATCCAATACGTCGTAATACGAAGGATTGCATTACTGAAGGTTATCCAGTCACGTTTGTACCCCATAAGAAAATTGATGGGAAAACGTCGGCGGAGTTTGAACGTAAACCAAAGTATCTACCGCATTATGATCCTGTGAACGAGTTTAGTGTTCCTAACGAATACCACGTGGAAGAGTCGCGAGAAATGCGTAAACACGCACGAGGAGATGAGATACTTGTGACAAATGTTATACCAGGAAAACGCGCACATAGTCCACGTGACGTTATGTTCTCAGTACCAGTGTTTCAACCGTCACATTATCCACACGGAGGTTTTGAACTTTATGATTTACCAAATACCTTCCCTGTTCGTGCTTCGTCACGGATATTCATGCCTCATCAAGTATTCCCTGCCCCTAGTCATCCGGGATTTCCACCTTACACACCCCATATCATTGCAACTATAGGAACAGATCCCAACACACTGTACCAGTTACCAATACCAGGTTATTATCAACAGGAGATTGCCTACCCCATGGATATACTCCACAGTTAATGGTGAGTGGCCTTTACTCGGCAGACATTACCACAAGATTCGTTTTTGTAAATAGTATAGATTTTCTATGATGAAAGAAAATATTTTGCGTCTAGAATTATTTATTTTGTAATGTTCTGTAACAGTTGTTTCGTTATTAATTATATTAAACGTATTTTATTGTATTGCTGTTTCGACTTTTTTAAATTTCGGTGGTGTCTTGGTAATATTAGCAAATATTAGCATGATACGCGGGGAATGTGGATAATTGGGTACATATTGTTCCACATGGGGTTTCGTTGAATAAGACCAATATTATCCCTAATGTAAACAAACAATCGGTGGAAGAAGCAGGTTCGAAAGTAAATGATGGCTTTATTTTCAAATTGGTTTGGCGAGGATCTTTATTTACAATATAGAGAGAGAATATTTTACGAAGAAAGTCCTTATCTTTACTATGCCTATCGTCTGGTTTCAGGGATCACCGTAGCAACTCTGGCAATATTGATAAATATTATTTTGCATTTTGTGTTTAAAGTTTGTCGAAGAATTTTAAATCCGTGGTCACATATTGAACAAGTTCAGTTTGGAATGGATGTCGTCTTTGGGGCATATCATATACTGGCTACTGCAATTACGGCTTATGTTTCTGAAAGGAAGATAAGTTTGCTGTGCGAGTCGATACGGGCTGAGAAATAGCATACACTAAGTGCATTCACGTATGTCATGGATTGGATGTATAAAAATGGAAATTTGCTCATTTTGGAGGGTGGCCGAGAACCTCAAATAAAGTATGAATTCCTGCAAATTCAATCCTGAAAACATTTAGCTTTTCACTTCAGGTGAAACTAACTGGGGGAAAACTTGTGTTGTTGATGTTGTGACCAATGTCCATCTTCAGCACTAAAGCAATTGACAATTGTATAGTGTAGAAATGAATTATGTAATGTAAATTATTAACAATTGTACGACAATCTGTTCCATTGTTAGCTTGGCTAATAGAACTTCACAAGCTGTGAGCTACTGTAACCATTTGTATGGGTAATATACCATGAAGCATCATTTGAAATGGTAAGGCTCTCTCTCAATATATGCTATGTAAACAGAAATATTATGAAAATATAAATTTCCTTATTTTACTATTGAGATGTTTGCAAGTTTTCATGTTGTTTGTATATGACAGACTGAAAATAAATATATTCATAGCATATATTTTAGCTGCAGGTTGCTGCTATTGCAAAAACCCCAGAAATTTAAGGGGGGTGTTTCATCAAATGCAAAAAATCTCATATTGGTTTAGGGTTGAAGAAACAATTCTGTCATCACCCCTTCTAATAGACTTCAGTAGGTTTCTGCAAACATTTCCACGGGGTGCAACACAGCATTGTTAGTTGTTACATGCACTGGGAAACATGAACATTTTAGCCATGTATTGACGAACAGGTTTCCTGAGGGATGTAATGAGCAATATAATCCATTCTGGAATACTAGTTCAAAACAGGTTTTTTCATTTTCTGATGTTTTTGGGAGAAAAATAATACACAAGAAAGGACATTAACATAATAATAAACTGGAATGCTGTGGAATAGTGTGCTGCCTGAAAGCTTCTTTGAATGACAATTGACAATACTTCATGTAAAATTGTTTCCAAGATGGAAGTTCAAATTTCGGGTTGTGTTTTTTCTTCTCTATTTCTGGAACTCGCAAACAGCCAGGGAGATGTAGTAAGTTATCACTGATTGTGAAGTTCAATATAAATATTTTGTCTATTTTAACCAGGCAGTTCATCTCTTAAAGGAAGGGTTTTTACTGGGAGACATCGAAGATGTTACGGAGACTACTGTCAGTGATACTCAGGATGTAAACATACAACATAATCGTATTTTTGGTGGGTTTATCTTGTTTTATTTTTTAAGTGTCTTTGTGGGCATTTAAAAAGTTAATTTTAGATTGAAATTGTATGTTTAAAATTACATAAAAAACTATAAATTTCAATTAATATTTTTCAATATTTTATAAGGAATAAATGACGTCATAGGTTGAAAATAGAAGCAGTCAAATTCCAAATTAACCCTAATATATATCTTATCCATGTTGGTATATTGGAAATTTTGTCTTTACAAGGATTTTGTCTTCGATGTGTTTGTTTTTTTAGCCGTCCAAGAGATTGCAGTTTGTCAAGGATTGTTCAGGTTATGAGTTGTCCAATGATTACAATTCTTTATTTCCTGCATCATTTTACCATGATAAAAAATATTCAAATATAATACTTAAACTGTTCCCAGTTTTTATGATGGAGTTGGACATGTGCATTCAGAGAAACTTGACAGAATTCTAGGAAATAAAAGACAGGTATTGGTTTTAGAAATTTTTAAAGTTTGACTTCAGAAAATATTTCTGATATAAACCCTTTCCTTCACATCTCTTTAGGCTGCATTAGGATGGTTTAAATTTAGAAGAAACACAAGGCTTGGTGTGTCAATGAGAGAGAAAGCTGTTCATAAAAGTCTGTTGGAGCAATTTGGAATTGAGGATTCAGAAAGTAATGACACTTTCTTTCATTCGCAAAATATTTGTCACTTGTGTAATATATTTTACTTTCTTTAGATTTCATTTTCTCTGTTTTCTCATCACAACACACCGACAATCTAGCCACCCATGCGTATAATTATTTAGCATTTTACTGCAAAACCCACCATAGCAGGTAAGCTGTTATTGTTGAAACAACACATTTCTGCTATAAAAACCTAAATGGGAATACTCTTAAGATCTCTTTTGTTGTTTTTCTATTGGATAGTTATCACCTAATGTAAAATGTCCGATATTTTTATTTATATATTATCATCAGAGGTTATGAAGCAATACCAATAAAAATCATAAATCTTGGAAATACTGCCCAAACAGAGTATAAGCATAAAGATGAGCCAACAACCTCCACGTCAAAACTGTATCAGAATGTCATTGGTTCATTTCGGTGAGTACCTAATGGTCACTGTTCACCACACAATATCAAAGGCAACTAAATGAAGTTTAATTGTTTCAGTGATGAGTTCCTGGACAATGTAGGGCAGTTACAACAAGTGAGACATGCACGTTCAATGTACAAAAACATGTTGATAAAAATGAAGGTATAATCATTCTTGATACCATAGCAATTTTCACTGACTCAAGAAACTCAGATCAATTTATATTTCAGGGTTTAAAGAAAACTGTCCATAAAAGTGAAACACAGCTGAAAAACTTGTCAGATGATATTGAGATTCTTAAAGAACAACTGGAAAGAGCAAAACAAGAAAAAAGATCAAGAAAAGAAGCAAGAAGTAAATATTTTTGACAAAATACATTTGAAAAAAATATGTTCGGCTATTGAATACAAAATAACAATATACTTATTTTTTTTTTGTTAGTTGATCTTATTGTATTAGATGATGAAAGTGATCAAGATTTGATGTCTTTTGAGGATGTGGATACACAAGATAAAGGTTCAAAAAATCCAACAAAACATTTAGTTGTTGCAGGACATATTGATTCGCATAGCGTGCAAGAAAAAGACTTTGTGGAAATATCTGCTAATCATGTTAATACAATGGAATCAAATGGGGACAACAAGCTTAAGACGTATAACCTTCGAAAAAAATCTCCACAATATTAAGATTAGTTCAACTATGTGTGACCATATTTTGGTATCTAAACATATGGAAACATTCCCAGTTGTAAGTATCATACATGTGTAGGTAGCTTCTAAATTTAATATTATGTTTTACAAGAACAAGGAAAGTGATGAATCAAAATAATTTTGGATCTTGATGAAAGGCCAAGTACTTCATTGTGTATGGCATATAACCTGAAAACACGTTTTGGAAATTTCATTAATTAATACCCATCTTTATTAAGAAAATCAATTAACAGGCCTACCTAATGATCTAGCACGATGGATAGCTTTCTTTATTTCGTTTTGTTTAAATTGACAAAGACCTAGAAAAGATTGCAACTGGTTATACTGTGTCTAAATTATTATTATAAATTGCTGTTTAAACACCACCTGTGGCTTCTTTGCTGTATATACGACCAGTGTGCGAGGATACAAATTGGGACAATAATCTCACATTCTAAAAGTAGAAAACAATTTACACTATTCAACACAATTTCACTTTTTTCTTGGAACAATGAAAACATTTACTTTGTAGTCAATAGTGATATCTCCATGTTTTGGGCAAAGTAAACAGCCAGTTGGTCTGTCTTCAGGATCCATTTTCTGTTAACACAACATCACATTACTTATGAAATGTGAACAGCTATTTTTTTGCAATTAAATATTATGCATGCCTACCTCTAAACGGGCTTCAAGTCTAGTTCGTCTCTCTTCTTTCAATTTTCTCTTCTTCTTGACATAATGATATTTTCCACATACTTTATGAATAATAGTGTATAATAGTAAACCAAATAGTTCCATCAAAGCCATCCAAAACAATATTAGATTCATAAAATACTTGCCTGAGGAATTTAATGTCAAGTTACGAGAATTTGGAACTCCAAATCCATTGTAAGAAAATAAGTGAGTTTGTGAACGCCGGAAAAATACAGGGAAAAACAAATGAAGTGCAACCATTTCGAGTATACCCAAGTCCCAAGGTTATCCTCTGAAGTCTGAATTAAAAAAAAACATCGATGGAAAGTATAATTGGATCATTTTTTTGTTCTAGTACCAGTTTGAAATACATTGAATCCTTTCTATTCAAACAATGAAAAACCATGCAGATATGCTTCAATTTAACTCTAAATATATTTTGAGAACATTTCCACATTCTATAATAAAGATTATTTTGGAGGATGTTATTTTGTGATCACTTAGTGGCTCCAGCGAAGCCTTGCAAATATTTTTTGAAGCTTTTATTTAACTAAGTCATGGCTTCGTCAAGAAGGTTTTTTGTTGGAGGAAATTGGAAAATGAATGGAGATACTGCAAGCATTGGAAAAATTGTGGATTTTTTAAACGAAGGAGTGAATGACTCAACAACCACAGGTCAGTTTTGCCCATGCATTGGTTGATATAAATTGATGAAAATAATTTTTTTGTATATTCTGACATTTACATAGTCGTTTTTGTTTTACTTTATTTAGAGGTTGTAGTTGCACCACCTGCATTATATCTAACACAAGTTATCAAAGATCTTACAAAAGATGTAGCTGTGTCAGCACAGAATTGTTATAAAGTTGCTAAAGGAGCTTTCACTGGTGAGATAAGGTTAGTTCTGGGAGTCCGATATTGCCCTGTTCAAATCTCACACCATGGCATGTAGATAAATTTCCCCCCTAAAAATGTAATAAGTTAATATCTTGTAATTTGTCATTAGTGAACAAGTGTAGTGGTTTTTTAGTTCAGAAATGATAAAGAATGTTGGTGGTAAATGGGTAATTCTTGGGCATTCAGAAAGGAGGCATATATTTGGTGAAAAAGATGAGGTACCAAAACTTGTTTAAAAATATTGATTGTATAAATACTGACATTCTCGTTTGAATTGCAGTTAATTGGCGAGAAAGTTGGCCATGCCTTGTCAGCAGATATTGGTGTGATTGCATGTGTTGGGGAACTGTTGAGCGAAAGAGAAAACGGCACAACAGCTGAAGTTGTATACAGACAAATCAAGGCTATTGCAGGTAGAATTGAAAAAGTGATGTTATTCCACCACAAGTATGCTAAAATGTTGAATATTACTTGCAGCGAATATCAGTGACTGGTGCAGAGTGGTAATAGCTTATGAACCAGTTTGGGCCATTGGTACTGGAAAAACAGCGTCACCTGATCAGGCGCAAGAAGTTCATGCCCTTATTAGGAAATGGTTAAATGACAATGTTTCAAATGATGTAGCTAATTCTGTCAGGATCATTTATGGTGGTAATATATCACGTTGTTGGCTTTGCAAATGTAGTTGTTGAACTATCGTGGTGCTATAAATTAGATTAGATTCGTTAAACATGTTTCATCTTTTCTAGGCTCTGTAAATGCAAAGAATTGTCGGGAACTTGCAACAAAACCAGATGTTGATGGATTTTTGGTTGGTGGAGCTTCTCTGAAACCTGAGTTCATTGAAATCATTAATTCCAAGTCTTAATGTGTGTTGAATGGAGTTATTTTAGGAATATCAGCAAACTTTAATATGTAATTTCCTTCAAAAGTGTATAAATTCTTATTTGGTTTCCATATATATTTATTGTGTTTTGTTTGGTTATATCTACTTTTGGCTTAGATTCACCTCTGGATGCCAAGAGGCAGGTGCTGTGCTAAAATGGGGAGCGCAAAAGGGGCAGGTTTTCTTCAAAGGGTGATCGATTTTGTTATTTGCACTTCAGTGTTCTGTGTCTGGTACTTTTTCACTGGATGATTGTTACAATACTTTGAGGCTGGTCAGTTGCATCTAAAGCAGATTTGTTAATGAACTTCAATGTAATCCCTTAAACAGAAAGGGCTTTCTACACTTTCAGCTGCTGTAAAACTGTAGGGGGGGGGCAGGGCCCTGCTGTCCCTGGTGTCCGGATTCCCCAGAGGATTTATTTTTGCGTACTATTCGATACAAGAGAATAAAACTAGTAATTAGCTGCCTGTTCGCGGGTAATTTTATTCTGACTCCTCAGATGACGGCCAGCCGGGCCAGGAAAGGATAGAATTATGCCTTGGTTTATATATGCTCTTTGTAGGAAATTAAATATCTTTATTATTTCTTTTAAAATGGACAAGGAAAGGATTTAGAAAATATAGATACTTATCAAGGAAGAAACTGACTTCCAAGGACAAGTGGTTTTGTAAAAACTACAACAAAAACGGGCGTAGAAATTCGCTACAACACGAACAGTCAGGCGCCGGGAATTTGCAACGATGTCTTTTTGGAAAAATATTTTCCCGTTTAGTCTGAGTAAGACGAAGAAGAAAAAGGAATATCCAAACATTATATTGAATATAGATCCAACTAGTTTATGGGAAACGACAGGCGAGTTAGGCGACGGAAGTTTTGGGAAAGTTTATAAGGTGTGTGTACAAATGAATTTTGATATATTTATATAATATATCTTAAGATTTAAACACGTCAACATGGTTTATCTGTCTAATTTTGAGCCTTGAAGAATTTCATTCGTATTTAATGAGAAATGGTGAACTTAGCTTAGTGATATTTGCGTGACAGCTTTTATAAGGTGGCTTTGTCTAGAGTATTTTTAACAAAAATTAAATCAACATTTAGTCACAATTTAGTTAATTGTTTTAAAGTATCAATTTTGTAGTATTGCTTCGGTATTCAGTTTTCATATTTTGCTGACCAAAAGTAAGCATATTACTGTAAGGTATCACCAGTATTTCTTGTGTTGTTGATTATATGTTTTTGTTAGAAACTAATGATGCAAGGCAGTAATTGCAGTGAGACTTCCTCTTGGGGAAGAATAAGCACATAGTTTGCATGAAAAAGTGTTCATGAACACTTTTGGGGTTGAATAAAACAAACTTAAAATAATCTTGTTACATTCAATTTACATTATACAGGTTAGCATTACGTAGCTGTATTTTTAGCTATGTTTATTTGTATTGTTAATCCATATTAAGTCAAGGTTAGATTGACCCCTAGTGTTACACAATCTAACATGTTTCAAACTGACCTAGGTCAAAACCTAATCAAGGTTAGTGTTAAAGTCATAAGGTTGAAACCACCTCTAAAAATTAATTCACAAATGCCAACTTGTATTACTTCCTTCAGTTGTTTTACTTCACAATTTTTATTGGTCACATCAAACAGGAAGTTGTGAAATGAATTTTTGAAATAATTATCACATTTTTAGGTCTATTTTTTTCATCTCTTTAACATGGGATGTTCTGTTTGGATTGTAAATTGTTTCCTAAAACCCTAGAATAAAAAATGTAGGAATACTAATGACAAAAGTATTGTAATATACGACATACATACACAAGTTATGATTTTTGGCACTTCACACACTTTATAATAAATACACAAGTTATGTATTTATTATAATGTGGTTTTGTTGGAGTATGTTTATTAAATAAATAATGAAGGATCAAAGTATGCCTTTTGCAGAAATCAGACATAATGATGGGATAACTGATAGGCTTATCTTTTCTGTGGCCAGTAATGTCTGCAATAAGTCTGCTTTTTAATTGGAATTTTGTGTCCAAATATCTGTTTATCAATGATGACATAAATGGTAATAATTTCTAAAAATTAGGTTATTTGGAATGATATTTTTGGTTTCAATAAGTTTCTTTTTTAGATGAATGTTTAACCATTGTACATGTTGAACCTTAGATTTCTGTTCTCTATAGGCAAAACATCGTGAAACTGGTGCAGAAGCTGCAGCTAAAATTGTGGAAATTCATGATGAAACTGAGTTAGATGATTTTATGGTTGAAATAGATATTCTAGCAGAATGTAAACATAAAAATGTGATCAATCTTTATGAAGCTTACTATTTTGATAATAAATTGTGGGTATGTTTAAAACTTACTAAACATTTATCAATTCAAAATTATACATGAAAGAATGCCTTACTCATTTAGTGTTATGTTTTTGAAAACACTGTTTTTAGATGTTAATAGAATTTTGTGCAGGAGGAGCTTTGGATGATATTATCCTTGGTGAGTTTCAAGCCTGTTGCCTTTCATAAGTGTATTATTACCATATAGACCATATAAACCATATACCAAACCAACTGACTGTTGTATTATAGCTCTACCAGGATCTTATAAGAAAGTTCTATTCCCATCTCTGTGATTATCATGGAAAAATTAAACATTTAATTTATATTTTTAGATCTGGAAAGAGGTCTGGATGAGGCCATGATTAAAGTTGTTTGTAAACAAATGTTTGAGGTAAAGAAAATGTTTAACCTGTACCCCTTGGTTGAAAAGCAAATAAATTCAATTTACACTCAAGACCTATTTTGTTTTTATATTTATTTTCAAGGCACTGGCATATCTGCATGCAACTGACAAGGTTATTCACAGAGATCTCAAAGCTGGAAATTTATTGCTGTCAAACGATGGAGAAATTAAGTTGGGTAAGTTATCATTGGAGTATAACAATCAACATCTGATCTTGTTCTAACTGTACCTCATTTTTTGTGCAGCTGATTTTGGTGTTTCTGCAAAGAACAAAAAAACTTTACAAAGAAGAGAAAGTTTTATTGGTACACCATATTGGTTAGTTTAATAATATTCACTCTACAGTATATTCAAACATTTGCAAGCTCTATTTTTGTTTTATCTAAAAGCTCCAATATTTTGTGTTTCTTTTTGTAGGATGGCTCCTGAAGTTGCTATAACAGAAACCTGCAAAGATGATCCATATGATTACAAAGTAATTTAATGAATCATTACTTACATAATTAGTAACAAAACATTTTCAACAGTTTTCTTCTTTTAGTGTGATGTGTGGTCTGCTGGAATTACTCTTATTGAACTAGCAGAAATGCAACCACCGTATCATGAAATGAGTCCAATGAGAGTTCTTTTTAAAATCCCAAAAGCAGAACCACCATCTCTGAAGCAACCCAAGCGATGGTAGGCATTAATAGATACAGTGTTTTAGGCTGTTTTCCTTAAAATTTGCCCATTTAAATAGGCAGGTGAGATTTCTAATAATATAATCTCTTTTTCTAGGTCTGTTGACTTCATTTCATTTCTGGCAAAATGTTTAACTAAGACACCCAATGATAGACCAACTGCAGCTGAATTGTTAGAGGTAAAAAACTATTTTCACAGGAGAAATTCTCATCACCAGAAGCACTTAAGCTTATTACCCTAGACACACCTACCACTAGATTGGATGTAATTTTTCATAAAAAAGAACTTTCTATTTTTATATTTTTAGCATCCATTCATCTCAGGGGTGTCGTCAACAAAACCTTTGAAAGATTTATATAACTTAGTGAAGGCTGAAGTTGTTGAGACGTTAGAAGACCTTCCCGAGGATCTACCAGTATGTCATAATTCATCGTTTATTTTTCCTAAATTTCAAGTCTAGTTCTCAGAGTTTTTTATGAAACCATCTTACATAAAAAGCCAACATGCTGAGTTGACTAAGGTTTTTGGCGGTGTGTTGTGGACCAGGCCTTAAACAATAAATCATCTTTTATTTTGCCCCATGAGTCAGCGACTGAAAAAGTCGTTTTGAAGAAGAATAAGAAAGATATTCTAAAGCCAAAAAATTCGTTTTTAGAGTGAAAAAATGAGGCAGAGCTCGGCTGGGTCACTCGATTCCATACCTGGCAGTGAATCAAGCAGTCTCTCAGATCATTCTCGAGATTTAAGTAGATCTGAAGAAGCGAGTATTGATAAATCTAACGAACAATCACCAGAGAAAGACATTACGTCCCCTGAGGAAGCTGGCGATGATGTCATCCTACATAGCGACGAGCCTGGGAAGGATGACGTCATTACTTTCAATGAAGAGGAAAAGAAAGATGTCGAGACGGAAGAGGAGCAATCGAGTATTAACAATGAGAGAAATATGAGGACAGTAGAAGGTGAAGAGGGGATAGTAGATTTAAAAGAAGGTGAGAAGGGAACGATTGATGAAGATAAGGAATTAGTAATAGATAAAGATGACGCGCTTCAAGATGAAGAACTAAAAGAAGATGAAAAGAGTGCAGAAGAAGGTGAAGAAACTGTGTCTGATATAAAAGATGTTGAGAATGATAACGAACCTGTCGTCGAGGGTTTAGTTACGTCACCTGAGGAACATTCTCGTGATGTCAGTGTTGACGATCAGATTACCACTCATGATGATGTTGCTGACCATGATGACGTCACTGGAGAAGATGACGTAGGAAGAGATGACGAAAGAAGAGATGACGAGTTTAGCAGCGAGATGGATGTTACTGGAGATGTTGATAATGAAGTTTCCGTACCTCAGGAAGAGGACACAGATAAATATTCATCAAAGTTTGATGATATTCTTGACAAATTAGAACAAAGTGAAGACAATTCGGGTGAAACGAAAGAAGATAATGAAGGAGAAGTGAATAAAACACAGGATGACGAAAAACACGATGAGAATATCGCCAAAGATGAGGAAATGAACGAAAGATTATCAAGAATTCAAGAATCTAGAAGAAATGAAAAATTAGAAGATATAAAGGAAGAAGGAAATGATATCCCCACTAAACAACCACTTTCCCCAAGTAAGAATTTTACTAATGTTAAACTCGTTGGTAGAAATGACCATTTGATTGATTAATAATCATATTTTATTTTTCTGTGTTAATAAAGGAAAACAACCGTTATCCAATGGGATTGCTGAGAAACCGTCTCCTGCTAAACAAGTAACTGTTTATATACTCTTTTATACACTATATTTCGATGGAGGTTTATGGTATATGCAGATCGTAATTAATACCAGACCCTCATTAACTGGCAGTAAGAAAAATAGCGCATGATATAGAGTTTAAAGGAAGTGTTGTGTCATTTTTTGCTTGTTTTGTTGTAGTCAAATGAAGATGAAACGCAGCAATATAAAACCTTAACTCGGACCAGAAAGTTTATGAAAGATGGACAGGTTGTGACAGAAGTGACGTCGCGAGTTGTAGACATTAGTCAACAAGACCACAGAGACGCCAAGCGAAGAGAACAGCAATTACGGTAATATTAGATTTCGTTGATCAAAATAGCAACTAAAAATGCTTTGTGCGAGTGTACTAAATTCCCTCTCAAAAATCTCTGAAACTTTGTTATTAAAAAGTACCCAACTGAGAGTGTTGTAAGGCAGAAAGTTTAGATATTTCACGAGGCATTCGCGTTTTTTTTTAAGAAAACAACATTTTCGTGAAGTGAAGCTTCTTCAGCGCGAGGAACAGAAACAAGGAATGGAGTTGATTTCAAAAATCAGACGACAATGGGATGCACAAGAACAGAAAATTGATTTTGAAAATGCTGTAAGTTTAGTTGATGAGAAATACAATAAAAAATATATCATACTTTAGTCGTTTATTCTTCATTTTTGGAATTTATAGGAATTAGAACGCAAATTTGATACGGACTTAGAAAACATGGCGAGACATCAGAAACGTGAAATTGAGAAACTGGAAATGGTTCAACAGAAAGATTTAGTTCATGCGACTAAGAAACTAAAGAGTGATCAGGTTCGTTGACAGAACAGTACAGGCAGGGCCACCGATTTTCCGGCAGACTCGACCATGGTCGAATACGCCATTTTCCGGTACACTTCGACAATGGTCGTATTTGCCATTTTCCGGCGAACTCGACCATGGTCGTATACGCCATTTTTGCCTCGAGCCCCAAAATTTCTCTCGGCGGCCCTGAGTACGGGAACATGTTTTTGTTAATATTGTCTTTGGTATGTGTATCAATTTGACCCTGAAGTCCTTAATAGTAAAGTACAAACTATTTATTGTCTAAATACAAATATTTTCAAGGAAAAAGAATTCAAGAGATTCAAAGAAAGCCTGAAAGACGAAGCAAAAACAGAAATGAAGAAGGTGCGTTGCTCTTCATTTCCGACATAAACATGTCGCTCCTGTTAATCGCTGGGAAATAAGACGAACCTGGTTCTTTAATAAAAAGAAACTAACTTTGTTTCTTGTAGAGTGATAAATTACCACGATCTGAGCGAAAAGAATTTCAGAGAAAGAAAAAAGAGGAGCTGGAAGTGACACGGCAGTCCAAGGTAACCTGGTTTCGTCTTAATCATTTTTAACAGAATATATCTTTCAATGTGTATCTTGAACTGTCTTCTGTCCAGGAGCACGACTTCCTCGCCCAGCAACATATTGACTATGAACAATATCATAAACAACTTGTTGAACAACATCGAGAAGATATGGCAAAGAAAGAAGTGAATTTCTTGTCTGTTAAACATGATTATATAAGAAGTAAGTTATAAGTGTGTTTAGTCTATTTCCCAAATCTTATCTATGCCAGTTCAATTGTCTTCCATGGTTTCAGGAATCGTACTGCTACAATACATATCTAGTATTGTCGTAAGAATTCCGATGTTTTCATCTCTTCCCTGGCCCTTTTTGATGTAGAAGAGGCTACGTCTTGGTTAATTTCATGTCCTAAACTTACTGTTTGTTTTAGAGCACGAGTCTTTAAAATGGGAAGTAGAGGAGAGACAACTACGTGAACGACATCTTATGTCTAAAAGTCAGTTAAAAGAGACGTTTTTCTTACAAAGATCACAGATGGTAAATCGACATGACAAGGTAATATGATTAGGCATCATCATCATGATATATTTTTGTATTTTTCGCACTTTGGTGACAATCTTTTTATTATAGGAGATAGCGCAGCATTTGAACTTGGTGAGGATGCAGGAAGAAGAACTCAAACGTCGAATAGAATTGGAAAGAAAACGTTTGCCAAAAATGCAGAAAAACGATCTGAAGACTAAGTCACAACAGTTCAGAAAGACGTTATCAAAAGATAAGAGAGTGACGATGGATGTTGAACGAGAGAAAATGAAGGAGGTAAATCATGTGTTACTGTATCATGGAACAATGGCATCCTCTAGCAATACAGCTTTATCTGTGTTTTCTTTGCAGTTCCATGACATGGAGGCAAAGAGAGCAAGATCTGAATATGACAAAATGATCTTACGACAAGAATTGGAGGAAGAGGAGCTTCGAGTATCCCAGGATGCTGCAATTAAGGAATTACAAGTATTGCAGGTACAAAACCTTATTTGAGAGTATTATTGGTAATGCTGATTGATTAATATCTCAACAAGCGAAGTGTTATTGCAGGTACAGTTTGCTGAGATTACAGGACTGTGATTTAACCTTCTCAGGGAATTGTTACAGCTTATACAGACCACTCACCACAGATTTTGTTATCAATGATTTAGAATGAGAAGAGATATATGCTAATGGATAGCGAGACTGCAAAATTAAAAGAACGTGATGAGAAGTATAACGAACAAGTTATGGAATGGAGAAAATCACTAGGGCCTCGCAAGAAGGTATGTAGATATGATTTTCCACCTGGGATACAAGGTTGACCATTTTCTTCTTGCAATTAGTGAGACTCATGTGTCGATGATTTTACAGATTTTAGAGGAAAAATTTGCCCGTGAGAAGAGAGATCAGCAGTTATTTTATGCACGAAATCAACACCCTGAGGAATCTTCTTTACTGCATCAAAAATCTGAATCTAATGGTCCTGATATGCATCAAGGAACACCACCTTCAAACAATGATGCACTTGCATATTAATGATTTTATTTTTCACATAAATGATTTGTAATCATCGGGGACAATTACAGGCATACAATGATGAAATCGCCAGAATTTGATCATTGCTATTCACATTTTATTGCATACAGTTAGAAATTATAGCATCGGTCTTTAAGCCTTTTACTGCAGCAATGTTGCATTAAGGTTGCCCTAGTTATCAGCTTGTAGGAGCAAAAACTAATCACTGAATATTTTCAGGTATTTTTCAATAAGATAGAATATAGATTCTTAATATAATGACATTTGATTCACAAGAATTATATCTTTGTTGGATGACACTGATCTTAACAATGTATTTGAAATTTTATCTCATATTTGCTGTGAATAGAAATTATTTTACTGCAGTTTACACTATGAATTCTCACATTGCAAAATAAATCATTCACAGATGTTTGTATCTAGTTGTGAGTTGTTTAGTTTTTTAAACTTTAGTTTTTAGAACTGTGATGGGGCTTAAAGATTGCAGCTTGATGGTTACTGCTTTTGTGAATGTTAAAGGTAATCAAGTTTTCTTTTTATCACACATGTTTTGGTATTCATTGATAATTTTTACCTCTCAATACTGTACATATTTATCAACATTTGGGATAGTATTTTTTTTAGAACATTTCACAAGGTTTTAAAGGTTGCATTAAATCAAATCAGCATTCAGGTAGTATTGTTTTAATAAAAAGCTGTTATTGGTGAGATAACTCTTTACTGTTACTCTTGCTTTCATTAACATAAGCATATACCAAAATGCGTTTGAAATACTTTCGAAGATGCTATTTTTGAAGAAAATTGTTTGTCATAATCTTCTAGATCAATGAAGAAACATGGTAAAACTTTTTAGCATTGATGAGATGTGCTTCAGGTTGGCTTACAACAATACTATTTCAATCTATTAGTCAAATATTAGCAATTAGCTTTTGTTCTCTTCAGAAACAATGATTTGCACTACATAACCCTTCTTAATATCTGCATCCTGAACAGTCATTTGATCTGTTAGTAGTCGCCCACTATAAAACCATCTCTGTCTGGACATTGCAACTCCTTCACGCTTGTTTATCATTTTCTTAAGTTTATGAATTGTATCAGAAGGATAAATTTGAAGTTTCATTTCCTTGCCAGTTGACAGTCTAAATTTCACAGGATATGCTTCACCAGTTGGTACATCTTTCTCTTCTTCGTTATCATTTGTTGCCATTTCACAAATATCATCATTTTTTAGCAAGTTTGATGGTTTGTTTATACAGTATAATGGTACTTTGTAGTTGTTACCTAATTCATCATATGCTTCTGTTAATGAACCTAGGAAGAACAAAAGTATTTTTCAATGCTGATATATAATTTTTCCCAAATATTGTACTTAACTTCCGTATTACAAATGGACAGGAAATACATTTAAGAAATTCTTAAAATTTTCTTCAGATTTCTGGTTTCAGATTGAATAAAAATTTACATATTTTTCTTTCTAGTATTCCCCGTGTTACATATGACAGCACACTATAATAAACAAACTTGTTAAAATTATGAAAATTAAATTGACAAGTCAGACAGATGATATTAAACATACAGCCCATGACAAATTATCGTGGTTAACAGAAAATCTACCTGTTGGAAGAGTTATATTAGCACTATCAACAATTGCTTGCGCCATGCTAACATCGTCCTGTTCAGTTGCAGCTTTTAAAGCGTCCCATATTTCTTTTCTCCCCTCAAACGCCGGAGCTGTCTCCCAAAATTCATCTCTCTTGCTACGGAGTTGTCCCTCTGTCATAGGTACCTCTGTACTCCATTCTTGTTTCTCGCGGTTTAATGGTTGATTTCGCCCAATGGCAACTATAAACGAAATTCTTACACATCAACAGTTATATGTGTAACTTCATAGAGGAATAAAGAAAAATTCTTAGGAAAAAATTCGCTCTGATGTTGGATCTTCGCCCACACACAAGTTACAGATGCTTGCAAAGAAGTTATCATTTCTCTACCTCCTGTTGACGTACTCAAAGGATCTCCAGAGCCTACATTAACGCTGGGCTCCCTGGCTGTACCCATACAGCCTCCCATGATGATTTTTTATTGATTTACTTCATGTTTTCGACGTTGTTTTCATTTGAAACTCTTTTCGAGATATCAAAACACCTTTCTTCGGCAGCGGAGGAAAACAATGACGTCACTTACGACGCCCCTGCCGCTGCGCAATCACTAAGTAAACCAGTACTTCATTTTATATAGACCAAATGCGTATATCATTTTGGAGGATTGAAAAGAACGGAACGCAGAAAAAAGATGGCGGCCAACATGGCGCGAAGTAAGTATTAATATTGTTGTTTATAAAAAAAATGCTGGGCAGCTGGGCTCTCATACATCTTGTTCTGTAGAAGTAAAGTCGTCTTCAGTTGGTGGTCAGGACGAGTGGAGTGTAAGAGAAAGACTGATTTTAGCGTCTTCTGTACTACGTAGCGGAGATCAAAATTGGTAGGTGTATAATTTTCAGTATTTGACTATTTGAACTTCAAAACCTTTTGCGTACAAATCCTAAAGTGTATAGTAAAATAAACCACAAACGCTATACTTAAAGGTGGAACTTAGACACTCGCACCTTAACTTTAAATCTTCCCTGCACTTAAAATTTCATTGAAAACTGACCATTTCAGGCAGATGTCTTTGAATATCACAAATTGTGAGTTACATTCCATGTTTAGGAAATTTTCAAACACAAAATAATAGTAATATCCAATCATAGGCATTGAGTACATAGAACTGACTACATAATCTATTCTAAAATTGTCAATGAGATCTTTAATTTGTTCGAAAATTCTTTGCAGGGTATCAGTAAGCCGAACCGTAAAACCCATTGCGGATTCAACATTTGGTGTAAAACCACGTCCTCCTGACTTCTTTTCCCAAAAGGTACAAGTTAATAGCCTGTTTATGCCCTGAGTAACTTTGTTGACAAAACTGTTAACCAACTATATATCCTCTGTTATTTCAATAGCTGTGACTAGATGCCTTGTCTTTTAGTGGAGCTATTTCATAGATTTTAACCTTTGATTTCACCAAAAGCAAATTTATTTCTGTTATATATATAGAGTTGTGCTGCTCAATATTCAGAAATGTTGGAGAAAGTATCTACACCTAAGTAAGTTAATTTTAATTACATCATTTGAAAAAATAGATAACAATCCTTCTCTTTCAGCGGAACACAAAATTTTTCATTTATTTTAGACGAAAAAGAACTAATGAAGCTGGAGGCACAGGTAAACTTTTGCCTGGATTTTTGGGTAAAAGATTGGTTTTCCAGCAGTGTGTGATGGAAACAGTGTTGATGAGTATTTTCTCATGATTATAGAAACCCCAGGAGAACAAATTGTTAGAACACTTACGTTTGAAAGGATTGATGAGTTGAAAAAACTTATCAAAGATGATCAGATGAAGTATAGGTATGTTGAAAACACCATCTGGTTTTATAGCTCTGGTGAATTAATATTAGTTGTGACAGTGATACTTTGAATTACTAATAAGGCAAGATGAAAAAGATAAATCTCATGAATAGTCCAGTTGGGAAAGCATTTATCTTAGCAAATCAAAGGTCACAGGTTTGATTCCCCCTGTACATGTTTAAATTGATTGTACTCTTCTTTTTGCAGAAAGCTAAAGTCTGAAATTGAGATGATTCTAAGTGGGAAATGTGATGATAGATTGCCAATAATTTATGAAAGTTTGCAGAAGTATGTTTTTTAGTAATTATGCAGTATACTTGCTACTTACTTTGTGCTTGCCTGTACCAAATACTGTTATACCAGATTAGGAAGTCATAGTTACCTTTTTCCCATCTTTTCCTTGGATATTATAGCTCATTTTTTCTCAATTTTCAGTAGATCCAAACCACAGATGGAACCACCATCAGGATATAGCTCTGCCCAGCAACGTGAACCAATGAAACTTCCACAGTATCCTCAACATGTTCCACAATCATCATCACTTTCAGGTACAATGTTTTATATGTATCTGCTTTAGTCTTGAAAAGGGCAATGCTGTAAAGCATTATAGTTGCTTAAATTGAGAGAATATAATAAACTTTAACAAAAAATATTCTTTTTTCAATTTTAGCCACACCAGCTCAACAACCATTAAAAAGTCCTATATCCCCATCACCTCAAAAGATGAAGAATCTTCGAGTACCAAAACCTACAGAAAGGTTTGGAACAAACATATTGGATAATCAAATAGGAGATTGGTTGTTTACCAAGTTGATTAAAGTCTCTAATTTAATGGTTTTAGATTTCAGAAGTATCAGCAACAGCAACAAGCCCGTCATGGACATACTTCATCTCAAAGCCAACAGCAATATAAACAGCAACTTAATGCATTAGAGCAACTTCAAAAACAACAACAACTTCAACAATTCCAGCAGCAGTTACAACAACAGCAAATGCACCAACAACAATTTCAACCACAACTCCCACAACAACCCCATAATAACATGATATCCACAGACGGACCATCTCCTGTAATACAGGAACACGCTCCAACATCACAACAGTTTTTTCGTTCCAATGGTCAACAGGAAATGGCACTGCATCAACAACAGGTAAAATTCTTCACTATAATAAATAAAAATAAGTTAGAGAAGATTAAAAAAAAGTTAATACCTTTTTTTAGCCACAACTCATAACACCAGCAGTTCCAGCAAGTTTCCCAAGTAGTGTTCCTGATAAAAGTCATCTAACACATCTTGTACAGCCAGGACATAATACAGTCAAAAAAGAACTTAATGATATCATAATGGAGATAGATGTTCCTTTTGATAAACAAGTAAATGATATTCAAATTTATTTATCTTTCAACTACAACAGTATATTTCCATCATATATTTCCATTACAAAATGACAATATTCTTGTCACACATGTGACATTGCTGTTTCTTCAGGCTTCATATTTTGCATGTAACAAAACATTGAATAGCATTGTCATGTGTGTGACTAAAGAATCACCCTAGCTCATACATTATATTTTTCTAGACAAAACATAAAGTCAGTCCAAACATGAAGGAAACACCCTCTGCCCAGGAACCTATAATTGACAATGGTGTTCAAAGTCCAGCTCCATTAAGTGGTGCAACATCATCAGGGCTGTTATCCACCTTGTTAACTACACCTGTTAAAGAAATCAAACATGTTGCTGAGACAATTAACCAGGTATTACTCATATAAACTCAAGTGAAACTCAGTTTCAAAGAATGATTTTCACAGCACTATAGCAGGAATGAATAAATTAATATCAGGATATATGTAATTTATAATATAATTCATGTGTATTGAAAGTTACTATAGTGAGACTCTTTTTTGTAGAGTTCTGAGCAAGAGAGAAATGAAACAATGTCACAGCAAAGATCAGAAATTTCAATTCCTTTTTTAGGTACAGTAGTAAGAATTCACATCAATAATTTTAAAATAAAAATTTTGTGGACAATCTTACTAAAAGAGAAGGAAGTAATGCCTAAGCTGCTTGCCTATATTTTAACTACTTCATACTAACTAAATATTGTTCCTTTACAGATGAAAGTATTCCTGCAAGCAATGCTCAGAATTCAAAATCAAGGATAACTACACCATCAGCAACTGAAGTTGCACCAACCTTGTCCAAACTCCTCACTACAACAGCTTCAGTTAATGGTAAACTGCAGTCTTCAACTGAAACACCCCAGGTAACAGATAGTATAATGTAGTTCTTAATTATCTCAATTGAGTCATGTTTCATTTAGCCAATTTCTGTGTTCTGTAATATGTATTAAAATAAGATTCTAAAGCATTATTCTTGCTTTAAAACATTCTTCTGGTACAATTTCTAATATGTTTTGTTATTAATGCATAATTTTAGACTAAGAAACCTTCAACATCAAAGTCTGATGAAACATTGCTTGTGCAAAAAAATTCTCTTGGTAAAGAAAAATTCAAAACAATTTTAAAGAATTCATGCACTCATTGAAATCAATTTCATTTATTTTCCTGAACTTGAATTTAACCAATTTTTTACAGAGTCTGCACCTAGGAACCAGAAGCCATCAGAGGTTAGTTACATTTTAATTACAATACATATTACTTTTCAAATAAGCAAGATAATGTGTTGTATTTCAGGATGATCCACTATCAGAATTATTGACAGACAGCATTAAGGTGGGACCAGTTCAAAAACTAAAGTTTGTTGCACATAAAGTAACCTTCACATAAATGAATTTTATTTGTTTTAGGAAGAAGCTGCTAAAGAACAGTTTGATAAAGAAATTTTAGATCGACCTACACCCAAAGTATTGGTCAGTATTGATGAGGTGAAGCCAAAACCTGAAAAGAGACGGCCAGGTAAGTCTTGTTTACCAAAAAAGGCCATACCAATCAGCAGAATGTTCCAGTGTAACCATTTAATTGTATTTTTCTAGGTCGTCCAAGAACTAGAAAACCACCAAAGGTTAAATCTGTTTGTCAACCATGCAAACATATTCAGTTAAATGATGATGTAAAATTTGTTCCTTTAGGAAACTGAAGAAGATGATGCAGAAGAAAGTTTCAAAGAGGTTTGACAATGAAATGAAAACAAAATGAGATTACTAAATAGAGTACTACATTACTAATTTACTATACCAAACTATTATTTTTAATACCCAGTTGTGTGTGAAAGAAGGTTTCCCACTGCTCTTTCTTATTAGAGTGTGAAGCCATCGGATACAAAAGTTGAAACAGATGAAAGTGAAGAAAGATATAAGAAATGTGAAGATGATTTAAAAAAAGAAGATAAATCTGAGCTTAGTGTTCAAAGTAGTTTTGGTTCAGAATCCATACCAGATAGTCCAGCTTCGCAAGTATCACAAAGGTAAGTGAGATTGTACAGGAAATAATGTATTGGCTTGCAAACAATATCAATTTTGTTCAATTTTGTTTTTATTTCAGTGGCAGTGATGACTTGGAGTCATTACAGGCACAGAAGAACTGGAAAAAGTCCATTATGCTTGTATGGCGAGCTGCTGCAAATCATAAGTATGTGCACATTAGACATTGGAAATATGGTATATTGTCAGACATGGAGAGAAATGTCTGTTTCATTATTATGGGCAGTTAAGACAATGATTCAAGCATGTTAATAAATAATAAACCTAATTGTGATATTTTTAGATATGCAAATGTGTTTCTTCATCCTGTCACAGACGATGAAGCTCCTGGTTACCACAATGTCATCTACCGGTATTCTATATATCACCCTGGGGCTGGTTGTATGAAAGCCGGATAGCGCTATCCACCCGATAGTGATTTTTTTCATTGCTTTAAAATCACCCATTGTTTGATATAACTTTGATTTAATCTTAGTATTCCTAAATTGAGGATCCTCTTTAATAATTGTTGGTTCGCGCTATCCGGCTTTCATATAACCATCCCCTGTTCTTTTAGATCTTCCTGCATGTTTTAGAAATTAATATAGAATATTTTTTATGATTTTTGCTAATAGACCAATGGACCTATCAACTATCAAGAAAAACATTGAAAGTGGTGTATGTATCAATGTTTTTGATCAGGTTATAAATAATCTGCGAACTTTACTTCAATTGAATGTGTCAAATTCTTAAGGTGATTCGTACAACAAGCAGTTTCCAACGAGATATGATGTTAATGTTCCAGAATGCTTTAATGTATAACAGTGCCGATCATGATGTGTATGTATATTTGAATAACAATGTATAAAAATCTAAAAAATGAAACAGGGAAACCTCAAAAGGTTAAGATTAATCCCTGCAGGAAAAATATGAGGGTTGAAATTCTATTAATTCTCTTATAACCCAGATATCGCATGGCTGAAGAGATGAGAGAAGATGTCATGGAACAGATCCAGGTAAATTATAATTTCATTTTTGAACATTTCAATATGCAAAGAAGAACATAGCCAAATTCTTAAAAAAATCATGTATAAACATGACTTTGTTATTTTATTAGTCGTACATTGCCACTCAACTGATGGTCCAGTCAGACAGAGAATCTAAAATGTTGAGAGGCCACAAAACAGATGGTAAGTGTAAATGTTAACATTTTTTCATTATCAAACTCCAAGGCATTGGAGGGAAGGATTTGTGAAGCAAAAATGAGTTTTTGTCATTGTAGTGTTTCATTTCTCTCTGTAACTTGCCATCAGAAAGGCATATCAAGATGGACCATGAATGGACTCAAACACAACACATGTGACAACTTTAAAAAACTATAATCTTTACAATTCCCACAAATTTGGGTAACCTCAAAATATTTACAAAATTAATCTCAGCAAACTTTCATAGTTTTTACCAAGGATCAACATTGTGACAATAATAAACACACTTTCTCCCTAAAAATGTCATTGCTTAATTCTTCAAAGAAATCTTAACCTTATCAATATGTGTGAAACATTCATTAGTTGCAGGTGTATTCATTCTTTTAACATTGCCATAATCCTGTGTTGTAGCTTTTTCAGTTTTTAACAGTAAATTAGCTCAGTGTAGCTGTAGGCTGTAGCGCATACTGGCACTTATTAATCAACATACAATTTTGATACAAGTGAAAAGATATCATCTTTTTGTTCACTTGGAGGGTCCCATTCATGAAGTTTCCTTCTCCAACATCGAACCTGACCAGTCCATGATCTTGTGCTGCAACTTTGAAATTTATCCGGAGTTTTTGGGTCTTCCACACTTCGACAGTGACTGAAAATAAAAACAATATATCTTTATAAGGTTTCTATCTAGAGTAAATTGCTGCTCACTATTTCATATCCATAAGACCATCACCACTCACCGTGGTTTTTCTGTGATATATCTACCATAAGCTGATGTGTTTTTACCATAGTCGATTTGTTTCTGCCTTTGAGCTAGACGATGCTCATCAGTCAAAATGGGTTTGTGTTCTTTTGTCTTTGTATTTTCAGAATCACTTTTATCGGAAAGGAGAAGCTTTCTTTTAAAGCTGTGTAAAAAACAATATTGCTTATCCACATTTCAATCAAACTTTAGGATTCAACTAGCCAGAAAATCACAGCATGTAATGGAAAGTCTTTCATACCGTTGCTTCCTATCAAAATTATTTCTTTTATTTTCTTGCAATTCTTCCTCATCCATGTAATCTGCCCAATTTTTTATTGGTTCAGGAGTATACCTGTAAACATCAAATTCTGAGTGAGCAACAACACACAAGTAGAGATATTTTTATTCACAACTTTAATATAGTAGTGCAACTTTACTGACCATGGATCAAATATATCATTATTAGTCAAAGGAGGAAAGTCTTTGCCATTTTCTTTATTGGTCTGAGGACTTGATTCATTTGACACTGTTTTCCATCCTTTCCACGGTTTTGTAGAATCTGTGCTTGCATCTGATGCAGATGGCAGTAAAGAGGTATACTGCAAATTTGGAATGTCTTGTAACCTGATAAAAAATATTAATGTCTTAGTATTTACCAAATTATGTGGCTAAATTCTGTACCATTAATCTGTGTGGTTACCACCAAGCGACAAGAATGATGTAGTCAGACACCTGCTGTATCAGAAATCTACAATTTCTGCCAAATGCGAATAAAAGATTGCAGCATAGTCGAGGTATGAGAAAAACCTCACAAATTAATACCTGCTTTGTTTGAACCTTTTACGCTGTTGTGAGTCATTATAAAATTCCCTTTCACTCGCTGTTCTATGTCTTCTATCAACAGGCATGTTTACTATGCTTAAAGGCCGCGACTTTCCTTCAAATAAACGTCGTGAAAAGAAAAAAACGTGTGCAGGTCTCAGTTGTTAACAAATTCTGGCGGTAACAACACTATTATTTCTTTCCAATCTGGCGCGTCTTTCTAAATGACGTAATTGTTTCTGAACCAATCAGTGGGCAAGAATTTAGAGAGATCTTAAATAACAAACTGGAATGATAATGTATCCCCAGAGCCTCTTCGCGCAGAACAACACGCGGTCACAAGTCACAACGCGGTCGTCCATTTTGTTTTTCCTCTGTCGAAAGAAGCGTTTCTTATTTTAAGTATGTCAGGTCGCTATACTCGTCCTCCTAACAGTTCTCTTTTCATCAGAAATGTCCATAACGATACCAAGTAAGTTTTTTTATTGCTTACAAGGCTTTTCAGTGTTATTTGTGTTAATTACCAATCTACTTTTGAATATACTAGGCCGGAAGATTTGAGACGAATATTTGGGAAATATGGTCGAATTCAAGACGTCTACATTCCTCGAGATTATTACACAAAAAAAGTCAGAGGATTTGCCTACGTACAGTATCCTTTCTATTGTTCAAATCTAGGCTATAATCGGTGAAATCATTAAAACAAGAGTAAAAATTTTATCAAGGTGTAAAAGTAGCCATTTTTAGGACCAAACTAATGGATGTTTTGTGGATGATTAAGGATACATAGGGGTAAAATTAAGTTTATTTCGCATATAACGGTTTATATTACAATGCTGTGAATACGGCTGAGAGAAATCTGTTTACAACTGTATTAATATTGTGACCTATTTCTCTTGTCCTTCTTATCCATAAATTATCCTGATATTCTCATAGAAAACCAGATTATTATTACATTTAGGTATTTAGGTGAATTAAATAATTGATTTATTGTATTAGCCCTAAATCAACATTAGTGCAACATACTTGTGGAGTGTTTAAAAACATAGCAAATTTTCTATACCTATTGAACCAAACAGTTAGAGAACTGAGCATTTTAATGGAAGGTTTTCTTGTAGGATTGGAGAAAAAGATTGTAAGTTAAAGCAAAAGCTGATAAAGATAGTATGTTGGCAAACTTATTTTACTGCCAAGCAAGTCTTTCAAAAGTGAATGTAAAGACAAAAAGATAGAGTAATGTTAGATTTGAAAAAGGCAAAGCTTAAAGAACCAAGTACATGTAAGTTTAATGGCAATGTAAAATGTGTTAAAATCAAGTTTAAATAGTAACTTTCTTTATAAATAGGTCGATAGGCTTTTCCTTATTTTAAGCTGTTAAAATCACAATTAACAATATTTGCAGGGTATTCGCAAGCAAGTAAGGCCATATGTTAACAACTAGTCAAGCTTGGTTTATGGTTTGAAAAAGTTTAGCTCCCAAAAGTAGCCAAGCTACGGAACAAATTTATCAAAGTTATTATCAACAAGAAAAAATGGGTCATTGTGAAAGAGTTAAACAAGTGAAAGTTTTAAGGAAAAAGTGTTTGGGTGAGTTCTAGTGTAGATCGTTCTTAACAATGTAAAGATTTGAAGATATCCGTGATGCAGAAGATGCCTTATACTACCTGGACAGAATAATTGTGCTTGGCCGGGAACTAGAGGTTCAGTTTGCTGAAGGAGATCGAAAAAGTAAGTATGTGGATAGTGGCGTGTGAATTATTTTTGTCATGTTCAAGAATTAAATTTGATGCAGCCACAATGCAAAAGAAATGCTGGTTGTAAGAACTGGATAATTATGGATATTTTCAAAAATAATCTATAGATGATCTCATATATAGTTTCCATCTGTTTAGCTCCAAATCAAATGCGATCAAGAGATCTTAAATCTTCTTTTGGGTATGAGAGGTATAAGATATACAAGTAGTTTCTTATAACAAGCAGCTTATAGTGCAACTATTCATTGGTTGAGAGCTAAACTATCTTTTAATCTCCTCAAATCAGCAGTCATGTGCTTAAGAGGTTCAAGATATTCTAAGCATGAACTGTTAATTAAAATTCAAATGGCGCTGAAATTTTTAATGCCATTAGTCAAATGGTGCTGAAATTTTTAATGCCATTAGTCAAATGAAGTAGACTTTTTTTTTAATTTTTTTTTAATCTCAAACCAAAGGTTCTATATACATATTTTATAATTTTTTATCAACATATTGTAAATAACTTTTATTTAGAATTGTAAATATTATCTATCACTTTTTTTATTAACAATTGCCACAAGTATGTAGGAGCAAAAAATAGGAAATAATAAGTTTTTTTGCTTAAAAAATTGATCAATATTCTGATACTCACTCATTTGTCATTGCAGAAGATCAAGAAGCCGAAGTCCCAGGTAGATTTAACATCATTGAATGAAGTTGCTGTTAAGGATTTCAAACTGGTATATATAACATAAATTTTTGTTTAATTAAGGTCAAGAAGATCAAGAAGTCGTAGTCCCAGGTTAGTGAACTAATGTTTTTGAAAGTGGCTTTGATATTTGAACTTTAGGCATTAAGCTGATTACCATTTACAGACGATCAAGGCATCCTAGACGTTCATACTCTCGCTCAAGATCTCGTACTCCAGAGAGGAGACGTGGAAGAAGGTCATCAGAACGTCGTAGTCTAGATAACCGTCACTCAAAAAGTCAGAGCAGAAGTCCGTCTAGATCCCCTGCAAGATCAGATGGACAACGTGATGAAGAAGGAAGTCCTAGAAAATCTCCGGAGTGACGTTATGGACAAGGTTTTATTGTGTGTCATTGAACAGTTAAATTGTCTTGAGATAGTCATTGTACTCCATTGTATATAAAAAATAGACATCCCTTCTATACATGTTTAGCTATAAAAATAAATGTAGTGTTAGAATATTGTGACATGTACTTTCTCTCACCTTAGGGGCTTCCCTGCTGTATTATGGTACCTTTTTACATACATTGTATTCTTATTTGTGCTAAAATAAATTTTTTGCCTCCCAATGGAGAAAGTAAATAGTTTTGTAGTCAATGACTGAAGTTTGTTTTGTGTAATTTAAAGGCTTTTTGAACAGCCTTGAGGTTGGTAGGGTAGTTTCTTTCTCTTTTCACAAAACTGTCATCATTATCATGAACTGGCCTACATAACATAATCAATTATAGTAGCTCTGTACAGTACAGTTGACCATGCAGGAAAAACAAATATATAATGCAGCATATCTTCTTAAAAAGTTTGGTGCAGATCTATCATGCCTGAATGGAAGGTAGGTCTATAGCTAGCAAGACTTGGCACAAATAAAAGTTGTGGTTTTTGTAATGTTGGTTGCCGATGTAAAGATATATTGTGGTTGATTTTTGAAAACCAAAGTGTTTTATACCTATTTAAGGTGTGATCTGTAGAGGGTGGGGGCTTGATTACTGTAAGACTGGGGGTGTCTTGCCACACTCCACTAGTTATACATATTCAAAGATTAATCTTTGATACTGTGTATCTGTGGATGGCCTTTTTTGTTTACCATTTTAAAATTTAATGCTAGACACATTTGTGTTGAGTAGCTTCTTCAATAGCGAAAAAGCAAGAATCTCTATTACAGTTCTGAATTGAAAACTACTATAGTTACAGAACCATTTTGTTATGAACTGGTTAAAACCCTTGAAACAAACAGGAAATGACATCATATTACGTCAAAAGTTATTGTTGGGGTCCGGTCTCGATATCGCATGCAGTCAAATGACTCAAATCGTTAAAGTTGTCTTGATGCGAGGATTCTTTATTGCGCTGATTTTCAAAGCTGGGTTAGGGATCTTATGAAGAGAAAACATTCGCTTTGGTTGTGTTGTTATCGTATAAAGGCTATTCGAGGTTTGTTCGAGCTATTACTATATAAATCAAAGTAGGCGTAGATAACTGATACACAGGGTTCGATATGTTTCTAAAATCGTCCGAACTTGGACGAGAGTGTATATAAAAGCTGTATTAAAAGCTGAATATAGCCTGGTTCTCCTGGCCAATTTACGTAAAAACACGGGTGTTTTTATTTCCTCTCTTCTTAACATTTCAGCAAAGTTGATTTATAAAATAGTGTGTAGACATTTCTCTGTTACATTTTTCCTTTTTGTGAATGAGGCTGTATTTTTGTTTATACTGGTTTTAATCCAAAAGTATTCACAGAGGTTCTGAAAGACATTAAGTCCACACGGTTAATTGTATATTCTCATTAGAGAAATTTTAGGGTTGTATTTGGCTGGTAAACTTATCTTTGGCTGATTAACATTAAACAAAACTATTAAAACGTGGTTGCACTATATGCATATATTCTATTCAAGCCATGAGATCATTCCTAGTGTGTCTTGTTTTGTCAGATGCTAAGAATATGAAAATAGATTGATAGCTTCCCAATTGTTATATTTTGGTATAATTGACGCTATATTTTGTCTTTTACTACCCTTATGGTAGTAATTTCACATCATGCTGTTTTCTTTCAGAAAGAATATAGATTTCCCTCACTTATATATTGTACCTATAAAACAGTGTGGTTTTGTCATCTGTATAGACGTTTACCCCCTTTTTACCTTATATTATAGAGACAATTAGCTTGACAAGTTTTTTGAATCTTCAAGAAATATCTGTGAATTTATAAATTGAATTAAATGGAGAAACTAAATTAGGATATATGTGCACTAGATTACTGTAGAATTTTTAACCTAGATGTCAAGACATATTTGTCATTTTAGCTCTCTATCAGAAGTAGTAATAGAACCTACTGGTTGTCTTTTATAGACAGTTATATATTATGGCTAGTTCATCGTCACAAGAGTTTTTTGGCAACTGTCCTCAATGTTCCAAGGTAACGGTTAACTTTGCAGCATAAAGAAACCTTTTGTGAAATATTGGAGTCAGATGTTCCAGAGAAAATTACAAAAATTGGCAATAATTATTATTTGTTTTTTAGATGGATGTTAAAATCTTTCATTGTCCAACACTAGCTGGAAGAGGCCAACATTATTTAAACCTTCCTGGGATGCCATTGCACAGCCATTTTACTTCAAGATCACCAAACCAATGCTGCCCAGCAGCACTTCCAACATATCCATCCTTTCCAATTAGATTTAACAGGTAAGAATGCTCAAGCGACCACAAGGGAAGTGAGCTTTGCATTACAGCAAAGTAGCACCTACTAGCTTTTAAGAGTGCTCAACAGCACCGAAGTGAAGTGAGAATAGTAATGGTACAAACTGCAGATATGCTTCTTTCAGCTTCGTTAGTGCAGCTTGGTACATCCATACACAAGATGACAAGCATATGTTGCTCTCAAGAACCATACATGGTTCAATGCAGAGCTATCTATATATGCAGTTTTTCTTTACCAAAAATGGTCCACTACAGTCTGTTTTATCCTATATGGATTTTTGGTACATGTATTTATGTATTGTATCTGTTAAATGGATGTTAGATGATGAATGTAAACTGTATTTCATTTTATAGCTTTTCTCACTGCTCAAGATCTAGAACAACAAATGTTGAACATAGTCTGGTAATGAGTCCACACATGAGAGTGAATTCATGCTGGCTTAGTCCAATGGAAATTCATCATACCAATCTAACTACAAATATCTCAGCAAATCCTTTACACCAACGTGGTATACCTCGTAGGCATGTTGGGATGGCAACTATTGCACAGGTATGTTAACAAGTGGGAGTTTATTATATACAGAGCCAGCAAAAAGTAAAAATAATTTTTTTGTTTCAGTTGGATGGATTGACACCAAATTGCATGTCATTATATCATCACCGACACTTCCATCATTACCATCACCATACACAGTCAAGAATTAATGTCCATCCATATGCATCAGCTCTTCAACCTAGGGTAAGGTGAATTTTTTTATGTTAAAACTATTTATCAATGTTAAAGCACTTCCATGAATGGGGTTAGATCACCTTTATTGATATATTAAGTGATTTTTTGTAACAAGACTTTGATAATGAAAAAAGTAGATTTTCTCTTACTAACTGCTGGGGTACTTGTGGAAAATTACCCATAATGTTATCCAATAATTATTTGTCCTATGGAAAAGTGGGTGGTCTACAGGTTTCAAGTAGATGTTTTCTTAGTTATTTGGAAATGCGAAATGCAAAATTTATAAGATTGGTAAAAGAAATATGTCAAAAACAATTTTCAGTTTCATAGACAAGCGGCTCACATCTCAAGGAATAGTGAAGAAAATCCAGATCCTAATTTTATACCAGTAATGACATCTGAAACACAACTTCCTTGGGAAAGACTGGAAACCAGACAGATAGAGGTTGAATGCATATTTTTTTGTTGATATAGATATGGTTGTGTTACACATTTTTGCATGCTACAGAAAACCCTGACCTCTGCCAGGAAACCCTGACCTCCATTAAAAACCAACCTTTAATATTGTCTAATTATGAGCAACAACAGTTGTGTGGGTGGAAGTGGGACATTTGACAGTCTAGTATGGAGCAAATCTCTTCTCAGTAGTAGACAATAAAAAAATGGAGACCACTTGTACTTTAGCTGCAGAAAATAGGACTTACCTGTTATCTTGGGTATCTTGCTTCATATTCTTTCAATATTTTGTTTCAAATATTTGAAATATTTTTTGCAGAATGTTGTAAACTTGGAAGATCTGATTGTTGATGAAAAACCAAGAGGGATATCAAAATCCGTTTTAGACAGTCTTCCTACATACAGGGTTGCCTCGAAAGTTAAAAATGTTTGTGAATCACATTGTGTTATCTGTTTGATGGAATTTGAACAGAAACAACAAATTAGAATATTGCCATGCCTCCATGAATATCACAGCAAGTGTATTGATAAATGGCTTAAGGTATATTCTATTAGAAGACATTACAAATCTTAGCCAATCACCAATTACATTCCATGCCTATTTTATAATCCAGGGTAGCAGATCATGTCCAATATGCAGAAAGGAGGTTAAAGCAGTTGATTAAACAGACTACTTGCAGTTTTTCACGTGATGTGTGCAAGAATCACCAAAGTGAAATGAAGAATATACAATGAATGAAAGTATTACCTAAAATATTATTGTACACACTCTTAAACATGCATAATGTTTATTTGCACATTGTCTTGAAATTATGCTCTGTGGACAGAAGCCATTAATATTATACAGGAACGTTTCAAAATCTCAGGCTTGTAGATACATTCAATATTGCTTTGCCTGTGCTAGAGTGAAGTTGGCATGTTTCTATGTTTTAATTTCATATAGAAGTTACAAAAGTTAAAGATTATTTTCATAAATTTGTATATTACTTATATAAAAAACAGTAAATGTTTCCATGCCAGAAAGGGTTTAAAGTATTACCATTTTACCTAGTTGTAGACTTGTGGTATAACATAAAAGTAATATAATAAATGTAGTCATGTTGTGTGAGCATAGATTGGTGAGGTGAGGTGAAGGAGTGATGGTGGAAAGCATGGTGGAAATCATGATGGAAATGTCTTAATGTTTATGTAATTAATGTTTTTGTAATTGTTTTTTTAACAGCAAAGGCAAAGCTGTATGAAGAATAGTTAGTTGGCTGGATTGTCATTTGTTGCCTTCTCCATTGGAAATGATTGAGCGTGATCAAAGTAAAATGCTAGATGGAATGTGGGTAGGGGGCAGTCATGGGGCAGTGAGGCTATTTCAGATCTGTCTGAGCACCAATTTTTGCGAGGTTTATCAAGAATTTGCTTAAATTTGTTCTGTTTTAGGTTGCAAACACTACCAAACAGAGAAATAAAGATAGGAAACATTATCCCACTCAAAAATAGGTTATAGTCCAGATGAAGAATCGAATTCACTAGTGCATAATAAATACAGGTCAGTGGTCTATTGCATTGTGGGCAATGTGGTGTGACCAAATTAGCCAATCAAAAGCTGCAGTTTCGGTCATGTGACAGTTTTTGACAGATTGAGTGATTGACAGTCAGTTTTCAAGACCATGTGGACAATGCGGTGGCAAGGAAATTCGCTCTTCGTTGCAAGAAAAGAAAACCAGGTGTGTGTATCTCTGAATACTCTGCATAAAAAGAACGAAGATACTATTCAAACAATGTTTCAAATATTTAAATAGTTATTAAGCACTTTTTTGTCTTTTACTGTTTCATTTTAGGCCGAAATCCGTCGACGAAAGCTGGATTCAATGGTCGTGAATTGTACAGTATGTGTTAAATAGTCTCTTATCTGTTAGTTATTGAACTAAAACGTTTATCAGCCAGGCTAGAATGGTTCTGTCTTCAGTATTCGTATCAATAAGTGTCAATTATTAAGGCAATAAGTGTCAATTATTAAGTGCAGAAAATTAAGTGCAATTTTTCAGCGTATTTAAGCCGCTGCTAGGCGCTTTAAGTTTCCTTGTTGTAAGCAAAGTTAGAATAGCTTCAGCATAGTATTCGTAACGATTTCTACTAATTTGCAGGAGAATTAGGTCCACATTTTCAGCGTGTTTAGCGAGTTTCCATGTGTTTTTGCAACGTCGGTGTTTTTCAAGTTTGTGGTCGCCGCCGTTCAACTTTTAGGACATTTTGTTTAGTTTTTAAAGCTTTCTTATATTGTAAGCAAAGATAAATTAGTTCTGTCTGAGTATTCGTATAAATTTGCAGAAGAATTAGGTCCAAATTTTCAGCGTTTCTAGCGAGTTTCCATGCATGTGCGTGTTTGCAACGCCGGTGTTTTTCAACTTTGTACTTGTAGTCGCCGCCGTTCAACTTTTAGATCATATTGTTTAGTTTTTAAAGCTTTCATTTATTGTAAGCAAAGATAAAGTAGTTCTGTCTAAGAATTCGTATAAATTTGCAAGAGAATTAGGTCCAAATTTTCAGCGTTTCTAGCGAGTTTCCATGCATGTGCGTGTTTGCAACGCCCCGGTGTCTTTTTAACTGTTGTAGTCGCCGCCGTTTAACTTTTAGTTTTAGAGCATATTGTTTAGTTTTTCAAGCTTTCTTATATTGTAAGCAAACATATAGTAGTTCTGCCTGAGTATTCGTACCAATTTGCAGAAGTATTAGGTCCACATTTTCAGCGTGTTTAGCGAGTTTCCATGCGTGTTTGCAACGCCGGTGTTTTTCAACTTTGTAGTCGCCGCCGTTCAACTTTTAGATCATATTGTTTAGTTTTTAAAGCTTTCATATATTGTAAGCAAAGATAAAGTAGTTCTGTCTGAGAATTCGTATAAATTTGCAGAAAAATTACGTCCAAATTTTCAGTGTTTCTAGCGAGTTTCCATGCATGTGCGTGTTTGCAACGCCGGTGTCTTTTTTAACTGTTGCAGTCGCCGCCGTTTCACTTTTAGTTTTAGAGCATATTGTTTAGTTTTTGAAGCTTTCTTATATTGTAAGCAAACATATAGTAGTTCTGCCTGAGTATTCGTATCAATTTCCAGAAGAATTAGGTTTTTTTTGGTGTATTTGGGCCGCCGTGCGGGGCTTTAATCTCGCCGCTCGCCGTCTTCTTTTTAAATGAAGGTCTTGAAGCACGCGGCATTTATATTTATACGATAGATAATGGACGTTTGCAAGTGATATCACTGCAGTAAGGTATTGATATATTATGTTTATTCATTTAAATGCGTTTGATTTAAATCACGCCTTCTGCTATTTGATCCCGTAAAAATGTGAATTCGCATGTGCTTCGTTCCATTTGCCGGTGTTCATTCAGGCAAATTAGATTAAGAATATTTAACTAAAATTTACTTGGTGTGTTAAAAAGATGAAAAAGGGGCGTTTAAAAACCCCAAATGACATTATATAAACAAGGCCAAATGACAGCACCATAAACGTTTTTTACCCACACAAAGCCGGTTAATAATCAGCAAGTGTGTAATAGACCTTTTCGGTAAAAACGTCACAACATTATCGTTTTAACTTTTAAATTTAAACTGCTTTGTATTTTACAAAACTTACATTTTCTCTACCTTGTCTTTTTACTGAGTGTTTTTTTTTATTGAAATGAATACAATAAAGCAACATGAGAGACACCTATTGTTGGTTACTTATTAGAACACCCTGAATAATTCTGTATATTCCATATACTACCATCAGAAGTATGGATTGATAAGCATGTAGATATTGTGCTTATACTGTACTTATTATCACTCTTTGATTTATTCATTTTAGTTGTGATGATGGAGAAATGCTACCATTTTGCATGCAAATACAAAATCTAAAATAAAATTCAAACCAGACATTTTATGCAATAAAAATCAAACCAAACATTTTATGATATTTTGGATTGCACGCAGCTCAGATCCCAACCCTTGGTTACATCTTGCATGTTTTGTCAGGAGTAATGAGTAAGTATAAGTGATCAGGGGCCCGGGTCATTTATACTTTCTGTATGCTCGACTGACCTAGTCCGGCATAGGCAAAATATTGCTCTTGGAGCACACAAAAAAAGAGATGCATGTTGAGATTAAAAGGGGGTAAATGGTCGAGTGTTAAATGTCTGTCCATTTTTGAATGAATGCATCTGTTAAATCTTGCTAAATTTGCATGTAATCGAAAATGCATGAAAATTTGTATTCGCATGTACAATGAGCATCGTGGTGAAGATGATGTGGTGGAGCTCATGCAGGTAACATACCATAGGTGAGCTGTTTCATATCATTTCAGATTAAGAAATGAATCATTTCAGATGATGATGGACCAGCCGACGATGACTGATGATGATGGACCACCCGATGACGATGACCAGCAGACGATGACAGAAGATGATGGACTGAAGACAAGTTTGATGGGTGGTATTATTCAGTTTTCTTGCATTCTATCCTGTGCATGCTTGTTTTCCTGGTGGTCTGCACTTAATGTGTAATACATTAAGTGAAATTCTTATTTCCCATTTTGATATTGATGATAAATAAAAATTCCGGATTGCATGCAGAACAATTAAATTAATGTATACAGCATGTTTGATTCTTTGAAAATGCATGTTCCTGTTTTATCACTTAATGTGTAATGCAATTGGTGAAATTAATGCATGATATTACTGAAGTATCCAATGGTGCGGCTAAAAATGATGAAGCATGAACTTAACTTGAAGAATGGAATTTGTACAGGTAACTGTGAACAAGAACCAGGTACGCATATGATTGTATTTGTTTGTTGGCACATAAGGCATTGGCATAAAAAAATTGCAACAAAATATTACAGTAATGCGCCACAAGATTGATTTCTGTAAGTGCATGTGCGAATGAAAATAGCGAAAATAATAGCATGAATGATAGGTGGTTGATGTATTTTAACAGGTATGAGATCCAAAATTAGCTGTGAAATATTCCAGTTATGCATGCCACAATTTAACATAAAGTACATTGTTCTAATTAGAGTAATTGACTTTCTAAGTGCATGTGACAGCAAAAATAATTCCCAGAATAATAGCATGATTATAGATGACCGTAATATAACTTATCTGAAATTTTCAAATATCCAATCTCATTTGTTACCTGAAGTTAACATAATACACCAAAGTGTTTAAAAAGCGAGTGTCCAGAATGATCTTTGCCAGTGCTTTATGGGCAGAAGACTCTTTCTTAAGCCATGGCTTCTTTCTCTCACTTTCATTAAGAGGATCATGTTCACATTTTCCACCATTTACACCTTCCTCCAACACCCACTCATGCTCATCAACAACATGGTGTAAAATCCAAATACAACATAAGGTGACTACATATTAACACATGTATGTACAGTTTGCACGAACTAGATAAGTATTGCTGCAAAAACCAGTAGTACTTCAATGTGAATCTTACTTTGAGATTTTTTGAGTCATTAGCACATGTTTTTGAACAATACCAAAAATGGTTCCTTATTGATGGTGCCCACAAGGTCAAATCTGCATTGTCTTTAGATTTAGCAGCCTAAAGAATAAAATCAATTCTAAATAAAGAAAGTTTTTTAACTAATTGCTGGTTGATATCTTCAACACTTACAGTAGTGATTTTCTTTGCAATGTTCTTTGCTCCATGCCACACATCATTCTGATGTGTGACCTCCTTATATTTCTCTTCCCTTTCTAAAAAATGCAATAATGCTTAATTAATAAACAAATGCATGTTGTAAATATTCCCTTACTGTCTTTTAAAGGGTAAACACAATTAATTATATAACATTGTAATCAATCTGCAAATGAAGTTGTTAATTATTGAAAGTCTGACAATATTGATTATAACAGGTTGAACTATTAGAGTTTTAGGAATTGCCATATTGTTATAATGTAGATACTTACTCATCAATGCAGCAATTTCAATATGACCATCAGTTACCACCTCCTTCATAACTATTGGTGTGCAAGCAGTGTGTCCATCTTTTCAAACCCAATCCTCTCCATATTATTGCTCTTACCAGCAGCTTCTCTCACATCAACCACATTCATTTGCAGTATGGCACGATCATTGGTATCAGCCAAGCTGTAAGCACAATATTGTGGACTATGGCCAGGCGAGTCATTCCTTCCATCACCACTCAATATAACCTCTTTGTTCTCTCTTTCTTTCCAACATTTCTGTTTGTGTTCTTCCAGTAGTCATTAATGGCAGGGATGATGTACAACTTCTGATACTGATTGAATAATATTGATGAGAAATACTGCAGATTACAGAAGTTGAACATCAACCCCACCTTGGCGTAGGAATTGCCAGAAACAACAAAGCAGAAGCAAGCAAGGTTGCCTGCTCTTGTTGCAAGAGGGTTGAGCTGCCCATCTGCCTCCAACATGACAAGACCTACACACCCCCCCAGGATACGACCAGGCATGTTCCAACATATGTTTTCTTATAGCTCAACACACAGCCACATCCTTGTAGTTTACAAACACTCCCATGTAATGATGTTATCAAAGCTATAAGAGTGTCTGTAAACACAATACACTTTTCCTTCTTGATTGCATCTTCAGGAGTGACTTCTTCCACAGTAGAGATGTATTCTGGTTGAGTCGTCTTATGTTGCTGCTGTTGTTGTTGTTGGGTTCCAACATCTTCTGTGGGCTCATCTCCATCATGTCCACGGATTGTCACATTGAGCAAGTCATTCAGTAATGGCACGTCAAAACCCGGGGGACATACACTACAGTAAAATGGCAGTAAGAGATATATTGGACGAAATATTTTATGCCATATTCAGTGATATATAATGTGTATATTTATGTTTTAAATCAATAAGCATTACAGTAGGAATGTCACAAAGATTATTATTGAGGTTTTGCATCATCACTTACTCAAGAGAATCGTCCGACAAAACCTGGTCTGCCTGGATAGTGTGTTCACCAAAATTGTCATTATCATCATCACTTTCATCATCAGAACTATCATCTTTGGCTGTCAATGTTCGACTGTCAGAAATCACACTCTGACCCGACTTGAGATATAAACACATATTGCGTATTTAAAAAGTAATACTCTCTGCGCGAAACTTTGCATGTATGGGTTTCAAATTATAAACTCAGTAATCACAATAAGTTTCCAATTACCTGATAGAATATGATGTTCTAACATCCGACAAAGCAGACAATGGACGCGGATTGAGTGCGCGCTTGGCGTTGAGGTTTTAACTATAAAATATTTCATACGAATGTTTTATGCGAATATTTTAAAAAAATAATAAATGTTTACGTTTTTTGAGCAGCACTTTAAAACATATGTTCTTACTGGGAGAAGAAAAATATTTGGAAGGTGTACTTGGCGGCATATCCGTTGATTCCATTACTGTTTCGGTTTGCGTGTCTGCATTGCTAAAGTGAGTTCAACACATACATAAAAAGCATTATCAAGTAAACAAATAACACACAAAAAAGGTCAGAGGTTTTATCATACTTACCAAACTATACGATTCATCGCAAGATAGCTGTCAAGAAGCATATCCGCCACATCCTTGTCTGTTCTCAATTTATGCTGCTCCTTAAACGCTCTCCATCGAGGGAAAGAACCCAACAAATACACTTTAGAGGCATCTCTACTAGCATAATATTCTTTTCTACTCGACGACATGACTCAGTGCTCTTGAAAGATTGAGAATTTCTTTCTTAAATTGTCGGCTGGTCATGGTTTTTAGACTGAACAATCCGGGGGATTATCAACTTCGGGTGGAGTCCCCAGGCTGGCGCACGCGCAGAAGCCGTGTCTTTAAAACAGGCAAAAAAATAAGAAATTTCAACCGCTCTTCACCGCAATTTCGGCTCTCTTCACCGCAATTTCCACCGCTCTTCACCGCAATTTCCACCGCTTTCACCGCAATTTCCACCGCTCTTCACCGCAATTTCCACCGCTCTTCACCGCAATTTCCACGGCTCTTCACCGCAATTTCCACCGCTCTTCACCGCAATTTCCTTTCGCTTCTACGCATGTGCGAGCTTTGTTTATATTTTTCGTTTTGGTGTGAATCCATTTCATTTGCGCAACATGAAGTATTCAAAAAACTAAATTAAAATGGCGGACGCATCAAGAGTGAAGAGTGGAGCTTTATAAAACCATTCAACAATTGTCTTTTAAAAGACAACCAAATAAATATTTTGAAAAACAACTACTGGAAGATATCTCCTGTAAGTTTGTCGATTTTATCTAAGTTTGAGATACTGTGTATAATTATTTTTACAGTGATTGTTGGATGATTATTAAATTTGGATAAAAGATTATACTCAGATAATGATTTTGTTTATAAAATACCTTCGTACTCTGTTCTAATATTGCAGGATTCAGATTTATGAGCAAGATAATCATGCTTCTATGGTCAAAGTAGCTCTTCTGAGTGTGTTTCATCATCGACATCAATGCCATGTGGGTCAACATCACTGAATGAAACTGCTTCAATACGAAAGCTTACAAGTGAAGATATAGATAGGAGAGTATAACATCCCAACCTATACATTGTAGTTAAAATATAATAACATATCAACCTCAAATTCAACTAATATTTTGTATGCAATCAAGCAAAATTTGGAAATGCTGGTTGTTAATTTTACTGCAATTATTACACAAGATATGATTACACTCCTTTATCATTACCCAATGCTGTCAGAATTGCTATCACATGTGAATGCAATATAATTTTTGTACACAATCATTATTTAATTATTGTTTTCAGCATAAATTATGCCTTATAAGGCCTTCTCCAGACAATATTTATTGCAAGCTATATGATATTTGCTCCAATATTTGGCTATATTTGTGAAAGATACAGTTGCAAGCTCATTATGATCTATTGCCTCGTTATCTGGTCCTTAACAACATTTCTTAGCACACTACTTAATAAACACCTATGTAAGCTTTTACTGATTTCATACAGTGAGTTAGAAGTCAGATATGTTAAAAACAGAAGGAAAATGGTAGGTTAATGAATAGTTTGGTATGTTCTTGGTTCAAAAGTATCTTCCGCATTTAGTGGTGGCAATAATTTTATTATAGAGAAAACACAGGGTATGTAAACATGTGAAATAAATATGTTATTATTTGATGTGTTTCAGGTAACTCCAATCTTGGGTGTGCTTCTTATCATCTTGGGCTTTATATCTGTTGTTTGAACCTGTCTAGGGGCAAATTGAAAAGAGTCAGGGTGATATTGTTGCAGACAAGGATGTTATCATTCGTCGTTCATGGTTGAATGATGCGAAACATATGTTACGCTGGTAGGTGATTTTTAACAACAGATGTTGCTTACTGCAGGATGAACTGTTTAGAACTGACAGAATTATCCAGTGTAAATATAGTTAGTTTGTGTAGGTTTCCTGCTGTAGTAACACTGAATCAATAAGAGATGATCCAGTATGCCATTCCTTGTTATGCCCTTGATCCTAGCTTCAAAATACATTGTTCTTTCTTATGTAAGTTAAACATGTATACTGAAATTAAAAATCTATTTATTATTTCCGTAAAGACATTTCTATCATATAAGTGTTAGCAATTGTCTTTTTTCTTTGTACATACAGACAGAGCCACAGCATCCGCAGTCCTTATATTGTGGGTTTGGTATGTAATATACAATTTCTTTTACCTAAAGCTATGAATCACCGACACGCCCACTGAATCTAATTATGATGTCACTTCCGTGGCGGGGCTTATTTCGCTACTTCCTTACGCTTTGACTTTTGACTCCGTTTTCATAGGCGTGGTCAGACACGCCCCCTTAATCTAATTATGATTTCACTTCCGGTGGGCGGGGCTTATTTCGCTACTTCCTTACGCTTTGACTTTTGACTTCCGGTTTTTCGATGGGCGTGGTCAGACACGCCCACTTTATGTAATTATGACGTCACTTTTGGTCAGCGGGGCTTATTTCGCTACTTCCTTACGCTTTGACTTTTGACTTCCGGTTTTTCGATGGGTGTGGTCAGACACGCCCACTTAATCTAATTATGACGTCACTTTTGGTGGCGGGCTTATTCGCTACTTCCTTACGCTTTGACTTTTGACTTCCGGTTTTTCGATGGGCGTGGTCAGACACGCCCATTAATCTAATCATGATCACTTCGGTGCGGGCTTCTTTCGCTACTTCCTTACGCTTTGACTTTTGACTCCCGGTTTTTCGATGGGCGTGGTCAGACACGCCCACTTAATCCAATTATGACGTCACTTCCGGTGGGCGGGGCTTATTTCGCTACTTCCTTACGCTTTGACTTTTGACTTCCGGTTTTTCTATGGGCGTGGTCTGACACGCCCACTTAATCTAATTATGAGGTCACTTCTGGTGGGCGTGGCTTATTTCGCTACTTCCTTACGCTTTGACTTTTGACTTCCGGTTTTTCGATGGGCGTGGTCAGACACGCCCACTTAATCTAATTATGACGTCACTTCCGGTAGGCGGGGCTTATTTTGCTACCTACTTACGCTTTGACTTTTGACTTCCGGTTTTTATATGGGCGTGGTCGGCAGTAAGGTCACAGTCCTCAGAACGTGCATTCTAATTGGTTGACCCGTAGCCAATAAAAATCGTTCCCATGTAAACGTCATAGGCGCTCTCTGTATGAATTTATTATTATTCTACACTCGCTTGCTGGGCTGGCTACATCGAATCATTTGTTATTTCCTATAATAGTGTTTTTCGCTTCTACGTTCACTCGCTGGCTTCATCGGTTCTTTCTTATAAAAAGTTCTTTGAGGGACAACTTCGGGTTATATATTATTTATGGCATCTTCCGGCCTTTCTGATGTCGCGGCGGAAGAAGGGGGAGCAGATACGACAAAAGCCAAGGTGAAATATTAATTTTTCTGCTTGTATTAATATTCTGCTTGTAGTAAGTTTTATAATATTTCAAATTATCTTTATTTTTCAATGTTATGAACTCAACTACATTAGAATTGACAGATATAGTTGGATGAACACAAAAAAATTTATAAATACGACAATTCAGACGCTTTTCACGTGCCATTTATTTTGCGTTGATTTGCATCGGGCAGGAGTATTTTGTCAATGCCTATCTAATATATCAGGCCACACTCTGCCTGTTGGGACAAGGCATTGGTAGGTGCCTAAATGTGTATTTTTTTACAATTAGCTAACCTCAGGATGGTCCAAGCATGGCAAAGGTTCCTGTCCAAATTGTGGTTTGCAATATAGTTGCCGTTACAAGCCACCAAGTTGTTCAGGATGCAAATTTTGAGCTTGGAGGATCATATGTCCCTAAAAAAAAGCCTCGTCCATTGGTGCCTAAGTGTACCTTGGTGGTGCAGCCATCAGACGGGTTATCAATCTACTCGGTTAATACCAGTACCTATGATGATCGATGTATTGTGGTTCGTGAAGAGGCTTCATCTATGTGTCAGCATCACCTGTGTAAACAGAATAGAGCCATTCATATTAACAGCCAAAAAGTGGCAAGCTTTAGTTGTCAGCATTTGGAATCCACCAGAGATTGTACAACTCCTCTTCAGACATTCAATGGGATATCAGATGAGGTCATTTCCAGTTATCTCTGTGATGATGAAACAAAAAAAACCCTGGCAGAAGTGGCAAATGCATCAAAGGCACAGTCATTTCCAGTTGTGGTGCATGTTTCTCCAACTATGTATTGCATCTTTGGAATGGCAACCACAAACAACACTGTTGGATATTGCCATGTCAAGGTAACGGAAAAGGAAATTAAATGCTGTTCCAAAGACTGCAAAGGTATGTTGAAGAGCAAGCAGCAAAAGTCCCGAAAAGTTTGCACCCACATTCATCTTTTATTGGCTCTTGGCATTTTTACACACAACGAATGTGTGTCAGCAGATCTTCGCCCACCAATAGTGACAGACAGTTCCTTGACAACAATTGACAGAAGTGGGAGCAAGTCTCGCAAGGCAACCATGGGACTTAAAATGAAGTTAAAGTTGCCATATGTCATTCCAAAACCCATTATTCAGGCAGCAGGTAAAATGGATTTTTCCGTGTGGCCAGAGCAGTTTGAACCAGACCAAACTTTGTGTGATTTGTGTAAAAGTCCTCTTGGTCAGTCCAAGCCACACCCAAATCAACGTGGGCGATCAATCATAATGACCAATGGATGTCCATTCAAAACAGTCAAAATGCTAGTCAAAGATTGCTCATGTTGCTTTGCTATGCACCAAGTGTTTCTCTACACATTAGGTAAGTATATACAGTTCAATATTTTTTTGTAGTATAGTAATTCTATGTTGACAGGTGAGTTTCTATTTCACAGTGTACATGTTGGCTCAGGGACAAAGGTTAATTTGATTCAATTTTATTGCCTTTTAGGTCTGTTTAATATTAGTGACAAGGTTCTGGTGGCACTTGAAATTCTATTAGAGTTCCGAGAATTGTTCAAAAGAGGAGTGCCAATTTCTGTAGCCATGAAAAGTAAATTAGCCTTGATGGTCCAGAAAGTTGAGGTAATTTCAAGATGATTGTGTATGTACTATGCAATAGTATGCTGTACAACTGCCTAGAATCTGTCAGTGTCAGATTAGTCTTAGTATTTACAATAGGACTAGTCTAATAAAATTGGCAAATCGTCTGGTATGGGAATTTGTTAAGGCCCTGTTAAACGATGCAATTTTTCTTGAAACTTGCAACTCCACTCTTGACTGATGTAACATTGGCAAAGTGTGACTTCACGAATTAAAATCTCTCAAGAGTAGCATTGCATTGCAAGTTGCAAAAAAATTGCACTGTGTAACAGGACCTTTAGTCTTGCTCTAAATATTAACAAAGTATCCTGTTGTATTTGTTAAGGAATCGCCAACAGAAAATGAGTTGGAAAGTATTGCTACACATTTATACAATGGGTTTTATTGCTTTGAGGCAATAACTGAATGCAATATGGATTCAGGTGTTTGTGGAATTTGTAGTACTGTTGGTGAAGTGTATTTTGGGGATGGGAATGAAAAAATTGCTGCAGCATTAGCGAGGTAAAGCATTCATGGACCAGAATGGCCACATGAGAATTTTAGTAACATTTTGGTCTTTAGTAGTGTTCAATTATTAAAATGTCCTTGCTGGTCTTTAGCCTGTTCTCAGATCCCTCTGATTTGCCAGAGCTTCTTACACAAAATATTTGCATTTTCATTGTAGATTGATTACTCACCACTACAAGATATAGATTGTGAGGAAGATGATCCTATTTCCCTTGAGATGTTCTTGGAGAAATTAAAATACAATTTGGTGGAAAAAACAACCTACACACGATCGGAAAAGGCCACTATCCACTTTTCCACCATTCCACCAGTCATAGCCCCATCATTGAGAGGTAAAAAATTGTTCAACACTGAAGGGGAAAAAAAAGTGCTTTTCTCAAGCAATATGGCAAACCTAATGAAGGTTTGTAGCATTACTCATAGTACAATTTAGCCATTCAATTAAAATAATATATGCTATATAATACAGCTTGTTTGTGACCATGAATGGTTATTTGGACCAGAATTGATTTTTTAAGTGAATTTAATTATGCATCTGTTGCACAGGTGATCCAGCTCTTTTGCATCATTGGATATCATCTCAAGTAGTTGACATGAACACAATTGAGCAATGCAGTGTCGAGAAGCTGAAAGAACTTTGTCATTTGTGTAATATAGCAATTTCAGGCAAATCAAAGATATTTACTGTAATTTACGATTGTGACTTGGTATTAATTTGCACGAAATAACTTGCATTTTATTTCTTTCCGTCAGGCAAGAATGCTCATTGATTTGCAATCATTGTATGAAACCTTGCTGGTTGGTTCATGTCCTTGCCATGGCTTCAGAAAAGTGCCAGGACATACTAGTAGTTTCTACCACATTGTTTGTCGCCATGGCGTAAGTATAGAAATATTTCACCTGCAATGCAACTCTACTTTTGAGACGTGTAAATTACGAAAGTACAACTTATATTTCGTATTGTTCTCTCAACATATCGAACATCTTCACTGACACTAATTAACATCTCTCAAGAGCAGAATTGCATTGCAAGTTGCGAGAAAAATTGCACCCTGTAACAGGGCATTTATCATCTTGTTTTCTTAGACAACCGTAGCCCTAGTCTTAGACGTATACAGTGATATACCATTTAGAGCATTTATAAAATTTACATTTATAGAATTTTTACTCTGGGTGTTCTAAAAAATAATCCTTTTGGGTGTCCTTTCCTTTCAGGTAACCGCAGCTTCAAAGTTTCTGACTTTACAGGAGTCAGTAAGAGATGCTGCCGATCTCTATTTATCATTTAAGCATATTCCTCTTATTTTTCTTTGCGACACGGCTTGTGGGTTTGTCAGGCACTTAGAGTGCCGGGTCAGTAAAGAAATGACCGAACAGCTATGGAAAGATAACAGAGGGTGTTTTGAGGTACCATCGTTGGATAAACCACCATCAAAGGTATCGTTTACGAAAAATCTACATATTACTGGTGTATTGTGCACATTCATTGCCCTGCAACATTTTTATTCAGTCAAGGTTAACTTAAGATATGACTTGAAAACAGTTTAGAATATTCTGAAAACCCATAAAATGGAACAAATATATTATTAATTTTGTCGTCATGACACTTCTAGGAAATGAGTGTCCCTATGCTGACAACAGCAGAATACAGAAAAAGTGACAATGATATGATACAGGTGGAGGATGGTAGCATGATTCATCCATTGACAGGCACATCCAGGAGATATGTTTTAGGTGACAGATTTCACACAGCAAGCAATCCTCACAAGTCACCCCTTTGTAAATATCACAACATAAATCTTTTGTCTCAGTCGAACACGATAAAAACAAGCTATCAAGAGTCCGAAAACAACCGAAAGAATGTGCGACGGTTACGAAGCTCGACGATGCAAAATTTTTCCACGCACTATTTTTATAACTTTTTGATGGATTTCTATCAAAATGAGGAAATAGTAAAAAAGCAACACGACGTAGCTTCGAGACAGCTAAAACCTGGGCAGATGTTATGCAGGAATTCATATATGCAATTTGTGATAAAAGATGGTGAAAAATAAGCATTAGGGTTATTACTCATCGCGCGCTTGTTGTTTATGGGTAGGTGGAGCTCATCAGTCTTGGAAGACAGTCCACCTAGGAGAAGGAAAACTCTGATTTAAAACCCCCGGACTCGTGCAATAAATGGGTCAGGCTGTCCATGTCGGATTCATTGATGCTGCTAATAATTATTGCAATACTTAATGTTTCCTAGGCATGCTGACGAGCCCTGAGATAGGGCGAAACAGCCATTATACACGTATTGTTATACGTAGTATTATTTATTGGATCTAGTTTTCGTAACTTTTCATATCTTTAGCTAGCAACTGGACGGTTTATTCGTTCTTTAATGTTTTCAATTAAATTATTTTCTACATTTCTGTTTGCAGAAGTCGCACAGCCTATAATGAAAAAAACAACTTGTTTGAACGTCAATCATATTTATAGGACGTTGAAGTATTAACATTACTGTAAATGTATTGACTTACCACTTTCCTTTAGGTACTCTTTCAATTCCTAGGCACTCCTGATGGTAGTAGCCTTTACCTGGACACTATAGTTATGGTTGAAAAATAAACAGTTATTGACCGACATTCAGTTTTAAGGAAACTCGTAAAAAAAAATCTCGGAGATAAACTAGAGATATAAAAGAAAAAAATAGAAAATAAACCAGAGACCACAAGACAAAAATCAAGTTTCTTCTTAAACTTTTCAAAAAACATTTAGAAAATACTTAGAGAAAAACATTAAGAAGAAACTACAGAAAAAAACTAAGCAGAAAAATAGAAAAAAAAATCGAGAAATAGAAGAAAAAACCAGAGAAAAGAAAACTAACTAGAAAAACTAACTAGAAAAACTAGAGAAAAAAACTAGAGAATAAAAGACAAGAGAAAATAGAAAAAAACACTAGAGAAATAGAAGAAAAAACTAGAGAAAAAAAAACTAGAGAAATAGAAGAAAAAAACAGAGAAAAAACTAACTAGAAAAACAAAAGAGAGAAAAACATTAAGAAAAAACTAGAGAAAACACTAAGTAGAAAAATAGAAAAAAAAATCGAAAAATAGAAGAAAAAACCAGAGAAAAGAAAACTAACTAGAAAAACTAGAGAAAAAAACAAGAAAAAAACATTAGGAAAAAACTAGAGAAAAAAACTAAGTAGAAAAATAGAAAAAAACTAGAGAAATAGAAGAAAAAACCAGAGAAATGAAAACTAAATAGAAAAACTAGAGAAAAAAACTAGAGAATAAAAGACAAGAGAAAATAGAAAAAAACACTAGAGAAATAGAAGAAAAAACTAGAGAAAAAAAAACTAGAGAAATAGAAGAAAAAAACACAGAAAAAACTAACTAGAAAAACAAACAAGAGAAAAACATTAAGAAAAAACTAGAGAAAACACTAAGTAGAAAAATAGAAAAAAACTCGAGAAATAGAAGAAAAAACCAGAGAAAAGAAAACTAACTAGAAAAACTAGACAAAAAAACAAGAAAAAAACATTAGGAAAAAACTAGAGAAAAAAACTAAATAGAAAAAAAACTCGAGAAATAGAAGAAAAAACCAGAGAAAAGAAAACTAACTAGAAAAACTACAGAAAAAAACTAGAGAATAAAAGACAAGAGAAAATACAAAAAAAACTAGATAAATAAAAGAAAAAATAGAGAATAGAAGAAAAAACTAGAGGAAAAAAAACTAGAGCAATCGAAGAAAATACTAATAGGTTTAACTTAGAAAAATACTAAAAAATACTAAGAGGTTTAATTTAGAATTGTCAAGTCACACAGAAGAACTTGCAAAATAAAAACACTAACACCATCAGACGAAAAAGGTTTATTTCTTAAACTTTACAAAGAAAAAAGATTTATAAATCCAAGTTTTGAAAATTGTCACATAATTCATCACATTTCACACTAAAAAATATTAATCAATGAAACTGGGTGCCTTTCAACTTTCTTCAACACCAAAGAAAAAAAGAATTTCATCAAAAAAATAATAAGAGAAAATATATTTAGAAAAAATACTAATACTAAGAAGAAATTAAAGAGAAAAGAAGTATGAGAAAAAGCCAAAAGCAACTGCTAAAATATTTTCAATTGTGAAAGCACAGGGAAAAACATGCAAATCAAAACACCAACACCACCAGACAAAAAAGGTTTACTTCTTAAACTTTACAAAGAAAAATTTTATCTTTATAAATCCAAGTTTTGAAAATTGTCACATAATTGATCACATTTCACACATGTTATCACACACTAAAATATTCAATGAATCTAGGATAGGGCTAAAATAATTCAGGTTCTTCTGGGGTGCCTTTCAACTTTCTTCAACTTCATTCATTCTAAAGAGAAAAAGCATTTCATCAATCCTTTTAGGCAAAAAGTTGTATTTTCAAACCTGACATCATTATCAAAAGATATTACTCATTATCTTACTTTAGCCATCTTTCATGGATAGACAATACATTTGTGAATGCATTTTGTTTTATGCCAATTATATTTTAGCTATTTTCAATAAAAAGAATGTGTCACATGCATATATTCAACCCAGAAATATGTCACTATTTAATTTGAACACAGAAAAACTGGGTACCACCCTTCTGAGTACTACAGAATATAAATCACATGGAAATCAGAAAAATTTCTCTCAAGTTTAAAATAGTAATTGCTGGTCTTTTCATGGATATTTATTGTAAGACCACCACAGGAATTATAGTAATCAGCCAGACTTGTTCAGCTGTTATAGCATTAAGTTTCATCATTGGTATCACACATGGTGACCATAGAAGCAAATTTCAATTTGATTGTTGTCATCTCAACAATGTAGTGGCTTTTTAAAATCAAATGCTGGCCATCCATGACAAAATCAATATACTTCAGTGCAGATATCTTGTTCACTTTCCAATCAATGTACATCTGACAGTAAAGTTCATATCCACGACTCATGTTGCACTCTTGACCAGGGAAAATCTTGAATATTACAAGAACACATGATTAATATAAAATTGCATTTTCAACTATCTTAATTATTGTCTAGTTTTTGGTCAGGCATTCTATGGTTACTTCATCCCTCTATATAAATATGCTATATTTATTCAAAGCCCACCACAGGAATTTCATTGGTGACCACATAGGGAGCATAGAAGCAAAGTTCACTTAGCAATCTTAACAAAATTGTGACTGCCTGACGATTTTCATGAAGATCCTAGTTGCAGCAAATTCCCCCTTATACTAAATAACAAAATATATATCTGGGCGGTTGATATATATTACAAGGCCACTACAAGAATTTCAGCTGCAAGGCTAATATAAATTTTGAAGGAACAATCAAATTACCTCTGCAAAAATCTTGTTCACTTCCAATTTTCCTCTGACAGTAAAGTCCATATCCACAGCAGCTAATGTGGCTGGTTGCACTCTTGATCAAGGAAAATCTTGAATATATAAAGAAGTTATTATTAAGACAAAATTCCATTTTCAACTATCTTAATTATTGTCTAGTTTTTCGTCAGGTATTCTATGGTTACTTCATCCCTCTATATATAACTATGGTTGCTATATTTTCAAAGACCAGCACAGGAATTTATTACTGGTGACACATAGTGAGTATAGAAGCAAAGTTCACTTTATAATCTTAACAAAATTGTGACTGCCTGACGATTTTCATGAAGATCCTAGTTGCAGCAAATTCCCCCTTATACTAAATAACAAAATATATATCTGGGCGGTTGATATATATTACAAAGTCACTACAAGAATTTCAGCTGCAAGGCTAATATAAATTTTGAAGGAACAATCAAATTACCTCTGCAAAAATCTTGTTCACTTCCAATTTTCCTCTGACAGTAAAGTCCATATCCACAGCAGCTAATGTGGCTGGTTGCACTCTTGATCAAAGGAAAATCTTGAATATATAAAGAAGTTATTATTAAGACAAAATTCCATTTTCAACTATCTTAATTATTGTCTAGTTTTTCGTCAGGTATTCTATGGTTACTTCATCCCTCTATATATAACTATGGTTGCTATATTTATTCAAAGACCAGCACAGGAATTTATTACTGGTGACACATAGTGAGTATAGAAGCAAAGTTCACTTTATAATCTTAACAAAATTGTGACTGCCTGACGATTTTCATGAAGATCCTAGTTGCAGCAAATTCCCCCTTATAAATAACAAAATATATATCTGGGCGGTTGATATATATTACAAAGTCACTACAAGAATTTCAGCTGCAAGGCTAATATAAATTTTGAAGGAACAATCAAATTACCTCTGCAAAAATCTTGTTCACTTCCAATTTTCCTCTGACAGTAAAGTCCATATCCACAGCAGCTAATGTGGCTGGTTGCACTCTTGACCAAGGAAAATCTTGAATATATAAAGAAGTTATTATTAAGACAAAATTCCATTTTCAACTATCTTAATTTGTCTAGTTTTTCGTCAGGTATTCTATGGTTACTTCATCCCTCTATATATAACTATGGTTGCTATATTTATTCAAAGACCAGCACAGGAATTTATTACTGGTGACACATAGTGAGTATAGAAGCAAAGTTCACTTTATAATCTTAACAAAATTGTGACTGCCTGACGATTTTCATGAAGATCCTAGTTGCAGCAAATTCCCCCTTATATAAATAACAAAATATATATCCGGGCAGTTGATATGTATTACAAAGTCACTACAAGAATTTCAGCTGCAAGGCTAATATAAATTTTGAAGGAACAATCAAATTACCTCTGCAAAAATCTTGTTCACTTCCAATTTTCCTCTGACAGTAAAGTCCATATCCACAGCAGCTAATGTGGCTGGTTGCACTCTTGATCAAGGAAAATCTTGAATATATAAAGAAGTTATTATTAAGACAAAATTCCATTTTCAACTATCTTAATTATTGTCTAGTTTTTCGTCAGGTATTCTATGGTTACTTCATCCCTCTATATATAACTATGGTTGCTATATTTATTCAAAGACCAGCACAGGAATTTATTACTGGTGACACATAGTGAGTATAGAAGCAAAGTTCACTTTATAATCTTAACAAAATTGTGACTGCCTGACGATTTTCATGAAGATCCTAGTTGCAGCAAATTCCCCCTTATACTAAATAACAAAATATATATCTGGGCGGTTGATATATATTACAAAGTCACTACAAGAATTTCAGCTGCAAGGCTAATATAAATTTTGAAGGAACAATCAAATTACCTCTGCAAAAATCTTGTTCACTTCCAATTTTCCTCTGACAGTAAAGTCCATATCCACAGCAGCTAATGTGGCTGGTTGCACTCTTGACCAAGGAAAATCTTGAATATATAAAGAAGTATTATTAAGACAAAATTCCATTTTCAACTATCTTAATTATTGTCTAGTTTTTCGTCAGGTATTCTATGGTTACTTCATCCCTTATATATAACTATGGTTGCTATATTTATTCAAAGACCAGCACAGGAATTTATTACTGGTGACACATAGTGAGTATAGAAGCAAAGTTCACTTTATAATCTTAACAAAATTGTGACTGCCTGACGATTTTCATGAAGATCCTAGTTGCAGCAAATTCCCCCTTATACTAAATAACAAAATATATATCTGGGGTTGATATATTACAAAGTCACTACAAGAATTTCAGCTGCAAGGCTAATATAAATTTTGAAGGAACAATCAAATTACCTCTGCAAAAATCTTGTTCACTTCCAATTTTCCTCTGACAGTAAAGTCCATATCCACAGCAGCTAATGTGGCTGGTTGCACTCTTGACCAAGGAAAATCTTGAATATATAAA